>NC_066582.1:231796781-232480531 GCF_024323335.1 Lathyrus oleraceus
ATAGATACAAGATGTGTAATCTAGAATGCTTCTAAGAAAGCAAATATTACAAACTTAAGAACAAATTTTTCACTTGATAAGCAAAAGCTTAGTGAAAATCTTTGAAGAACAAAGATGTTTTTCTTGAGCGTGATATAATTTCAGTATAGTTTTGGCTAGTGATTTCTTCGTATGTACTGAATGAGATTTCTTCTCTATTTATAGGAGTTGAAGTAGAGTTGAAGTAGCGTTGAATCTGTTGGATATTGAGATGTAATTACGCCATTCCATTAATAGCTTCTGCAGTAGACTTTTTCACTTAGAAGTGACTACTTACCACAATTAGTATCTTTTCTCTTGGAAGTGGAGATTAACGTCTCTTTCTAATTGAGGAAATCCATTTGCAGAACTTTAACTTGGCTTAAACGTTACTTCATCATGATTAACGATTCTGATTAGAGTCTTTGTGTATCTGGAGAAATTTGCTTCTGATGTTATTTCTTGAATGTTCAGATGGCGCTGATAACTTCAGACTTTGCAGAAGGCATTTGTTCAGAGTCAGAGCTTCTAGACTTTACTTCATGTTCAGATGCTTCTGATACTTGCAGTTTTGTCCAGAGTTTAGAGCTTCTTGAATGAGATTCCTCTTTAGATGCTTCTGATACTTGAGATTTTGCATCTGATCTTGTTTTGCATCTGATGACATCATCAGATTTATTTCTTCTTTCTTTAGAACCCTGCACACTTAGAAACTTTTCGTTAGGGTACCACTTTTGGTTTCATCCTTTGTTATCATCAAAATCATGGAATCTATTGTAGAACTATTTTTGTTCTTACAATCTCCCCCTTTTTGATGATGACAAAACAAATAAAATTATCAGATGAAACATGAAAAATATTAGATCAGATAGACAAAAGCTCCCCCTGAGTTAGTACTAGGGAGTTCAGAAGTTCTTACCAGAGCTTTTCCAAGTAATTAGGTTTCTGAAAACTTTCTGCAAATGCTTAACTTTAAAGTTAGAGTTATTTAATCAGAGCTATTATTTAATCAGAGCTTATTTATATCAGAACTATTTCTATAATTGTTGCAGAATGCTTAAGGTTTTAGACATAATTTTCATCAGAGCTATTTAATAATTTCTCCCCCTTTTTGGCATAATCAAAAAGGCATAAAACATAAAAAATAGAGAGAAAAACACTTCATTAAACAGCACAAAGGCAAACAGCAGTCAAAAACAACAGATTCAAGAGAATATCAGAGCTAAAAAAGAAAAGACAGAAGCAAAAACACTAGGCAACCAAAATAAATCCTAAGTGCCTAAGGGTTTGGAGGAGGAGGAAGTCTCTGTAGTAGCATGGCAAACATATTCTGGAGGTTTTCATTCAGAGCGTCTTGTTTGTCCATCCTTGCCCGGAGCTCACTCTGATCTTGCTTGATCTCTTTCTGATCTTGCTTGATTTCCTTCAGAGTGTTAAGAATCAGAGGGATCGCAGAGGAAGACTCCCCCTGAATCAGAGCCTGCTGAGTTTCAGCTTCAGCAGCAGCTTGGGCTTCTGCATCTGCCTTAGCCTTGGCTTCTGCTTCCTGAATTCTCAGAAGTTCTGCTTCCTTTGCCAGGCGTTCTTCTTCCAACCTCTTAGCTTCTTCTGCAGCTTCCTTAGCCAACCTTTCTTCTTCCAATCTCTTGGCCTCAGCTTCTCTAGCCAGTCTCTCCTCCTCTAACCTTCTGGCCTCAGCTTCTCTGGCCAGTCTTTCCTGGAGTCTTTCCTCAGAGTCTCTGATGTAGCCATTTCTGACTTGTTCAGAGATACTCTTCAGCCTATAAGACTCAGAGGTCATCCAACTAATAACTCTGTTCCAGTGTGTCCTAACAGATTTAGGATCATCACTGACTTCAGAATTTTTAGCCAGAGACTTGATCTTCTGGACTGAGGATTCTGCAACCTGCATAATGGCCTCCTCAAGGGTAGGTATGATAATTTTAGGTTCAGGTTCAGGTGAATGAGGTGGAGAGTTTTGAGGGCTGAGATGTAGAGGTTGAGGTTCAGTTTCTGGTTCTGGCTGGGGTTCAGATTCTGCTTCTGGTTGAAGTTCAGAATCTGGGTCTGGTTGAAGACTGGGGGATGAAGCATAGAGTGGGTTTACATCTAATGGGTCAGAGTCTGGGCTAGGTACAGCGGGAATAAGTGGTGGAGTGATATAAGGTTCAGATGGTTGAATCACAGGTGGTTGGGTTTCAGAGGGTGTGGTGGTTGTTTGTGGTGGAAGGGAAGTTTGAGTTTCAGAGGTAATGGTGGGTGTTTGTTGTGGAATAGAAGTTCGGAGGGGAGAGGTTACTTCAGTTTGTGTTTGAGTTTGTGGGGCGAAGTTTTTAGCATAAATTTCAGCTATTGTTGGGGAGTTTGGGTCAGAGTGTTCTTGATCAGAGGACTCATGATCAGAGGACTCTTGGTTAGAAGAAGGGGAAAGGTAAGGTGGTGACTCATACTCAGAGGATGAGGAAGAACTGTGGTGATATAGTTGATTAGGGTCAGAGGTTGTTGTAAAAGTACGGGCAATTTTTAGAACAGGTGGAGGTTGAGAGGTTCTAATGGTAGAAGGTGGTATTTCTGAGGTTGTAAAAATTGGTTGAGAGGAGAGAGGGTTAGAGGAAGCCATTACAGATTCAGAAGAGACAGGAGGAATGGACTTACCAGAGGAAGAAGAGACTTTCAGAGGAGCTTTGGTTCCAGAGGATTCTCCAGTTCTGGGTTTCTTTGCCTTCCTTGCTTCCTCAGCTATCTTCTTCTCAGAAAGGCCTCTTTTGTATCTGACCAGATCTTCTACAGAATCCAGACAGTCTTCAAGGCAGAAATCAGAAACGTCAATGCCTTCATCCAGACGATCCTGAAGGTAGATGGCAATGGCATCTCTGGGTTCATTTTTGAAGAACCTTTCAAGGCCATGAGGCATCTTCCTCTGATCCTTCAGAGCTTCCCAGGTCACATTCATAGTGGGCTTGACTCTGATGTCTTTGATGATTCCCATACTCCTCAGATTTCTGGCATTCAGAGGCTTTCCAACGTCAATTGCCAGATCATCCATGCATCTGGTCTTTTCCAGAGCATCTACCAGCCCATGCTCAATGAAGATGTCAGAGAGCAATCTTCCCAGAGGAATGTAGGATCTGGGCTTCATATTGTTCCTTGTTTCTCTGACTGAATCCCTCAGATATCTGAAGAGAAGAACAGGGAGGTTGATTGGAATACCCTTCTGAATACAGTAGAGGATGCACTTCTGATCAGCATTTATATAATCTGAAGAGTTGGAGGCTGGACGATGATGGATTGTTCCCAGAATAATCTTCAACCAAACTCGGAGGTTCTGATGAAGCTCCTTGTTCTTAGAGGGGTTTCCTTCAACATTTGCTTTGAAGATTGTAGGGTTAATGACTTCTGTGATGCGCTTGGACCTTGGAGGAATGTTGTAAATCCTTTTACCTCTAGTTCTCTCCATGTTCAGCAAAGAGGCAATAGATGCTTCTGTGATGATGATCTTCACTCCCAGAACAAAAGAAACAATGAACTCATCATCAGCATCTGCACATCTCCAGAACTCTTTCACCAGAAGAGGATAGATTGGACCATACAATCTGTTGAAGTAGTTTTCCCAACCTTGCTTGCGAAGATCTTCAGTTAAATCAACGCCATTTCTTCTCAAATTTTCAAAATCTACCAGCGATTCACATAGAACATCCAAACCTTCAAAGGGAGTTGAAAGGTTTATGTGTTGTTCGCGTTCCAAAATGTGAGGTTCTTTGTAAACTGGGGTTGTGGTAACATCTACAACCATGGGTGTTTGAGTGTTTGAGGTTTGGGGGTTAGAAGCAGCTTCCATTTGTTGGGAGAAGTCAAAAACAGATTGTTCTTGAGGATTCATGATGAAGATTGATGAAGAAGATGAAGAACTGAGAAGGTTGCAGAGAAAACTTCGAGAGAGGGTTTAGGGTTTAAGAGTGAGTGAGAGTGATAAGTGTGTGAAATGTGAGAAAAGTGTTTATATACCTAAGGGTAAAAACACATGCAAAACGACACACATACCAGCGTTAGCACAAAAACCAAAATGGCACGTTTGGGGGAAAAATGATTACAGCTCATTAATGAATGTCTAATCCCAACAGTAAGCACACTGCTCAAGGAGATTTTCAAGCGTTCTGACCTTTGATTTCTTTTGACAGCTGTCTAGAAGTTCTAGAGTTAGACGCATGTTCCCCACGTGTTGATGTTTCTGATCTTCAGGAATACAAAAGGATTTCTGAAGATTTCTAACTCAGATATCTTCTTAACTTGGTAGAAGTATCAGAGTCAGAGGCAGAAGTATATTTGTTTTTATCAGAGTCTCATTTTACATGTTCAGAGCCAAATTTTACTCAGGACAATTTTTAATGTTCAGATTTTCTAAGATGAAACGAAATCTATCTTCAGCTAGAGGCTTAGTAAAGATATCTGCCCATTGATGTTCTGTATCAATGAACTTCAGCGTTACTATTCCTTTCTGAACATAGTCTCTAATAAAATGATGTTTAATTTCTATGTGTTTGGCTCTGGAATGTAGAATGGGATTCTTACTTAAACAAATAGCAGCAGTATTATCACAAAGGATAGGAATGTTACTCTCAAAGATTTGTAGATCTTCTAGCTGATGTTTCATCCAGAGCATCTGAGTTGTGCATAGTGACGCTGAGATATATTCTGCTTCTGCAGTTGATAGAGCAATTGTTGACTGTCTTTTGCTAGCCCAGGAGATTAAGTTGTTTCCCAGAAGCTGGCAATTTCCAGATGTGCTTTTACGTTCTATTCTATCTCCTGCATAATCTGCATCACAATAACCAGAAAGCCTATACTCTGATGTTTTCTCATACATCAGGCCCAGGTTAGGGGTTCCTTTCAGATACTTAAGAATTCTCTTAACAGCTGTTAAATGAGATTCTCTAGGATCTGATTGGAATCTGGCACACAGACAGACGCTAAAGAGAATATCAGGACGAGTAGCAGTCAGATAGAGAAGAGAGCCTATCATACCTCGATAGAGCTTCTGACAAACCTTGTTGCTTACCTCTTCCTTCTCCAGAATGCAAGTTGGATGCATGGGAGTCTTTGCAGAATTGCATTCAGACATATCAAACTTCTTTAGAACGTCTTTAATGTACTTGCTTTGATGAATGTACGTGACTTCTGGAGTTTGATTGATTTGAATTCCCAGAAAGAACTTTAGTTCTTGCATTAGACTCATTTCAAATTCTGCCTGCATTAACTTAGAAAATTCTTGGCAAACAGAAATATTAGCAGAACCAAAAATAATGTCATCAACATAAATTTGGCATATCATGAGATCATTTTTATGATTTTTACAGAAGAGTGTAGAATCAACTTTCCCTCTGATAAAATTTTGTTCCAGAAGAAAATTACTTAAGCGTTCATACCAAGCTCTGGGAGCTTGTTTAAGTCCATATAAGGATTTCTTAAGTTTGAAAACATGTTCTGGAAAATTTGAGTTTTCAAAACCAGGAGGTTGATTTACATACACTTCTTCTGAAATATAACCATTTAGAAATGCACTCTTGACATCCATTTGGTATAATTTTATAGAGTGATTAATAGCAAATGATACAAGAAGACGAATAGACTCTAACCTTGCGACTGGAGCAAAAGTTTCATTATAATCAATACCTTCTTGTTGACTATAACCTTGAGCTACCAGTCGTGCTTTGTTTCTGACAACTTCTCCTTTCTCGTTCAGTTTGTTTCTGAACACCCATCTGGTTCCAATGACATGAGTGCCTCTGGGTTTAGGAACAAGATCCCAGACATCATTCTTGGAGAATTGATCTAACTCTTCTTGCATAGCTGCCACCCAATCATTATCTTGAAGAGCTTCATCACAGGACGTAGGCTCAATCAGAGACACTAGTCCCAGAGGAATATCTTCAGAAGTTCTGAAGGTAGATCTGGTTCTAACAGGTTCATCTTTGTTTCCCAAAATCAAGTCTTCAGATACGTTGCTACGACTCTTGACTTTCCTTGGAATTTCTGGAGATTTAATTTCTTCAGAGTCTGGAGTGACAGGTGCTTCTGGAATTTTCTCAGATTCTACCAGAGTGATCTCTAAATCTGCAAACTTTTCAACTAGCTTTGACTTTTCAGGGTCAAGCTTATCATCAAATCTAACATGAATTGATTCCTCCACAATTTTGGTTTCTGTGTTGTATACTCTGTAGCCTTTAGAGCGTTCTGAGTATCCTAACATAATACCTTTCTGTGCTTTGGAATCAAACTTGTTCAGATGTTCTTTAGTATTTAATATAAAACAAATGCATCCAAAAGGATGAAAATAAGAAATGTTGGGTTTTCTTCCCTTACACAGTTCATAGGGAGTCTTATCCAGAATAGATCTAATAGAGATTCTATTCTGAATGTAACACGCTGTATTTACAGCTTCTGCCCAAAAGTGCTTTGCTACATTTGTTTCATTGATCATGGTTCTGGCCATTTCTTGGAGTGTCCTATTCTTCCTCTCTACAACTCCATTTTGTTGTGGAGTTCTAGGGCAGGAGAAATCATGGGATATTCCATTAGAATCAAATAATTCTTCAAAATCTTTATTTTCAAATTCTCCACCATGATCACTTCTGACTCTAATAATTTTAGAGTCAAATTCTTTTTGCACTTTAGAACAGAAACTGGTGAATACAGAGTGAGACTCACTCTTGTGCTTTAGGAATTTTACCCATGTCCAGCGGCTGTAATCATCAACGATTACTAGTCCATACTTCTTTCCATTGACTGATGCTGTTTTCACAGGACCAAATAAGTCAATGTGAAGAAGTTCCAGAGGCTTGGAGGTAGAAACAACATTTTTCTTTTTAAAAGATGTTTTTGAAAACTTTCCTTTCTGACAAGCTTCACACAGAGCATCTGAAGAAAACTTCAGTTTAGGTAAGCCTCTGACTAACTCAAGTTTAGTTAGCTGAGAAAGTTTCCTCATGCTAATGTGGCCTAAGCGTCTATGCCATACCCATTGCTCTTCGTGAACTGACATTAAACATTTAACATTTTGATCTTTTAAATCAGAAAGATTTATTTTATAAATGTTGTTTTTCCTCTTGCCTGTGAAAAGGACAGAGCCATCGTTCTGATTAATGGCTTTACACGTTTTTTGATTAAAGATTACATCATAACCGTTATCACTTAATTGACTTATGGACAACAGGTTATGCATTAAACCTTCTACATAAAGAACATCAGATATAGAGGGAAGAGTACCATTACCAATAGTTCCGGAGCCTCTGATCCTTCCTTTCTGATCTCCTCCGAAGCCTACAAAGCCAGCGTCTTTAAGTTCCAGGCTTTGGAACATAGACTTTCTTCCCGTCATATGTCGCGAGCATCCAGAGTCCAGGTACCATGACTGGTGTCTGAACTTTGCTGCATAGGATATCTGCAACATAGATAATCTTATCTTTCGGTACCCAGAATCTCTTGGGTCCTTTCAGATTAGTTTTCCCAGAGTTTCTTACAACTTTGGGTCTTCTAGCATTTTTAAATTTGTGTTCTTGTGTGTGTGTATAGTGGTATGAAAAAGGTGATTTAATTTGGTTACTGGTAGAAGTTTTATCAGAATCAGAATCATACCCAATTCCCCTTTTATTATTCTGACCTACTCCATAAATCATGGATGCCATAATACTCCTATTTATCCCATTCTTCAGAAATTGTTGAAAGGCTTCTTCATACTTATAAATAATTTCATTTGAAGTTTGTGGTGCTTGAGACAACACTTCTTCTAATTTTAAGCTTTTTGTTTTAGCTCCATCTCTTTCTAACGTTAAAGATTTGATTGTATCTTCATGTGCTAGAATTGTTGTCTCAAGTTCACTACATTCTTCAGATTTTGCTTTAAGAAGACCTTTAATGCTTTTAACTTTTTGTTTTAATTTCTGAAGAGAGGTAAGAGTTTCTGATAAACATGATTCTAAGTCAGATCTAGAAAGTTCAGAAAATACCTCTTCAGATTCTTCATCTGAGCTGCTGGATGTGGTAGCCATAAATGCTACGTTGGCTTGTTCATCAGAGTCAGATTCTGATGATCCTGAATCACTATCGTCCCAGGTGGCCATTAATCCTTTCTTTGTTCTGAAGGCATTTTTCTTGAAGCTTTCCTTCTTAGAGTTATCTTTCTTCAGCTTGGGGCATTCATTTCTATAATGACCTGTTTCTTTACATTCAAAACAGGTAATATCTTTATTAGGTTTACCTTTTGAAGTTGACTCTGATCTATCCCCTCTGGGTCTTGATCTTCTGAAGTTGTTGTTGTTCCTTCTTTTCCAGAGTTGCTTAACTCTTCTGGTTAGTAAGGACAGTTCTTCTTCATCATCAGAGTCTTCAGGTTCAGAGTCGTCAGTATCTGCAGTTTCTGCCTGGAGAGCTTTGGTTCTGTCTGACTTCCGTCTTTCAGGTCTGGACTTCAGCGCCACTGACTTGTTCCTTTTCTGAGGCTCATCCTCCTCTAGTTCTATCTCATGGCTTCTGAGAGAACTAACAAGTTCTTCAAGGCTGATACTGTTCAGATCCTTTGATAACTTCAGAGCAGTAACCATAGGTCTCCATTTCTTTGGCAGACTTCTGACAATCTTCTTAACATGATCTGCAGTTGTGTATCCCTTGTCTAGCACTTTAAGACCTGCAATAAGAGTTTGGAATCTGGAAAACATAGCTTCTATAGCTTCGTCATCTTCCATCTTGAAAGCTTCATATTTCTGGATCAACGCCAGAGCCTTCGTCTCCTTGACTTGGGAGTTTCCTTCATGGGTCATCCTTAGAGAGTCAAGTATATCTTTGGCTGTCTCTCTGTTGGTGATCTTCTCATATTCGTTGTATGATATGGCATTTAGAAGTATTGTTCTGGCCTTGTGATGATTTTTGAACTCACGTTTCTGATCTTCTGACATTTTGCTTCTGGGAACTTCAGCTCCATTTAAGGTTGGAGATTTGTATCCATCTGTGACAATGTCCCAGAGGTCAGCATCATAACCAAGAAAGAAACTTTCGATTCTATCTTTCCAGTAATCAAACTTTTCTCCATCAAAAACAGGAGGCTTGGCATTGTAAGAATCTTTCTCATTTGAGTGGGCCATTTGTTTTTCTCGCACTGGATCTCTCTACACGGTTAAGTGTTTGATTTGAAAATCAATAACAGAGCCGGAGCTCTGATACCAATTGAAGGTGAGAAAAACAAGAAAGGGGGGTTTGAATTGTTTGAAAAATAAGCGCTTTTGCAAAATGAAATCACACAATGATTTTATACTGGTTCGCTTATAACACAAAGCTACTCCAGTCCACCCGGCCAAGGTGATTTCGCCTTCAACAAGGACTTAATCCACTAATCTTGAAAGATTACAAACAACCCCTAAGAGAGAAGAAAATCTCTTAGTCCTCTCAAGTCTACAGACTACAAAGAGTCACTTGAGGAAATCAAATAAAAATAGATACAAGATGTGTAATCTAGAATGCTTCTAAGAAAGCAAATATTACAAACTTAAGAACAAATTTTTCACTTGATAAGCAAAAGCTTAGTGAAAATCTTTGAAGAACAAAGATGTTTTTCTTGAGCGTGATATAATTTCAGTATAGTTTTGGCTAGTGATTTCTTCGTATGTACTGAATGAGATTTCTTCTCTATTTATAGGAGTTGAAGTAGAGTTGAAGTAGCGTTGAATCTGTTGGATATTGAGATGTAATTACGCCATTCCATTAATAGCTTCTGCAGTAGACTTTTTCACTTAGAAGTGACTACTTACCACAATTAGTATCTTTTCTCTTGGAAGTGGAGATTAACGTCTCTTTCTAATTGAGGAAATCCATTTGCAGAACTTTAACTTGGCTTAAACGTTACTTCATCATGATTAACGATTCTGATTAGAGTCTTTGTGTATCTGGAGAAATTTGCTTCTGATGTTATTTCTTGAATGTTCAGATGGCGCTGATAACTTCAGACTTTGCAGAAGGCATTTGTTCAGAGTCAGAGCTTCTAGACTTTACTTCATGTTCAGATGCTTCTGATACTTGCAGTTTTGTCCAGAGTTTAGAGCTTCTTGAATGAGATTCCTCTTTAGATGCTTCTGATACTTGAGATTTTGCATCTGATCTTGTTTTGCATCTGATGACATCATCAGATTTATTTCTTCTTTCTTTAGAACCCTGCACACTTAGAAACTTTTCGTTAGGGTACCACTTTTGGTTTCATCCTTTGTTATCATCAAAATCATGGAATCTATTGTAGAACTATTTTTGTTCTTACATGATGTGCATGAATGCATGAATCAATCACAAATAAATGATCACACACAAGGCAAACAAACAAAGGTCAAAGGATGAATCAAGTCATTGTCAAGATCAATCATCCATTTTGGTGGATTATGGTTTACACCTTATCAACACCCAAGTTCCATTTATATTGACAAGACTTAATTGGATCAACCAGGAATCAAGGGTTTGTTGCGAGTCACGAGCATGGAGTTTGGGTAAGAACCACCCCAAAGGAGTGAACTAAGGATAAAACCTGCAGATCATGTTCTAAAAAGTTCCCAGAGTCTTAATTCCATCTATCGGATATTATAGGTTAGGATGACTGACTCATCAACCCATAATATTCTCAAGAGAAACTCGTCTGAGTGTAGTATCGCGTAACAACTGTTATCAAGTCTACACTTGAACAGCCTCCACACTACGTCCTAAATATGCCAAGATGGGTTAAATGTTCTACGGTCCTCAGCTTCTCGCACCCCAAATCAGAAAGAGTAATGCCTAACCACAAATAGCTTGTGTGACATTTCCAAATCCAAAGGAGTCTCCATTGAGCGGATGGATCTCAAGCCAACTTGTTAAGGACTAATCCACACAAGTCAAACATGATTATACCATCCTCATATCTTAATTGCACTCAAGTTCGGGTTAGAACTTATCTCACCACTCAGAGATCACCAAGCACAACAATTAGATTATATCACACAAACAAATATACATACATCAAATATACCATTATATACACATAAAAAACTAGGCTAAACCCACTGGAGACTACTCCCCAGCAGAGTCGGCACTTAATTTCTGTAGTGGTAAATTCATGACCATCAAGCTATGGATAAGCTAGACGTCAATTAAACCAGAGCCGCCACCGCGCTTTTATTGTTTCTAAGGGAAAAGGGAAAAGTACTAACAAAACCCAAAAATAAGAAGTTTTCAAATCAAAACTAATAAAATGCCAGAGATTACACGTAAGGGGGTTGGTTACACAAAGGGAAGGTGTTAACACCCAAAGTGTCCTAGGTACTCCTTGGGAGCCCTTTTTTGTGTGCATATGTGTTTTTATACAAAATGATGTTTGCAATAAAATAGAATGGAGGGATGAGAAAAGAATTCATTAATTATATTTTTTGTGTTTGACAAGACCTTCAGACTTGTGCCTACATACCAACACAAAAATGAGGGATCAAAATCTCGTAGTTCGTGGTATAAATTTCAAAGTGAATGAGTTGCTTTTAACAAAATTTTGAATTTAACAAAGGCACAAGAGACCTAAAAATGTTTGAATAAGTGTTAGTTATTTTTGGCTTTTGAAATTTTAAGTCAAGTATAGTTAAATTCATTTACAAGTTTGATTAAGAAAGTGAGTTTGAAAATGAAATGGCATAAGACCAAAGTTTCTAATTTGCAATATGGTCTAAGTTTAGAAAAAACAAACACAAGAGAAGAAGATTTTAAAAGGAGGGAGAGATTTTGAAATTAAAGAAGCGGGGAGGAGATGAAGAGACTAATCCTAAGCAAAAATTTAAAAGTTAAGAGTTGAAAAAATTTGACCAATGGGCTGCAATCCAATAGACAAGAATGTCATATAGAAACCCAAATTTCCCTTGGACTTTAGAATCAAGCAATATCAATACACAAATTGCAAGATGAAGGGAAATGCATCAAATAAAGATAGCCATATCCAAGCTTAGCAAATCCATTATCTTCTTCATAATCCCCCATGTATCAGGTGACTTCAAAGATAGGCATTAGACACAAGTTCAAAATAACAACTTCAATATGATCATGTTGCAGATAAACTCTAATGGATCTTCAATGTTGTATCAGATGAAAGTTCACTTCACAAGCACTTGGTTTTTTTAGGGTTGGCATTGGCCAAGTCCTTTTGCATAGGGAGAGTTGCCTAATTCCAAGTCCAATATCTCAGATCAAATCCAATAGTCCAAACAAAATGTTTTTTTAGATTTTTTGTTGTTATTATGTACATTAAGGCCAAAAGACCACAACACAAACAAGTATAAACAAACACAATATATTCACAAGATATGGCTCAAATGAGCAAAGTAAAAATGGCATTAAAGTAAACAAATTGAATGGTATGAGTAATGGCAAATGAAATAAGACTTAAAATTAAAGTGCTTAAAAGTAAATGGCTTGAAATTAAATGGTAGTTGTTAGTTGATTAGAAGTTAATATTGCTTTTGCTTTTGTTTTGTTTAAGTCATGAGGCCTAGAACACTCAACCCACTTATCACAAGCATGGATCCTTGAACCAAGACATCTTCCAAAGGAAGGAAAAAAGGCCAAGTTTCCATACAATACCATGAAAGAGGGGAGACTTACAATCTCACTTACTAGAATGCTATGCCTTTTGTGTCAACAATTTAGCGCTATGTTAAGCAATCGTAATTGGACTTATATAGAAGTCACAACTATTTGAGGTCGGGCAATAGAAATTTTAGTGTTAGTGCATGTTAGAGACATGGTATTATGAACCATGCTCCTAAAACATACCACACTTAAAAAAGAATATGCAAAAGGGGGGATCTAATCTCATCCACACTCATGTTGATTTTTCAATCAACTAGCCTTAGGATATGGAGATATCATAGGCCCATGACATGAATGAATAGAGAATGGCATCAAGATAAAGAGGGATGGGAAATGGAATCAACACAAATTGGTCAAAGGAGGACTTTTATCAAATTAAAATCATTCATTCATTTTGGGATATGAAATGTACATTTCATCAATCCCCTAAATCCATTGATTTTAACTCAACAAAGTCAAATCAACCTTGACCAAGACCCAATAACATGAGTCAAACTCAACAAGTCAATATCAAATGCTCAACACAATTTATTTTGCAATTAAGCAATTAAAATCAATTAAATAATGCATTAAATTATATTATGGTTTGCCAAATTCCTAAAACCTCATCAAAACACCAAAGAAATTGCCATGAGATTTATCATAGGTCAAACAAGGTCAAAAGACCTTGGATAATTTTTTTTTATAATATTTGGAAACTTAAAACTATTTTTAAACAACTAAAAATATTCACAAAATCAATTAAATCATAAAAAATATTAATAATGATTCAAAAAATAATTTTAATTCAGAAAATAAAAGAGGAATTTTTTTTTGGGGTGAAACTTCATATTTTTTTGGATCAATATTAAAATTAATACGGATTAATGAAAATATAACAAATAAATTGAAAATCAGAAAATGAGAAAAAACGTGGACCACTTGATCTCCCTCATTAATTAAGGTGGTAGGTCAAGTGGCTCTCAGCGTGTTTCCCACCATGGTCTTGAGTCAGTGTGCCACACAAGTGGTAATCCAAACCAACGCGTGAGATTAAAACATTTAAAATGGATCATGTGGTTCTGATGACTGTCAACTCATCATCGGAGCCAAAGCTCCGGTCTCCTTTTCCGGTGAGCCTCACCAGATTGGTTCAGTCACAACCATCACCAAAATTAAAAAGAAGGACATGATTTTAAAGTAAAAATGGCATTGAGCTCGAATCTGGCCTCAATTTATTCTAACTCCAAGTATATTGAGAGATACAGGGAGTTGAAATTTGAGGTGCATGATTTGAGTTACTTTGATTTGACCTCAAAGCAACTAAATCTTGTTGCCTACATTGGTAGGACTTTAGATACCCAAAGATCCAAGAGAATCATGTAGAATTGAGTGAGAATCGAAGAGATGAAAATTTCTAGACAATACCTTCAATGTAGGTCTGAATTCGATGGTTCTTGCTCTTGCTTGTGCTTGATCTTGCTCAGGATGCTTGAAGGAGTAGAATAGAATGATCAAAAGGCTTTGGATCCTTGGAGATTTGAATCTCAAAATAGTGAGATTCAAACTCAATTTCCAAATGGAAATTATCCAGATTATCCTTTGGAATAGGGGGGGGGGGGGGGATTGAATGCTTTAGATCAAAATTGACGCACAAGGTCCACAATTCTGAACCTAGAGGTCTCTATTTATAGCCAATTGATTTGATATTTGCACACTTGAATATGAAATCCAAAAATAGCAATGAGTGATGCATGGGTGCATGGGTGTGTACAGGCCCATGAAATCATGTCATTTGGTCCATAATTGAATACAAACAAGTCTGAGATCATGTTGGAATTTCATGCATTGGTGTGTGGGAATTTGAAGTTCAATCTTGCCAAATGATGATGCAATGTTCAAGCTATGCGCAGCCTATTCAAATCTTGTCCAAAATGGATGAAATTGGACTTTTTGGAAAGGTTAGATCAAGAGGAACAACTTTCATGTTGGATACTTTTTTATTTGAAGCTTGGATCATGATGAATTTTAAGGTGGAAGTTGGGAAAATCAAACATGTCAAAAAAATTCTAACTGTCAAGCCATATGTTCACTTATTCCACCTTGGCTAACTTTTTATGTGAGCTTCAAATGAGAAAAGTTCCTTCATCAAAGTTGTATCTCTCTCAAATTCATTCAAAATGGTCACAAATTTTACCTCAGGTGTTCAATGTCCTTCCCAGGACCTATTTGATGAGAAATTTCACTGGCTTCGACAACCATCTTTTTTACTTTGGCCTCTAAAGCCAATTGTTGTTTGTTTTCGGCTATGTAAGCCGAAATCATTTTTAGTGCTGCGAACTCAGTCATCAGCACTGAATTCGCTTCCCCAACCTGTGGGTTCAATTCCAGACGCTCATAAGTATCCAAAGTCGTCTTCGCCTACTACCTCTCTGTCCTAGCGAAAGCCATTGTAAGGGTGCAACGGCAAGGAACAATAAGTGTTGCCATCAGGAGTAAATGCAAAATTGGACGAATCACGAGGAGAGATATTAGCCAAATGCTTGTCGAACTCGCGTCTGTCGGTATGATTGATAGGGGTTTTGAAGTACCCTTGATTTGCCTCTATAGTTTCCACAATACCATCTGGAAGCCAAATAATTATCCTCTGGTGCATTGAGGATGAGACAACTCCGACCCCATGTATCCACTCCCTTCCAAGTAACAGATTATAGTTGGCCTTCGTCTCCACAATCATAAAAATTATGGATCTTGTGACCTATCCTACGGGTAACTCGACTTGGATGACACCAAGGGTGGAAGCTAGTTTACCTTCGTAGTTGGTAAGCACCATATTACGAGGTTTGGCATCAATGTCATACTTGCCAATTTTCCTCAGCATGTGATGAGGAATCAAATTCACGGTCGTGCCATCATCCACCAAGATTTTATTAATGGGAACATGTTCGACCTTTCCAGTAATGAATAGAGGCTTGAGATGACTCTTCATAGCCTTGTTGGGTCTCTCGAAGAAGGCATTTTGCTCTTCAACGCAACCATTATTCATCACGTAGTATCATACTGGCTTATGAGCAACCATTTCTCTTTCCGTAATGTTGTCGGTATCTTTGACCTCTGTGATCCGGTCGAACTCCCTGTGCATCACAAACACCACACCGACTAAAATATCTAGAGAAGCCTCAGATCCTGAGTCGAAATTATCAGTCAACATTTCATCGTCAACATCCACTTGATTATATCTTTCTTTGGCCGCCTCTGCTGGATCATTAAATTTTCTTTTATCAAAGCTTGAGTATTCCCTTTGCTTCGTAGGCACGTTGGTTCTAGACTCGACTTTGTCTTTCTCACCAGCATCCCTCTGGGCCTCTACTCCCTTCTCCATTGAGACCTTGTCATAGGGTTTTTTCCTTTATAATTTTTAGAGACATGGGAGGTTCTCTTGTCGGCCTGAAATTCCCTATGGTAAGCTAATGACAAACCCCATTCGACTTCGAAGCTCTGCCATTTTCCTTGATCGCGTTTCCTGCCATCAACTAGCTTTACCCACTTCCCATTCGAAACTTCACCAAGTTTCACCATCGGTCGACTTGGATCATAGTATCTCCTAGGGTCGAAAGCCCTTATGGGTTGAACAACCTGATGATTTTGAAAAGCTTTGCGACCCTCTTGGTGATTCGCTCTCCTTACCCCTTCGAGATTTTGGGTCGCCTTCTTATCGAACACAACACTGCACCGAGGGAACAACATGACTTCCGATTTCTTCTTCTGGCACCTTCGGAGGAAGTTAGAAAACATTTCGTCCTCTTTAGGGAAGGAGATTTTGTTATATTCTTCCTGTCGACATTCATCGTCAAATTCCATGGAGGTCTCCTGGGATATCTCAACCATATTAACCTCCATGTTGACATCTTCAGTGATATCCAACTTTTGGAATTGTAATTGAAGGCCCTCAGTGGCCTTGTCTATCTGCACGAAACCATCATCGATTTCCTTGGTGATTATCATCAGCTTGGAATCTTCAGAGTCCCCAGCGTCAGAGACATCAGCGTTTTTGTTGGTGGTATCTCCCATATCTTTTTGAATAAAGTCATTAAGATATTTATGCTCAAGGTATTCAAAAACCTTAGCCATAACAGGTTCATTGACAAAGTCTTCAATGACTCCATTCATGTCGAAATCATCAGTGACTTCAACTAGGTTCACTTCCTCTGGCTCCGTGTAATGGGCATCAGCTACTTGCAGAGTATCAGAGTCGATATTCATCTGGCTCCGTGTTTTGTCCCCAAATTTAAGTCTCCCTTCTTGTGTGGCATTCTGCACAAGATCCCTGAAAAGAAAACATTGAGATGTTTTGTGACCCATAAAACCATGGTATTTGCAAAACCCTCTTTTTTTTCTTTGTTCTAAAGGAGGTATTATCATTTGACAATCCTTAGCTAACAAATCAAAAATTTCGGCACATTTTGTAACATCAAAAGTATAAGTTTTCTTGGGAAATTTATCATTCTTTTTTTGTTCGATAGGGTTCTTTCCATTCGAAGGGGCCAAAACTTTACACGCGTACGGTGGCACTTGCTTAAATTCAGCAAGGTCGATCTCGTTATCGTCGAAGTCTGAAAGTCCGTGACAGAACCTTTCATCATCATTTCTGAAATCGACATAAGCTACCCTTTTACTTTTATTTGCCCTAGCCTTTTCTTCCTTCAAATGTTCTAACTGTCGAACCTTATCAGCCAGTTGGGCCATATCTCTCAGATATTGGGTATCTAATTTCTTCCTAATCGAATAGTCAAGGCCCCCAGCGGCCATTTCGACCAGTTCATGCTCTGGAACTTGTGTAAAACATCTAGATTTGAGTAATCCAAACCTATTCATATAGTCATCAATTGGCTAAGTAAACTTCCGTTTGATACTAGCCAATTCCTTCAGACTTATCTTCGTTTGTCCCATGTAAAACTGCTCATGGAACATTCTCTCTAGTTGGTTCCAAGTGTGGATCAAACTTTATGGCAAGGTGGTGAACCATGTGAAGGCATTCTTTGGTAGAGAACATGGAAAAAAAACTTTATCCTATGGCTCTCATTGTTTGACATGTCTCTTGCTTCAATTAAATATCTAGCCACGTGCTCGACAGTGGATTCAGTGGTATCCCCAAAAAACTTAGTGAATTTGTGGATTTTTGTTCTAGGGGGTGCTTTTGCCTATAAGATATACTCTGACAGAGGTGATGTATAATTTGGCCTTCGACGGCCAAAATTTACCCCATTTCGAACCATAATCCTCCCGACCATGGCTGCTAGATTATTATCTGCTGCCAAATTGTCATGTCGAACTTGTCGTGTGATATCATCGACATTTTGGTCTCTATTTACCATTACTACCCTTGGTTCCCTGGGTATTTATGGTTCGATCCTAGGGGGTACTACTCCTACCCCTTGATTCGACATCTCTGGTTGCAGTTGATTTTATGGGATCTGGTTGATAGTAAGGTCTTCTTCGAAGGTGACCCCCTGGTTTTCTCTTACCCAATCCCTAGGAGGGTGCCACTAGGGCTGTAGTACACCCAGGAATTCAGACATTCGGGCCACATGCGCTGTCATTTGTTGATTCGATTGAGTCGTATTTTGAATCAGAGGATTTAATACGGTGGTCAATGTTTGGGTCAACATTTGGACCATCTCATGGTTACTTTCGTCCATCTGTTGTCTCCACACTGCTGCGGAGTTATTGGTAAGACTAGGTAGTTGTGTCTAGTGTCTCAAACCTAAAGATTGGTTAGTTCGACCCATGTTAACCCCAGACCCTTGTACTGGAGAGTTCACGTTAAGCACTGGTTCTGAGAAAGTCGAACCAACATTGTGTAAACTGGCCATCACTAATGTTGGCATTCCATATGGTTGTTCTCGACCACCAAATGGTATCAAGAAACCAAGGGGTACCAAAGGCCTGTTTGGAATATCTCTAATCGGTGGGGGAGTATGTGGAGGCCCCCAAGGCCCGATGTAAGTTAAAATTGGTTCAATATGGGAGATCGAATGCGTCGACATCGAACTCACCATAGATGGAACTATTTCAGACACGTGCACTATGGCCGTGTTCACCCCTATCGAAGAATAAGGGGGCGTTATGTTACTGATTGATGAATTTTGAGAGTTTTGCTTATCTGGCACATTTAAATTTTCCATTCTCGTATGGGATTCTCTCCTTGGTCGTTCTTCGTTGTTTATGGCTACTTTACCACTCCTTAATAACATACAACGAGTTCTTTCCGAAAAAGGGAAAAATGAGTTAACAACCAAAATTAAAAGCAATTCCAAAACGCTAGCACTGTCCCACTGGGCGTGCCAATTTGTTTACCTTGAAAATTAGTAAACAACCGCTGATCTTCCAAATTTCTAAATTTCGTTACTCACAGGATCGATCAGATTGATCCTAAGACATGTGCTAATTGTTTTTAAAATGAATTCTAGTAATCATGAACACTTCGACAGTGTTTGTGGGACTAGTCGTTAAAACTTATGGTAAAAAGTTAATATGAATTAAAGAGAAAAATTATAAAAGAATATGATGATAACCAAGTGGCAACGACAAGTGTTCGAAACAAAGAAATATTAAAATTGTTTGAAATAAACAAGTAAAGAAGACTGTTTAAAATAAAGAAGTAAAGAAGACTGTTTGAAATAAAGAATTAAAGAAATGTTTGAAATAAAGAAGTAAAGAAATATATTTCAGGAAGAAAAGTAAAAGTTAATTGTATTGCTTTGAAATAACTAACAATGGTGTAAGAAAACATACATTCTTTAATTTACGATTCCTCTTCACACGGGTACTTGGTAAATTTTACAGACTCTGTACACACTTTGACACCCCCCGATCCTAACACTAAGACCCTTTATTTATACTCAATCGAAATAACCGTTTCTAACGGCCTTTCAATCACGTCGAGACACATGACACCTTGCATGGATATAACTATCCATTATGCCCCACGTGTACCTTCAACAGTTTCAAATAAGAGCAAAGTTCCCTCATTTATTTGAATTTTGAATCTCCAATCGAAAACCGTTTTCAACTATTTTAAGAAATATTTCTAAGTCCTAACTGCACGCTGACCCTTATACCCAAAGATTTTCAACTGGGTCTTTTTAATATCATATCCTGTCGAAATATATCTACCCTGTCGAAACATCTCTTCATGGTCGAAACATCTATACATAGGATTTTCCTTTTGGTAATTCTTCAGTGGGCGTCGAAATTATGAGCTAACAGTTTGCGAGAGCTTTCCAAGCTAAATAGCCAACCACAAATTATTAAAATGAGAATTTAATTAAGAAATTTTTTTAACGTATAGATCTCAACTACAAACATAAAGTCGCTGTGATTTGTGAATTTAAAAACTTGTCTTCTATAGATTTAGATACTTTGTTTCTTAAATGTCATAAACATGAAATTAAGTTAAAAAGTGTTTGTCGAAGAAAAAGAAAAAAACTTACACTTAAAAAAGAAGATACCAAATAATCAACCAACGATGAAGATACAAATCTCTTAATCCTAAAGTTCAAAAAATTCATATGGCATAAAAAAAACAACCACACAATTTTTAACACAAATATATATAAATATCTTATTTTATACCAACATGATTTCAATGTGAAAAGAAAAAACACATAAAATCAAACTATCATTAAAATAAAAAATATTTAATTGGAATTTTGATTCCTCTATTTTATCATTTTTTTTGAATTTTGATCTTTCAATTTTAAAAACTATTTTTTGTGTGTTGGATTTTGATCTCTTTTTGAGGATTAAAATCCAACACAAAAACTCAAAAAAGGAAAAAAAAAACATGGTATTTAAAACGGGGAATCAAAACCTAAAAACAAAATAGGAGGATCAAACTTAGACATACAAAAGATCTTAGAAAGAATCAAAGAAAACATACATAGCATAGCATGATACGAAAATAAGATACATAGCTTAAGATATCAATGCATGCAATTGTTGTGGCGAATTCATTGATTCTTACCTTCATAGTTTTACGATTCCGATTCAAAAACACAATAGTAATAAGTTCAAATAAATTTAAAATGTAAAAAAAACAAAGAATATGGAAAAGTTTATAAGATATAGCATAAATCTGAATCATGTTTATGCTTTTATTCCAACATATACAAATTTGTTAGAGCTAATCCTCAAAAATTCGGATTACATGATCACTCTCATAGTCTTGTTAATAATTAAAACTTGGACAATGATTTATACTTCACTCATCATTTTCCTAATGAGCAAGCATATTAAGAAAAGAAACTCTATTCCTTACTAAACATCTAAATATGCAATCCAATCCAGCTTCCAGATCACAAACACTATCATTCAATGTCTCCAACATTCTTAAGATGGATGCGAAATCAGTGTTCTTCTGCTTCTTCTCTGGAGAAAACAATCTTGAAGGATTAAGCTTTGAGATCAAAGATGGCTCTTTTGTTGTTTTAAGTCTTGGTATAGATATGAATAACAAAAGAGAACGAAATATAGATATTGTGATGATACTTGCTTCTCTTAAAACTTCTGCTAAAAATATCATATTTTGATCTTGACCCATTAAAGAAAAAACCTTAACTTTGTTTTCCATTCTCTTCACTTCGAAAAGTTGCTTTGAAATTTCCTTCTTTGCCTTCTTTCTAAAGCAATCATACTCATAAATGCTACTTTCAATGCTTGATGCTGAATTTCCTCTTCTTCTACGTATAGCAGATTGAATTGTTTGAACATGTTGTTTAAGATTCAAGAGTAATTCCCTTGACGAACTACATGCATCTAAAAGTGTGACTGAACCACCTAATGAATCTTCCACTAGTTTTCCATTTTGATAGTGCAAAAGAGCTTGTTGTGTTTGTTGAGAACGAAAGAGTTCCTCCATGCAATTGTATAATTCTGCAAGAACAACTAAATCACTCTGAATTGTATCTGCTTCAAAAGAGAATGTTCTTGAGAGAGATTGAGAAGAATTTTGTGGTTTAAGATGGTTTAATAATGCTTCAACTCTCTGTGAAGATGGATGAATTCTTGTTGGTAAACTGATTGACCTTAATGGTTGATGAGTAGATGATAACATAAAAATTGTTTCCATTTTTTTCTTTTGTTGTTTACTTAGAAAGATGAACTAACACAAGGATTAATGGATGGTTGATTTCTAATTAGTGTTTCTTGCATCTATTTATAGGAATATGATATAAGAGAATTGGAGAACTTTAAATTTGAACAAGGTGAATAAAGCCAATTATTTGAGTATTATATGTGCATGTGAATGCAATGTGAGTCTCCCTACATTTTCGATTGGTTTGTTATATTTTAGGCCAACATTTCCATTACATTGTGATTTGATTAATCCAATGTTAGTACGTAAGATGGACTAAGCTGTATGAGAAATTTATGGTCGTATACAAACAATTGATACAGAACATCATTGCAGGTTTATGCTGCCTTGTTTCCCCTAATGATGGTTCAATAATTAAATCTACTCAACCATATGTCAATACTCTAACATATCTCTCTTGCGACTGTAAGTTAATCTAACGGGTAAGGATTCAGATGACATTCTATAACAATGTGTGGCAGTGATTTGCCAATTTTAGGAGACAAAAGAGGCAATAAATATTAATGCTTGGATCTACTTCGGAAATTGATAAGCTTAGAATAATAAAGAAAAACATTACAGGGTATTTTGTTGGGAGAGTGACTTGTGTTACGAATATATACAGTAAAGGAATTAAGGAGCAATGATTTAAGGGTAAAGGGGGGAAGTATAGGAATCAGAATTTTAGTTGTATAGGTAATAAGCTGACAATTTTGTCAATTTTGTCTGCTTTGTGCTTTTTTTTCATGCATGCATGTGAACATCAATATTAATCGGGAATATAATCTTTAATGCACCTTAATATACAACGTGTAGTTTATGGCTTATAATTTAAAGTTATAGTAAATTTTGTCGAAGTCGAAGAGTTTTGTTGAAGTTAAGAAGCTGGTGTAGTTGTTGAAATATGTTAGATTGTTGTTTAAGTTAGCATGTTGAATTGGGTCCGTCAGTTGGGGCAATTGTTTAGTATGATAGTTGAAAGTTAGGGTTTAGTTTTCTTACAAATAGCATACTAGTCATCACTTCTCCAATCAATCCCTGATAATCCTAGACAGAGGGAGAATCCAGTGTGTAGTTGAGACTCAATTGTATGCATTGTAATTAATATATAATTGAATTAAGAATCCAGGGTTCAAAAGCATTTTGAATTGCCTTTATCTTTTCTTCTCTTTTTTTCTTTACTTTTTTCTTGTTAATCAAGAAACCGATCATACTCTGTTTTCTGGACATCGCTTTCACAACAAATTGGTACGGTGAGTGTGAGGGAGAAGATGTTGTCAAAAAATATGAGATTGAGAAATTCACCAGTGTGAATGATTACAGTTTGTGGCGCTTGAAGATGCAAGCCCTACTGGTTCAACATGGTTTGTAAGAAGCGTTGAAAGGATCAGAGAAGATGGATGTTTCCCTATCAGAAAAGGAAAAGATGACTATGATCGAGAAAACCCACAATTCAATCATCTTGAGCCTTGGTGATAAGGTTCTGAGGCCGGTTTCAAAGGAGAAAACTGCAGCGGGTGTGTGGAGCAAACTCGAGGGTTTGTGTATGACCAAATCCTTGGTCAATTTTCTTTACCTGAAGCAAGTTTTGTATTCATTCAAGATGAGTGAAGACAAAGTCTTGGTTGAGTAGTTGAATATGTTCAACAATTTGATTCTTGATCTTGAGAATATTGAGGTCAAGATTAATGATGAAGATCAAGCATTGTTGTTGTTGTTGTTGTGTGCTTTACCTAAGTCTTATGCTTATTTCAAGGAAACTCTCTTGTATGGAAGAGAGTCCCTAACCTTTGAAGAAGTTCAATCAGCCGTGTACTCGAAGGATTTGAACAAAAGAAAATAGAACAAACCATCATTTGTGTGTGAAGGATTGTCCTTGAAAGGGAAATTCTTGAAGAAAGATGGTAGGTTTGAGAAGAAGAAGGGTAAAGTTCTACATAATTATTATGGTGGTAATGCTCATGCTATTAGGTGTTATCATTGTAAGAAGGAGGATCACACAAGAAAGGTGTGCCCCGATCGACGAAATAATCATGGTGGAAATGATAATGGTAAACAAGGACGTGTTTGAGGAATTATGTGATCCAAACAAGGAGTGGATTAAGGATTCAGGTTGTATTTGGCACATGACAAGGATGATTACTAACGAAAATTATAGGTATTCATTCAGAAAGATAAGGATGAAACTTTTGAAAATTTCAAAAGTTGGAAAACTTTGGTAGAAAACCAAACTTGCAGGAAGGTCAAGAGGTTGAGGATTGACAATGGTCTTGAATTTTGCAATGGGACTTTTGACAGCTATTGTGTTGCATTTGGTATGGAAAGTGTTAATACCTTAGGATTGGCATTAATTTTGTAAAACAAATAATGTAATCATCTCTGTTGTTTTAATATGTTGGGTTGAAGAATTTCAACATCTGGACCAACATGTCATGTACGATGTCACAACATCATGTCTGTGACATCGCACATGTGTAGAAAACTGAATTAATTAATTCAGTATATATTCTGGGATTAGTGAGGATATTTGGTGAATATCCTAACTCCCATGTGGAGGTCTTAAAGACTCAATCAGAATATATATAGGCTCAAAATAAGGAGATATATATGGAGAGATTTTAGGATTGAAGACCTTGATTGTAGCAGAAAGTTTCTGCTGACTTTGTAACAACAAAGAACAAGTTTGCTGCGATTTCTGAAGGCCCAAATCCAGTTGGGTGATTAGGTTATAAATAGCATATTGTAACCTAGTTTTTGTAAGCCTCATAGAATGAAAATCTAGGGGTGTGTGTGAGGTAAACCTCCCAACCTGTGGGAAGGTTACCATGTGTTTCTCAGTGTTCAAAGCTGAGAGTATTTGTAACTCAAAGCCTGTAGGCAAGAGTGATTATGATCTTGAACGAAGCTGTGAAGCAAGTTCAAGTTGTTTTAACATTACATTGTATTTGTAGTGATAGGAATGGAAACTGGAGGTTTCTATCTAGGAGTTCCTAGGTATAGATTGCATTGGGTAGGGATTAAGTGAAGAGTTGTAAACGGGGGAGTTTAACTCTGAATTAATACTGCTGATAGTGGATCTTCTTCCTGGCTTGGTAGCCCCCAGATGTAGGTCATGTTTGATCGAACTGGGTAAACAATTTTCTGTGTTTGTTTTCCTTCTGCATGTTATAATCCTGTCTGCCATAACTCAGGTTGTAATTCAGTCTGCTTATCAAGTTAATAACAGACCTGATACATAGCCTTCTGTTTGAATGTCAATCAGAATGTTTTGACATTCATCATTAACAACACATACTGAATAATAAGCATGTTGATCTCAGTTCAGTATTTAGTTAAGTCTGGTCTTCAAGAGGATAACAGACCTGGCCAACGGATCATAGTGAAACTGTCAAACTGGATGTCTTGACAGTTGTACGTGTAGACTGATACTGAAGTAGATACTGATTAGTCTTTCACAGTATAGTAAAGTTAGCACAGTCTGTTTTCAGGAACATAACAGAATCAGCATGAGGTATATGTTCTGAATGTCAAACTAAATGTTGTGACATTCACACCTGACAGTTGGTGCTAAATTGGAGGATAATTAGTGTTTCTGTTTCAGCATTTTTCTCAGGCTAATTTAAGGAATCCAACAGCTGAGCTAAAATCCAGGAAAATAACAACTAACCTACAATGAACCTAACAAATAGCCTATTTGTCAGCTCCCTAATGTGTGGATTAGGTTACCTTGTTTGACTTTTAGTTTAGGAAACACGAGCTCTAAGCCAGCAAATTGAAATACAGTAACAGGTGATGTGCAAATCAATATTGATATATCATGCTGATAACTGTCCAAACACAACAGAAGTAAGTATGGTGTTTGATCTCTGTTGTGTCTGTGTACAAGAAGGACAGAACTAGGTGTTCTTCCATTCTAAGGTAATACAGTAGCAGAAGTTGTGACTACTGTGAAATCGTGCTTGAGTACAGGGTTTTAATTTATATAACTGTCTTGCTGTATTAGTTATAATGTTGGATCAGATGTCATGACTTAGAGTAGAACATCTGAATTCTGACTACGCCAGAATTTCAATTGGTATCAGAGCAGGCATCCTGTCTGTTTCTGGATGAGATCCATGGGTGATACTTTCTGGTATCTTGCAAGGAGTTATGTTAGTACTGATGCTGGAACCTGTGAAAGGTTCTGTAATTTCCCTGAATGGTCCCTTGAAGTAGGTGGATGGACTGTTCATGACGGGAATGGTGTGTACCTGTCTCTGGAGGTTGGCAATTGGCCTTTGTGTGGGACAGTTGTGCCAGTATTGAATCACATTCAAACTTGGTATGGTCTTGGAGGCTGATCTGGTGAAGTGTGTGTTCATAGGTTGAGTTGTATTATGATTTCCGCTGCATAATACCTGGCAAAACTCAAACTCTGATGTAGTTTCCCCCCATGTGGATGAAAGGCTGCTGTAATCAAGAGTTCATCATAATCTCTTGAAGATGTCAAAGAGACTCGTGTCTCCTCGAGATCACTCGTCATGACGCTCTCACTTCAGGATGGTAAGAATCAACTGATCACTGATTCCTTTACTCTTTTGGGTAATGTATATGAAGACGTTGAAGAATTTCAAGGAAAGTTTGTTCCAAGGAGGTGGAACTAATGTTCTATGTGATGTTAGAACATGTTGTTCAACACGTATGCAGCTACTGGTTGAAGAGCAGATGTTTTTAGGTGTCAAACAAAAGGAGGCCTTGTTTGGAACCTACTCCTGACCTGGAAGAGGAGACATCTGTGTGTACTAAGTTGACAAGGGTAGGGTCAACTGTGTGTATGCTCAAGAAGGTCACATGTAGAGGTCTGGTCTCTAGAAGTGGAGCTGGCTGAGATGTGACATTGTGCAATTTCCTGCTGCTTGCCTTATTCCTGTAGATTGATCAGGGTTGGATATTTGTTCCCTGAAGTACTATGTTGTGTTGCAAGACAAGTCCCCTGGATGTTAGAAGTTAATAATGGGGTAACCTGACTGCTATTTCATTTAAGAGGATTGGGACCATGAATCTTGTTATTCAAACACCACGCTCAGAAGTGGCAGTTCTTTCAAGGAGTGAGAATATGAAGATTCAGTGGTTGGTTGAGGTATAACTCATAGAGTTAGTTGCCACTGGTAGGGATGGTGTATGTCATGTTGAGACATTTGTGTACAATGCATGGATATTGGTGTGGAGTGTCCATGATTTCTAATTTGAGGGGGAGTTTGGCTAACCTCCTCACGTTTGGTCAGCCTAGGGTCTGGTTGGCTGTTGACCTGTGTCACATGGGTTCTGGCTGTTGTGTGACACAGTTGCAAGGAAGGATTCATCTCTCTCATTCCTAAGGCTGAATCTAATCTGGAAAGATTCTCAAAACTGCTGAGGTGCTTGCAAGCAGAAGATCTTGTCACAAGAAGAATATTTTCAAAGTATTCTTATGGTGGAAGTATCTGAAAGGATAATTGGGAAAGGATTTAAGATCAATGTCTACTTGTGCCAAGTACTAGTATGTAATTGATTATCCTTGGAGCTCCAGATAACTGATGTTCTTAAAGATGTTGGAACATCTCTTCTTCAAGACCCTGTGCAGAATCACAGGAAGGATAGTACATTGGTTTATGATCTATCTCCTTGGTCGCAGCAAGAGCATATGATCTCTGAAAAGGTTTCCTGGCAAGAAACATGTTCAGCCTTGTGGTGTACATGAAGAAGAAGACATCATAGTCTTGATGGTGGTTACTTGGATCAATTTATTTCTGATCTAGGTAAGGAAGTGCATTGGCTAATGCACACTGTGGAGTTAAGAACAAGTGGCAACATTCTTAACATCATGGAAACAGCTTTACCTTAGGAAGTAGAATCCTTGGTATAGCTGAAGGGTTAGTCTCTAACTGGTCCTTCTGAAGACTCATGCATCAGAGTGTCTGATGTCTTTGGAGAAGAAGCAGGAATTCATCAAGGTGTGAGCTTGGATGACTTAACTGCAAACCTGCAGGATGGAGGTTGTTTACTCAAACTTGGTTCCACAATCAAGTCTATGAAAGCATTGAACTCTTGTTCTGTGTATGGAGGAAGTTCTATCAAGTGGCAGAAGAAGGAGCTGAATTCAACAGCTAAATGTTGAAACACAATGTTGTGACATTTGGTGTAACATCAGAATCTTAGTTGGTGAAGTGGCACATCAACTTAAGATAGAAGGGTCTACAGAGTTGTAGATTGGGTACGTCAAAAAGGTCGTTCTCATTACAGTTCTTTGGAGATTGCTGGATGGAGAAGATGTTACATGTTCATGTCTTAGAGAATCTAAGTTCTATTTAACATGTAGCTTGAAGCTCAAGTCTCACTTGGAAGGTCAGCATATCTTTGGGAGAAGTCTGATAAAACTTGGAGAGGTCAAAAAGTGGCATTTGACTTTTTCATATGAGGATTCATGAAGGAGGTAATCAACCAGTGGCATTTGGTCTATCTCAGAAGTGAGTTCGAAGGATCAAGATAATCAACATATGGCAGCTGATTATTCTTGAGGAAAGTCTGAGACAAATTACTTTTGAGCAGAAAAGTAGTAAGTTGAAGACAAAAGGAGGTGCTTTCTATTCATCTCTTGGAGCTTGTGGTAGGAGTTCTAAGCTATCTATGGAAGATTATCTCTTGGAATGGGATGAGAATGTATATGTCCCAATTTATGTCTGGTTTCTTTTGGATTAAGCTGGTGACTCAGTGATATCTGAAGATTATCAGATGGTGTTCCTTGCTATGTTGTGAGGATGTCCTAACTAATGTTAGAACATTTTGTGAAGTGGTGTTCTGTTCTGGTTAGAAGAGAGATTGATACAGAGTGTGGATGTGTTCAGCCCAGAGGGTTGAACAGAGGGGGTGCTCTTGAAGACATGAAGATGCGTCTTATGTTTTCCATTCATCAAGTGGTCTGAGTTCTCTTTGAATCAAGAAGTATTTGAAGGTCCAACTCTGGGGTGTTGGATATGTTCTTGTGTGATCACCAAGTATCAAGAGGAGAGTTGGATGTCCATGACAGGGGGAGTTATATCCTTGTGCTACAAGTAATCATCAAGCGGGTGGTCTATGTGTTCTCAGATAACAAGGCATGGCACCTTGTTAGCTATTGGGATGATGTGGTGCATGTCAATGCTGAGTGAGCACAAGAATGTCTGACCGGATGTCATGACATTGTCTGGGACAATAGTTTTCCTTCTGAAGCTCACAGTCATTAGGAAATATGGATGTGATGTGTCTAATTATGATATATCAGAATAAGTCTGAGTGCTTCAGTTGTGTGTTACAGGGGGAGTAACCATCTACTGATGTTTGTGATTTTGGCTTTAGTGGTGCCAGATGTCAAGTCTCTACTGGTGGTACGAAAGTGGTCTTAGGAAATGTTGAGAGGAAGAATACTTGAAGAATGCAGGCAAAAGCCACGTTGAATGTTAAGACATCACGTGCAACGTGACTGACTGCATATAGGGAATAGTCTCCATGCACTGGAACTGCTGTTTTGGAAAAGAAACAGTCAAGAGCTATAAAAGGTATTCAAAGATAGTCTGAGATTTTGTTGGTGATTCTCTGACTGTTTCTTAGCAAATATTAATGAATCTTGACCAAGCATTTATTCCTACCGTTAATTCCTAAGCACGGGCTGGACTATTTAAAGGATGTAATAGCCCTCTTCTTCTCACAAGAGAAACACTCCATTCCCTCTAAATCATGGGGTATGTTAAGATTTGGGTAAACTACGCCTGGATCTGGTTTTGTGAGGGGTTCCTTTACAAATGTTTAGCTAAAAAGGGGGAGAGAAATATAGTCCTGAGAATGTACCAGAAGCAAGTAAAATGTGGTAGCAAGCAGAAGTTGGCTTCAGGCACAGAAGTCACTAACTGGGCATATCACTTGTGTCTTGTGATCTGAGTTGAGAGGACAATTGTGTCTTGTGATCTGAGTTACATTATCTATGTACTCAGCATTACATATTCTTCTGGAAGCTCTACCAGTGAGGGTAAGGGTTCTGATACAACTCATTCTTTTTCCTCTACTTTCTCATGTACACCAACTTTGGTGTTTGTGGTGGTGGAGACAATGACAGAGATGAAGAGCATACCCATATTGGGATGTATTGTCCAGTGTAAGGTTTATTTGTTTTAGCTAAAATTTTCCAAAGGGGGAGATTGTTAATACCTTAGGATTGACATTAATTTTGTAAAACAAATAATGTAATCATCTCTGTTGTTTTAATATGTTGGGTTGAAGAATTTCAACATCTGGACCAACATGTCATGTACGATGTCACGACATCATGTCTGTGACATCGCACATGTGTAGAAAACTGAATTAATTAATTCAGTATATATTCTAGGATTAGTGAGGATATTTGGTGAATATCCTAACTCCCATGTGGAGGTCTTAAAGACTCAATCAGAATATATATAGGCTCAAAATAAGGAGATACATATGGAGAGATTTTAGGATTGAAGACCTTGATTGTAGCAGAAAGTTTCTGCTGACTTTGTAACAGCAAAGAACAAGTTTGCTGCGATTTCTAAAGGCCCAAATCCAGTTGGGTGATTAGGTTATAAATAGCATATTGTAACCTATTTTTTATAAGCCTCATAGAATGAAAATTTAGGGGTGTGTGTGAGGTAAACCTCCCAACCTGTGGGAAGGTTACCATGTGTTTCTCAGTGTTCAAAGCTGAGAGTATTTGTAACTCAAAGCCTGTAGGCAAGAGTGATTATGATCTTGAACGAAGCTGTGCAGCAAGTTCAAGTTGTTTTAACATTACATTGTATTTGTAGTGATATGAATGGAAACTGGAGGTTTCTATCTAGGAGTTCCTAGGTATAGATTGCATTGGGTAGGGATTAAGTGAAGAGTTGTAAATGGGGGAGTTTAACTCTGAATTAATACTGCTGATAGTGGATCTTCTTCCTGACTTGGTAGCCCCCAGATGTAGGTCATGTTGGACCGAACTGGGTAAACAATTTTCTGTGTTTGTTTTCCTTCTGCATGTTATAATCCTGTCTGCCATAACTCAGGTTGTAATTCAGTCTGCTTATCAAGTTAATAACAGACCTGATACATAGCCTTCTGTTTGAATGTCAATCAGAATGTTTTGACATTCATCATTAACAACACATACTGAATAATAAGCATGTTGATCTCAGTTCAGTATTTAGTTAAGTCTGGTCTTCAAGAGGATAACAGACCTGGCCAACGGATCATAGTGAAACTGTCAAACTGGATGTCTTGACAGTTGTACGTGTAGACTGATACTGAAGTAGATACTGATTAGTCTTTCACAGTATAGTAAAGTTAGCACAGTCTGTTTTCAGGAACATAACAGAATCAGCATGAGGTATATGTTCTGAATGTCAAACTAAATGTTGTGACATTCACACCTGACAGTTGGTGCTAAATTGGAGGATAATTAGTGTTTCTGTTTCAGCATTTTTCTCAGGCTAATTTAAGGAATCCAACAGCTGAGCTAAAATCCAGGAAAATAACAACTAACCTACAATGAACCTAACAAATAGCCTATTTGTCAGCTCCCTAATGTGTGGATTAGGTTACCTTGTTTGACTTTTAGTTTAGGAAACACGAGCTCTAAGCCAGCAAATTGAAATACAGTAACAGGTGATGTGCAAATCAATATTGATATATCATGCTGATAACTGTCCAAACACAACAGAAGTAAGTATGGTGTTTGATCTCTGTTGTGTCTGTGTACAAGAAGGACAGAACTAGGTGTTCTTCCATTCTAAGGTAATACAGTAGCAGAAGTTGTGACTACTGTGAAATCGTGCTTCAGTACAAGGTTTTAATTTGTATAACTGTCTTGCTGTATTAGTTACAATGTTGGATCAGATGTCATGACTTGGAGTAGAACATCTGAATTCTGACTACGCCAGAATTTCAGAAAGGATCACAACTACTGCATGTACTCCCCAACAAAATGGTGAGGATGAAAGGTTTCATTGAACCATTATGGAAAGAGTGAGGTGCATGTTGGTCAGTGCTTGATTAAATAAGGTTTTTTGGGTTGATGCAGTCGTGACTGCAACTTACCTGATAAATAGGTGTCCCTCGACTGCCTATAGGATGAAAGCACTTGAAGAAGTCTGGTTGAAACATCCACATAATCTCGACAGACTTAGAGTATTTTGTTGTGTAGACTATGCTCATATTAGGCAAGCCAAAGTCGAACCTAGGCCTCCGAGATGTATGTTCCTTGGATATCCCAAAGGAGTCAAAGATTAGAGGTTGTGGGCCTAGAGTCAGGTCATACGAGGTGTATTAGAAGTCGAGATGTAGTTTTCAATGAAGCTGGGGATTTCAAGAAAACTAATGACAAAGGTCGAAGTACGAATACCTATATAGAGGAGCTGGAACAAGAAGATATTCCTATTGAGGTGGAACATAGTGATCCTGAATTACATAACCCAGATGAAGTCGACGAACAAGCACAAGTCGTTGACAAAGTTGAGGAGACTGATAATGACTACCTACTAGCAAGAGACAGGTTGAGAAGAGTTATCAAGCCACCTTAGAGACTTGGTTATACAGATCTCATAACTTTTGCCTTAATTTTTGGAAGTGAGGTCCTTAATGAAGAACCTAGAGACTGCAAGGATGCCATGAGGAGTCGAAATAACACTCAATAGCTTAAAGCCATAGAATATGAGGTGAAATCTCGTCACGATAGTAAAACTTGTGAGTTGATCTAAAAACCTACCGGGGCCAGGTTAGTCAACTATAAATGGATTTTCAAGGTTGTGGAAGGAATCAAATGAGTGATGTCGAAGCGATTTAAGGCAAGGTTGATTGCTAAAGGGTTCACTAAAAAAGAAGGTGTCGACTTCAACGATGTGTTATTACCTTTTGTAAAGCAAAAATCCATTAGAATGTTGTTATCCTTGGTGGCAAAGTTCGACCGAGAACTTGAACAGATGTATGTGAAGTCTGCCTTCCTGTATGGTGATCTAGATGAAACAATCCTGATGAGGCAACTTGAAGGGTATAAAGAAAAGGGAAAGGAAGATTATGTGTGAAATTTGAATAGGTCGTTATATGGCCTCAAATAATCTCCTCAACAATGGAATATGAGATTTGACGAGTTCATGGCACATAGGTTTCACTAGGAGCCCGTTTGACCACTGTTTTTATCTCAGATTTCGATCTAGAAGTTCACTTGTTATTTTGTTGCTTTATGTAGATGACATCCTCATAGCAAGAAATAGTGTCGAGGATGTTATGAAGGTGAAAGTTGAACTCGATAAGGAGTTCGACATGAAAGATCTGTGAGCTGCCTCTATGTGTGCAAAAATTGACCTGATATAGGTTTCTCAATTGTATTAGTGAGTAGATACATGAGTGAACCAAGGGTGTCACACATGAGCAAGAAGAATCCGGAGATACTTAAAAGGATCGACAAACTATATAATTCTATTTCTACGAGTTTCTGAAAGAAAATAAGATGAGATTAATTTCTATTCAGATCCTGATTGGTGTGGATACAAGGAAGATCGAAGAAGCACAACTAGTTACTTCTTTCAAGTATTTGGTGCCCCAATCTCATGGTACTCGAGAAAGAAACTCGTGGTGGCATTATCATCATGTGAGGCTGAATATATATCGGGTTCCTATGCTGCTTGTCAAGAAATCTAGATCATATCTATGCTGGAAGAGAAGGAGGTTGAAGTGAAGAAACCTCTGGTGTTGTAGATCCACAACAAGTCATCCATTAATCTTGCAAAGAATCCAGTTCTGCATGGGATAAGTAAGCCCATTAAGTCTAGGTTTCATTTCCTAAGGGATAAGGTAAACCATTGTGAACTTGAAGTGAGGCATTACTTTAGTAAAACACAATTCACCGACATTTTTACCAAATGACTAAAGATCGATAGATTCTTAACTCTGAGAAGTAAATTAGTAATAGTTCAGATTGACTATGATTAGTTTGTGCTCGATAACTTGGATTATAAGGGGGTATATTGTGATATAATCCAAGTTGTAGCCCAAACCCAAATTAGTTAGGGTTAGGGTTTTTAGTTACTTAGTTAACAAGTTAGTCAGTTAAGTTATTACTTAGAGTACAAGTAACATTGTATATAAATACATGCATATTGTAATTCAGTTTTACAACATTCAACAATAACAATCCTTATTCTTCTCTCTCTCTCTCTCTGTGTGTGTGTGTGTGTGTGTGTGTGTGTGTGTGTGTGTACAAAAAGTGCCTCACTCACTAACAAATTGGTACCTAGAGCTTCTACTTCGTGTTCTTGATCGTTTTTCTAGAACTTCACATTGGTGGTCGTGTTTCCAGGTACCGTGAATCACACTTGTTCCAAAGATGAATGATACCAATGAAATTATGAAATCTCTTCGAGTTCTTGACGGAAAAAATTGGAACCGATGGAGTAAGAAAATTAAGTCTTTATTCGATTTTCATGTAACCATAGAAGTAGTTAACAATGGCATCCCTGAGCTTGTTGACAATGCAACCGATGCTCATAGAATCATTCACAAGGATGTGAAGAAGAAAGATTGCAAGGTTGCGTATTATAATCAATTTGTAGTAGATGTGGCAAACTTTGATCGTATTTTCATTCTGAATCGGTGAAAGAGGCATGAGATATTCTTGTCACGTATTACGAATGAGGTGAGAAGTTTAAAGTTATCAAATTTCAGTCGTTGAGAAGGCAATATGAATTACTATTGATGGGAGAAGAAGAAAAGATTGTAGGCTATATGTCGAAGGTGCAAAATTTTGTCCATCTCATGAAAGGTTGTGGTGAAACCCTAATAGATAAGATGATAGTGGTGAAGGTAATACGTATGTTGACCTCTCACTTTTATCATGTCATCGTAGTCAATCAAGAATCCAACAATCTTGAAACCATGAAACTGAAAGATTTGGTTGTTTTGTTGGAGGCACAAGAGATGACTATTGTCGAAAGCTAGAGTGAAAAGAATATCAAGGTTCTGCGAACAAATGGAGGTGGCGAATACACATCCAAGAGATTTGAAGAGTTTGGTGTCGAACATGTTATTGATCATGAGGTAACTACTCCTTACACGTCTCAATATAATGGAATAGCAGAAAGAAGAAACATGACCATATTGGATATGGTGCGATGCATGCTGAAGCATAAGAATTTTCAAAAATCCTTATGGGGTGAAGCTATCACCATTATTGTTTATATTCTGAATAGGTGCCCTACCAAGAAGCTGAAGAAGAAGGTTCCTAAATAAGTGCGGAGTGGAAAACGATCATCAATGAGTCATCTAAAGGTGTTTGGATCTATTTGCTACAAGCATGTTTCTGATGCAAGAAGAAGAAAGCTTGGTGATAAAAGTGAACATATGATTCTAGTAGGATATCAAAAAATTGGAGCATACAGGTTATTCGATCCAACCATGAGAAGATCGTAATGAGTTGATATATCGTGATTGATGAAAACTATGCTTGGGATTGGAATTCAGGTGATACAACTAACAAGGCATTGATGAGATATGGCGTTGATGAAGAAAGTAGTGAGCACGAATAAATTCCAGTTAATGACACTCCAACAACAGTTAAAGTCAAATATGATAATAGAGTCGAAGTCAAAGTAGATAATCGAGAGGGTGTGTCTAGCACAAGCCGAAGACCTTAAAGAACCATAGTATCCCCAACAAGGCTTCAAGACTGTAAAGTGGTTTGTAATGATGAAGTTATACCATACGGAGATTTGGTTCATTTCACTTTACGTGCAGGCGATGAATCAATCAACCATAGTGAGGCCTTCAAAGAAAAACAATGGAAGGAAGCTATGGAAGAAAAGTTACAAGAGATCGAAAGAAACAATACATGAGAGCTAATCAGAATGCCATGACACACAAAAGCTATCAAAGTGAAGTCAATGTTCATACTGAAAGGAAAATCTCGATGGGTCGATTGCAAGACACAAGGCAAGATTAGTAGCTCGAGGACTTCTTCAGACAGCAGGACTCGACTACTGTGAAGTATATGCATTGTTAGCAAGATTATTAACTGTCTGATTGGTGGTAGCCTTGGCGTGTAAGCAAGGTTGGTCGATATTTCACTTAGCTATGAAATCAGCATTTCTGAATGATCCTTTAGACGAAAAGGTATATGTCATACAACCTCCTAGTTCTGTGATACAAGAGGAAGTAAGGAAAGTATTCAGGCTGCACAAAGCCCTCTATGGCCTTAAGCAGACACCTAGGATAACAAGAAGATCGACACATACTTGGTTGAATTGGGATTCATCATATGCAAATCTGAGTATGTTGTCTATATTCAGATTGTGGCACAAGATATAAAAATCATCTAATTATACACTGATGACTTGTTAGTAATTGGAAATAGCTTGGAGGACTTGTCGAACTTCAAAGAGATGATGAAGATGCAATTTGAAATGTCATATCTGGGAAAGCTGTCGTACTTCATAGTCATGGAATTTTAAATGTTGAAGCAAGGTATGGTGCTACATCAAATAAAGTATGTCAAAGATATACTCAAGAGATGCGGGATAGAAGACTCGAATTTTGCATCCTCACCTGTCGAACCAAATAATAAGTTGGAGAAGCATGGAGAGGAAGACAAAGTTGATGTCACTTTGTTCAAACAAATTGTCGGATGTTTGAGATATGTGTGCAATAGTTGACCTGATATATGTTTATCATTCAGATTAGTGAGGAGATACATGAGTGAACCATGAGTTTCACACATGAAGGCTGCAAGAAGAATCTTGGGATACTTAAAAGGATTGACAAACTATGGAATTCTATTTCTACGAGATTTTGAATGCAAAAAAGATAAGACTACTTGCTATTCAGATCCTGATTGGTGTAGAAATAAGGAAGATCGAAGAAGCACAACTAGTTACTTCTTTCAAATATTTGGTGCCTCAATCTCATGGTACTCAAGAAAGAAACATGTGGTGACATTATCATCATTTGAGACTGAATATGTAGCGGGCTCCTACGCAGCTTGTCAAGAAATCTGGATCAGATCTATGTTGGAAGAGATGGAGGTTGAAGTGAAGAAACCTCTGATGCTGCAGATCGACAACAAGTCATCCATTAATCTTGCAAAGAATTCAGTTATGCATGGGAGAAGTAAACCCATTAAGGCTAGGTTTCATTTCCTAAGGGATAAGGTAAACCACTATGAACTTGAAGTGAGACATTGCTTTAGTGAAACACAGTTGACCGACATTTTTACCAAAGGACTGAGGATCGATATATTCCTAATTCTGAGAAAGAAATTAGGAATAGTCCAAATTAACAATGATTAGTTTGTGCTCGACAACTTGGATTATAAGGGGGTATGTTGTGATATAATCCAAGTTGTAGCTCAAATCCAAATTATTTAGGGTTAGGGTTTGTTAGTTATTTAGTTAACAAGTTAGTCAGTTAAGTTGTAACTTACAATACAAGTAACTTTGTAAAGCATATTGTAGTTCAAATTTACAAACATTCAATAATAACAATCATTATTCTTCGTTCTTTCTTTTCTCACAAAAAGTGTCTCACACACTAACAACAAATTCATTGATTCTTACCTTCATTCTTTTAAGACTCAGATTCAAAAGGACAATAGTTCTAAGTAAGATCGAATAAATTTAGAATATAAAAAATACAAATAATATGGAAAAATTTATAAGATATGGCATAAATCTGAATCATGTTGATGCTCTCATTTAAACATATTCAAATTTGTATAGAGCTAATCCTCAAAAATTCGGATTACATGTTCACTCTCATAGTCTTGTCATTAGTTACAATGTTGTACACTGATTTATAGTTTACTCGTCAATCTCCTAATGAGCAAGCATATTAAGAAAAGAAACTCTATTTCTTACTAAACATCTAAATATGCAATCCAATCCACCTTCAAGATCACAAACACTTTCATTCAATGTCTCCAACATTCTTAAGAAGGATGCAAAATCAGTGTTCTTGTGCTCCTTCTCTGGAGAAAACAATCTTGAAGGATTAAGCTTTGAGATCAACGATGACCCTTTTGTGGTTCTAAGTCTTGGCATTGATATGAATAACAAAAGAGAACGAAATATGGATGTTGTGATCGTACTTGCTTCTCTTAAAACTCCTGCTAAAAATATCAAATTTTGATCTTGACCCATTAAAGATAAAACCTTAACTTTGTTTTCCATTCTCTTCATATCACAAAGTTGCTTTGAAATTTCCTTCTTTGCCTTCTTTCTAAAGCAATCATACTCATAAATGCTACTTTCAATACTTGATGTTGAATTTCCTCTTCTTCTACGTATAGCAGATTGAATTGTTTGAACATGCTGTTTAAGATTCAAGAGTAACTCCCTTGATGAACTACATGCATCTAAAAGTGTAACTGAACCACCTAATGAATCTTCCACTAGTTTTCCATTTTGATAGTGCAAAAGAGCTTGTTGTGTTTGTTGAGAACAAAAGAGGTCCTCCATGCAATTGTATAGTTCTGCAAGAACAACTAAATCACTATGAATTGTATCTGCTTCAAATGTTCTTGACAGAAATTGGGTAGAATTTTTTGGTTTAAGATGGTTTAATAATGCTTCAACTCTTTGTGAAGATGGGTGAATTCTTGTTGGTAAACTAATAGACCTTAATGGTTGATGAGTAGATGCAGGTAACATAGAATTTGATTCCATTTTTCCTACTTTTGTTGTTTACCTAATAAGATGAACTAGCAAAAGGATTAATGGATGGTTGTTTAGGAATTAGTTTTTCTTCAATCTATTTATAGGCATATGGTATAAGAGAATTTGAGAACCAAAACTTTGAACTAAGTGTAGAAAGTCAATTATTGTTGAAGTATTATTATATGTGCATGTGGTGACAATGTTGTCTTACACACACATTTGATCAGGAAATGGCAGGTTTATGCTTCCTTGTTTCCCCTAATTGTAAATACTATAACATATCTATGCTAGTTGGTCCAATTGGAAAAACATTACAGCATAGAAGCTCTGGTATTTTTGTTGGGTGGGTGACTTGTGTTAGGAATATAGTAAAGGAATTAAAGAGGTGTTTAAGGGTAAAGGGGGGAAGTATAGGAATCAAAAAATTATTGTCTATGTAAGAAGCTGATTCTTTTTGTCTCCTTTGTGTTTATTTTTTCATGCATCTAAACAACATTATGTGTCACAAGAGCAATGTACCTAATTAAGCTTAAGATTAGGAACTTATGGTCGTGAAAACTTACACGTACTCGTGCTATACATGTAACTTGTTGTTATTGGATTAATTTATAAAGGAGACAACATTATAGTTTCCATGTGCTGTAAAAGTGAGTATCATATGCACCTTGCTTATAATGAATTGAAAAAAATATCTGGCTTAACAAGCTTGCAAGTAAGCATTGCTCAATTTTTGTACTGCTACCGCATGTGTTTGTTGGATCATTTGAAAATAAACAGTATTAGCAAAGTAGCATTAATACTACTTGTTATTGAAGTAGAAGAGGAGTTAGACTTTGTGAATAATGTGGTATGAATTAGGTGTGTCCTGCATCGATGTCCAATACATGTAACACATTGTCCAACACATTGATTGGATCTTGGTTTCTGAGGGTTGATGGGTTCTGCTCAATGGATGCTCCCTTGAGATGTCTCTGATCACTATCATATTATTCTAAAATATTATAATCAATTGTGGGACTCCAAATCTTTTAGGTTAACTGGTTGTCTCATTCTGGTTTTCATAGGTTGGTTCTTAATAGAGTGTAGGATATCACTCACCATAACTTAAGAATAGTAAGCATAGAGTATATATAGAGTATAATCCATTTGTGATGTAAATGTATGGTACAATGGAATCTATTTCTCTCTATTATGTCAAGGTGTTTGTCTATGTTCAAGAAGCACAATTGGAAAAGTTTCAACAAGAATTGGTTGTAGCAACTGTGTCAATAAATGTGGCTCACGCAAATCATTAAACAAGTGGTGTATGTGATCAGCATACAAATTCTCGTGGAAGAGGTTGCATGTGTCGTGGAAGAGACGTGGTAGAGGACACATCATGCGTTGTACTCGCCTACCTGTCAGATGTGTGGTAAATATGGGCATGCATTAGTAGATTGTTTACATAGGTTCGATGAAAGCTTCATGCATGCACCAACTCAGGTGAAAGATCCTGATTTTTCTACTAACTCTAATGATAAACATGTTGATGTGACAACAAACCCTCAAGCCCTGACTTTGATGGCTCATGCTCTGAATACTCATTGCCTAAGGACCATCGGTCTAGGTTGGTCAAAGGTTAAATGTTCTACAAAAGGTTCTTAGAGTCGTGGACTCTAGTGAAGATAAGGATGCTTACGCCAAAAGATTGACGGTCATCAATACTTTTAAAAGAGTCTACTCTAAGCGAGACTCTCGCATGTCCCTTACGAGAAAAGATTCTCGATGGTCAATACTACTCAACCTCTTCTATCTCAAACTTACTCTCAGACTCGGATGGAGTCTTTTACACAGGGTTTTCTTGCAATCATTATCAACCATATTCAGAATCCCATCGTAATAGGGTCAAGTCACCAATGAAATAATATTTACAAGAATAAAGAAAGAAAATAAATGACAAAAATGAAAAAACAAATGGATAAACTCTCACACACGCAAAAAAGACAACTTAAACTAGGTTTGACTTGGTTAGGGAAATCGGGTCCCCAACAGAGTCTTCAGTTGTCGCTACCACGAAAAAGAGTCAACTGGTCGATAGTCAACGAATGACATAGAGCCGCCACCGAATTTTATTTATTCCTAGAGAGGAAAGGGAAAATAGTTGATAAAACCCTTAAGAGAAGAATACACAAAGAATGTATATGGACGAGGATTGGTCTCGCAATCAAATATGGGTTCGGAAGTCAATTACGTAAGTGGAAGATATTAGCACCCCTCACGTTCATGGTACTCCATGGGAACCATTTAAGTTGTCTGCGTGCATGCGTATTTATTTTTATTGTTTTATCTTTTTATTGGAGAAAGTGGGAAAAAACGAGATTTGTTTTTTTTTATTATTGTGCTCGCCAATGATTGTGACTCTTGTGCCTACGTATCATTCATCACGCGATGAAGAATCAGAACTCCGTAGTTCGGAGTAGAAAATGTTTGTAGGTTGGTTGATGTTACCTTTGAAAAAAGGGTTTCCGGTGTGAAGCCCTAACGCGCGAATATGAGTTTGATGAGCTGATGTTGTTTTTATGTTTTTTGAAAAGAATGATTGTGATTAGATTACACTAAAGTCTATGGACGGAGGTGAATATTTTAGACAGACAAGTCAAGCCTCTTGTGTCCAAAATAATTAGAGTAAGGGTAGGAGAGCTCAATCCTTACTCATTCCCCACCACTTAAGGCTTGTGACGCACAATATTGATTGTATTTTTATTGTATTTTTGGATTAGATTAAGAAAAATGCCACTTGACGTTGGATCAAGGGTTTATTGCTTTTGATTTTAAAATGGTGACTTACATGAATATTTACAAAGATAACAAAACAATAAATAAAGGGTCTCATTATAAGGTATCCCAAGAGAAAGTCTTGTGTGTGCAAAGTGAGATATCCTAACAAATGGATAATGGTCTTATAGTCATGTCTCCTTAGGGTAGTGTCATGATGCCATTCTTACAATAAAAGATTGCAAGTTATAGATGAAAATGCAATTTAAGGAAGAGTGTCAAGAGATAGGGAAAGGTCATCAAGCAAGGGTCCTAAATGAAATCCTCTAAGTCCAACAATTGTCACAGATGACTAGATCTTTTTGGTCTTTTAATTTTATCATATTTTTGTTGTTTTTGATTATGATGACAATAAGTGAAATGACAATGATAATTATGCATGAGATATATATGTAAAATGATGATAGTTATGATGACGGGTGGTTGAAAGTTTATGACAATAATAATAAGTTCATAAGAAAATAAATCAAAAGATAAACAAAGTAGGTCAACAACTAGCAATGGTTAGCAATGAATAGTTAGTGGTTAATAAGCAAATGTACAAGGTAACCATCTAGGGATTATCTATTCACAAGTCAAAGTACTCAAAATATGGAGCATCAAGGGATAACTTATCAATGATGCAAAGTATTGAAGATGATACGTGACCATCTAACAATAGATTTGAAACAAATAAAGTTATACAATCCTAAGTCCATCTATCAATGATTTGACAAATGGAAGATTATATCACCCAAATGATTACAAGTTAAAGATTGATTAATGTACAAGTTATACATTTAAACATAAGTGTTAGATGGTTAGTGGTTAAGGGAAACAACACAATCAAATAAGTCAATATGTAAGGATCAACAAGTGAGGTTTCATATATCCATCAAATGGTTTAAATATGGGAAATCTATCAATACCCCAAAGTATCATGAATGATCATTTGATCATTCATTGATATGTTTGAAATTTTGAAGACTTTATCAATCCTAAAAAATCCAAAGACCATGATCAATAGATCTCATCAACCATCATCAACAATAAGGGGTAAAAATGTCAATAAAAAAGGTCTAAATAAAATAAATAATGGATGAATAAATATATGGATGTAAAATAATCTAAGTGTTCAAAAAATGTTAGATAAAAAACAAAATAAGTGGTGAAGTAAATGAAAATAAAAATGAAAGAAAATAAATGAAAAATGAAGTAAATAAGAAAATAAGGGGAAAATGAGAAAAACAAACAAATATGGGCGCAAGGGGTTGAACCCCTGACCCTGAGGTCATGGGCTAACCCCATTTCCAATGAGTCAATGGCTCCTTGGTGACAAAAAAACACGCTCAGAAGAATAAATAAAAAGACTTTAATGAAAAAATAAAACACGAATCAACCAAGGCCCTTAGATAAAGTAACTTATGAAAAGTAAAGGAAATGAATGGTCAGAAAAACGGGACTCATGATGCACGTGTTGACCAAAGGAACACACACCCATATGTCACTCACAACAAACAATTAGGACATGATAACATATATTTTTGAATTTAAACAAATGAAACTCGTGCGAATCAACATAAACCATGGTCGTCTTCAACCTCGGAAATTCAAAATTTGGAACTTTGCAACTCGAGCATTTTGAAGGAATCAAACATGGATACAACTTACACTCATGTCATCGTCTCCTTCTCCATACTCATGAGCCATTGATTGGTTCTAAGTATGGAGTATTTCTCAATAACTCAGACGAAAACACAATCCTAAATAAAAAATTAAATGATGGATGTTGAGTAATTGAAGTCTAAAATATGGAGCTTAGCATCAGAGAATGAAATGGAGTAGGATGGTAACTTGTTTGGATGGAAATGGTGAAGCTAACTAGCTTATCAGAATTAGTTTCTGATGTAGGTTCTGACAAGTTCAAACAACTCAGGTGAGGTAGTTTCAAGTGGTTCTAATGTTTCAGACAACTTTAGGGATGTTGTATGAGGGTGTTGGGATTTCTTGAAACTTCAAACCTGATGCTCTGTTTCGGAGGAAGGAGGAAAGAGTTTGTAGTATAGATTCTTTGGCTTTCAAGATCGGTTAAATGGTGGAACCCGATACCCTATTTATGGGGAAGGTGTTTGAGTGATTTGGTTTAAGGTTTGGGGGGGACACGGAAAGTGAAGGAGCCCGGAAAATGACAAAGTGGGAAGCTTTCTTGCTAAGGGAGGCTTGTTTGGTGAAAATGACAAGTTCAAAGTTTAAAACCAAACCTTCGCGTGTACCATGGATGAAATAGATGTTTGTTTGGTGGATAATGGTTGAAAGTGGATTGAATTGAATGTGAATGGGTCAAAGGGTGATGAGGTGATCAAGTAAGGTAATGACTATAAGAAAAATGGGTGCACAAATTAGGGTTTCTTGTATCACAAGGTTCATCAAAAGCCAAAGTCAAACAAAATTAGGATTTTTGGGTGCATAAGGTGTCTTGAAGAAAATAACAAGGTTAAGGAATGATCAAAGTTTGGATATTAGGGGTCATCAAAGGCAAGGACAAGGAACAAAATGGATGATGACTTGTACAAACCACATAGGATCAAGAAACTACGGTTGAGGTCCAATTGATGACCAGATGAATACGCAAAGTCTTCAATGAGGGCTCACCATCCAATCTGGACTTTAGTATCCCCTTTAAGGTCAAGGAATGCTTGAGGATAGAAATTAGGGTTCACGGTTGATTCGGAACACCCCAACATGATCAAAGGGCATTGATGATTCTCAGAGATGAACAATATGCCTTGAGTTTGCGCGCTCTTGTTTTTTTGTTATGAGTGTAGATGCAAATGAGATGATGAGATGTCGAACATATGTCAATGCATTAGGGTTACGAAGGTGATATGAATGTAGGGTGAATTTAGGGGTATGATAGTTGCCCCTATTTAATCTTATCGGGCCTAAATGCATGTATAGCAACGACTTTCAAGGATTCGAGGTAGGAGAGGATTAAATACTAAAAAATATCCATAAATTTTCCCTACCGGGGATGGAGATGGTATGAAGATGGGTATGTGTAAGGAAGTGTTTATGGAATGGAAAATGACTTTATTATGAAGTCATCTGTTGGGGATTGAGTATGGTGTTTTAAAGATAGGATATGCGTAAGTTGTATGATGGTTATGTTATGATGTGTATGATATGCAATGCATGTTATGGTGTGCAACATAAGTATTCCTTTCAATGAGAGATAAAAGGAAAAAGAATCTATGACACAAGGTCAAGGATACAAGTGGGGAGAGATGACTCCGTTGGGGATAGACTTCTTATATAACAAGTGGTGATAATCCTTAGCAACGTTTAGGAAGATTTGAATCTAACAAAGACAATCCCTAGCAATTGTTGAGAAGGTATGGAATGAAATTCCCTAGCGACAGTTGGAAAGTTCTGAAACTGACAAAGATAATCCCTGGCAATGGCTAGGAAGGCATGAATGCGGCGATATCCCCTAACAACGGTTGGGGAGATTAGAGTTCACCTAAAATTCCTAGAAACGGATGGAATACCTGACTTCTACTGGGGGAAATTAAGATTCAGTGATGATCCCTAGCGAAGGCTGGAATAGCTGACTTATAAAGATGAGAATCCCTAGTAACTTCTTGGGGAAAACAAAAGTTCAGCGGCGATTCCTAGCAACGGCTGGAATACCCGACTCTTATTGGAAAGATTTAGGTTCTGTGACGATTCCTAGCGACGCTGGGAATACCTAACTCTAACTGGGGACGGTGAAAGTTCAGTGATGATTCCTAGCAACGATTGGAAGACCTGACTCTAGTAGGGGGAATATTGGAGGATCAATGATGATTCCTAGCAATAGTTGGAATACCTGACTCTGATGGAGAATTTTAGGTTTATTGGAGATTCCTAGCAACGGTTGGAATATGTGACTCCTAAAGATAATAGTCCCTAGGAACTGTCAGGGAGAAACGAGATTGCTCTTGTGTAAGATCAAAATGTGACTTAAAGAGTATACTTATGATGTAATGTTATGTATGTAAAATGCCGATATATGCTCGGGTTGCTTGGGGGATATGAAAACGTATGGTTTATGGATTGTGCCAAGTATGATTGGGCTTTAGAATGGTGCCAAACAAGGTTGGGCTTTGAAAGGGTTCCAAGCAAGGCTGGCCTTTGAGTTTCTTGGGGTGAGTGGAACTAACTTCCCGATATCTTGGTCTTGATATACTGACATTCAGGACGCGTATGATTTGTTTACTATTGGTTGTTGATCATCTTGATGAGGAGACCTTGTAGCCAAGTCCAAGGGATTGTGTGGTGTCTGGGTATGCCAAGCTTATTGGAACATGGTTACCCTTAAATACTTTGAAAGAAAAGTAACTTCAAAGTTTTCCTTTGAAAGTTTTTTTTTATATTTTAACTAATCCCAATATTTTCGCACGCAAATAGTTATTAAAGAAATTCAAATTTCACAAACAAAGCAGAGAAAATAAAAACATTGAGCATATTTGATGGAAAAGATTTTATTGATAACAGGTGAACCCTTGAATGGGTAATTTACAAAAGGAAGCAATTCCTAAAAGAGGTGATTGCGAAAAAGAAATTAAAAAACAATAATGGCAATGGAAAACCTCAAATTTCCACTGAGTTCCAATTCTTCTATAGTCCCCATGTCTTCGAAGGTCCTCAGATCTTGCTTCTGAAGAAGGTGATTAGATTGACTTTGCTGGGGGAATGCGAAATATTCTTTGCGGACTACAACCTCTCACTTTTATGAATCCCTAACTTTTTCCTAGACCGTCCTTTCGGGTTTTCAGCCTACCGGGATACCCTTTTTTGCATAAGTCACCCTTTCGGGTTTTCAACTTATCAGGTTCTCTTTTTATTTTATTAAGCGTAGTATTTTTTGATTGCATCCATATTCACAAGGGATGAAAGATCTTCACCGTCTATAGTTGAAAGGATTAAGTCTCTTCCAAAGAAGACCTTTCTTACAACATATGGGTCTTTGTAGTTCGACGTCCATTTTCCCCTTGGGTCAGTTTGAATTGGTAGAATCTTTCTTAAAACTAGGTCTCTTGCCTTGACACTTCGAGGAAAGACCTTTTTGTCAAATGCCCTCTTGAGACGCTTTTGGTATAGCTGGTCGTGGCAGACGACTTCCAAGCGCTTTTCATCAATGAGGTTTAGCTGTTAAACTCTTGCTTGTACCCATTCAACTTCATCGAGCTTGACGTCGGTCAAAATCCTCAAGGAGGGAATTTCTACTTCAACAGGAAGAACTACATCCATGTTATATGTAGCGGATTTTTTTTGAGATTAAGTTATTGATTAAATTAACTCATAAAGCAAGAGTCGCCACCACACTTTTATTATTTCCAAAGGAAAAGGGAGAAAGTAAGAACAAAACCCGAAGAAGTTAAAAAAAACTAATAAAAGAGAGAAGGGTCCGGGGGTTGGTTATGCAAAGAGAAGGTATTAGCACCCTAAACATCCATGGTACTCCATGGGAACCTCTTTGAAAAATATGTATATTTTAATTTTCAAAAAGGTGTTGTTTGCAAAAGATTTTTGTGTTTGCCAAGACTTTTGAAGTCTCATGCCTATGTACCAACAAAGTGCAATGGAGGATCAAAACTTCGTAGTTCATGGTAAAAATAACAAAGATGTTTATTTTGATTCATTTTTAATGGAAAGGCATTTTGTCATTTTAAGGATAATACTCAACTAGTCACCCACAAGTATGAGATCTTTGCATCATTATGAGAAGGACTCTAACTTGGATAAGGATCAACAAGTATGCCACTAGCTCTCACAGATAGAAAAGAATTGTTATCAACACTATGGGGATAGGGGAATTATATCTCAACTATGGAAATGACTCGTGAAAAAAGTTTTAAAAGGAAAAGTGCACAGAGGACACAAAAATGATTTAAATGAGTTATGTATTTTTTAGTCTTTTGAAATTGGTTTGAATATGCTTAAAATGGATTAGCATTTATTAGTAACAAGTGTTTGAAAATCACTTGACAAAAGGTCAAGGCTTGTTAAGAAATGGTGCAAGTTAGAAAACAAGAATATTTTTGAAAAGAGGGAGAAGATTTAAAAATTAAAGAGAGGGAGAAGAAGAAGAAACTATCCTAGAGCATAAAGTAAAAGCTAGGGAGGAAAGATCTAACCAAGAGATAACAAGCTTTATGACACAAGTCAAGCAAGAATTACCTCCTTTGGATTAAGTCTCAAGAAAGGCAAATAAACAAATAATAATCCATTTATTATATGAAACTAGAATAACCAAACCAAGTCTTCTTAGAGAAGTCCAAAGTCAAAGGGATCATATGAATCCAATGGTCTCAAATCACAATCTTCCAAAGCAAAGGTCAAGGTCCTAGCTCTAGGTCCATAACTACATAACAATTCTAAGGATAGTAACCTCAAGTCCATGGATAAAGGGAACCAAATTTTTTAGGGTTTTTTCTTTATTAATGTTTTTTTACAAGGATATGAAAGGAAAGTCCCAATGGACAAAGAACAAATGACCTAATCATAAATAATATGATATTGGATGCTAAACATAAAGTATAAAGTAAATGACATAAAATAAAAAAGCATAAAGTAAATGACAATGAATTAAAAGTTAATACAATAAAATATTAGTAATCAAAAATGAAAGATGGATTGGTCATTTTTTAGAGAACACTCAACTATTCACCCACAAGCATGAAAGCATGAACCCATACATCATTATGAGAAGGGCTCCAACTTGGATAAAAATCAACAAGTATGCCACTAACTCTCACAAATGAAAAGGAAGCAATATTTCCACAAAATACCATGAGGAGTATGAGACTTACAATCTAAATTATAAAAATTCCTTTGCTTTCGGGAAAAATTTAGCGTTATGTTAAGCAATCGTAATTGGACGTATGTAGTAGTCACAACTATCTGAGGCCGGTCAATAATAATGTTAGTGTTAATACATGCTAGAGAAATAATCTGTAAATCATTCTCCTAAAGTCATGTCACACAACAAGAAAAGAATGAATGATCAAGTGCAAAGGCTAGGAGGATGGTCCATTACTTTAATCCATACTTCATGACACTTAGGACAAACTTATGCATCACTCCAAAGTACCTTAAATGATCCATGATCAATTGGGAGGTAGATTTTAAATGATAAAAGTTCATCAAGCACCAATCCACACATCATGAACAAGATGGAAACAAGCTATCTAATTGATCAAAAGGGGAAAAGAAGGAGATGAAGAAGAAAGGGACAAGAGAAGCCACACCTAAATTGAAACAAAGGTTTGATGAAGTCATCATCAAAATCAACCATCCATTTTGGTGGATTAGGGTTTTCACCCCATCAACATCCGAGATCCATTGAGTTTGATGAGACTCATGATCCAATGCCAACAGAAGTTCACAAAGGTCACACAAATATAAAATGCAATCAAATGAAATAAAAATGCACCTAAAGTATTTTTAAATGAATTTTAAAAATAAAAATAAAATGAAAAATCCATAAAGTCCTCCAAAACACCAAATAAATGGCCAAAAAAATTATGGAAGGTCGGAAATAAAATAAGAAACATGTAATAAAATTTTCAAAATTTAACAATGCAGAAAAATATTCTAGATAAGTGTTTCATGATACTTCTAGATAAGTGATTCATGATACTTCTCATAATAATTTTTTCATTTCTCTCTTTTTTCTTTGAATTTTCTCATCTTTATGCACTTATCCACATATCATCGGTGTCCCAAATTTTTTATGAAACCCCAAACTTAGGCTTTTTCACAGATCCGGGGTAAACAACATTTATCTAAGCAAGGTGTGGTAGTGTATGGGCTTATGGTTATATACAGTGGTTAAATAACAAACAAAAGGAATATGGCTCAAATTGGGTGAACGAAGGGTAATAATGGTGGGTTGGCTGGAAAAGATCAGGGTTAAAATAAAAATAATGCCTCAGTGTGTACAAGTGTGTTATGAAATTCCACTATCTCTATGCAAACCTAGAGAGACAGAGACATATCTGGAAAGCTCTCATGATGACAAGTGTTTGGCTTTTTGTAGTCCTCACCATGTTTGGTATAGCTTACAGGCTTCCAAGATACCTCTCAGTATGATGTAGCTTCGCCTTTGCTTCGGTTACAGAGTATCCCTAAGAAGTCCACTGACAGAGAGTCGTGTATGATTGTTCGGGTCAATAGCATCAATTTTCGGGGGTTTCCAGAATAGCAAGTAGAGGGGTGTGTCTTTCATCCAATCGCTCCAAGCTTCATTATTCGTCCGGAACGAATGTCCTCTATCTGTAACACACAGAATACCACACAACTAATTATTTTAAAAACACATAATAAAATTCTGAAAAACACTAAGAACAAAAACAACAAATAATAAACCCCCCTGTAAGACCCCAATTTTGTCCCTAAGATCCCTCATGGCATCACATCATAACATTGCATTGCCTCAAGGATCATTGGACACCTTGCTTCCTTCCCTGTGGGTAGGATCCCTTTGAGAGTGGTTCTTGATCACCAAGCATTGCTTGCATTTGTATATCATTGCTTTTCTTTTAATCACTAACCAAAAATGTACAAAAATATGTCATTAACCTTTGTTACTTGCAGCTTAAGCAGTCAACAGGTCAAGGCATCAGGTGAATTCATGGTACAAAGAGCAGATGGTATTTTCTTGAGATATGGATCATGTGATCATCATATGGAGCTTGTTTGAGCTATAGGTTCATTTTGGAGAAAATTCCCAAGTGACAAAGGCCCCAAATTCATCAGAATATTTTCAGGTCATCTAAGGACCAATGCAGTCAACTGAAAAGCCAACTGTGGGTTTTGAATGTGAGAATTGAGTTTCTTCATCCCATTCATGTCCAAATCATGCTTATTCATCATTTCAAAGATCAAGATTGAAGAATTTGAGGTCAAGTCAAAAGTTTCCAAAAATGGAAAGTGACCTATAATTTCAAGTTTCCAAAAATGGAAAGTTTTTGGTCCAACTTCAACTCAATTTTCCAACATCAAAGAAGCTTCAAATGAAATTTTGTCCAACATGAAACTTGAAGATCTCTCTCTACCATTTCCAAAAAGTCCAAGATCATGAGCACCTGATGAATGGTTGAGGAGATATGGTCCAATCATTGCCAAGTGTACATGGAACTTCAAATGGCCATAACTTTTCATTCATAACTCCAAATTGAGTGGCTCTTCTTGCATTTTTCTTGTCATGACATGAAGTATCCAAATCAATCATCACATTACATAAAATGTTATCACATGATCATTTGCTATTCCATGCCTTTTTTGGAGGGAAATTGCAAAATTCAAAAATGGTGCATTATGGGAACTTTCTACCATTGCCATTGTGTTCAAAAAATGATTTTAAGTGTAGTTGATCAAGCCAATGACACTGTTCACGTGGGATTAGTCCATGCACCATGCATTTTTGAAATTTTGCAAAACACCTTATTTTAATTAACCAAGTTAAGTATGGATTAGCAAGGTGATTAAGGAAGCATATAAATACTCTAATCTAACAGAATTTGAGGGAGGTTAATCATTTTTCACCATTTCAAGATCCAAATTCTCTCTCCCTCCAAAATTTTCTCTCAAGCATAATTCAAATTTTCTCTTCATAACATTGCAATTTCTTTCCATATTCTTGTTCTCTGGCTTTGGTTGAATGCAGATCAAGCTTTGGATTATGAATTTCGTGCAAGAATCAAGTGTAGCAAGCTCATGAAAGTGAAGATGGAAATTCTGTTTTGAGCTAGATCCAGCACCTGCCAAGCTTCAATTTCTTCATCAAACATCATTACAAGTGTTATAGAGTGGATTTGTAACATTCAAGGCTTTGGATCGTGCATCTTCAAGGATCTGCTCTTCAAGAGGTCAAGTTTCGAATCTCATAATTTTGCAATTCATTGCCATATTCTTGTAGATCTATTCTTGTTGATGATTCTGAGCTAAATTTCATGTGAAATGATGCATTATTGAATGAGATATGTGTGATTCAAGTTTTGTGCACAAATTTTATTTTGCTCGATTCTCTTTGATCTTGTGGAATTAGGCTTAGATATGAGTTGATCTGTAATCACCATGGAAAGATCTTTGAAATGATGTACTTGTTTTGGATTTCTGGAAAAAAAATTCTGGACTGTGTTACTGTTCATCTTCATCTTCGTGAGGAAGATGAAGATCTTCATCCTAGTGACGGTCTTGCGTCCGCCTGGTTCGTGTTGACGCTAGCTAGGGTTTTTTAGTAAAACGACACCGTTTTGTGTATGGCGCGCGCTTCATTTGAATCTGGACTGGCTTCGATTCCTGGCGCAAGCAGTTTTCAAATTAATCATCCATTTTTGCTTTTCCCTCCTTATTTTCCATGCTATGATCATTTTGATTTTAATTTTTCATCCAACTTCAAAAATCCATATAAAATTGAAAAATGATCCAAAAAATCCCTGGTTTTTTGCTACTTGATCCTTGAGATGTCTAGAATTTTATGATGTTAAATTCTAAAGTTGTGTATGGCTGGATTCTGGATTGTGCTAGACTTTGTGATCATGTGTACATTTGTGACCTTGCTCCATTCTTTCCATTGTGAAATGCTTGATTTTAATCCAATTGCCATGAAGTTTTGCATGATTGTTCCTAACATGTTAATGGATGTTTGTGGCTTGGTTTGGTATTTTTCCCATTTGTCATTTCTATTTTATACACATGTTTGCATGGTGTGACAACTTGTGTCACTCATTTGGTTGATCAACTTGTGCATTTTTGTTTCCATATCAAATGACCTTGGATGCTTCTTATTTTTTGTATGATGATCATGTTGAATGTGTTGAATGCTCATGAATTTTTCCAGAATTATTTGAATCACTTCTGTTTTGATTTGGAATTTTCATTCTCAATGTCCAAATATGAGCTTTGAAATTGTCTTTGACTTCTCTTGCACATGAAATGCCTTTGCTTGATGATTTTGTTTTGGTCCTTTTTAGGACATGTTAGTATGTGTTTGAAGTTGCATTGTGTTGAATATTAGCTCCTGTTTTGAATTTTTTTCTTCACCTTTGACCCTAGGCTTTGACCTAGTGGTTTGGACTTACATGTGAGCTTTGAATTTCAGGACCAAGCACCTAATCTCCATGGTTGATGTTGCTTCATCATTTGAATGTTGATATTTGCTATTGATTGCTAACATTTGGTTGTTTTGTAGGTTGAGGATAACTCACTTGAGTTTGCCTTATGGCTTATGTGTTGTACATTGGGATTGTCTGTTTGTTGTTGACTATTATCTGTTTGTCTGAATACTGTACTTATTTGTTTAGTTGTTTACACAGGTACCTAAGTTGCTTTAAGTTCACTTGAACTTTGCTTTGCCTTGCTTGTGGTTGGCATACCACGTAGGTATAATCCCTATTCTTCATGTAGTCTGGAAGACCTGCTGTTATTGGCAGGCACCTGTCTGAAGCCCTCCTTAAGAGGCCATGTCTTTGTTTGTTTAATTTTGTGCCAAGCAGGTTAAGTCCTCTTAAGAGGCAATTTGTAGATAGAAGGGATGTGTAATCCATCCCCTACTATTCAGTTGTGTCATTCACTTTGCTCACACCATGTGTTGATGCACTTTGAATAAAAAACCCAAAATCTTGTCCATAGAGTCAGTCATGTGGAGAAGAGTTCCTTCATTTTGAACTCCCACACTTTCTATTGATTAAAGCTCTCCCAGGCCAGGGATAAGAGCTATGAGGCATAACCCTCATTCCCATTTCATCTACTTCACCCTAACTCTCAATGTTAGGGTTAAGAGCTCAAAACACCCATCTCCAGTTGGCTTGTTTGTCAAGGTTGATATGACCCCTTGACTAAAGCCTAACCTTGCTTGAGCCTATTGATTGTGTATAGTGTGTGATAATTGATTGGTTGGTTTGCTTATTTGTTCATATGTGCATAATTGTTGGTGTGTGCCTCTGTGCATTGTTCTCATCTTTGAGCATTAATTGTATATCATTTCATGATCATTGTTCATACTTTGTGACATTTTGTTTTGTCCATTGAGGAGTCAATTGTAAGTCCATTTATTGGCAGTTGTTTCCTGTGATCTGGTAGGAGTTGGAACTAAGACCATTGATTGGCATTCCATTTCCTTGGAGTCGAGTGTAAGACCATTTATTGGCAACTTGTTTCCTCTTGCTTATTGCATTTGTTTTCTTTGTTTTGTGAGACTAGTGTAAGTCCATTGATTGGCATCTGGTAACCATGTTTTGTTTTGTGAGACTAGTGTAAGTCCATTGATTAGCATTTGGTATCCATGTTTTGTTTTGTGAGACTAGTGTAAGTCCATTGATTGGCATCTGGTATCCATGTTGTGTTTTGTGAGGCTGGTATAAGTCCATTGATTGGCATCTGGGTTCCATTTATTTTGGCTGTTTCTGATACATTGCTTATCTGCTTTGCTTGTTGCCTTTTCCAAAGGAATCACTTGGATCATCTACATATGATCTCAAGAGGTGAACACCTAAGAAGTTTTACATCCCTTAACCTCCCACCCTTTTTGTTCTTTAAACCTCCATTTGCATGTTAACCTAAAACCAGAAAATATTGTGCAAACATTTTCACTTCTTTTCAAATTAGAAACCTAGGCCTTAAGCCTTTGATTTTCAAACTTCATTTTCACAATACTTCTTTTGAATTGAATTCTAATACCAACTTTGACCATCTTTTGTGAATAATCCTTATTGGTAAATTTCACTCATTCAATTGTTTTGTGGCTTTGTCCATTCTTAATCAAGTTTTCATACATTAGCCATAGATCTCAATTATCTTAGTGGTTGATGTGAATCTCACCTTTTGTCCTTAGTGATTGAATTGTAAGACTTCCTTGCTTATTATAGGGCATGGTCCCTCACTAGCAAGTTGAAGCTTTTCTCACATGGTGGACTTGTGGTTGTATAGGTTGAGTTTTCTCCCGTGGATAATGAAAGACCTTAGGGCTTTTGTTTAAAATCAACCCACTCATATTTTGGAAATCTTTTAGTCGAACTACGAGGTTTTGATCCTGTAAAGGTACGTAGGCAATGGATCTTTCCATCCAAACACAAAAATAACTAACTTGTATATTCTTTTCTCATCCCTTCCATCAATGTTTGCACAAAAATATTTCATAAACAAATAAATGATACAACAAATTGTGAAAAGAGGTTCCCTAGGAGTACCTAGGATGCTTTGGGTGCCTAACACCTTCCCTTTGCATAATTACCCCCTTACTTAGATCTCTGACCTTTCATTAGTTTTCTATGTGTAAAACTTTTTAGGCTTTTGTTCGCTTTTTAGCCATTCCTTTGGATAAATAAAAGTGCGGTGGCGACTCTATCTTTGTATGCTTTGCTTTTGATTTAGTCAATAAATCATAAAGTGACGAATACACCGCTACACCCCCCACACTTGAACTAAACATTGTCCGCAATGTTTAATCTAAGATAGAGAGGGACTCACACAGATTCACTACGGTGGCGGAAATTGCCACATTAGCTGTTGCATCATCACGTGCATCTCCTCCATAAGAGTCCCTTGACGGGCTTGCTCTAGGCCTTGGCGTGTTTGCTCCGCTCGGAGATCGCCAATTTCTGTTTGCATCCACGACCATTGGTCCGGCGTCACATATGATCGTCCTGTAATGGCCAACCAGAAATACTTAGCATCAAAACTATCTGGTACTGCTCCGGGGCCATATAGGGGTAGGCGGAGAATTTCACCCAGTTGCTCCACTGTCAACTCGTGGTCGACATTGTATAACCTGAAAGTCATCGTTCCTCCAAAGTACATCATTGTACCTGTCCAACGTTTTTTCAACTTGAACTCAATGGTGCTCAAGAACTCTAAAGTAATGCACTCATAGGTTGGCGCTTCACAATGCACAAATTCAATCATTCCGAGGACATGGAACATCCCATCCAATTCTTCCGACAAACCCAATTGAAATAAAGTATCGAAGCGTAGGTACCTTATCGGAGTTATCTTCCGTTTGACGTGAGAAGCGTACCTTCGTTCATGCTCCGGGTTGTCAAAGATGATATCATGTGAATTCGGATGACGGATGGTCCGTTTCCGGGGACGGGACGATTCCGCTTCTGTTTGCTTCCCCTTGGAAATTTACTTCGGCGACATTATTGATTCCTGCAACAAAATTTATCACGCCAAAAAAAAGTATGGAAACGGAAAAACGATTACCAGAGCCTTGTAGAGGATGGAGTGTTAAGCAACTTTTGGGAAGGGTGCCGGCAATTTGGACAGAGTAGAGTGGTAAAGTTGAGAGCTTTTTGGTGGTGTGGATATTGAGAAAGTTGAAGAACAATGGAGGAATGAGAAATATTTGGTAAAAATGGGAGGGAGAGAGAGAGAGAGAGAGAGAGAGAGAGAGAGAGAGAGAGAGAGAGAGAGAGAGTGATAAAATCATATTTTATTGATAAATTAAGGGTATAATGAGTTTAAGTGGTGGAAAATCCAGGTGGGGTCCACAAAATCATAAAATCCAAATTTTGAAAAATTATGGTTGTTGGGCCTGACACGGGTTGTGTCAGCTAACACGGGCAACCGTGTCAGGCCACTGTTTCTTGACTTTCTTCCAGTAGAGCTAACACGGGTCGTGTCAGCCTACTGTAAAATTTCCCCATATAAGCTTCTTGCCTGACACGGGACGTGTCAGGTGACACGGGCACCCGTGTCAGGGCCCTGTTTTTCACAAATTTGTTGATTTTTTTCACTGTTTCGCTGTCATCTGGTATCCAACAATCTTTTATCAGTTTAGCTCAACCCTCTCTTCTGCACTGTGCGATGTACATGTGAATCTACAAATAAAATTGGAAACACACCAAACACTGAGATAATTAGAATAAATTCGCGTGGGTTGCCTCCCACAAAGCGTTGCGTTTAACGTCACATGGCTTGACGGTCGTCTCCCTCATCCTTGGAGACGAACATTATCGATCAGACCACTTTCCTGCCCTTTATAATAGTGCTTCAACCTTTGTTCGTTCACCTTAAATGTTACCCCATTATTTGGATTTTTAAGTTCTATTACTCCATGGGGAAACACTTTGTGAACCACAAACGGACCCGACCACCTGGATTTCAACTTTCCTGGAAAGAGCTTTAATCTGGAGTTGAACAAGAGCACCAGTTGTCCCTCGACAAACTCCTTTCTCTGCAGCTTCTGATCGTGCCATTTCTTTTTCTTTTCTTTGTAGAGTTTGGCGTTCTCATAAGCTTGATTTCGAAACTCCTCTAACTCGTGGAGCTGAAGGATTCAGGACTCACACGCTTTACACAGATCATAATTCATGAATTTGGATGCCCAAAACGCTTTGTGCTCCAACTCTAGTGACAAGTGACAAGCTTTACCATAAACCAACTGATAAGGAGACATACCTATGGGCGTTTTGAAAGTTGTTATGTACGCTTATATTGCATCTTCTGACTTTAGTGCCTAGTCTTTCCTAGATGTGTAAACAATCTTTTCCAATATTTGTTTTATCTGCATGTTGGACACTTCGACCTGGCCACTCGTTTGAGGGTGATACGGAGTGGCAATCTTATGTTTAACATTGTACTTCTTCAGTAGGTTCTCCATCAGTTTGTTCAAAAAGTGAGTACCTTCATTGCTAATAAGTGCTCTCGGCACCCCGAATCTCGAAAAGATATTGTTCTTCAGAAAGGTCACAACCACTTTAGAGTCATTAGTGGGCAATGCCATTGCTTCCACCCATTTTGATATGTAGTCTACTGCTCGCAAGATGTAATTCTTCCTAAAGGACAATGGAAATGGCGCCATGAAGTCTATTCCCCAGACATCAAACAATTCAACCTCCAACATAGCGTTTTGCGGCATTTGATTTCTCTTAGAAATATTCCCCGTCCTTTGACATCAGCCGCATTCTCTAACGATGTTCTGGGCATCTTTGAACAATGTGGGCCAATATAGACCTGACTGAAGAACTTTGGCCGCTGTTCGGTCACCACTGAAGTGTCCTCCATAATCCGAATCATGACAAGCTCTAAGTACATCCATTTGCTCTCCCTCCGGGACACATCTTCTGACCAGCCCATCCACTCCTCTTTTGTATAGGAATGGGTCATCCCACAAGTAAAACCTGCAATCATGAACAAACTTTTTCTTTTTGTTAGAATCAAAATCATTGGGGATTACACCCCCACCAAATAATTCCCGTAGTCTACGAACCACGGGATATTGATAACAGCGAGGATGTGTTCATCAGCAAACTCATCCTTTATCAGTCTCTTTTCTCCTGTTTCTTCAATTGGTGACATGCGGGATAGATGATCTTCCACTGTGTTTTCACACCCTTTTTTGTCCCGGATCTCTACATCAAATTCTGGGAGGAGTAAGATCCACCTAAGAAGCCTCGGCTTAGAGTCTTGTTTAGCAAATAGATATTTCAAAGTGGCATGGTCAGTATACACGACAACCTTCGATCCTAAAAAATATTGCCTGAACTTGTCAAATGCGTAAACCACGACCAACAACTCTTTCTCAGTGGTTGCATAGTTCATCTATGCATGGTTCAACACATGACTAGAATAATAAATGACATGTAATAACTTCTCTCTTCGTTGTCCTAGGACTGCCCCTACAACAATATCACTAACATCACACATGATCTCAAACGGAAGAGACCAATCAGGGGCAATAACAATGGATGCTGAAATCAGTTTGCTCTTTAATGTCTCAAAGACCATGGTGCTTTCTTTGTCGAACAGAAATGCCTTATCCTTAACCAATAGAGTGGTCAGCGGTTTTGCAATTTTCGAGAAATCTCTTATGAACCTGCGGTAAGAACCTGCGTGTCCTAGGAAACTCCTGATACCCTTCTCATTAACAGGAGGTCGGAGTTTAGATACCACTTCCACTTTTGGTTGGTCAGCTTCAATTCCCTTGTAGGAAATTTTGTGACCCAATACTATCCCTTCTCGCACCATGAAGTGACATTTCTCCCAGTTCAGAATTAAATTTGTTTTCTGGAACCTATCTAAAACAAGAGAGAGATTAGTTAAACAGTTCTCAAATGAGGATCCAAAGACCGAGAAGTCATCCATGAAGACTTCCATATGCTTTTCGAGCATGTCAGCGAAAATGGAAGTCATGCATCGTTGGAATGTGGCAGGAGCATTGCACAACCCGAATGACATTCTTCGGTAAGCAAATACACCATATGGGCATGTGAATATTGTCTTTTCTTGGTCTTCCATGGCAACAACAATCTGATTATACCCGTAGTATCCATCTAGAAAACAGTAGTAGTCATGTCCAACTAACCTTTCCAACATCTGGTCAATAAATGGAAAAGGGAAGTGGTCCTTCCTAGTTGCTGTGTTCAACCTTCTATAGTCAATGCACACGCGCCACTTGGTAATTGTCCGAGTAGGAATTAACTCATTTTTTTCATTCCTTATTACGGTGGTCCCCCCTTTCTTAGGGACAACATGCACCGGGCTCACCCAAGGGATGTCAGAAATAGGATATATAAGACCTGCGTCTAACAATTTCACCATCTCTTTCCGAACTACTTCCTTAATTGCAGGATTGAGTCTTCTCTATGGTTGGACTACCGATTTGTGGTCTTCTTCCATGAGAATTTTATGCATGCACACAGTAGGGCTAATACCTTTCAAATCTTCAATTTCCCATCCAATAGCCTTTTTGTACTTGTTCAAGACTTGGATGAGCTTTTCTTCTTGGATATTCTGAAGGCTTGAGTTTATGGGAGCATGACATTTTCCTTCAGGATCGAGAAAGACATATTTAAGATTCTCAGGAAGTTGTTTCAACTTGGTTCCCTTCTTTGGCTCTTCATCCTCTTCACTAGATTGAGGTGGGCGTAAATCCTCCCACCGATGTGGTCGAGGTCCTTTCCATAGAGGTTTGCGTTTAACAAGGCCAACACTTCAGATTCCCCGTTGTCCACTTCTTTATTTCTATCGAAAATGGACAAACTCAATACTTTTTCCAAAGGTGATTGTGGTGCATTCAAAGGACTATCATATGTCATCACCTGATCCAGAACCTCTATAGTGTGACTGGTACAAATATCATCCTTGTACCTCATGGTGTTTCGAACATCGATTTTCAATTCCTCATAAACCTTCAATGTCATAGTTCCTTCTTATATGTTTATCAAGCACTGTCCCATTTATAAAAAGGGTCTCCCAAGAATGAGCGGGATCTCTTCATCTTCTGGCATCTCAAGAATTACAAAATCCACCGAAAATACAAACTTGTCAATTTTCACAAGAACATCTTCAACAATACCATACGGTTTCTTGACCGAATGATCGGTGAATTGGAGTGTCATCCTGGTGTCCTGAACAACCCCTATACCAAGCTTCTTGTAAATGGATAACGACATAAGACTCACACTAGCTCCCAGATCAATAATAGCTTTGTTGAATGACCTATCTCCAATAGTACAAGGGATGGTAACAACTCCTCGATCTTTCTTCTTTATAGGAATCTTCATATCCTACAAATTAGCACTACAAGTTTTGGTTAGAATAATCGGGTTGGTGTCGGCGGTTCGCCTCTTCGAAATGATGTCTTTCATAGACTTGGCATAAGTAGGCATTTGTTCGAGTGCCTCCAACAGAGGAATGTTGATCTCCAGCTTCTCGAACAACTCTAAGAATTTTTCAATGTTTTTCTCCTGTTGTCCCTTTTTCTTGTTCCTAGTGGGGAAGGGAATCTTAACAACCGGTTTAGGCTCAATGATTGTTTCTTTCACAACAGGTTTCGGTGCTACCACTTCTTCCCTCACAACTTCATTTTCTTTGATCTCAAGATCCACTTCGATAAATTGATTTTCCTCTTCATCCACCTCCTCGACTACTTCATCAGATTTACCACTTCTTGTTATCACGGTGCTCACATTATTATGCTCTCTAGGATTTTTGATGGTTGCACTTGGTAGAGCACCTTGTGCTTGAGAATTCAAAGCTAATTGCTGAGCGATTTGTCCCATTTGGACTTCAATATTCTTTATGGATGTTGTGGTGTTTTTCTGATTGTTCCAGGTTTCTTCTTGAAATTGAACATTATGAGCTACCATCCTTTCAATTGCAATTTCCCAATCAGCTTTCTTATGGGCCTATTGTTGTTGTTGTTGTTGATATTGAGTTTGGTATTGACCATGTTGAGGAGCGGTTCCTTTTTGGTCTTTCCATGAGAAGTTTGGATGATTCTTCCAACCCAGATTGTAAAACATTCTTCGGAATAAGATTATTCTGCTTCAAAAATTTTATTTCCTCCACTTTTTGAGGAGTTGCAAAATAATAAACAATTTGGTGCGGACCACTACAAATTTCACAACAGACAGTAAGAGTCAGTTGGACCTGCGCCACCTGTTGTGTACCTATACTCATCGCCTTCAGCTTCTTCTCAACTTCAGCAGCTATCGTATCTTCAATACGGATTTTATTAGTTTCCAGCTTTAAATCTATAACCCTTCTGGTTTGCTTTGACATCTATCGTACAACTCCAAGTGCTCATTAGCAACAATAGCTTTAATGATCTTCTTGATACCGGTGGCTGTTGAAAAATTTGTGGAACCACCGACTGTGGTATCAATCAGTTGTTTGGTCTTTATTTTGAGACCACTCACAAACATTTACATCTGTTCAATTGGATCCATATTATGAGTTGGGCAGGCTACCAGGACTCGCTTGAATCTCTTGTAAGCGTCTCCCAAAGTTTCCCCATCCTTCTACCTAAAATTCAGAATTTCATACCTCTTCCGCAGAAATACCGACGTTGGAAAATACTCATTCAGGAAGGCTTTTTCCATTTCTTCCCAATATGTGATGCTACCGGCAGGTAGGGAATAAAACCATTCTTCGGCTTCCTTCGCTAATGTGAACGTGAACATTCTCAATTTCTTGGCTTCTTCGATGTGACCATCAATTTTTAGAGTGTTGCTCATGGTCAGAAACCTCTACAAATGCTTGTTTGCATCTTCATTCACTTTTCCATTAAAATGCTTCCTTTCAAGCTGATTAATAATACTCAGATGTAACTGGAAATTATCCACGTTCACCGGTTGGTTGACGATAGTTAATCTGCCGTTTGGTGCATTTGCACCTCCGTAGTCACCCAACAGTCTTTCTGGTGGCGGTGAAGCTTCATCCATAATTTCGATCCCTCTATCGGAACCTGAATCTGAACCTGAATGAATGGAAAGTTGTTCTTTGTCTGATTCCAATCTGGCCAATCGAGCTTTCCTGAGTCTCGCCCGCAAGGTTCTCTCGATTTCTACATAAAAAGGAAAATCAGTTGAGGCCTTACCTCGCATACAAATATCAGACACAGATTAGTTGATATAATCGAAATAAATTATTACAATAATGAAAAATATATTTTAGTTACAGAGCAACAAAATTTCAATTGAGTAATTTAAACTTATATTTGGTAATCCCCGGCAACAGCGCCAAAAACTTGATCGGGAAAATAGTAAGTGTACTATTTTGCCGATGTAGTAATAATAGGGATGTTTCCCAAAGATCGATCTCGAGGATTGTGCAGCAATATATGTGTAAATTGTTACTCAATTAAACAAAACTAATAGTTTGGGGTTTTGTAAAAATCACTGTAAGAGAAAATAACACAGAATAACTATTTTCACAAATTATAATAATATGCCAAGGTTGGTGTGTGAAAATCTCCTGTAATGACCCTTGAGTGTATATCTCCTTAATAATGAAAATTGTTTCAATTACCGGATCTTAAGATTGTTTCCCCCTAAGACCTCGGAGGGAAAACTTTGGTATTCAATCTAACCTCTAAGTCCTTGGGTGATTATGATGAAACCAAGCAATTTTATTTAACAAGAATAACCCGGTAACCATAGGGTATCCCTAGTCCTAGGTGATATCTACTATGGTTTCAATGTATAAAAACCTTAACAATTGCAATCCTGCTAATCGTTAACCATACATCAATCTTGATTTTTCTGATGAAGAAAGTGTTACGCAAATTACACAGTGAAATTAACAACCAATAACATGTCTTAAGGAAATTAGAACTTCAGAGTCAATACACGATCAATTCAGGGACACCCCCCTGGCATTGGGTAGTTTAGCTTCTCATATTATTCAAATAAGATACAAAATAAAAACGAGACATTACAAAAGAATAGGAATTCCGTTGATCTTCAATCGCATCCTCTCTTGAAGGATCTCTGTTCTTCGTCGCTTTTGATCGTCTCCAATTTGTGATCGTGAAAAAGTACCTTCTCCATATTCTAAAATCCCCTAAATAGTTCCTGATGACAAATTTGATGTAGAAAAAGTCCAAAATGCCCTCCGGGATCAGTCGTGCCAAAATACAGCAAAAACTGGAAAATGAGGTGTCCAAGCCAACACTGGCCGTGTTAGGCAACACGACAGGCCATGTTGGGCTTCTGATGAAAAGGCCTTAACACGTCCCTCCAGGGAGGCTGACACGGGCACCTGTGTCAGCTCCCTATTTTCTTCTTCCAAGTGTCCTCTCCTGACACGGCCCGTGTTGGGTAACACGGGCGGCCGTGTTAGGACTACTGTGTTGCCCAATTTCCTCTTCTGACGGGCCTAAAATGTCTGATTTGCTTGTCTATCCCTTCGGTACTCTTGCTTACACCTGAAACCAATAGAACTACCACAAAGAGACATAAAATGGAGTATAATGATGCAAACCAAATGTAATCAACAACTGGAAACAACAATGCAAAACATCTAATTTACTAAACAGAACAATAAAACAAGTAGACTAATGTGTTACCGACTTCATGAAAAGGTGCCGAATGAGTGTCAGAAAACAAGTAGAATTGGAGATTGATCACATGCGTCCCAAATGATCCTTCATATATTTCCATTATAATCCGGTTTGCTTCTTGTTTATCTACATATCTAATCAAAATCGAATCATAATTTCTATTGTATAATACCCTTCCACTCAAGAAGAATTTGGTCGAGAGCTTGAGAAGATATTTCTTATCCACGATGGATGCATTTTTAGGGTATTCTTGACTCTCCATGTACTTCATGATGTCATAAAACCAAGGATGACCATCAGACTCATCTTCGACTGCCAAATAGTAGGTTGGTTCATTCAAGTAGTCAGTGCGGATAAATGGTGCTTTATTTTTCCACCTGACCTTAAACATGGATGATAGAGTAGCTAAGGCATTGACCAACTGATTCTCCTTTCGAGGAATGTGATGGAAGGTAATCTTGGAAAATTATGGGATTAGTTTTAGGACATGCTCTTTGTATGGGATCAGTTTGTGATCACGAGCTTCCCAATCTCCTTTTACTTTGCTAGCGACCAAGACTGAATCTCCATAAACATCAAGAATTTTGATCCTAAGATCAATAGCAACTTCAATGTCGAAGATATAAGCCTCATGTTCTGGCATATTGTTGGTAAAACCAAAGCACAACCTTGAAGTGAAGGGTAGATGAAAACCAGTTGGGGATGTGATGATTGGCCCAATTCCATTGTCTTGAGCGTTAGAAGCGCCGTCGAACACGAGTGTCCAACGTGAGCCAGGTTCGGGTCCTTCCTCGAGGCTAGGAATGTTGAAATCCATTATCATCATGATGTTCTCGTAGGAGAATTCAAAACGCATTGACTGATAGTCAACCAAGGTTTGATGGGCAAGATAGTTTGACAAGACACTTCCTTTGACAGCTTTTTAGGTGACATGTTAAATGTCATACTTAGTTAAGGCCATCTGCCAACGGGCGACTCTACCAGTGATAGCAGGCTTTTCAAAGATGTACTTGACAAGGTCCATCTTAGAGATTAGGAGTGTTGTATGTGTAAGCATGTATTGCCTTAAGCGTTTAGCAACCCAAGCAAGTGCACATCATTTCTTTTCAAACATAGAATATCTACTATCGCAATCAGTAGATTTCTTGCTTGAGTAGTATATTGTGTGTTATTTTCTTCCAGTCTCGTCGTGTTGACCTAGGACGCATCCCATTGACCCTTCAAGGACTGTGAGGAACATGATTAAAGGTCTACTAGGCATAGGATGCATAAGGAGTTGAGGTTCTTGCAAATACTCCTTGATCTTCTCAAAAGCATTTTATGAATTTTCATTCCAAACGACTGCTTGATCTTTGCGAAGCAGCTTAAATATTGGTTGACGGGTGGCCGTGAGGTGAGATATGAATCTGGCTATGTAATTCAACCTTCATATAAATCCACGGACCTCTTTCTCAATTTTTGGCACGGGCATAGCTTGTATGGCTTTAACCTTTTCATGATCAACTTGAATGCCTCGGTTGTTGATAATGAATCCTAACAACTTGCCAGATCTTACCCCAAATGTACATTTTCTAGGGTTTAGCCTCAATCTAAACTTCCCTAGGAATTCAAACAGCTTCTTTATATTGACTAGATGCTCCTCCTCATTTTGTGACTTGGAAATCATATCGTCAATGTACACTTAGATTTCTTTGTGAGTCATGTCATGAAAGAGTGTCACCATTGCACGTTGGTATGTTGCACCATCATTGTTTAAGCCGAAAGGCATAACCTTATAGCAAAACATTCCCTACAGAGTGATGAAGGTTGTTTTTTCTCTGTCGTCCGGAGCCATTCTAATCTGGTTGTAGCCGGAGAAGCCATCCATGAAGAAGAATACATATAATTGAGTTTTGTTGTCTATTAGCATATCAATGTGAGGTAAGTTGAAAGATGAAAAAGTTATGGGGTTTGGACCAAATGGTAGGCCAAACTTGCCAAAATAAGACCAACCATCATGCCCTAAAAATGCAATTTTGAGTTTTCTTGAATTTCAAGGCACTAATATGAATGTTTGAAGCTCAAATGGTTCTATCTTGATGGAAAACAAACCTTGGTGTTTGGTGGGATGATTATAGGCCATGTTCATGGATGACACAAAAGGTTCACAAGTTCAAAGTTCAAAGCGAAACCTTCACTTGTACTATGGATGAAATTGATGTTTGTTTGGTGGATAATGGTTGAAATGGATTGAATTGAATGTGAATGGGTCAAAGGGTGATGAGGTGATCAACTAAGGTAAGGACTAGAAGCAAAATGGGTGCACAAATTAGGGTTTCTTGTATCAGAAGGTTCATCAAAATCCGAAGTCAAACAAAATAAGGGTTTTTGGTGCATGAGGTTTCTTGAAGAAAATCACAAGGTTGAGGCATGATTAAAGTTTAGATATTAGGGGTCCTCAAAGGTAAGGCCAAGGCACAAAGTGGATGATGACTTGTACAAGCCACAAAGGATCAAGAAGCTAAGGTTGAGGTCTAATGGATGACCAGATGAATAAGCAAAGTCTTCAATGAGGGATCACCATCCAATTGGGGCTTTAGGAGATGAATGGAATGACTTTATTGGCCCCTCAAAGATCAAGGAATGCTTGAGTATAACAATTAGGGTTCATGGTTGATTGGGAACACCCCAACATGATAAAAGGGCCTTGATGATTCTCAGAGATGAACACCATGCCTTGAGATTATGAGATAATGAACATATTCCAATGCATTAGGGTTATGAAGGTAGAGTGAATTTAGGGGCATGACACTGATTAGACAAAAGACCCTCAAGCCTTGGCCTTGATGGCTCATGCTCATGAATACTAATTGCCTAAGGACCTTGAAAGTCAACCTTGGTTTGCTGACTTAGGTATTTTACACCATCTTACCTCCAATCCTTGTTTCTTGGATTCTAGGAAATATTATAATGGTTTAAGTCAAATCAATGTTACAAATGGTAAGTATTTACCAATTCAATGTGTAGGCTTTGTTAATTTTATTGAATATTCTTGTCCTTCAATTTTTATGGCTCTCATTGATATCCTATGTGTACCTTAAATTACCTATAGCCTATCTTCAGTTTCCGAATTCTCCAAAGACAACAAAGTTGTGTTTGATTTTTGTGCTAACAAGTGCTTTATCAAATCTTAGGTTTAAAATGTCACTATACTTGAAGGATTTCTTGACTCATGTGGATTGTATTGTTTCCCTCAAATGGTTTCCGAGCCTTCAAGGAACCATTCACAAACTCTTTCAAGCTCATCTTCCTTGTGTTATACTATTAATTCCATTTCATGCATAGAAGTATCCGATGTAAATAAGCATAATTCTAGTCTCTTATAGCATCATAGACTAGGTCATGCAAAGTTTCAACTCATTCAAATGGCCCTTAAACATTGTAATGTGTCCATATTCAATAAATCTAGTTCTTTGTTATGCAAGTCATGTTGCTTAGGAAAATCACATAAAATTCACGCTCCTTAATATACAACTCTTTACCATGCTCTTTTGATGTAGTTCATACAGACCTTTGGGTCCTTCCTCTTTTCCTTCTACTTCTGGTTATCTTTACTACATTTCTTTCATAGATGCAATCACTAAGTTTACTTCGATATACTTTCTGAAGCACAATCCTGAGGCAACGCATGCTTTCAAGCATTATGCAAGATTTTTTTTCAAACTCAATTCCATACCATAATCAAAGCAGTGCAGTCTGATTATGGGGGAGAATTTAGGCCTTTTACCAAATATCTAATTGAGCTAGGTATCTCACATAGGCTTACTTGTCCTTACTCATCTCATCAAAATGACAGTGGAAATAAAACACAATCACATTATGGAAATGAGCCTCACTATTTTTTCACATGCCTTTATGCCTCTCCATCTCTGGGATCATAGCTTTGCAACAATAGTTCATTTAACCATTAGAATCCCTTCAACTGGTCTCTCAACATTTTAGTCACCATATTGTGCCTTATATCACAAGCTTCAAAATTATAACTCACTCAAGGTGTTTGACTGTTCTTGCCTCCCTCACCTCAAGCCCTATAACAAACTAAACTTTATTTCAGAAGCCAAAAGTGTGTGTTCTTAGGCATTTATTATTAACATAAAGAATTTAAATGCTTAAGCAAGACTGGAAGAATTTAGATCTCAAAAGATGTCATACTCCATGAAAGTTCTTTTTCCTATTCATCAATGTTCCCACCTGATTTTGATACATTAAATGCCCAATTCGTACCCTCCGAGTCACTCTCGTTTCCTTTACTAGCCACTTATCATATGGTTCATCCACCTCATATTGAAAATGCAAATAGTATGTCTCATAGTGGTGCAACTAGTTCCATGAACTCATAAGTTATAGTTGGTGGCACTATCCCAACTACATTTAGCCCTAGTGATGCATTGAGTCCACACTTAGTAATGGATCCTAATTTTACCTCAAATTCTACACCAAATATTCCTTTTATTGACTTTTCTAAAGCAGTACATGTTAGCTCTGACACCTCAATCATTCCTATATCAAATTCATCTGATTCTAGATCTCCTTCTATTCATAGTTCATCTATCCATCATATCAACCAATTTAATGAACATCCCATGATGGCTAGAGAAAAAACAGGTAGCTCCAAGCCTAAAGCTCTTCTTGCACATGTAGAGCCAACTTCAATAAAATAAGCCTTATCTCATCCATGTGGTCAAAGGCAATGCAAATCGAGTATGAAGCCCTTCTAGCTAATCACACATTATTTTTAACATCTCTACCACCTCATAGAAAACTCATAAACTGTTGTCGTGAAGCGAAAAATGACCACGGGCGTTCATACACTCGAGATGATAACAAAGTCGCCGCACAATTTTGTTTATTCCAAAAGGAAAGGGAAAATATCGATAAAAATCTTAAAAGAAAAAGAACATAGTTGTCACAACTAAATTCAGGTTTGGGAGTTGGTTATACGAGTGGTAGGTATTAGCACCCCTCACATACGTTGTATTCAACGAGAACCATTTAGTTAGATTTACAAAAATAATGTTAGCTTACATTATTTGTTTTCTTATATTTATTAAAAGTTTAAAAGGAAAATAGAAAAGTCCACAAAAAAGATTTTTTTATTAGGGTGCTTGACAAGATTGCGAGTCTTTCTCCTACGTATCCCCGAGTGCAATAAGGAATTGAAAGTTATATAATTCTGGGAAAGACAAAGACGTTTTTGGTTTTTTTATTATAGTTCTTGATGAGACGTTGAATATCACTCCTAGGTATCCCCAAATGCAATGTGGAACTGAAGCCTACATATTTCTTGTTAGAAAATCACATATTTGTTGGTTGATTTTAGTGAACAAATGTTTAGTACACATTCTAGTTGTTAAACATTTCTTTTATGCTCGTGTGAGACCCCAATTTTGACCCTAAGATCCCTCACGCTTTCTCATCATATGCATTGGCATTGGGATCACAACTTGGCATCCTCCTTACCCTTCATTCATTGGGTTTGTATTAGGAGATATCTCCAAGAACTATTGGATTGTCTCATACTTTGTATCTTTATCATTTACTAACCAAAATACCAAAAATATGTCTTTGTATTTGTCTAACTCTTTTGTAGGTAGTGCACATGCTCACCTTTGATTCATCAAGCTCATATCTAGGGTTTAAGACCCTCAATGCAAGGAGCTCAATCAAGAAGTGGTATGCTATGGCTATAGGCATCATATATGAATCCCCATGAGCTTTACATGTTAGTTTGATCAAAGTAATCATCAAGAGTTTGGAGATGGTTTGCCTTGAAAACCATAATTCATCTGAGTATCTTGTGTAACTTCTTCAACAAGCTTCTTCAACAATTAATCAAATAATTCAAGGGATACTTCAAAATTCATCATCTTATGCATATATGATCTCCCATTAGTCCCAAAGGTCAAGATAATTGCAAGTTAGCAAGTTGGTTGATGGTAGTTGACCAGAGGAATTCATCTGATAAAAACTAGGTTCCCTAAACCCTATATCCTATAATGTTTGTCATATGAAACTGATTCCATGATCAAAGTTACTCTAAATGACATTCCAAACAACTTTCATGTTAAGGTCTAGAGCTAGTTTTGCTTGGAAAGTCATTTTTTATGGTAAAAGATTATAGGTCATTTTGTCTAAACCCTAATTTGGAGGTCAACTTCCCAAGACCATGACTTGCTTAATTTTTATGATATGAAATATTTACAAGTTTCACAATCAAATTCAAGATGTCTACTTCAACTTTGATGTTTGGAGTAAGAGAAAATTCAAATTTTATGTGCATGTGATATGAGGAGACATTATAAGACTTTTTGGACCAATGCCATTGAACAAGTGATTTTCCTCAACATCAAAAATGCATAACTCCTTCATATTAAATCCAAATGAGTTCAAATTTATGACCATTTTGAATTAATTTGATAGAGATACAACTTTTATGAAGGAACATTTCTCATTTGAAGCTCACATAAAAAGTTAGCCAAGGTGGAATAAGTGAACATATGGCTTGACACTACGAATTTTTTTTGACATGTTTAATTTTCCCAATTTCCACCTCAAAATTCATCATGATCCAAGCTTCAAAAGAAAAAGTGTTTAACATGAAAGTTGTTCCTCTTGATCTAACCTTTCCAAAAAGTCCAATTTCCTCCATTTTGGACAAGATTTGAATGGGTTGCGCATGGCTTGAACATGAATGTTCATTTTGCACAAATTGAACTTAAACATTCCATACACCAATGCATAACACTCCAACATGATCTCAGCAAGGCTTGTACTCAATTATGGATGAGAAGAAGTGATTCCATGAGCCTGTTACATTCCTATGCACCCATGCAATGTACATTGTTATTTTTGGATTTCATTTCAAGTGTGCAAATTCCAATCCATTTGGCTATAAATAGAGCCCTCTATGCTCAGAAACAAGGACCCTGCGCGCCAGCTTTGAATCCATGCCTTAAAACCCTCTTATTTGAAAGGACAACCTTGATAATATCCATTAGAAATTGAGTTTGTATCTCACTGTTTTGATATTCGAAACTCCAAGAGTCCTGAGCTTTTCATCCATTCAATTCTACTCCTTCAAGTGTCTTGAACAAGATCAAGAGCAAGCAAGCGCAAGATCAATCAAGCACATACCTGGATTGAAGGTATTTTCCAGAACTTTTCATCTCTTCGATTCTCACTCAATTCTCCATAATTATCTTGGATCTTTGGTTGTCTGAAGTCCTACCAATGTAGGCAACAAGATTGAGTTGCTTTGAGGTTAAATTGAAGTAACTCAGATCGTGCACCTCAAATTTCAACTCCTTGTATCTCTCAATATACTTGGAGTTAGGATAAATTGAGGCCAGATTCGAGCTCAGAGGCATTTTTACTTTAAATTCATGTCCTTATTTTTAATTTTGGTGATGGTTGTGGATGAACCAGTCCGGTGAAGCTCACTAGGGAAGGAGACCGGAGCTTTGGCTCCGGTGGTGAGTTGACATTCATCTGAGCCACTTGATCCATTTGAAATGATCTAATCTCGTGCATTGAAACTGAATACCACTTTTGTTGCACTTTGACTCGTGACTATGGTGGAATGCACGCTAGCAGCCACTTGATCTGCCACCCCAATTAATGAGGGAGATCAAGTGGTCCAGGTTTTTTCTCATTTTCTGATTTTCATTTTATTTGGTTTATTTTCATTAATTCATATTAATTTTAATATTGATCCAAAAAATATGAGAAATTCACCAAAAAATTTAAAATAAATTCCTCTTTCGTTTTCTGAATTAAAATTATTTTTTGGATCATTATTAATATTTTTCATGATTTAATTGATTTTGTGAATATTGTTTATTGTTTAAAAATACTTTTAAGTTTCCAAAAATTATGAAAAATTTTCTCCAAGCTCCTTTGACCTTGTTTGACCCATGATAAATCTCATGGCCATTTATTTGGTGTTTTGATGAGGTTTTAGGATTTTGACAAACCAGAATTTAATTTAATGCATTATTTAATTGATTTTAATTGTTTAATTGCAAAATAAATTGTGTTGAGCTTCTAATCTCGACTTGTTGAGTTTGACTTGTGTTTTTGGGCCTTGGTCAAGGTTGATTTGACTTTGTTGAGTTAAAATCATTGGATTTAGGGGATTGATGAAATATACATTTCATCTCCCAAAATGAATAAATGATTTTAATTTGATAAAAGTCCTCCCTTGACCAATTTGTGTTGATTCCATTCCCCCTCCCTCTTCATCTCAATCCCCTTCTCTATTCATTCATGTCATGGACATATGATATCTCTATATCCTAAGGCTAGTTGATTGCAAAATTAACATAAGTATGGATGAGATTAGGTCCACCTCTTTTGCATATTCTTTTTGTGTGTGGTATGTTTTAGGAGCATAGTCTATTATAATATGTCTCTAACATGCATTAACACCAAAATTTCTATTGCCCATCCTCAAATAGTTATGACTTCTACATAAGTCCAATTATGATTGCTTAACATAACGCTAAATTTGTGACACAAAAGGCATAACATTCTAGTAAGTGAGATTGTAAGTCTCCCCTCTTTCATGGTATTGTGTGGAAACTTGGTCTTTTTTCCTTCCTTTGGAAGATGTCTTGGTTCAAGGATTCATGCTTGTGAAGAGTGGGTTGAGTGTTCTCCAAAGAATGACTTAAACAAAACAAAAGCAAAAGCAATACTAACTTTTAATCAATTAACAACTAACATTTAATTTCAAGCCATTTATTTTTATGCACTTTAATTTTGAGCTCTTATTCATTTGCCATTATTCATACCATTTAACTTGTTTACTTTAATGTCCTTTTCACTTTACTCATTTGAGCCATATCTCGTGATTATTCTGTGATTGTATATACTTGTCTGTGTTCTTTTGACCTTAATGTACATAATAACAAAAAAAAACCTAAAAGACATTTTGGGTGGACTGTTGGTTTGCTCTGAGACATTGGACTTAGAATTAGGCAACACTCCCTATGCAAAAGGACTTGGCCAATGCCAACTTTCATGAAACCAAGTGCTTGTGAAGTGAACTTTCATCTGATGCAAGTATTGTGATCCCATTTGAGTTCATCTGCAACATGATCTTTTGGAGCTATTACTTTGAACATGTGTCTAATGCTTATCTTTGAAATCATCTGATACATTGAAGATTATGAAGAAGATCACGAAGTTGCTAAGCTCGGATGTGGCTATCTTTATTTGATGCCTTGCTCTCATCTTACTATTTGTGTATTGATATTGCTTGATTTTAAAGTCCAAGGGAAATTTTGTTTTCTATATGACATTTTTGTATATTGGATTGCAGCCCATTGGTCAGATCTTTTCAACTCTTAACTTTTAAATTTGTGCTTAGGATTAGTCTCTTCATCTCCTCCATATTTCTTTAATTTCAAATCTCTCCCTCCTTTTAAAATCTTCTTTGAGTGTGTTTGTTTTCTAAACTTAGACCATTTTTCAAATTAGAAACTTTGGCCTTATGCCATTGCATTTTTAAAACTTTTTTCTTAATTAAACTTGAAAATGAACTTAATCATACTTGACTTAAAATTTCAAAAGCCAAAAAGAACTAACACTCATTCAAACCATTTTTAGGCCTCTTGTGCCTTTGTTAAACTTAAATTTTTGTTAAAAGCAATGCACTCATTTTGAAATTGTTACCAAGAACTACGAGGTTTTGATCCCTCATTTTATGTTGGTACGTAGGCACAAGTCTGATGGTCTTGTCAAACACAAAAATATAATTAATGAATTCTTTTCTCATCTCTCCATTCTATTTATTGAAAACATCTTTTGTATAAAAATACATATGCACACAAAAAAGGGCTCCCTAGGAGTACCTAGGACACTTTGGGTGCCTAACACCTTCCCTTTGTGTAACCAACCCCCTTACCTGTAATCTCTGGCATTTTATTAGTTTTGATTTGAAAACTTCTTATCTTTTGGGTTTTGTTAGTACTTTTCCCTTTTCCCTTGGAAACAATAAAAGTGTGGTGGCGACTCTGGTTTTATTGATGTTTAGCTTATCTATAGCTTAATGGTCATGAATTTACCGCTACAAAAATTAAGTGGCGACTCTGCTGGGGAGTAGTCTCTAGTGGGTTTTGCCTACTTTTGTGTGTGTATATATTTGTATATTTGACGTATGTATATTTGTTTGTGTGATATAATCTGCTTGTTGTGCTTGGTGATCTCTGAGTGATGAGATAAGTTCTAACCCGAACTTGAGTGCAATTAAGATAGGAGGATGGTATATTCATGTTCGACTTGTGTGGAGTAGTCCTTAACAAGTTGAATTGAGACCTATCTACTCAGTGGAGACCCTTTTGGAGTTATGAATGCCACACAAGTTATTTGTGGTTAGGCATTACTATCTTTGATTTAGGGTCCGAGAAGTTAAGGACCATAGAACATTTAACCCCTCTTGGCCTATTTAGGACGTAGTGCGGAGACTGTTCAAGTGCAGACTTGATAACAGTTGTTACGTGATACTACACCCAAATGAGTTTCTCTTGAGAATATTATGGGTTGATGAGTCAGTCCTCCTAACCTGTAATATCCGATAGATGGAATTAAGACTCTAGGATCTTTTTAGAACATGATCTACAGGTTTTTATCCTTAGTTCACTCCTTTGGGAGGGTTCTTACCCAGACTCCATGCTCGTGACTCACAATAAACCCTTTATTCTTGGTTGATTCAATCAAGTCTTGTCAATATCAATGGAACTTGGGTGTTGATAAGGTGAAAACCATAATCCACCAAAATAGATGATTGATCCTGACAATGACATGATTCATCCCTTGACCTTTGTTTGTTTGCCTTGTGTGTGATCCCTTATTTATGGTTGTTGTATTCATTCATGCACATTATAACATTCATCACACGAAAAAAAAATCAAGGAACTAAGGTCTTGTTTGAAAATATTTTCACACCATGGATTCTGGACGAAGGAACACTAAGAAGTACATTTTCAGATGTCCAAACTTGAAAGAGTTAAGGAAGTTGTCATCTTTTGTATTAGATCCCTTGGACTTCAAGCAACATCATGGGAAGCTTCTGTATATTTTATCTATTGATGTGGTTGAAGGACTCTTGAGTGTGTTGGTTCAGTTTTATGACCCTCTCTACCATTGCTTCACTTTTCCTGATTATCAGCTTGTGCCTACTGTTAGATGCCCAAAAGTGCTTATTTGAGCTATCATATGTGGGCATCTTTCACTCTATTTCCTTGCTAATGTTGTCAAAACCACCTTTGTTTTAGATGAAATGCATTACATTGATAAACGATCTTGGTACCTTTGATTTGTGTGTTATTGTGCAGGAAGAAGGCATGAAATAATTGAAAATGAAGACACAAGAAAGTTGGCAAAGGAACCAAAGAAATCAAGCATTCATCAGCCTGCTCGCTAGGCGAGGGCTGTGGCGAAGCACTCGCTAGGCGAGCGCCCAGCGAAAAGCTCCAGTAAAATATCAATAAATTCGCTAGGCGAGCTGCTAGCGAAGGTGGTAGCGAGTTTGTTCAGTTTTGGTGAAAAGCGCAGCCAGCACTCACTCGCTAGGCGAGGCTCTAGCGAGTTCCCAACCTGCATTCCAGTAGCCAAACCTCTCAACCTCGTTGGAGCGAGGGTTGAAGCGTGCCCTTCGCTAGGCGAAGGTTTTGTTTGCTAGGCGAACATGACAGTCTGAGATAGACTGTATCTCTGGGCGCAAGTGCCTCTTGTGCCTCAATTTGACCCTTGCTAGGCGAGCCATTCTGCTCGCCTAGCGAGCATGACAGCCCAGTACAGCTCTATAAGTAGCAAGTGCCACTTTTGAGAGCCATACCTTAGTTTTACCTAATTTTTCCACTTTTGTACTTTCTTAGAGATATTTTCCAGCATTGTTCTTAGGATCTTTTATGCCCTAGATTTCATTTCTCTTCATCTTGTAACCATCTTCTACAAAAAGAAGGTGGATTCCCATCCAATCTCGATTATCCGACTTGGATGTTGATCAACCTTCTTCCGAAACTTGCCGACCAAGCTACCATGAAAATGAGTAGCTAAGTCATCCATTTGTCAAGGTTAGATGTAGGTGATTACTAGCTTTGTGTGTAAATGTAAGGATCTTCATGTGTAAACTCTTTAATGGTGAATATATGATGAAAAATTTGTTTCTATTTAAAACTCTTTGTGTTGGTTTATGATCGAGAGATGTTTACCAACTCTTGACCTAGGTTTTCATCCAATCTTGTTTGTTAGCTAGAGATAGTAATGAATGATTTTGTTCACCATAAGGTTGAACCAAAAAGTTGTCATTTTGATAGATTGTGTTCGAGAGAAACAATGGATCAAAATGGGAAAACTCACAATGTGTGTTCGAGAGAAACATATTGGGAGGACTTTGTGAAATGATTTATCATCTAAAGGAGTTTATAAGATTGTTGACCGAACAAATACATGCAAAGTGATCATCGAACCCTAACTTTGGCAATATTTCTCATTTATTCAAACCAAAACTTTTACCGCAATTTATTACCTTTTTATGCAAGATAACGTGACAACCAACCAAAACCCTATTGTTACATTGAGCTAGAATTAATACAACCATCGAACGGCGGTGATATCTTACAATCCCTGTGGATACGATAACAAAAACCTGACACGTAAAATTACAACTAACAAAATGGCGTCGTTGCCGGGGAATGTAAAGGGCATGGATTTGATGAATTGACTCAAATCCATATCTTCAAAAATGGACTTCAACCAAACTGTAAAACGTTGTTGGATGCTACCTCGGGTGGCTCTTTATTGTCAAAAAGTGCCGAAGAAGCCACGAACATCATAAATCGAATGGCTTTAAATGATCTTCAGAGTCAAAGTCGAGGAAACTCTTTGAAGAAGTCGGGAGTGCTTGAGCTAGGGACGAACGATGCCATCCTTGCCCAAAACAAGCTCATCTCACAACAAGTGGAACTCTTAACGCAACAAATCAAAGAGTTAAGAGAACCGTCAAAAGCTAAACAAATAGCTTATTGTGAACTTTGTAAAGGTGAACATGACACCGGATTTTGTCCACCTCCCAGTTTTGACGAAGTAAACTACATGGCCAATCAACGGGACTATCAACCGAGACAACAACAACAACAACAACAACAACAACCTTATCAACCGCACCCTCAAAATCAACAACAATTCCAAGGGAACCAAGGGTTCCAACCTAGAAGCAACTATTATCATAACCAAGGTTATGGAGGTGGTTCTTCTAGCCGTCAAAACCCTCCCCAAAATCCGTATCAATCTCAACAACTGCCGGTCGTCAATTCTAAGTTAGAAGAGACATTGACGCAATTCATGAAAATGTCAATGGCCAATCAAAAGAGAAATGACGCGGCTATAAAAAATCTCGAGACTCAAGTTGGGCAACTTGCCAAGCAACTCGCGGAACAACAAACCGGTCCTTCCTTTTCAGCAAACACGCAAACAAATCCTAAGGAGCATTGTAAGGCGATCATGATGAGAAGTGGGAGGGAGTTGGGTAGTGAGAATAAAATAAGAGTTGAGAGTGAACAAAGAGAGAAAGAGAAAGAAATTGAGGAGGAAATATTGGAGGAAAATGTTGATGGTGAAGTAGGAGAGTGGAGTGAGGGTGAAGAAGTTGAAAAGAATAAAAATAATGGTGAAGTTGAAAAGAAAAAAGGTGTAGAGATTGAGAAAAATACAAGTGATGAGGTAATAAGGGAGGTAGTGAAAAATCCTAGATGGAAGAGTGCTAGAGTTGCAAAGGGAAAGGAGGTAGTGAGCGCTACTCCAATCCAAAACCTTCCTTATCCTCATGCCCCGTCCAAAAGGGAGAATGAACGGCATTACGCCCGGTTCATGGATATTTTTAAACAGTTGCAAATCAACATTCCGTTTGCCGAAGCCTTGGAGCAAATGCCCAAGTATGCCAAATTCATGAAGTACATACTAACAAAAAAGCGGAGGTATACGGAACCGGAGACCATCGTCCTTGATGCGAGCTGTAGTGCCATTATTCAAAGGACGCTTCCTAAGAAAGAGGTTGATCCGGGAAGAGTTACATTGCCGGTTAAAATTGGTGACGTCTATGTCGGGAAAGGACTTATTGACTTGGGGTCAAGCATTAATCTTATACCTTTGTCAATTATCAAGAGACTTGGCAACATTGAGATTAAGTCCATCCGAATGACGTTGCAATTGGCGGATAAGTCGACGACCCATCCTCATGGCGTAGCCCAAGATGTTTTGGTGAAGGTCGACAAATTCTTTTTCCCGGTCGATTTTATTGTTATTGATATGGAGGAAGATGATGATGCTCCGCTCATCTTGGGCAGACCGTTCATGAAGACCGCGCGAATGATGATAGATGTTGATGACGGTTTAATGAAGGTGAGAGTTCAAAATGAGGAAGTTACATTCGATCTATTCGAGGCAATGAAGCATTCAAAAGATAGAAATGATAGCTTTCGCATCGATGTGATCGAAGACGCTATTATGGAGGTTTCAAAGCATATTCATGAGATATCTCCTATGGAGTTAGCTCTTGACGACTCATTGGAGGTTTTCACCGTTCAAGAAGAGCTAGCTCTTGAGGAATGCTTAAAGGAACTTGATAGTTTAGACGACCTACAACCATGGGAAGTAGAGGAGGAAAACTTGAAGAAAGAGGTTATTGACGAAAAAGCGCCAATTGAATTGAAAGTGCTACCCTCTACTTTGAAGTATGTATTCCTAGATGAGACCGAGGCAAAGCCGGTCATCATAAGCAACCTTTTGACAAATGAAGAAGAAGCCCGTCTAATCATTGTGCTAAAAACAAATCAAGAAGCCATGGGTTGGACTCTTTCCGATCTAAAAGGAATTAGTCCATCCTATTGTATGCACAAGATTTTGATGGAGGAGGATTTTAAGCCGGTGGCTCAACCACAACGCCGCTTAAATCCTACCATGAAGGAGGTTGTTTGAAAGGAAGTTGTAAAGCTATTGGATGCGGGAATGATTTACCCGATCTCGGATAGTCCGTGGGTTAGTCCTGTGCACGTTGTTCCGAAGAAGGGTGGAATTACCGTAATCCGAAATGACAAGGACGAATTGATCCCTACTAAAGTTGCAACGGGATGGAGAATGTGTATTGATTATAAGCGGTTGAATACCGCGACTCGAAAGGACCATTTTCCACTCCCATTTATGGATCAAATGCTCGAAAGACTATCGGGCCAACAATACTATTGTTTTTTGGACGACTACTCCGGGTATAACCAAATTGCGGTTGACCCGGTTGATCATGAGAAGACGGCTTTCACGTGTCCGTTTGGAGTGTTCGCATACCGAAAAATGCCCTTTGGGCTGTGCAATGCACCGGCGACTTTCCAACGATGTGTGCAAGCCATTTTTGCCGATCTGATAGAGAAAACAATGGAAGTCTTCATGGATGACTTCTCGGTATTTGGTGGGTCTTTTAGTCTATGCTTGGCGAACTTGAAAACGGTGTTGGAAAGATGTGTGAAGACCAATTTGGTGCTTAATTGGGAGAAGTGTCACTTCATGGTGACCGAGGGGATCGTGCTAGGCCACAAAGTCTCTAGAAGGGGGCTTGAAGTGGATAGAGCTAAGGTTGAAGTGATCGAAAAATTACCTCCTCCGGTGAATGTGAAGGGCATCCGTAGCTTTTTGGGGCACGCCGGGTTCTATCGGCGCTTTATCAAGGACTTCTCAAAGGTGGCTAAGCCTTTGAGCAATTTGCTCGCTAAGGACCAGGTATTTCTCTTGACCAATGATTGTTTGCAAGCTTTCGAAACTTTAAAAGAAAAATTGGTTACCGCTCCAATAATAGTCGCTCCCAATTGGAATGAAAATTTTGAACTAATGTGTGATGCGAGTGACTACGCAGTTGGAGCGGTACTTGGCCAAAGAAAAGATAAAAATTTTCATGCGATACATTATGCAAGTAAGGTTCTTAACGAGGCTCAAATAAACTATGCCACTACAGAAAAAGAACTACTTGCAATAGTGTATGCGCTAGAAAAGTTTAGGTCTTATCTTATAGGGTCTAAAGTCGTAGTGTATACCGACCACGCGGCGATTAAATATCTGCTAACCAAACCGGATTCGAAGCAAAGGCTCATCCGTTGGATCCTCTTGTTACAAGAATTTGATGTGGAAATAAAAGACAAGAAGGGGTCGGAAAACTTGGTAGCGGATCATTTATCCCGCTTAGTGAATGTGGAGGTTACCGCGTCTGAAAAGGAAATCCGGGAAGAATTTCCTGATGAAAAACTGTTTAAAGTTCAAGTTAGGCTGTGGTTTGCAGACTTTGCGAACCACAAGGCGAGTGGTTTTGTGCCTTCCGACCTAACTTCGAACCAAAAAAGGAAGTTCCTTTCGGATGCGAAGTATTATGTTTGGGATGACCCATACTTGTTTAAGTTGGATAGTGATAACCTATTAAGGAGATGCGTTACTGGCGATGAAGCGCAGAGCATCCTTTGGCATTGTCACAACTCGCCTTACGGCGGACACTATAATGGGGTTAGAACGGCCACTAAAATTCTTCAATCGGGATTTTATTGGCCCACTATTTTCAAAGACGCACATACCCATGCGCAAAGTTGTGACAGTTGCCAGAGAAGCGGAGGGATTGGTAAGAGAGATGAGATGCCTCTCCAAAATATCCAAGAAGTGGAAGTATTTGATTGTTGGGGCATAGATTTCGTAGGACCATTCCCATCCTCTTATGGGAACGAGTACATGCTTGTCGCAGTCGATTATGTCTCTAAGTGGGTTGAGGCGATTGCCTCACCTCGGGCGGATGCGAAAACGGTGATAAATTTTTTGAAGAAAAACATATTTTCCCGTTTCGGAACCCCCCGAGTGTTGATAAGTGGCGGAGGGTCACACTTTTGTAATGCACCTTTGGAAACTATTTTAAAACATTACGGTGTATCGCATAGGGTGACAACTCCGTATCACCCACAGGCTAACGGGCAAGCTGAGGTCTCTAATCGTGAGATTAAGAGAATCCTCGAAAAAACCGTGTCTAATTCAAAAAAGGAGTGGTCCCAAAAATTGGACGAAGCATTATTGGCCTACCGTACGGCCTTTAAAGCTCCAATTGGCCTAACTCCCTTTCAATTGGTGTTTGGTAAAACTTGCCACTTGCCGGTTGAATTGGAGCACAAAGCCTTGTGGGCCCTAAAATTTTTAAATTTTGAAAATGAGTTGGCCGGTGACAAAAGGAAGGTGCAACTACTTGAGTTGGAAGAGATGCGCAATGCCGCATATCGCTCAAGTTGGTTGTACAAGGAAAAGGCAAAAAAGTATCACGATAAGAAGCTCCGTAACAAAGAATTTGTGCCCGGACAATTGGTCTTATTGTTCAACTCCAGGTTGAAATTGTTTCCCGGGAAGTTGAAATCAAAATGGTCCGGGCCATTTCGGGTGAAAGAGGTGAAGGAGTACGGGGCTATTGTCATCGAAGACATGGACAAGAAAGATAGTTGGACCGTGAATGGCCAACGATTGAAAGTTTATCTCGGCGGTCATGTGGATCGCGAGAGCTGTGCAATTCCGCTTGATGCTCCTCTGTGAGCATCACACCGTCGAGCTTAGCCGACGTTAAACAAGCGCTAGTTGGGAGGCACCCCAACATTGTAAGTATTTACTGTTTTTTGTGTTGTGTTGTGTTGGGTTTCCTAGTGCTAAAACCATGCTGTATGAACATGAATTGCTGCCTTTGAAAAGGCATTTGCTGTCATTCTCGCTAGCTGCTCGCTAGGCGAGGCAGTAGCGAGCTGATTCGCTAGCTGCTCGCTAGGCGAAGCAGCAGCGAGCGCTGCATGACAGCACTTATTTAAAATCTCAGCAGGGCACTCATTTTGCCCCAAACACAATTTTTCTGTTTTTCGACTCTGCTGAGGAAATTTTTACAGAGCTCTCCACACTCTCTCATTTGCATCTCTCTCACTAACAACTTGGTTCCCTATTTGGAGATTGCAAACCCTACTCCACTTCACATTTCAATCTATCACTGTAACTAAGGTTTTCCCTACTACATTTTCTTTATGTTTGAACTATGTATTTCCAATTTGAATAACAATTAGGATGAGTTGTGGTATGGGAAACTTTAGGTTTGCATGAGGGAGTTTAGGTTTTGCAATTTGGGATTTTAGGTTTTGGAATTGAGGATTTTAGGTTTTGCATGTAAATGTGTAATCCCCAATAGCCATAGAATGTTTGTTTAATTAATAAATCATTAGGTTCAACGATTGAAACCATTAGAGTATGGGTTTTAGGCGAACCAGGGGCGAGCGTTCGCTGCCACTTCGCTAGGCGAAGCAGCAGCGAGCATGGAAGTCTTTTGAAAAATGGTTTTGCTGTCTAATCTGTTTGGTGTGTGTTGTTTCCTTTTATATTTTGCAGATGGAATCAAGGTCTGGAGCGTCAAAGAAAAGAAAGGGAGGAAACACTTCCCGGTCTGTACCTATCCAGTTTGATAACGACAAATTTGTCGGCCCGAAGCAGGCCGCCAGGTACATTTCTCTGGAGAAACGGAAAATTCTTCCGGAGAAGCGATTCCTCATCAACCCCCAAGGCACAAACAGAGCATTTGCCGGGTTGATGGACACTATGAAGTGGGATCGGTTAATTTCCCCATTTGAGCATTATGACATAGCAACGGTGCGTGAGTTTTATACAAACGCACTGCCTGATGACGACGAGCCCTTTACTTGGATATCTAGAATGGCCGGGCGTCCAGTTGCATTTGATCGGGATGCCATCAACCGAGTCCTTGGGGAACCGCTCCAGCTGGGAGCTGAAGAGAGGGACACATACCACACTGACCTACGGCTTCACCGGGGTGTTCCAGCCATTTCTGCCGCCCTGCTATTAAGGGGGAAATCTGTTGAGCTGAACCCATCTGGGGTTCCAATGAGGTATCACGGGGAGGACATGACTCCCATGGCTCAACTGATACTGCTGTTGGTGCTGACGAACATCCAGCCTAAGTCCCACACCTCTACAGTGCCGATCCCAGTGGCACATTTGGTTCACAGTATCCTCTCCAACGTCCAGATCGATGTGGCGAGGATCATCGCTAATGAGCTTAAGTCCGTGATCGAAAGCGGGCTAAAGTCGGGGGCTCGTGTGAATTGTCCCCTAGCTTTCCCGTGCTTGATCATGAGTTTGTGCATTCAGGCAAAGGTGAAACTACCGTCTCGGGGTCAGGTAAGGATCCCGCCACCTATCGATGACCGGTACGTGGCCAAATATTGTAGAGCCAAGAATGCCAGAGGCAGTGCAGCTACAGAGAGTACCCGGGCTTCTGATAGTCCTGGTACTTCTACTCCTAGACTTGATCCTTACCTGCAGGCTGTGTGTGATTACAGTTTTGAATGGATGGCGGCATCCCAGCGTGCCATGATAGATATGCACGACTCTATGCAGCGGTTACAGCTGCAGGGAAGTGGTGCCCATGTCTTGATGACGCGTGAGCAGTTTCTGCTTAACGCAAACTGGCTTGTGGACAGGCCTGTCTATGGTGAGGGGGCGGGCGCTGGTGCGTCTTCAGGTGCTGCAGCTGATGATGATGATGATGCTGAGGATGATGAGGCTACCGGTTCTGAAGCCGATAGCGAGGAGGATTCTGAGCCCTTAGAGGGTTAAGTTTTTGTATTTTTCAGTTTTTTATGTTTATTTCTATTGAATTTTCGGATTCTGTATTTTGACTTTGGTTTTGTACCTTTGGGGTGTTTTGTCCCCCATGAACAAATTTAATTCTTCAGTAATGTTATTTATTTATGTTTTTAATTTTGTTTGTTTAATAAATTTTTGGTTGATTGAGTGGCAAACCTTCTAGATTGGTTGCTCCTCAAAGAAGTACCCAATGAAGGTGCATCCGAGCTTGGATGGCAATGATAAGAATAAACAAGTGAATGAGGCTAAGGTACATGGTTACCTCCGGCTAGAATTTTAGAATGCATTAAGAACTTTACTCTTTTTGGTAAATTGAATATTGTCTTTTTGCAACATAATTGAATGAATGTTTCATCTAGGACTTAAAACCACAAATTGTGAGGAAACCTCCATTGTACACTTAAATGCTGGATTCTAATAAGTTTTGTTGATTCATTTGATTCATGCTTTGTCTTTTATTATTTTGAATATGTGGAAGTAATTAGAAATGATCAAGGCACTTGTTTTCTATCGAGCACAACTACATCCAAAAACAATTTACCTATGAGCAGAGAGAGTATTCGTTAACCCCTTTGAGCTTAAACAGTTGAATCTCTGCTTGAAATAAAGCGAGATTTCAAAAATCTTTTTTTTACAACCCGGAAAATCTTGATTATTGTTCTTTTGCCGTAAAAAGTTAAGAGCATTCACTTAGGGTGAGTAAGAAATAAGTTGGGGAGAATCGGTAAGTACCACAACTCTTGAAAAAGAAAAGAAAAACCGAGCAAGCATCGAAAATAAAAATATAGAAAAGAAACATCTGTTTTGTAAATATGATGTGAAAGAAAAGAACAAAAATAGAAAGAATGAAAATGAATGCTTGCTTGGAAGAAAAATAGTGAAAAATAAAAATTGAGTTGTGAAATAAGAGTTGTGAAGGTTTCAAATAAGAAACAAATGGAACGAAGTCGAGATGTGTGAATATGTGTACAGTGAACGTCTCATTTGCATCGGCAATTTCGTTTTCAATGGCCTTAGAAATGACCCTTGTTTGTTAACCTGACCAAGCTTCAACCGAAAAGCCCTTAGTGATCTTCGTGCTTCCACATTACCAATTATAATTGTTAGACATTGTATGAATCGAATTGATTTCTTCATTATTTGTTAGAGAGTGAGATTATTCCCGCGGTTGCAAACGCGTAAATTCATCATTCCTTATTCGAAGAGGAGAGATAGGGTGATTCATTCAGAATAATATTGTTGTAGATAGATAAATATTTCGCATAGCTATTAAGTTTTAGTTCTGGTGTATTATTTTATTCGAACCGTTGGAAACTTGTATATGCTGACTCACTTGTGTTTGAGCCGTTTTATCCAACTTCGGAGAAACCATTTTCTTAAAGCAAATCCTCTTGTCCTTCAAGGGGCATACTTTGCTTGAGGACAAGCAAAAATCTAGTTGGGGAGAGTTGTTAGATGCCCAAAAGTGCTTATTTGAGCTATCATATGTGGGCATCTTTCACTCTATTTCCTTGCTAATGTTGTCAAAACCACCTTTGTTTTAGATGAAATGCATTACATTGATAAACGATCTTGGTACCTTTGATTTGTGTGTTATTGTGCAGGAAGAAGGCATGAAATAATTGAAAATGAAGACACAAGAAAGTTGGCAAAGGAACCAAAGAAATCAAGCATTCATCAGCCTGCTCGCTAGGCGAGGGCTGTGGCGAAGCACTCGCTAGGCGAGCGCCCAGCGAAAAGCTCCAGTAAAATATCAATAAATTCGCTAGGCGAGCTGCTAACGAAGGTGGTAGCGAGTTCGTTCAGTTTTGGTGAAAAGCGCAGCCAGCACTCACTCGCTAGGCGAGGCTCTAGCGAGTTCCCAGCGAGCATTCCAGTAGCCAAACCTCTCAACCTCGCTAGAGCGAGGGTTGAAGCGTGCCCTTCGCTAGGCGAAGGTTTTATTCGCTAGGCGAACATGACAGTCTGAGATAGACTGTGTCTCTGGGCGCAGGTGCCTCTTGTGCCTCAATTTGACCCTCGCTAGGCGAGCCATTCTGCTCGCCTAGCGAGCATGACAGCCCAGTACAGCTCTATAAGTAGCAAGTGCCACTTTTGAGAGCCATACCTTAGTTTTACCTAATTTTTCCACTTTTGTACTTTCTTAGAGATATTTTCCAGCATTGTTCTTAGGATCTTTTATGCCCTAGATTTCATTTCTCTTCATCTTGTAACCATCTTCTACAAAAAGAAGGTGGATTCCCATCCAATCTCGATTATCCGACTTGGATGTTGATCAACCTTCTTCCGAAACTTGCCGACCAAGCTACCATGAAAATGAGTAGCTAAGTCATCCATTTGTCAAGGTTAGATGTAGGTGATTACTAGCTTTGTGTGTAAATGTAAGGATCTTCATGTGTAAACTCTTTAATGGTGAATATATGATGAAAACTTTGTTTCTATTTAAAACTCTTTGTGTTGGTTTATGTTTGTGTTGGTTTATGATCGAGAGATGTTTACCAACTCTTGACCTAGGTTTTCATCCAATCTTGTTTGTTAGCTAGAGATAGTAATGAATGATTTTGTTCACCATAAGGTTGAACCAAAAAGTTGTCATTTTGATAGATTGTGTTCGAGAGAAACAATGGATCAAATGGGAAAACTCACAATGTGTGTTCGAGAGAAACATATTGGGAGGACTTTGTGAAATGATTTATCATCTAAAGGAGTTTATAAGATTGTTGACCGAACAAATACATGCAAAGTGATCATCGAACCCTAACTTTGGCAATATTTCTCATTTATTCAAACCAAAACTTTTACCGTAATTTATTACCTTTTTATGCAAGATAACGTGACAACCAACCAAAATCCTATTGTTACATTGAGCTAGAATTAATACAACCATCGAACGGCGGTGATATCTTACAATCCCTGTGGATACGATAACAAAAACCCGACACGTAAAATTACAACTAACACCTACGTTGAAGGAGTATGCCCATCTCTTGAGAATACCTGTTTCTAGCAAAGTGCCCTTTAGTGGATTGGAAGAGATTCCCAAATCTCATCTTATAGCTGAAGCTCTTCATCTGAAAAGTATGAGATTAAGGCTCATTAGGTGAAGAAAGGGGGATTGTTTGGATTGACTTATGAGTTCCTCATCAAGGAAGCTACTGCCTTTGCTCAAGCCGGTAGTATGGATGCTTTTGAAGCTATCTTTGTGTTGCTTATCTATGGTTTAGCTTTGTTACCTAACATTGACGGTTTTGTTGATGTTAACACCATTAGAAGTTTCTTGATTGGGAATCATGTGCCTACTCTGTTAGGAGATATGTACTTCTCTTTGCATATAAGGAATTCTAAAGGCGGTGGGACGATTGTGTGCTGTGTTCCTCTTCTGTACAAGTGGTCTATTTTGCACTTGCCTCGGATGCCTACTTTTGTGGAGAACAAACAATGTCTAAGGTGGTCTCAGAGACTTATGTCTCTCACTAATGATGATATAGTTTGGTATGATTCTTCATTTAGTAGTTTGGAGATTATTGATAGTTGTGGTGAGTACTCTAATGTGCCTCTCATTGGTACACAAGGAGGAATCAACTACAACCCTGCTTTGGCACGTCGTCAACTTGGGTTCCCCTTGAGAGATAAACCTAATAAAACTTTGTTAGAAGGTCTTTTCTATTAAGAGGGTAAAGATCCCCAACATTTGAAGCAGAAGATTGTGCATGCTTGGCATAATATGCATAGGAAAGGAAGATTCGAGCTTGGTCCGTGCAATTTTGTAGCTTTGGAAGCTTACACTCTTTGGGTGAAGAAGAGAGATTTGGAATTGAAGATGCCTTATGCTTGTGAGAGACATATGTCTATGATTGTGGTTGAGCCATTAACTCTCCCTAACCAAGATGTAGAGGAGTTGGAAGATGCACTCACCAAGATGAAGCAAGAAAAGGATATGTGGGAAGAGCGTTTCCATGCTTTGAGTATAAAGCATGAGGAGTTGCAGCTTGAGTCTAAGGACAAAGATGCACTTATTTAGCTTCATGAAGACCGAGTAATGAAGAGACAGAGAGATCCAGAGGTTTCATCTTCCTCTAGTATGCCCCAGCCTTCCTTTGCTTGGAAGAAGATTGTTGATCAGCTTGTCCTTGAGAAGGCTCAGATGAAGACTTCTTCTGAGTCCGAGATTCGACGCATCCGAAGGAAGTATGCGCCTGCAGTTAGATCTTCTGACATTGTTGTTAGGGAACCTTAGGATGATTAGTCTCCTTTTCTCTTGTATTTTTTATTTTGGTTTATGAAATTGTACTCAGTGTAATCCTTCTAATTATATAAATAAAAGAGATTTTATGGTCAATCAAATTGTGCAATTATTATTATATTTGCAAATGAAACAGTAAGTTCCTTGAAAATAAAAACAATCAAAGCATTACATTTCATGCATCATTTGCATAAGCAGGTTCCTCTTTCGCCAGATGTCTTATTGGTTATTCTTCTATGCTTCAGCCAAGTTGACTCATCGATACAATACCTGCGTCAATTATCCAAGAATCATGGGACATCTAGAGCAAGAGAACAGAGACTTGAAGGACGAGATTGCCCGCCTGACTGCCATGATGGAGTTAGTGTTAGCTACTTAGAGTCAATCGTCTCCAAGGCCTGAAACTCCTCCTCCTCAGAGGACGGTCATTTCAGAGGTTGCCACCTCTACCATTCATGCTACTACTACCCACTTTGCGCCTACCGTGCCTGCTGGATTCCCGTGGCGAATGCCGCCTAACTTTGTGCCCAAAGGTTTCGCGCCTACTTTTACTTCCATGTCGGCATCTAGCTCGGTCCTGTCTGTGCCGCCACCGGTTGTTCATAGTTTACCCCGTGTTGAGGACACCATATATCATTCTGAGCCATCTGAGGGTCCGGATGTTTATGAAAAGATGGATGAAATGAAAGACTAATTCCTTGAGCTGCGAAAGAAGTTGAAGACCCTAAGGGGAAAAGATTTTCTCAGTAAGAGTGTTGCGGAACTTTGCTTAGTTCCTAATGTGAAAATCCTGATGAAGTTCACAATCCCTGACTTTGAAAAGTACAAGGGAATACTTGTCCGCTTAGTCATCTCGTCATGTATGATAGAAAGATGTCAACGCAGACTGATAATGATCAATTACTGATTCATTATTTCCAAGATAGTCTGACTGGTGCTGCTCTGAGGAGGTACATGGGTTTGGATAGTGCAAGTATCCGCACATTCAACAATTTGGGTGAGGCTTTCGTGAAGCAATACAAATATAATATGGATATGGCGCCAGATAGGGACCAGTTGAGGTTATTGTCTCAGAAGGACAAAGAGACATTTAAAGAGTCTGCTCAGCGATGGAGAGAGCTTGTCGCTTAGATTATGCCTCCTTTGGAAGAAAAGGAGATGACCAAGATTTTTCTCAAGACCCTAAGCTCATTTTACTATGAGCGCATGATTGCTAGTGCCCCTAGTGATTTTACCGAAATGGTAAATATGAGGATGAGGTTAGAAGAAGGTGTCCGAGAGGAACGTTTGTCTAAAAAGAAGGTTTCGTCTAGCAAGAAGTATGGCAGTGGGTTTTCCAGAAAGAAAAAGAACGAGATCAATGCAATATCTGTTGGGAGGCAGAGGAGGCCTCATGTTAGAAGGAATCCACAATCCCGTCAACACTATCATCAAGTATCATCTGTCATTCCGGTATTTTCTAATAATCAATCAACACCAATTCAACAACAACGTCAACAACAACCATCGCAACGAACAAACACCTACAACAACAACAATACCAACAATCATCAACAACAACAAAACTTTGAGAGGAAAAAGGTCTCTTTCGACCCGATTCCTATGTCTTATGCTGAACTGTATCCATCATTGTTAAACTATCACTTGGCTGGTAGTTGGTAATCATTCCTTTGAGCTTATTACCTTTGTTAAGCTATCACTCAAATGATAGTAGGTAATAGTTTCTTTTATCTTTGATTGGTTACCTTTGTTAAGTTACCACTTGGTTAGTAGTTGGTAATCATTTCCTTTGAGCTTATTACCTTTGTTAAGCTATCACTCGGCTTATAGTAGGTAATAGTTCCTTTTACCTCTGTTTGGTTGCCTTTGTTAAGTTACCACTTGGCTGGTAGTTGGTAATCATTCTGTTTGAGTTTATTACCTTTGTTAGGTTATCACTTGGCTGATAGTTAAGTAATATTACTCCCCTTGTGGAATTAGGGTCTTTCCCTTGTTGACGATTCTTTCCCCCGGTGGAGCCTTGCCTTGTTAAGTCTTCCCTGTTAGATCTTTGTTGTAGTCACTCTCTAACTGTACATTGGTTTCTTCCCAAATGACGGTTATTCTCGAGTCTTTTCTTTTTCCCATGCGGAACTTTGTTTGTCCCCAGTCGGGCCCTCCCTGTGGAAACTATTATTCCCCATAGAGATCTTGGTTTGCATTCATATCATATCATAAGCATTTTGCAGTATCTTAGGGTCAAAAATTGGGTCTTTAATATTTAAGTCTCTTCAATCTTGTCGAAACAAAGATTTCAACCTTCATATCTCCAAATTAAAGAAACTTAACTAAGGGCGTATGTCATACCCTAATTTTTAACCTTAAGATCCCACATACCGTTGGCATCCTTGCACACAAACAAGGTCATATCTTGGTCCTTCCCCATATCCATCTTTGGGTTTTCCTTTTGCAGGGATCACCAAGCACTTCTTTGTTTATATTTTACCTTTGTGTTTATGTCTTATCTAACCACTAATCAAAATAGAAAAAATATGTTTTTATTTTCCTTAAGTTTACTGTGCAAGGTAGGGTTTTTCAATCAAGAGCACGTCAAAGTTTTATTACTTGCTTCTCAAAGAAAGTCAAAGATTCATGTGTTTATTTCCATGCCTTATTCAACAAGTAACTTCAAGCTTTGGGAAATTTAATCAAGAGGCAATTAAGAACACCTTATTTTGAGTTCATATGATCACCCATGTGCTTTGAAATGCAAGAAAAGTCCAAGTACACAAGCTTGTTCTAAGTGGTTTGACCAAAAAAAGTCAACATTTGAAGTCAAGGCTCAAAGGACCATAAATCCTACAATTCTTAACATTTTTGAATGCTTACTTTTGCATATGACTCTTCTCAATATCCTCTACAACTTCTTTTTACATGACAAGAACCAATTATGCTTAGAGGATCATTAAAAGTTTGGAGACATTATAGGTCATTTGTGGACTTAGTGAAATTTGACCTATTTTCAAGTGACTTTTTCTCAACTTTCAAGTATTGTAAATTCTTCAATTTTCAAAATTTGAGGCTGATTATTTTTGCATAATTTCATTTCTGATACCCTCTACAAGTTTTCTTCAAGGATCAAGGTCATAATAGGCTTGGAAGGCCATGAAATTCATTGAGACATTACATGTCATTTTCAGCCATGGATTTTTCTAAGTTATATGATTAGTTTTTCATGCCAACTTCAACATGACATAACTTTGTGCTCAAAAATCCAAATGAAACCTTTATTTGCATATTGTAATCTTTGTCATGATGTCAACACATTGCAAAAAGAATGGAATCAAAAAGCCTCCTGAGTATGATGCCCTATTGGGTTGAACATGGTGACTTGGAACTGAAGAAATCACCACTGCCCAAAATTTGAATATCACTAATCTCAATTCCAAGCCAAATTACCATGTGATTTAGACTTAAACATGTTTAAACAAGTCTCCAGAAGTTAATTGACCCTTAAAATGCATTATTTGGCTGAGTTTTGATGAGTTTCAAGTCACACTTTTCTCACATTCTGATCAAATTCATTTTTGCACGAATTATGCCTCATTTCACACGTATTTGGATCCAAACAAATTCCATATAAAAATAGGAAGCTATTTCATTCATTTCTAAGCTTTGGAGAGCCAAGAAATCCCTGCTACAACTTGAAATTTTTCTAGAAAATTCAACCATCGTGTTTTGAGTTTCGACTTGTTTCAATTCAATTTCTTGATTCCATTAGCATCTTCGGCATCCTCTGAAACTTTTGCAACAAGTCCCAAGCTCTGAGACCTTCTGAAGTGTTCTAACCAGGTCGAGCTTCATCAACTTCTTATCACCATCTGGACAAGGTAGTTTTGAGCATCATTTGAAATCAAACAAGTTACCATAGTGTTCCTTTATTCTCTGATGATTTCCCCTAACTTATCTTGTGTTAATTGATTGTGTTCATCATTTAAATTTTTTTCGTGGCTTGCTTGCTTCTGAAACTTCTTTAAAATTCCCTTTGCTTGATTTAGATAAATGAATTTGGAGTATAAGGTTGAATTCGGGATGAGAAGGGGATCACAATGGTGGTGGTCTTGTATTCTGAATTTACCAGACGAGCTCACCGAAAAAGACGACCGAAGTTTTCTCAGGTTGTCTGAGTTTTGCCAGACACGTTGGAGGAACAAAATATTCTGATTGGTTGGATTTGAATTGGATTTTGTGTGTTGCTTGCAGTGTGTTCCATCGTGCATCCTAACATGTGGAGTGTTGGATCTGCCACGTCAATTAATGAGGCGTGATCCAACACTCCATGTTTTTTCTATTTTTTATTTTTTATTTTATTATTTTTAATTCATTTTTATTTTAAAATTCATAGTAATTTCATTTTTTATCCAAAAATTCCCAAAATAATTTCTAAAATTCTCTTTTATTTTTCTTCATCTGATATTTATTTTTTCACATTTTATTTCACTGATTTTCTATTTTTCATGAATTTTCTCTTTTCTCCTTTGTTTTAATTGGTTTAAAAATACTTTGCTGCACTTTAAAATTCTGAAAATTTTATTGCATGCTTCTTATTTTATTTCCAACCTTCCATAATTTTCTTGGCAATTTATTTGGTGTTTTGAAGGACTTTATGGATTTTTAATTTTATTTCCATTTTAAAATTCATTTAAAAATACTTTTGGTGCATTTATATTTCATTTAATTGCATTTTATATTTGTGTGACCTTTTTGAACTTCTGTTGGCCTTGGATCATGATGGTTTTGATCACGAGTCTCATCAAACTTAATGGATATTGGGTGTTGATGGGGTGAAAACCATAATCCACCAAAATAGATTATTGATTTTGATGATGACTTGACCAAACTTTTTGGTACAATTTGGGTGTGACCTCTCTTGTCCCCTTCTTCTTCATCTCTTTATTTTCCCTTTGATCAATTGGATGGCAGGTGTACATCTTGTTCATGATGTATGGATTGGTGTTTGATGAACTTTCATCATTTCAAATCTACCTCCTAATTGACCATGGACCATTTAAGGTACTTTGGATTGATGCATAAGTTTGTCCTAAGTGTCATGAAGTGTAGATTGAAGTAATACACCATCCTTATAGCCTTTGTGCTTGATCATTCCCTCTTTTCTTTTTTTGTGTGGCATGACTTTAGGAGAATGATTTGTATATCATTTCTTTAGCATGTATTGACACTAACATTATTATTGACCGTCCTCAGATAATTGTGACTTCTACATATTTGTGTGACCTTTGTGAACTTCTATTGGCCTTGGATCATGATGGTTTTGATTATGAGTCTCATCAAACTCAATGGATCTTGGGTGTTGATGGGGTGAAAACCCTAATCCACCAAAATGGATTATTGATTTTGATGATGACTTGATCAAACTTTTTGTGTGACCTTTGTGAACTTCTGTTGGCTTTGGATCATGATGGTTTTGATCATTAGTCTCATCAAACTCAATGGATCTTGGGTGTTGATGGGGTGAAAACCCTAATCCACCAAATGGATTATTGATTTTGATGATGACTTGATCAAACCTTTTGGTCCAATTTGGGTGTGACCTCTCTTGTCCCCTTCTTCTTCATCTCTTTATTTTCCCTTTGATCAATTGGATGGCTGGTGTACATCTTGTTCATGATGTATGGATTGGTGCTTGATGAACTTTCATCATTTCAAGTTTACCTCCTGAATGATCTGGATCATTTAAGGTACTTTGGATTGATGCATAAGTTTTTCCTAAGTGTCATGAAGTGTGGATTGAAGTAATAGACCATCCTCATAGCCTTTGTGCTTGATCATTCCCTCTTTTTTTTTGTGGCATGACTTTAGGAGAATGATTTACATATCATTTCTCTAGCATGTATTAACACTAACATTATTACTGACCGGCCTCAGATAGTTGTGACTTCTACATAAGTCCAATTACGATTGCTTAACATAGCGTTAAATTTGTCCCAAAAGCAAAAACATTTTTATAAGTGAGATTATAAGTCTCCTATTTCTCATGGTATTGTGTGAAAACATTGCTCCCTTTTCATTTGTGAGAGCTAGTGGCATACTTGTTGATTTTATCCAAGTTGGTGCCCTTCTCATAATGATGTATAGGTTGATGTTCTCATGCTTGTGAGTGAATATTTGAGTGTCTCCAAAAGATGACCAAACCATATTTCATTCTTGATTACTAACATCATTGGCTAACATTTTTATTTGTATTAACTTTTACTTCAAAGTCATTTACTTTATGCTCTTTTATTTTATGCCATTTACTTTATGCCTAACATCCCATATCATATTGTTTGTGGTTATGTCATTTGTTCTTTATCCATTTTGACTTTACTTTCATATACTTGTAAAGAAAACACTAATAAGGAAAAAAACTAAAAAGAAACTTGGTTATCCTGGTTCATGGACTTGTGGTTAGTATTATTGGCATCATTGTGGAGTTATGAACTTAGACTTAGGATCTTGACCTTTGCTTTGGGACTTGTGATTTGAGACCTTCGAATCCATTTGGTACTTTTGACTTTGGACTTCCTTTGGAGACTTGGTTAAGTTACTTTGGTTTCATCTGATACATGAATTATTATTTGCTTATTTTGGCTTGCTGGAGGCTTAATCAATAGGAGGGATTATTGCTTGACATATGTCGTAAATATTTTTTTTATTAGATCCTTCTTCCCTAGCTTTTTACTTTATACTCTAGGATAATTTCTTCTTCTCCTCTCCTTCTTTAATTTTCAAAATATTCTCTCTTTTTCAAAACCTTCTTGTTTTTTTTAAACTTGAACCTCTTTCTCAATAAAGCTTGACTTTTGTCAAGTGATTTTCGAAACCCTTTCCTAATAAATGCCAATTCATGTTAAGCATATTTACACCAATTTCAAAAGACTTAAAATCTGGAAATTGATGATTGGTTGTATTTATACATGTGATTTTGTGACTAAAATCATGTTTGAATCATTATGATTATACATATATGAAATTCTGCCATTGATGAGTGTTTGAGTGCTTGGATTATGATTATGATTTTTAGGGGAATCGTTGATAGAATTGCATGATGAATTTCTATGAATCATGATAAGTATAAGTCTTGTAATATGTTGATGGTTGTGATAATATGATTCATTATTAAATTCGTATTCTAGGTTAACTGATAGTGGGGAAATTGGTTGGAATAATGTATGAAGGTTTATGGATGAAGGGGATGAAGAACATATGTTAAAAAATGGGATTTCTGGAAAATATCATGATGTCCATCGATTGAAATTAGATTACAATTGATTGCATGCCTTTTTCTATAGAAAATTTTCCTATGACAATCGATTGCAGTTGTGTACTTTTGGAAAATATTAAATAACAATCAATTACCCAATATAATTAATCGATTCTTTGGCTTCTAAATGTGTTTTTTGAAAAGTTAGAATGTAAAGGGACTTGATGGTAATAGATTGTCATCCTATGACAATCGATTTTTGTAGGCAAAATGTTTAAAAAATCCTATTTTAATCTATGTTACATTGGAAGGCGATCTTGGCCGTAACTTTAGTTTCGTATGGCCAAATAGGGTGACGTTTGAAGTGTTGGAGAGCTAACGTGCAAAGCTACCTCATGCTGGTGCTTGGTGAAATAATTGACTTGTATTCGTGTGTCTACTATGGGAATGTATGTGATGACATGTATGATCAATTAGTGAATCGTTGTGTTTACTTACTGGTGAGTTGATGTTATAATAAATTAATATGATTGGATGTTGTGTGAATATGCATATGATGAGGTGCTGATGTTTGGTGTTGTTTATTAATTATGGTAACATTGATTGACTATTTTATATTGAGAATGATATAGTTCATAATGGTGATAAATGCATGGTGATAATGCATGTTGTTAAGAGTCATGCATCATGGTGTACGAGCTTTGTTCCAGTTTTGATGTGCTCGTGTCTAGTGGTATGGATTTAGGAGCGAGTAGCTAGTTCCAGATGGAAATGGGTGAATCGTTACTTATGGTGATAGTAACAATTTTGGTGTATTATGGTCCTATGGTGGAGATTATGGAGCGAGTAGCTGGTTCCATATGGGAATATGTGAAGCGTTACTTATGGTGATAATAACGATTTTGGTGCGCTCTGATCCTATGATGGGGATTCGGGAGTGAGATGGACTTGTGTTGTCCAAGAATGATACTGCATACATAATGAGTCAGTTGGGGAGTATATTGCTTACATGTTTGCATATGTAACTGATTTTTCATGATGTTGATTGGTTGAGAATACTTGATGTAGTTAATGAGTTATTGTGAATAGTGTGTATATCTAATGAATGTGCATGTTGTTATGAATGAGTGTGAGACATTGGTAATGTTGATTTGTGTATTGAATGTGTGTTGTATGTTTCTCTAACTTCACATTCTTTACCCTGTTCATATTGAATGTTATTTCTTATCCCTTTATTTCATGTTGTCCACCATGAACATCTTGCAGATAACCAAGAGTAAGCATTGTAGTTGTGTGTGGAAGGTGGCTTGTTGGAGCTATTATTCGCTTTTATTTATCATTTTATCATATATTAGTGATTTATTTAGTGCTCTGATTACGTAATATCGGAGACGTGAGTTATTATGTTTTATGTTGATGTTGATTTTGTTGTTTTGGAGTTTAATACTTTATTTATGTTGTTATGAAATATTTTTTCACTGCGTAGTTTCACATGATTTGATATATTTTCAAAGGATTGTCATTGGTGACACCTTAAAAAATTATTGTGTATATCTTTTTAAATAAGTTTTGGGGTTTATGGTGTTACATAGTGGTACCATAACAGGTCGGTCCATCCGGCCAGGTTGTGTAGTTTTGTTTGTTCCTTAGTACACGACATATGTGTGAAATAATGTCGGTGATCATTTGACTTATTTACATAACACCTTAAGGTTTTTGGTTGAGATGTGGCGTCTCCCTCTCTTGTGGTTCTGGAGCATTAGTCTCATTGGTGCTCCCGACTCCTCAGACTTCCTAACAGTGGTATCAGAGTCGTGGTTCCGCTTGGGGGGAGCTGAATCCAGTGTTGGATTCTGTTATAGGATGTGGGGGACTCACACTTGTGGGAGAGAATGTTGGATTCAAGTGTGAGTAGTTAAGATCCCACATCGCCTATGAATGGATGAAATATTGTATTTATAATAGAGAGAACTTATTTACTTAATACCTTAAGGTTTGGGGTTGAGATATGGTGTCTTCCTCTCTCATGGTCTTGGAGCATTGGTCTCATTGATGCTCCCGACTCTCCCAAACTTCCCAACAGTGGCATCCGAGTTGTGGTTTGACTTTGTGGGGGAGTGAGAGTTGGATCCGGTGTTGGATCCTATTATAGGATGTGGAAGACTCATACTTGTTCGGCTTGTGGGGGTGCGGGAGCTGCATACATTATTGGAATCTGTTATAGGAAGTGGGAGACTCACACTTGTGGGGTAGAATGTTAGGTGCAAGTGTGAGTGGTTAAAGTCTCACATTGTCTATGAATGAGTGAAATGTTGGATTTATAAAAAAGATAACGCATTTGTCTATCACATTAAGATTTTTGGTTGAGTTGTGTTGTCTTCCTCTCTTTGTGATCCTATAGCATTGTTCTTGTTGGTGTTCTCGACTCTTCCGAATTTTTCCGACCTATTCTAAATACCTCTTGAATGCTAAACCCTTATATTGTCACCGCTATTTGAGAACAAAACATGGCAAGAGATTAGTGCGAGTAAAGAAGTATTATATTTTAAACAACACAATTGTATAGAAGGCAGTGCACTTGTATCTTTTATACAACACCGATGGGCTGATCCATATATTGAAAAGCACAACAAAATACTTATGATCTAGAATCCTAATAGAATTAAAATTGAATAACAAAATAACACAATTAAAGTTATATATTTGTGTTAAAAGATCACATTTTTCTAGAACTTCTTAAAATTAATTCAATTTTAGAAAAACTTAGATGATTAGAAAATGACCCAAATAGATGCGTTCTCTCTAAATATATATAATATATTTGTTCAATAATTATATACTCTCTCCCCCAAAATAAATGTTATATTTGATATTTTTATATAGATTAAAAAAATATAATAAATAAAAGAGAGAATAACAATTTTATTAAATTATTCTTATTATTAATTATTGGTGTATTCAAATTATCATTAATATAATATGAGAAATAATAAATTAAAAATATTAATTGAAGATATAATTAGAAGATCAAGATTAAAATTGTATTAAAAATTAAAAAACAACACTTACTGTAACATTTTTCTCAACTATACTCACTATCATTTATTATTCTCTTTTTCTCAAATTCTTTGAACTTATCTTTCTTAAATACTTAATAAAAAATAATACAGTAAAATAATGGTTTTGGATTTATTGTCCACAATAAATCCGGATTGTTAATTAAATCTTCCTTATGTGTGTTAACATCGTATTAGTCCGTTAAGCATTTATTTACTTTTATGGTCAAGCACTAACAGACACTCATATCCTCCACTGAAATTAAAATTTAAATAGCTCCATATTTTTTTATAATTCATAAATCAGATATTCTCTTTGCGCAATTATATAAAATAATCTTTGGAATGTGAATAATTTATGATAAAAAAAAATTTCAAAAAATTTAACATATAATCATAATAGGTGATAAAATTCTTTTTCAAAAAATTTAACATTGTCATAGATCCAAGACCAACATATAACTTTTAGTTCTTTTAAACTGAATGAAATATTTTCACATCTCATCCAAATTTCTTGCGTAAGGTATAAAATATGTTTCTATCAAGATTTTATAAAATGACCCGTTAGCTCAAAATGGTCATAACAAATAATAAATTATTATTAACTCACACTACGACGATCATAATCAGTATCACGAACATCTGTATAAAAAAGCCTTTATGTGTGCCCGTTTAAAGCCTTGGTTTTTATGCAAACTTTTAATGGATGAATATTTAACATGAGTAAAATAAAGATGAAGGTGAAAGAAGGTTACCGAGTGAGTTGAATTGGTTCTCTTCCATAGTTTTTTTTTACCAGGAGCACATAACCCATATTTAGGTGAACAAAAGTCTTCCTAACTGTTTTGTTCGGACACATGGCCCATTTATTTTATCACTTTGCGACAACCATGCACTTGCGGCTGCATCAAGTTTTTGGCACCGTTGTTAGGGACCATTGCGTTTAATATTGAATTTTTGTTTGATCATTGTATAAACTAGAGCTTACTTTTCTGATTATTTTATTGTGTTTGATTGTTGTGGTTCCCGTTGCTCTTGTATGCGTAGAGCTCGTTATGTTGATAGCTTAGTTGAACCCGTAGACGAAATCGAGCGTTTCTTAATCGAGAGACTTTGAAATCTTAGTTTAAAAGCTATGACCGATCCAGATGATATTATGCCCCTTAAGGATTATGATATTCCCACCGAAGAGGAACCACATTGCAGTATTGTGCATCTATCAATTGCGACTAATAATTTGAAGTAAAACCTTCCTTGATCGATATGGTGCAACAAACCCAATTTTTTGGGTTTCCTTTGGAAAATCTGAATCTTCATCTTTCTGTCTTTGTTGACAATTATGGTATCGTTAAGGCAAATGGTGTTGACCAAAATGCCATCCTCCTTCGTCTATTTCCCTTTTCTTTAGGAGAGTGTGTGCAGGCTTCACTTCAATCCTTGCCCACCAATTTTATTACTTCATGGACCCAATTGAAATAATCATTTTTTGAGCGGTACTTTCCGCTAAGCAAACGGCCAAAGTTAGGAATGAGATTAACAACTTTAGACAAGAAGATACGGAGTCCCTGTTTGACGCATTAGAGCGTTATAAAGATTTGTTAAGACTATGACCTTTCCATGGGCTTGAGAAATGGATGATTATCTAATGACTTCTCGACAAGTGTACAAATAATGTTGAAGTAATAAAAAGACCGAATCCACATGGGTTGCTTCAAACAAGGTAAAATTGTGCAATGTATAAACACTAGTAAGGGGGGTAGACTTTTAATGCGAAAAATAATTAAGAGATTAAACATAATTACAAAAGAGGTCAGGTTGTGTTTTAAAATCCCCTATTTCTCTATTGTTGATGTTTGATGCCTCATATGAATAATCTTATCACTATAACCCCATGGTGAATTAACAAAATCGTTAAAGTTGATCCCTTATAAAATAACTCACTAACCACTAATTGGAGCTTTCTATCCCTAGTCCTCCAGCGTAAGTAGGGTTAGGGGATGCACAAAATGTTAATTCCCTATGGCACTACTCGGTGTCTCCTGTTCATTTTCAACTAGTGTAAGTACAACAATTTCCCTAGGACCAACACATAGACCAATTATCAGTATCCCATATATGCCCAAAATCAATTTAAAAGAGTATCTCACATAAAAAACATTAAGAAAAATAAGCAATTGAATGACATTATAGATCAAAATGTTCATACAAAGTCAAATCAACATATAACCTAACAATATTGAAATAGGTTCATCATAACACAAACTAACCTAGAGGAGCTTAGCTACTCATAATTCAAATAACAATACCACAATTGATAGATGAAAATAACATATGAATTTCCTTGAAGTAATTGCCTCCAATGACTTCGAATGCTCTAAAACTCTCCTTTGGTGCTCTCCAAATCGTGCTTCGCTCTCTAATTTTCGTAACCCTTATCAAAGTGAAAAAGTTCCTCTTAAAACAACTCAAATGGATAGGACACGTAAAAAAAAGCCCAGAAAAAAGATCATCGCACGCATGATTACTTGTATCGCGCACGATGCAACGTTTAGGACCTTACCGCGGGTGCGATTCTGCGTGATTGTACATATGATTATTTCCGAAGTTGCACTCTTTTTTTCTCCTTTTTTACTAAAATTTTCACTAAGTGATCGGAAAAATAGCAAGTGTACTATTTTTCCTGTATAGTAATAATGGGGAAAATTCCCTGAATGTCGATCTCAAGGACTGCTCGCAAATATTGTGTTAGAATTTTTTTTCAATTAAACAAAAACTTGTGTTGGGGATTATGATTAAAATTTCTAAAAATAATTGCAACTAAAATAAATAATGTTGCAAAAAGGATTTTCAAGGTAAAAGGAACATGGCATGGAAGGTGTGTAATTTGTCCCTGTAACAACTCTGAGTCACTATTGCATCAACAAATATCAATTAATTACTACTTGTTCTCAAGGGTATTTTCTCCCAAGGCCTTTGTGAGAAAACCTTTAATCATTCAGCCCTAATCTCTATGTCCATAGAAAATTACCGGTGAAATTAAGCCTTAATATATCGAGAATAATCTAGTTCATGTAGGATATCCCTAGTCCTAGGTGATATCTACTACAGAATAATGTTATGAAAGCATTACCAATGGCGATCCAGCCTAATTGATAATCATACAACAATCTCAATTGTTCTGAAAGAGAAAGCATTAAACACATCAAAAGATTACGGTAATTTTGAAAAACAATATTGTCATTGTAAATGTAAACTCAAAGCCATTATAGATTCAAATCAGGGACACCCCATAGCATTGAGGGGTTTAGCTACTCATATTGTTCAAAATAATTTCAAGATAAAAATTAGACATTACAAGTAATTGGATAACTTGGATCTTCAATTGCGTCCGCTCATGAAAATCTTCCGCTCACCGAATTCCTTGATCTCTCCAATTTTCAATCGTGTAACAATTCTTCGTGTTTTCCAAAAAGTCCTTCATTCCTCGTAAAAACTCTCATAAATAGTGAAAATCCATTGACACTCATTGGAAATCTCCAAAACACCCTTTCAGCTCAATACTTGATAAAAAAACAAAAGAGCAAAAAGAATCAGCGTCTGAGCCAACACGGGTGGCCGTGTTGCACCACTGATTTTCCAATTCCTTTTTCAAGATCAGGAAAACTGGCACGGCCCGTGTCAGGTGACACGGGCGCCCGTGTTGCGCCACTGATCCTTCAATTTTCCTGAATTCTTGTAAGGATATCAATCTGCCACGCCCTATGTCAGGTGACACGGGTGGTCGTGACAGGCCTCTTGTAGCTTGGTCATTTCCTTCCCGAAACACCGGATTTCTCCACTTTCTCGCACCGAGTCTTTTGGGTCTTCTACTTGAACCTAAAACGCAGAAAATGCACACATCAAAAGCGTAAAATGAGATAAAAATAGAAATGACACTAAATAATGATGAAATAGTAAAATAAGCTATCAGTGAAATAAATACACTCAACAAAACATTAATTAGAACAAATTAATACAAATTATTTAGATTCTCGCCGAATAAGTGACAAAATACATAGCATAAATGGTGACTGATCTCTAAGTTCACAATCTTCACACTTAGCCATTTTTTCCTTATTCTTTGGTCTCTCTTCTTCATTTAGGCTCATCTTTCACTTGTTTTGATCTGATTCTATGATTAAATTCATGGAATGATGGGATGTCATCACAACCCCAAACTTGAATCGTTGCTTCTCCTCAAGTAACCCGCCTGCAACTGCATATTTCAACAGAAAACAAGTCGCACAATAACACTCTAACATCACCAAATTAAATATTTCTTTTACCTGACCATTGTTCTAGCTTCCAACTTCTATCCAGAAAATTCAGAAAACGTCCTCAACATTGACAAGTACTCAACTTGTCTCTCAGCTCACTTTGGCTCACTCAATGGATAAGGTGATTTCTTAATCAACATGCAAAATAAATTATGCTTAGCTTGATCATGTTCTACAATAATTCATCATGGAAATCACAACACATACATTAGAGGTATTTTCTTATAATTTCGCTTATTTTTGGGTAGGATATTTTTAGGAAAGCTGGTTTAAACCTTTGGAGTTAGGTGTCTAGTTCTCCTTTTATTATCATACCTATTTGTTCCTTTTTGGATGATACTAGAGATTATTGGTCCTACTTATAATTTCATTCTTTTTCTTTTCTTTTCTTTTTTTTTTTGAAAAAAAATCTTTTTCCACTTCTTTTTTTCTCAAAATTTTAGAATTTTCGGCCAATATTCTCTAGTACCCAAACCCCAAATTTAAAATTTTGTTCACTTCCAAGAGCAACCTCAAACTTAATCTTTTTCATACATTTTAGAAACTATACTTCTACCTAACTCTAAAGAGAAGGTGAAATATCCTTCAAGTCATATGTTTAAAAAATTTAGGCTACGTCACCGAAAGAAAGGCTAAAGCTCAAAGTGGTTAGCAATGGATATACCTATTACTACATGGTGGCTTAAAAAGGCTCAAAGTTATAAATAAAAAACGGACTTAGTATGTCAGTTAAATCAGATGAACTTAACCGGAAATAGATCAAACCAGATAAAATAATAATGCACGAAAACACTCAAAAAGAAAGAAAAGTGAACAATAGAATTTATTTGGCTAAAACCTTACTATATGAGGTATCTGTGGGTTGAGTACAAGTCTGTTGATTCTTTTCTCATCCTTCACCTTTAAGTTGCTAGTTGCTATTATGATGATCAAGTTTCTTTTGGATCATCTATTCAATGCTAAAGTTATAAACTTGCAAATCTGGAAAAAAACACAACTACAAACTTGTTTATTAAAGAAAACATAGATCATCATGGAAGGGTTATGATCCAGTAGCTAATTCCTAATTTGGAAGGTCTCGAATAAAAATAAAGGAAATTCTGCAAAACAAAACAAAACAAAAGTAGTTATAACCGATGGGTTTTCTCCCATACAACGCTTCTTTAAGGTCCTAAGCTTGACCTTTTAATTTTTGTGTTAGGGTGACATATATGACACAAAAAACACATCATCATTCTTCTTCCTTTTGTTTGATAGGAATTCCATTACTTTCAAGAATTAGAGGTTTTTCTTCCATATTCTCTTTAACTTGATAGTATCAAACAAGTAATAAATCTCATCCATTACTTCATCTGTTTCTCCTCTTTTATCATCCTTGTTCCATATTCTTTTGTTTAAAATGAATTATTGAATTTGGAGCTTCATCCAACACTATATAATCTTGATATTGCATTCTTGTTTTTTCCCCACATATATTTTCACCTATGCTTCTTCTATTCTTGCTTCTATTTCTTCATCATATAGTATGCATTTTTCTTCTTCTTTCTCTTTTTCAACTCTTACTTCATCGACTACCTCACATTCCTGTTTGACTTCTTTTTCAATTTCCACATCTCTAGGACTATCTAACATATTTTCATAGAACTCTCCATTAGATCTCAGTTTTAATGCTAATTGGATAGATATTTGACCAAGTTGCGTCTCTAAATTCTCGAATGATGTTTCCATGTTACTTCGCACGGTTTCTTGATGCCTATTGATATTCTCAAAAATGAGTTGAATCATCTTTATAAACTGAGTCAATATTTCTTCAAGCTAAGATGATGAATTCTCCTTCCATGAATGATCAATGTAAGGTTCTGGTTCTGAATAATTTCTAGTATTTTACAAAATGTGCATTTTCGCTGCAAGTTTCTTTGCATAAGCTTCAAACTTTGAAAAGGTAGCATAGACGTCATCTTGCATGATTATCTTGACCTCACATACAAAACAAAAAGAAGAATACCTTAGTAGCACTGCACTAGATAAAAAAGTTAATCAAAAATAGAACTAAAAAGAAAAATAAATACAAAAGGAAAATGAAGAAAAAACTAAAATAAAATATTTACAATTGAAAAAAAAAGTTGCACAAGCATAGCCTTGTTGCGATATCAACAGTTCCTGGCAACGACACCAAAAATTTGACGACTTCTCAGAAAGTGTACAGATAATGTCGAAGTAATAAAAAGATCGAATCCACAAAGACTGTTTCAAACAAGGCAAAATGTGTGCAATGTATAAAAACTAGTAAAAATTGGGGATTTTCGAGTTTTTATGCGGAAAATAAATAAGAGATTAAACATAATTACAAAAACGGTTAGGTTGTGTTTTAGAATCCCTTATTTCTCTATTGTTGATGTTTGATGCCTCGTATGAATAAATGTATCACTATAACCCCACAGAGAATTAACAAAAATGTTATAGCCGATCCCTCACGAAATAACTCATTACCCTAATCCGTCAACGTAATCAGGGTTAGACGATGCACAAAACGTTAATTCTCTATGCCACTACTCGGGGTCTCATGTTCCTATTCAACCAGCGTATGTACAATAATTTCTCTAGGTCTAACACATAGACGAATAGTTTGTATTCCATATGTGCCCAAAATCAATTTACATGAGTATCTCACATAAAAGCATTAAGAACAATAAGCAATTTAATGACATTATAGATCAAAAGGTTCATACAAAGTCAAATCGACATATAACCCAACAATTTTAAAATAGGTTCATCATAACACAATCTAACATAGAGGAGCTTAGCTACTCATAATTCAGATAACAATACCACAATTGATAGATGAAAATACCATATGAATTTCCTTGAAGTAATGACCTCAAATGCCCCCAAAATCTCCGTTGATGTTCTCCAAATTGCGCTTTGCTCTCTAATTTTTGTAACCCTGATCAAAGTGCAAAAATTTCCCATAAAAAAAGCTTAGAATGGATCAGACGTGTCAGAAAAAACCTAAAAAAAGTATCATAAATTGTATTGTAGGCTGTGGGAAAATATGGTTAGTTGGACTATATACTTAAACTGAATTCCATTAAATCACCAAAATTACAACTATTTAAATAGATAATAAACTAGACAAAATATTATAAACAATTAAGTTAATTAAATTTAAATTTAAAACATTTATTAAATGTATTAAAAAAATTATATTAAAAAAATATATATATTATTTTTTCAAATATTTTTTTGCCGGAAATGAAAATTGAAAACAAATTCCAAAAAATAAAAATAAATTTTCTTTAGAAAATAAAATAAATATTGTATTAAAAAATTAGAAAAAAAAAATTTAATTGAAAAGTTACAAAAAATATTGATTCTAAAATAGTTGAAAATATAAATCTAGTTTATAATTGCAAACTAGTTTATAAATATAAATTAATTTTTAATTAAATTTATATTCAATAGAAACCATTTTAACAATTAATTATATTTTTATTAAGGTAATTATTGCTAATTGAATTCAACCATAAATATAATTCATTATCCATGAATATACCTAATCATACACTAAAGTTATATTTAATTTCTCATTTTTATTTAAAAATTAATTATGTTTTTTAAGTGGTGTGAAATGTATCTTATACAATTGAGACGGAGGAGTACTAAACAGTTTTATTGAAACATTATGCAAGCTATTTTACATAGCAATAAAGATGCAAATTACATGTAAGATCATTCATTGTGATCCCTTTATTTCTATACTTTATACTTGATAGCATTAACATGGGTAATTCTCTTAAGCAAATGACCTTTGGTTGTTGCAATCCAAGTTACCGCCAGGGTCCACTCCGAAGATTTGGCAATACCTTTTGTAAAATCCAACCCGATCATCGACTCGATTATCCTGACCGTGGCCGCATTCAATCCCGCCATTGATTATGTTGGTGATCACACCATATCCGGGGACCCGACCTGCTGAGCTATCAGCAGCAGATGGAGTCCATCTTCCAGTAATCACATCATGGCTTGATGGCTTGTTTGCCTGTGGGGTCATCCAAAACCATATGGCTGTCTTGAATGACACAGTTGGATTTGTGGACAATAAGTCCGGATTGTTAATTAAATCTTCCTTAATTGCTTGACCCGCTAGACCATAATTGTAGTTGCTGTGAAAAAGAGTCAAGATCGTATTAGTCCATTAAGCATTTATTTATGGTCAAGCACTAATAAACACTCATATCCTCCACTGAAATTTAAATTTAAATAGTCCCATATTTTTTTATAATTATATTCTCTTTCCGCAATAATATAAAATAATCTTTTGAAATGCCAATATTCATAATAGATAGTAAAAAAAATTCTTTCAAAAAATTTAACATTGATATAGTTCCAAGACTTAATTCGAACACATAATTTTTAGTTCAGTTAAATAGGATGAAATTTCATCTCATCCAAATTTCTTGCCTAAGGTAAGGTATAAAATATGTTTCTATCAAGATTTTTCTATCAAGATTTTATAAAATGGCTCAAAAACAGTCGTGACAAACAGTCGTGACAAATAATTATAATAAGTATCGCGAACATATGTATAAAAAAGCCTTTATGTGTGACCGTTAAAGCCTTGGTTTCTATGCAAACTTTTAATGGGTGAATATTTAACATGAGTAAAATAAAGATGAAGGTGAAAGAAGGTTACTGAGTGAGTTGAATTGGTCCTCTTCCATAGTATTTTTTACCAGGAGCACATGGCCAATCTTTAGGTGAACAATAGACTTCCTGAGTGTTTTGTTCGGACACAAAGCAATATCCCCACGCGTATGGACCGTCTGGTGCAGTTGGCCACCCTCCTACATGCTCAATATGAATTTCACATCACATATAGCTTAAGAAACATATAGATGTTATGTTCAATAATATAAACGAGTAATGATAGTAAATTAGGAACGTACCTGTGGTTTCATGAGAAGTTTGAGCCAAGAAAGCAGCAAGTTCCTTCTTCTTTGTGTTATCATCACCAGTTGTACCAAATCCATTGAAAGATCTAGCAGCGGCAATAAAAGCATCATAGGTATAAAATCCATGACCAGCACACCGTCCATCGTTTCTATATTTAAGCATTTGGTCAAAGAGAGAAGAAGGAACAAGCCTTCCAACATCTCCACCACCAGTACTAGGTGTTGGTATTGTCGGTGTTGGAGATGATTTACATTGGCTTTGGCAACCATCTCCACAGTAAGGATCAGTGCTACCACAAAAACCAAATTTGCTGCAGCATAACCCATTTGGGCATACAGCTCCACCAGCTTGGCTACCGCATTGCTCTGCTTTAGATCCAAGAAACAAAGGTAGTAAACATAGTATAAAGAAAGATACTTTTAGAGTTCTTTTCATTTTGGAAGAGTAGTATGTCGGTTTTGTGTGTGACATTAACGAAGGAAGGTGTTTATTTATAGACGAGGTATCATAGGATTACTTGTTTTCTTGCGTACTTGTTTTCAAAATTGGCTGCTTTTGGACCCTTGACTTTAGTTTAAACAGCGAACGAAGCTCTAAGACTGAACAGAACCCAAAGGAGTGAAATAGGGTGGAGTTGCGGAATGGAATAAAGATACTCTTCTATTGTTTTGGATATTTCATGATAGAAAAGAGCAATTTTATCATTCCACTCAAATTGGAGGATAAAAAAAATGATGAAAAATGATAAAATATGATGAAATGCATTACATCCTATTTCCCTCCATTTCATCTATTTTTAATTAATTCAAACAATGAAATTTAATTTTATTCCATTCCATTTAATCCCATTTCATCTCATCTATTACCTACAATTATATTTTTAAAAGAATTATAATATTCCACTATTAAGAATATTGTTTTATTTGAAATTAGACCATTTCCAAACAAAAAATTTATGACAAAAATTTAATTAAAATTTATGGTAGTATTTTCATGTTGGCCGCTCATCCATTACTCACCCAATTTCACAACAGAAATTATGTAACACCCTAAATCTCAGACTTTATTTTTAATAAAAAATTTATGCATATGATGTTATTTCAAATCTCTCAAACATAATATGCAACTAAATAATTCACAATAAATGATAAAAGAAAAATATATCACAAGTTTGAATAAAATACTTCTGAAAATTCAATAAAAGAGAGTCACAATTTAATACATGAACATACAAGTGCCCAAATCCCCTATGTTACAGACCAGGGCATTTATTCGACTAAATGAAAAAAAGATAGTAAATGCTAAGAGGGTGTCACAACTATCTCACGATCATCACAATCTATCACTCTTGCTGATTACATGTACAACATTGCAAAAAGGCAATCCAACAAAATAAAGAAGGGGTGAGAATATACTTACAAATAATAACGGTGAAAATTAGCCACAAGATGATAAACGAATATAACAATAATACTAGTACACAAACATATACAAATACAAACACATATATAATTCTCAAGACATGCAATGCTATTATGCACCAGCTCATTCGCCTATATGCATGTGGTACCAAGATTTTTATGAATATCACAGGTATGTTACTGATTTCTTCCACGACCTCCGATCCCTCACATGAACCGACAATCCACACCAAATAGATCTGAGACTTGTCCCTAGCCTCTCAAATGGACCAACGATTCCACCAAATGGATCTGAGGCCACTGAATAGACTGAAGTCCTACTTATAAGACCCCAATTTTGACCCTAAGATCCCTCATGCTATCTCATCATATGCATTGACTTTGGGATCATACCTTGGCATCTTCCTTACTGTAAGACCCCAATTTTGACCCTAAGATCCCTCATGTAATTTCATCATAAGCATTAGCATTGAGATCATACCTTGACATCCTCCTTACCCCTCTTTCATTGGGTTTGTCCTAGGAGAGATCACCAAGCACTTTGTGATTGTATCATACTTGTATTTTATCATTTCACTAACCAAAATATCAAAAAAATATGTCTTTGTATTTGCCTAACTCTTTTGTAGGAAGGACATGATCTCCATTGATCTATCAAGTTCACATCTAGGTGTCGCATTACACGAAAAACCGACGGGAAAACAAGAACAACAGAGCCGCCACCGTGCGTTATTTATCCCAAAAGAGGGAAAGGAAATGCTCAGAGTAAACCTGGAAAAGACGTGGTCTCGCGACCAAAGAGAATGGGATCGGGAGTCGGTTATGCGAAGGGAAGCTACTAGCACCCCTACGCATCCGTCGTACTCGACGGGATCCACGCACAATAGGAAGGAAAATGGTTGCTAAAACACTGCTCACAAACAAACAAATACTGGCTGAAAGAGACACAAGAAAACAAACAAGACTGACTCGGCAGGACATCGCATCCTGGGCCTACTTAGTCTATCAGGCATAGACATCAGAGTCGAAGTAGTTCGGACTGGGGGAAAAACATGCTCGCTAGGATGTCGCATCCTATGCATACGTATCTCCTTGGACGAAGGAGAATCAGAGCATTCGTAGCTCGGCTAACACGCACACAAACAAACACAGGCAAAGGCAAACGTGGAGCCCGAATGCCAATCACTGGACTTACATCGGCATCTGAACCGAAACACACACAAGAAGGCAAACGTGGAGCCTGAATGCCAATCACTGGACTTACATCAGCATCCGAACCGACAAACCCACACTAGAACCCGAATGCCACTCGATGGACTTACATCAGCTTCCAAGCACACAACAACACAAAACAAAGACACAGGCGCCCGGAGAGATCTGCTCATCTCCTGCCTACGTACCTCATCTGGTATGAGGATCAGGGCGACGTAGTTCCCCTACGGAGGGATACAGGACTAGCCTAACCAGATAACAGAGGGAGACACAACTAGGGAGACTACGACTCGAGCCTAGATGTTATCATGCAAAATCATCCCTAAGTTAAGGTTGCTATCTAACTTGCACAGGAAGCAAGCCTATCCTAAACATGACTTGCACAGGAAGCAAGCCACACCTAACCTAACTTGCACAGGAAGCAAGCTAAAACAAACACACAAGCACAAGTAGCACACACTATACACAAGCAATGGGCTCATACAAAGGTTAGGCATTGAAGCCAACTGGAATAGGGTTAACGGTGCTCTTAACCTTGACATTGAGAGCCAAGGTGAAGCAGATGAAAGGTGAGTGAAGATAAGACTTCACAGCTCTTATCCCTGGCCTGGGAGAGCTTAAGACAAGAATGTGTGGGTTCAGAAAGTGGGAACCCTTCTACACATTTAAAACTGACTCAACTGTACAATTGTACAAGATCTTGGGTTTGTATCTGCAATGCACCAACACAGTGGTGTGAGCAGAGCAGATGACACACAGAATAGCAGGGGATAGATTGCATATCCCTTGGGTTCTGCCAATTGCCTCTTCACTTAGGAGGTCTTTGACTCTATACAAGGACAAATGTAAACAGTCACAAACATTGCCTCTTAAGGAGGACTTCAGACAGTTGCCTGGCCAAGTAACAGGCCAGGTCTTCCAGACTACATGAAGATAAGAAGTTATACCTCAATGCAAATTGATCTTAAGCAAAGCAAAGCAAAGTTCACAAGGAACTAAAAGCAACTAAAGGTACCTGAAACCAGTCAAACAGAATCAGTACACAACTCAAAGTTAAATCAAAATGAGATAGAGATCAATAGTCAACACAATCAGTTAAATGTGCAATGCACAAGGCTCAAAGCATGTGAGCCAAGCAACCTACAAAACAAACAAGTTAGTCATGATAATCAAATCAAACTCATTCAACTTGTATAAGTTTCTTTGGGCAATTGCTTCTTAACCTGAAAAGATGAACTCAAACATGAGCAACAAGACCCCTAGGACAAGCCTAGGGTCAAAAGGGGATGAGAAAGTCAAAACAGCAAGTGGAATCCAATCAAAATCATATTCAAACAATCAAGAAGCAAACTCAAGTGGTTCCATGTTCATATCATTCATCATTATGATTTCATAAGCAAATTAGGTCAAGGCATGGCATATAGAAGCTCAAAGGAGTCAACAGAAATATGCAACTCAAATCCAATCATAAACAATTCAATAAATCATCAAATAATTCATGTTCAAACATCAACCATAACATGACAAGCACACCAAGTTTCAGCTCAATTGGATCATGGGAAGTAGGGAAATGAAAATCAGAAAGGCAGGGCAAGTTCAAACATGCTCAAAGAAGTCAACCAAACATGCACCAACTTCAATAAATCATAAATTAGTGACAACATATGAGAAATGAATGGGATTAGAACCATGATAAACCTTAAGATGTCTACTAATTACATGTCAAATTTCATGTCCATCCAATAATGTATGAGAATTTCACAAATCATATGGCATCATGTGTCACAAAAGTCAACATTTTGGTCTAACAGGGGAGAAATTATCAATCAAATAGAAAATGCACTCCAAAATTCCAGAAAAATTCATACACATTCTCAATATCTATAAGCATGTTCATGCAAAAAATCAGACCAACTTGAGTTCATTAGGCAAGGTAATTAAAATCATGAAGTTGGACATCAATGGTGTGACACAAATTGTCACACCCTAATTCAAAAAATCATAACTCACAAGCCAGCAATGATAAATTCACAAACTCTACACCAAAATCACCATGAATGTGTCTAGTTTAAGCACAAAAAATTTGGGAGTCATTGGATAAGGTATCATCATTTCACAATTGATTTGGTAAGACATACACAAAATGGACACATATGACAAACCCTAGCACAATTTAAAATCCACTCATGCAAAAAATCTGGAAAAATCATGATAAAAAACTAGGGATCAAGATGAACATTTAGCAAAAAATCCCATGAATTTTGGATAAGAAATGAGTGTGCTATGATTTTTGTAAGATTGGTGATCAAGATGAAATAAAAATTAAGAAATAAAATGATTTAATTGAAATTGTAACATGGCAGTGGCATTTTTGAAATTATCTGGAACTTAAATGGAACGCTGCGTTCCACTTAGCCTGCGTGTCACTCAGCTAACGGTCACATGGCAATGGAATAGTGTTCTCATGCAAAACAGAAAAATCAAAAAGACCAAACACGATTTCCTGGGTTTATGCATTAGGGTTTCGAGCTACAGTGCTCATCATCATCCATGGAAGAACAATTTTCCCAGAAACTTGAATCAAGCATACCAAACGACTCGTCTAACAACCTACAAACCAAATCTAACCCTAATTTTGATTGAATCGAGCTAAACAACATGAACCAAGCACAAACATGTTCACACATCGAATTTCAACTCAGCATAACTTCTACAATACTTGACCATTTTCAATGATTCAAAGCTCAAAGTGTTCAGTGTGAAGAGATCTATACAAAGCATGGCATGATTTTGAGAAATGGGAGAGTCGAATTCTTACCAAATTTGGAGCACAGTTGTGATTTGATGGTTGTTAGGCTGTAAATGGTTGAAACAGATGCACTAATATGCTTTAGATGATGAATGGAGAAGGAACTTTGGCTTAGCAACCTGGATTCGAGCTCCAAACAAAATTTGCCATGGAAGGAGCTTTAAGGTGACAGTCACGATTCTTTGCTTACAGTTGTGCTTTGATGCTTTGAAAATGCTCCACAGATGTTGGTAGATGATGACACAAAGGACCAAGGCTCGAGCTCTTTGAAGTTTTACCAAGAAATTCCCAAAATGAAGAATTGAATATTTTAGAGCAAAATGGATTTTTGGTCTGTTTAGAAAGTTGTGGCTAGGGCTTTTCAGAATGAAAATGAATAATATATAGTCTGTTTAAGGTTGGTTAAGCTTGGTTAGTCAAATGATAATCACAATTGCTTAAAATGAGTGTTTTTGACCAATTGCTAAAAATCACTCCAACTTGCATGGGGTGCATGTACATACACGAATTGGGCCTTGAACAAACTCTAAATATCATTTCTGAACTTTGGCAAGTGGTATAATGCATAGCCAAGGCTTAATTTGAAAACTCAATTTTTCACCTCACTTAATTAATTCAAGTCAACTAAAAAAATGCCATTTTGCTTGGTTGAGTTTTGGTAAAATGTGATGAAAGATTTGGAAAGAGGGCATCAAATATGACTTATAGCAAAAAACCCCACCCAATTTGGCCAAATGGTTTGGAAGATATGCCACTTTGAAGTTCAAAAATTCTTAAGAATGATTTGATCATAACTTGCCAACCATAAATGATAAATGAGTGTTCTTGGACTTTTTGGAAAGGTGAGAGCAAGATCTTCAACTTTCATGTTGGGCAAAAATTCATTTGAAGCTTGTATGATGATGTAATTTTGAGGATCAAGACTTTCCATTTTTGGCAAATTCCAATTACAGGTCAACTTTCTATTTTTGGAAATTTCTTGTTTGACTTCAAATTCTTCAATGCTGATGCTTGACATGTTATATGAGGCTTATATGGACATAAATGAGACCTCTCAAACCAATTCCCACCATCAAATCCCTGATTAAATGCACAGTTGACCAACAGTTGACTTTCTAGGGTTTTTGGTGGACTGCACACTGACTGATGACTTCTGAGCAATCAAACCTTGACCAAATCACTTCAAAAGGACCCCTAGGTCATGTGAACATGTTGGACCAACCCTAGGGCCTTGTCTCAATGGAAATTGCACTGGCTTGCTTGACTGACTGATCTCCTGACCAGTTTGACCTAATTCTTCTGAATGACTTGCACTTGGGCAAAGGGACAATGCAATGTTATGCAGTGGACCATGTTAATGTTATGACCTAATATGAGAATGTATGTACAAAAGGTAGGTGCAAATTTGAGTTGCTACAGCTGCCCCTATTCAATCAACTGGGAACCCGAATGGATGAGAGCGACGGCTGTCAGACTTTCAGGGTAAACAGGGATTGAATACCAAGAACCATAGAATTTGCACAATACAGGGATCCACCAATGGAAACGTCCACTGGGATTTGATATTTATTACTGGGTACTTTCGGTTTTTTTTTTCTTCTTTTTTTTTTCTTTTTTTTTTCAAAGGATACGACCACATCCAGACATCACAACGGCGATGAATGGGAATAGAAATCACAGCTAGATGCCAACGGACAACTAGGAAAAACTCAACATTTATCGAAACCAACGGAGAGGTAACCAGACATTAATGAATGACTGGAAGAGGGACAACCATACGTCAACGGACGAAATGGGAAAAACTCAACGTTTACCAAGACCAACGGAGAGGTAACCAGACATTAATGAATGACTGGAAGAGATACAACCATACGTCAACGGACGAAATGGGAAAAACTCAACGTTCACCAAAACCAACGGAGAGGTAACCAACTAGGGACGACCAGGAAAAACTCGACGTTTATCGAAACCAACGGAGAGGTAACCAACTGGGGACGACCAGGAAAAACTCGACGTTTATCGAAACCAACGGAGAGGTTACCAACATTTACTTATGAATGGGAAGACTCGACGTTTACAGACATCGAAAGATGATGTTTACAGACACCAAAAAAGATCGACCAGACATTTACTGATGAATGGGAAGACTCGACGTTTACAGACATCGAAAGATGATGTTTACAGACACCAAAAAAGATCGACCAGACATTTACTGATGAATGGGAAGACTCGACGTTTACAGACATCGAAAGATGATGTTTACAGACACCAAAAAAAAGATCGACCAGACATTTACTGATGAATGGGAAGACTCGACGTTTACAGACATCGAAAGATGATGTTTACAGACACCAAAAAAAGATCGACCAGACATTTACTGATGAATGGGAAAAAGAGAAATACAACCAGACGTCAACGGACGAATGGGAAAAACTCAACGTTTATCGAAACCAACGGAGAGGTAAATCCACATGGGGAAGGGTACAACTAGACATCATCGGATGACTAGGAAAAACTCGACGTTTATCGAAACCAACGGAGAGGAGAAAACTCTTCTGGGAGAGTGAACACAACCAAATCATCAACGGATGATCGGGAAAAACTCGACGTTTATCGACACCAACGGAGAGGAGGAAACTCTTCTGGGGAGAAAAACTAATCACAACCAAACGTCAACGGACGATTGGGAAAAACTCGACGTTTATCGACACCAACGGAGAGGAGGAAACTCTTCTGGGGAGAGCGAACACAACCGAATCATCAACGGATGAACGGGAAAAACTCGACGTTTATCGACACCAACGGAGAGGAGAAATCTTCACTAGGGAAGGGAGAACGACGTTACGAACATCGAAAGACGATGTTTACCGACATCAAAGAAAACCAGACACTTACGCATGACTGGGAAATCACCGAAAGATGGTGTTTACCGACACCAAAGAAAACCAGACACTTACGCATGACTGGGAAATCACCGAAAGATGGTGTTTACCGACACCAAAGAAAACAACACACGCGGGTGCTGACGGGATACTGACGTCCACAAGACGACAGGGCAAGGCTTGACACCTGCGGGGGGTCTCGCTTGGGGAGAAATAAACTTTCCTTTCACCAACGGATGAGGAAATAAACCTCTGTGGGGATTAATCCTGAATGCCATCAGGAGAAACTGTAGCAAACGTGCCATACAAGTTGAACAAAAATCCGCCTCTGTCGGGGATACGGTCTGATGGTTTTGAACACATGAATGCATATGTTTGAATTTTTCTATGGCGTAATGCTCCATATAAAATGGAAATGCTACGCATTTTTCTGAAGATGCAATGATTGCTATATGCCAAATGCAAATGAACCCTGGCTGGGGAGCCAAACTGATCAAATATTCCAACTCTGCGGGGAGACTCTGACTGAGGAATACTCTGCGGGGAGAGCCTCGACTTCTCACTCATGCTGGAGAAACAAAACTGTTGCCTGGGAAAAGATAAACTCCGCTGGGGAACATCCTTCTCGGGACCCAACCCACTCGGTGACTCCGCTTGGGAAGCAATCAATACTCCGCTGGGGGAAGATAAATCAGGCAACTCTTTGGGGATAATACTCGCTGAGGAGTAACAAGATAACCTTACTGGGGAATGATAAAGCGACTTCGCTGGGGAAGACTCAACCAAACTTCATGTAGAATAAACTCTGCCTTGGGGAATAACTGCTACTCCACTGGGGACGACCCAATCCACAGGTAGGATAAACCCAGCTGGGAATGCACATATCAATCTGCTACGGAAACTTGTCCAACCCACAAGTAGGATGAACTCTGCTGGAGAAATACTTCATTGAAACCCGCTCCACTCGGGGAACTTGCTGAGGAAAAACCCACACCAATCTCTACTGGGGAGATCTGCCAGGGAAAACAAACTTGTTGGGGATAACATACCTCTCTGCTGAGGAAGAGCAAAACTCTGAGACCTTCTGCCCCTGACACTCCTACTGGGGACGTGACAACTTTCAAGCTTGCTGAGGAGACACTGATCTCGGATCTGTCAGGGAGCCCACACTCTCAACCCACTAGGGGAGATACGACTTGTTTGACATGGGATGCCAGTCGACTCGTCGAACACTGGTATTCTTCATCCACCCACAGTGTAAACTTTCCACTTTTAAAAATCTCCCAGACTCATCTGGACTTTTCTGCTCCATCATCTTGCATTCCCGACTCGCCCGTACTTCACGGAGATCGAACTCCTGGAATTCCTACATTCTTTCCAATCATCAGACTTTGAAGAGTCTTCTTGATTATCTTTCCAGGATCGTCGTCGTAATCCTTCACCGTCTTTTTCACCGTTCATCTATCCCTTGCCCCTGGTCGGGCTCTGCAGGGATTTCTTGTCAAAAGGGTTCACATTACCACCGGCAAGTGAATGAAGATATCTAACCGTATCCGCACAAGAAATCGTCAGATAAAAGCGTGCCCCAGGTATGCCCCAGGCGTTCTGATATTTCAAAACTTAGGTCACTCAGACTTCCGAATAAGATTTCCAGATTTCAATCTCCTAAGCATGCATCGGAAGGGACCTCTATGTTTCAAAATGCAACTATTCTTATCAAAACAAACGGATGTTTTCGTAATCAAAGCGGTAATGAAGACAAAAATAAAACTATTTGACTGAACGCGCATTTTATTGACTGAAAAAGAAGAATGGCTCGACACCGAGCAACACACAGGAAGCAAACCCTGGAAAGAGGTGATTGCACAAAAAGGAAAATCTATCCTAATGGCAATGTGAAACCGTGATCTCATCGGGTTCCAACTCAGTTACACCTCATATGTCCTCAAGACTTTCCGCACTTTCTGTCTTCTGAACAAGACGCTTCCGATCGGTCTCTTGCGGAGATTATCCACGTTATCATGAGCACAGACGATCATGCCAGACGCAGTTGTTCGTTTCATTCCCTCTTTTGCCTGGACCGCCCTTTCGGGTTTCAGTCCACCGGGATACCCTTTTTTGCCCAAGTCGCCCTTGTGGGGTTTTCGACTTGCCGGGTGTACAGTTTTTTTTCTTTTATTATCCCTAACTTTTGCCCGAACCTTTCTTTCTATTTCTTGGTTCGCCGGGATGCCCTTTTTTGCCTGGACTCTTTTCTTTTTTTGTCCAGCGGGTCAATTTTTCACGAAGTATCTTTTAACTGCGTCCGCATTCACAGGGGATGGAAAATCTTCATCACCCGTGGTCGTCAACGACAAGGCTCTGTCAAAGAGAACTTTCTTGACCACGAATGGAAATTCATAACTGCTTATCCATTTGCCCCACGATCGTTAAGGAGGAAGGATCCTTTTCAAAACCTCATCTCTTCCATGCTACCCACGAGGTCGCACTTCTCGGTTAACAACACGTTTCATTTACTGGGTATAACTGCCCCATGACAAGTAACTGTCAGCCTCTTCTCCTCGGTCAGGCTCAACGTGTCATACTGAGTCCTTATCCACTCACCCTTTTTCAAGTCTACGCCCAACGGGACTCCATGACGAAACCTGGGTCTCAAATGGTAGTACAATCTTCATTCCAAACTCGAGTGAGAAAGGCGCTGCCCCAGTAGATGCACATCCCGAGTTTCAGTACCTAGGATACAGACTTTATGTTCAATCACCATTGTTGGTGCGACCAACTGTGATCCGGGAAGCACTACCTCATTCACTCTAACTTCCCCATCAGACATCGGAATCCGTTCGGATTCAGGGTCAGGCCCCTCCTCCGGGATCGATCACTCCCAATCTTTCGATTTGAGTACCTCGAGATGTCCTCATCAAGGATCTCAAACTTCCTTGGTCAATAACCTTCCATGGGTTGCTGCTAGCTTCTCAAACACATACCTGATCAGATCCATTTTGGACAGCCACAAAGTGGTATGAATCAGCATACACTGTCTCAGTCGGCGAGCAGCCTATGCCAAAGTACATCAACTTTTTTCGAACAGTGAGTGTATTGTTTCACAGTCGATAAACTTTTTGCTTAGGTAAATTGCATACTCTTTTCGACCAGACGAGTCATGCTGACCCAATACGCACCTTATAGACCCTTTGAGGGCTGTCAAGTACCAGATTAACAATCATCCCCCTGGGAAACATCGGAATCAGAAGCTCCTGCAACCTTTTTTTTTTCAAATGCCCCTTGGCAATCATCATCCCTCCTGTCCATTTGATTTTTTTCTTCTTTTTTCGGTTCAGGCATTTCTTTTTTTTTTTTTTTTTTTTTAGCAGGATCGACTTCGATTCCTCTTATCTGTTCACAACAAGCCTCGGTAGCTTGATGGACAACACTCCATAAGTGCACTGATTCGAACTCAACAGTATGGGTTAAACAAACTTGATCAAATCCACCGGATGCCCCTCTTTTGCTTGGGACTTTGCCATCATGTCATCAACATGGCATTTGCTTTCATGATGAATCATATCGTGAAACAAAGTCACCGTAGACCTCTGATACGTGGCACCGGCCTCTTGTGACTGAACGGCATCACCTTAGAACAAGAAGGTGCCCCTTGTGTGGTGGACCTGGTTTACTTCATATCATCTGGCGACAATTCAATCTGGTCTTGGCCAGGAAGCCATCCATGAAGATAAACACTGAGACCTGGGCTATATAATCAACCCATACCTCATTGTGAAGTACCGGGAATTCATCCTTCAGATTAGCTCTGTTCACGTCTTGGTGGTCCATACACATTCTCTCTCTTTCAATCTTTTTTTTCTTACAATCCGGAAAATTTTGATAATTGTTCTTTTACCGTAAAAAGTCAAGAGCATTCACTTAGGGTGAGTAAGAAATAAGTTGGGGAGAACAAAAATGAGAATCGGTAAGTGCCACAACTCTTGCAAAACCGAGCAAGCATAAAAAAAAAATATATATAAAATATAGAAAAGAGAAACATCTGTTTTGTAAAAATGATGTGAAAGAAAAGAAAAAATAGAGAAAATGAAAATGAATGCTTGCTTGGAAGAAAAATAGTGAAAAACAAAAATTGAGTGGTGAAATAAGAGTTGTGAAGGTTTCAAATGAGAAATAAATGGAACGAAGTTGAGATGTGTGAATAATGTACAGTGAATGTCTCTTTTGCATCGGCAATTTCCTTTTCAATGGCCTTAGAAATGACCCTTGTTTGTTAACCTAACCAAGCTTCAACCGAAAAGTCCTTAGTGATCTTTGTGCTTCCACATTACCATTTATAATTGTTAGACATTGTATGAATTGAATTGATTTCTTCATTGTTTGTTGGAGAGTGAGATTATTCCTGCGGTTGCAAACGCGTAATTTCTTCAATCCTTATTCGAAGAGGAGAGATAGGGTGATTCATTCAAGATAATATTGTTTGGATAGATACATATTTCGCATTGCTACTAAGTTTTAGTTCTTGTGTATTATTTTATTCTAACCGTTGGAAATTTGTATCTGCTGATTCGCTTGTGTTTGAGCCGTTTTATCCGATTTTGGAGAAACCTTTTTCTTAATGCAAATCCTCTTGTCCTTCAAGAGGCATACTTTGCTTGAGGACAAGCAAGAATCCAGTTGGGGAGAGTTGTTAGATACCTAAAAGTGCTTATTTGAGCTATCAAATATGGGCATCTTTCACTCTATTTCCTTGCTAAAGTGTTCGAAACCACCTTTGTTCTTGATGAATTGCAATACAATGATAAAGGATCTTGGTACCTTTGATTTGTGTGTTATTGTGCAGGAATTAGGCATGAAATAATAGAAAATGAAGCCACAAGAAAGTTGGCAAAGGAACAAAAAAAAAGGGATGCATTCATCAGCTTGCTCGCTAGGCGAGGGCTGTGGCGAAGAGCTCGCTAGGCGAGCGCCCAGCGAGAACCCAACGAAGAGCTCCAGTATTTTACAGTAGCAAACATCAACAAACTCGCTAGGCGAGCTGCCAGTGAAGGGTGTAGCGAACACGTCCAGACTTGGTCAAAAGCGCAGCCAGCACTCACTCGCTAGGCGAGCCATTAGCGAGCTCCCAGCGAGCAATTACAGTAGCAAAACCTCCTAAGCTCGCTGGAGCGAAGGGTGAAGCGTGTGCTTCGCCTAGCGAAGGTTTTGTTCGCCTAGCGAACATGCCAATCTGTCAAAGGTTATTTCTTTGGGCGCAGGTGCCTCATTTTGGGGCTCGCTAGGCGAGCCATTCTGCTCGACTAGCGAGCATGACAGCTCAGTAACAGCACTATAAGTAGCAAGGGCTACTTTTTGGAGCCATACCTTTACACCTCCATACTTTTGTACTTTTTAGATATTTTTCCAGCATTGCTCTAGAGATCTTTTGTGACCTAGAAATCATTTCTCTTCATCTCTTAACAATCTTTCACAAAAAGAAGGTGGATTCCCATCCAATCTCGATTATTCGACTCGGATGTTGATCAACCTTCTTCCGAAACTTGTTGACCAAGCTACCATGAAAATGAGTAGCTAAGTTCTTCATTTTGTCAAGGTTAGATGTAGATGATCATTAGCTTTGTGTGTAAATGGGATGATCTTCATTTGTAAACTCTTTAATGGTGAATATATGGTGAAAACATTGTTTTATTGAAAACTCTTTGTGTTGGTTTATGATCGAGAGATGTTTACCAACTCCTTACCTAGGTTTTCATCCAATCTTGTTTGTTAGCTAGAGATAGTAATGAATGATTTTGTTCACCATAAGGTTGAACCAAAAAGTTGTCATTTTGATAGATTGTGTTAGAGATAAACAATGGATCAAAATGGGAAAACTCACAATGTGTGTTAGAGATAAACATATTGGGAGGACTTTGTGAAATAGTTTATCATCTAAAGGAGTTTATAAGTTTTGTTGATCGAACATATACATGCAAAGTGATCGTCGAACCCTAACTTTGGCAATATTTCTCAAATATTAAAACCAAATATTTTACCGCATTTTATTACACTTTTATGCAAGATACCGTGACTAAAACCAAAAACCCCCTTGTTACTACGAGTTAAGAATTGAAACAACTATCGAACGACGGCGATATCTCACAATCCCTGTTTGCAACTACAACTGGGATTGGATGGCGGCAACTCAGCGCGCCATGCTCGATATGCACGATTCTATGCAGCTGTTACAGTTGCAGATGCGCGACCCCTCCAGTGAGCATTCTATGATGACACGTGAGCAGTTTCTGCAGCACGCTAGCTGGCCTGTGGACAGGCCTGTGTTTGGAGAGGGGGCGGGTGCTGGTGCTTCTTCTGGTGCTGCTGATGGAGATGGTGATGATGATGATGATGATGAGGCTACCGGTTCTGAAGCCGGTACTGATGAGGGTTATGAGTCCTTGGAGGGCTAAGTTTGTTTTATTTTTCATATTTTGTTTTATTTCTATTGTATTTTCAGATTTGTGTATTTTGATGTTGGTTATGTACTTTTGGGGTGTTTTGTCCCCCATGAACAATTTTAAATTTTGAAGTAATGTTATTATTTATGTTTTAAATTTCGTTTGTTTTAATAAATTTTTGGTTGGTTGAGTGTCAAACCTTCTAGATTGGTTGCTCCTCAAAGAAGTATCCAATGAAGGTGCATCCGAGCTTGGATGGCAATGATAAAAATAAACAAGTGAATAATGCTAAGGTACATGGTTACCTCCGGCTAGAATTTTAGAATGCATTAAGAACTTTACTCCTTTTTGTAATTGAATATTGTCTTTTTGCAACATAATTGAATGAATGTTTCATCTAGGACTTAAAACCACAAATTGTGAGGAAACCTCCATTGTACACTTAAATGCTGGATTCTAATAAGCCTTGTTGATTCATTTGATTCATGCTTTGTCTTTTATTATTGTGAATATGTGGAAGCAATTAGAAATGATCAAGGCACTTGTTTTTTATCGAGCACAACCAGTTCCAAATACAACTTACCTGTGAGCAGAGAGAGTATTCGTTAACCCCTTTGAGCTTAAACAGTTGAATCTCAGCTTGAAATAAAGCGAGATTTCAAAAATCTTTTTTTTCTTACAACCCGGAAAATTTTGATAATTGTTCTTTTGCCGTAAAAAGTCAAGAGCATTCACTTAGGGTGAGTAAGAAATAAGTTGGGGAGAACGAAAATGAGAATCGGTAAGTGCCACAACTCTTGAAAAACCGAGCAAGCATAAAAAAAATAAATATATATATATATATATAAAATATAGAAAAGAGAAACATCTGTTTTGTAAAAATGATGTGAAAGAAAAGAAAAAATAGAGAAAATGAAAATGAATGCTTGCTTGGAAGAAAAATAGTGAAAAACAAAAATTGAGTGGTGAAATAAGAATTGTGAAGTTTTCAAATGAGAAATAAATGGAACGAAGTTGAGATGTGTGAATAATGTACAGTGAATGTCTCTTTTGCATCGGCAATTTCCTTTTCAATGGCCTTAGAAATGACCCTTGTTTGTTAACCTAACCAAGCTTCAACCGAAAAGTCCTTAGTGATCTTCGTGCTTCCACATTACCATTTATAATTGTTAGACATTGTATGAATTGAATTGATTTCTTCATTGTTTGTTGGAGAGTGAGATTATTCCCGCGGTTGCAAATGCGTAATTTCTTCAATCCTTATTCGAAGAGGAGAGATAGGGTGATTCATTCAAGATAATATTGTTGTGGATAGATACATATTTCGCATTGCTACTAAGTTTTAGTTCTTGTGTATTATTTTATTCTAACCGTTGGAAATTTGTATCTGCTGATTCGCTTGTGTTTGAGCCGTTTTATCCGATTTTGGAGAAACCTTTTTCTTAATGCAAATCCTCTTGTCCTTCAAGAGGCATACTTTGCTTGAGGACAAGCAAGAATCCAGTTGGGGAGAGTTGTTAGATACCTAAAAGTGCTTATTTGAGCTATCAAATATGGGCATCTTTCACTCTATTTCCTTGCTAAAGTGTTCGAAACCACCTTTGTTCTTGATGAATTGCAATACAATGATAAACGATCTTGGTTCTTTTGATTTGTGTGTTATTGTGCAGGAATTAGGCATGAAATAATAGAAAATGAAGCCACAAGAAAGTTGGCAAAGGAACAAAAAAAAAGGATGCATTCATCAGCTTGCTCGCTAGGCGAGGGCTGTGGCGAAGAGCTCGCTAGGCGAGAACCCAGCGAAGAGCTCCAGTATTTTACAGTAGCAAACATCAACAAACTCGCTAGGCGAGCTTCCAGCGAAGGGTGTAGCGAACACGTCCAGACTTGGTCAAAAGCGCAGCCAGCACTCACTCGTTAGGCGGGCCATTAGCGAGCTCCCAGCAAGCAATTACAGTAGCAAAACCTCCTAAGCTCGCTGGAGTGAAGGGTGAAGCGTGTGCTTCGCCTAGCGAAGGTTTTGTTCGCCTAGCGAACATGCCAATCTGTCAAAGGGTATTTCTTTGGGCGCAGGTGCCTCAGGTGCCTCATTTTGGGGCTCGCTAGGCGAGCCATTCTGCTCGCCTAGCGAGCATGACAGCTCAGTAGCAGCACTATAAGTAGCAAGGGCTACTTTTTGGAGCCATACCTTTACACCTCCATACTTTTGTACTTTTTAGATATTTTTCCAGCATTGCTCTAGAGATCTTTTGTGACCTAGAAATCATTTCTCTTCATCTCTTAACAATCTTTCACAAAAAGAAGGTGGATTCCCATCCAATCTCGATTATTCGACTCGGATGTTGATCAACCTTCTTCCGAAACTTGTTGACCAAGCTACCATGAAAATGAGTAGCTAAGTTCTTCATTTTGTCAAGGTTAGATGTAGATGATCATTAGCTTTGTGTGTAAATGGGATGATCTTCATTTGTAAACTCTTTAATGGTGAATATATGGTGAAAACATTGTTTTATTGAAAACTCTTTGTGTTGGTTTATGATCGAGAGATGTTTACCAACTCCTTACCTAGGTTTTCATCCAATCTTGTTTGTTAGCTAGAGATAGTAATGAATGATTTTGTTCACCATAAGGTTGAACCAAAAAGTTGTCATTTTGATAGATTGTGTTAGAGATAAACAATGGATCAAAATGGGAAAACTCACAATGTGTGTTAGAGATAAACATATTGGGAGGACTTTGTGAAATAGTTTATCATCTAAAGGAGTTTATAAGTTTTGTTGATCGAACATATACATGCAAAGTGATCGTCGAACCCTAACTTTGGCAATATTTCTCAAATATTAAAACCAAATATTTTACCGCATTTTATTACACTTTTATGCAAGATACCGTGACTAAAACCAAAAACCCCCTTGTTACTACGAGTTAAGAATTGAAACAACTATCGAACGACGGCGATATCTCACAATCCCTGTCTGCAACTACAACTGGGATTGGATGGCGGCAACTCAGCGCGCCATGCTCGATATGCACGATTCTATGCAGCTGTTACAGTTGCAGATGCGCGACCCCTCCAGTGAGCATTCTATGATGACACGTGAGCAGTTTCTGCAGCACGCTAGCTGGCCTGTGGACAGGCCTGTGTTTGGAGAGGGGGCGGGTGCTGGTGCTTCTTCTGGTGCTGCTGATGGAGATGGTGATGATGATGATGATGATGAGGCTACCGGTTCTGAAGCCGGTACTGATGAGGGTTATGAGTCCTTGGAGGGCTAAGTTTGTTTTATTTTTCATATTTTGTTTTATTTCTATTGTATTTTCAGATTTGTGTATTTTGATGTTGGTTATGTACTTTTGGGGTGTTTTGTCCCCCATGAACAATTTTAAATTTTGAAGTAATGTTATTATTTATGTTTTAAATTTCGTTTGTTTTAATAAATTTTTGGTTGGTTGAGTGTCAAACCTTCTAGATTGGTTGCTCCTCAAAGAAGTATCCAATGAAGGTGCATCCGAGCTTGGATGGCAATGATAAAAATAAACAAGTGAATAATGCTAAGGTACATGGTTACCTCCGGCTAGAATTTTAGAATGCATTAAGAACTTTACTCCTTTTTGTAATTGAATATTGTCTTTTTGCAACATAATTGAATGAATGTTTCATCTAGGACTTAAAACCACAAATTGTGAGGAAACCTCCATTGTACACTTAAATGCTGGATTCTAATAAGCCTTGTTGATTCATTTGATTCATGCTTTGTCTTTTATTATTGTGAATATGTGGAAGCAATTAGAAATGATCAAGGCACTTGTTTTTTATCGAGCACAACCAGTTCCAAATACAACTTACCTGTGAGCAGAGAGAGTATTCGTTAACCCCTTTGAGCTTAAACAGTTGAATCTCAGCTTGAAATAAAGCGAGATTTCAAAAATCTTTTTTTTCTTACAACCCGGAAAATTTTGATAATTGTTCTTTTGCCGTAAAAAGTCAAGAGCATTCACTTAGGGTGAGTAAGAAATAAGTTGGGGAGAACGAAAATGAGAATCGGTAAGTGCCACAACTCTTGAAAAACCGAGCAAGCATAAAAAAAATAAATATATATATATATATAAAATATAGAAAAGAGAAACATCTGTTTTGTAAAAATGATGTGAATGAAAAGAAAAAATAGAGAAAATGAAAATGAATGCTTGCTTGGAAGAAAAATAGTGAAAAACAAAAATTGAGTGGTGAAATAAGAATTGTGAAGTTTTCAAATGAGAAATAAATGGAACGAAGTTGAGATGTGTGAATAATGTACAGTGAATGTCTCTTTTGCATCGGCAATTTCCTTTTCAATGGCCTTAGAAATGACCCTTGTTTGTTAACCTAACCAAGCTTCAACCGAAAAGTCCTTAGTGATCTTCGTGCTTCCACATTACCATTTATAATTGTTAGACATTGTATGAATTGAATTGATTTCTTCATTGTTTGTTGGAGAGTGAGATTATTCCCGCGGTTGCAAATGCGTAATTTCTTCAATCCTTATTCGAAGAGGAGAGATAGGGTGATTCATTCAAGATAATATTGTTGTGGATAGATACATATTTCGCATTGCTACTAAGTTTTAGTTCTTGTGTATTATTTTATTCTAACCGTTGGAAATTTGTATCTGCTGATTCGCTTGTGTTTGAGCCGTTTTATCCGATTTTGGAGAAACCTTTTTCTTAATGCAAATCCTCTTGTCCTTCAAGAGGCATACTTTGCTTGAGGACAAGCAAGAATCCAGTTGGGGAGAGTTGTTAGATACCTAAAAGTGCTTATTTGAGCTATCAAATATGGGCATCTTTCACTCTATTTCCTTGCTAAAGTGTTCGAAACCACCTTTGTTCTTGATGAATTGCAATACAATGATAAACGATCTTGGTTCTTTTGATTTGTGTGTTATTGTGCAGGAATTAGGCATGAAATAATAGAAAATGAAGCCACAAGAAAGTTGGCAAAGGAACAAAAAAAAAGGATGCATTCATCAGCTTGCTCGCTAGGCGAGGGCTGTGGCGAAGAGCTCGCTAGGCGAGAACCCAGCGAAGAGCTCCAGTATTTTACAGTAGCAAACATCAACAAACTCGCTAGGCGAGCTTCCAGCGAAGGGTGTAGCGAACACGTCCAGACTTGGTCAAAAGCGCAGCCAGCACTCACTCGTTAGGCGGGCCATTAGCAAGCTCCCAGCAAGCAATTACAGTAGCAAAACCTCCTAAGCTCGCTGGAGTGAAGGGTGAAGCGTGTGCTTCGCCTAGCGAAGGTTTTGTTCGCCTAGCGAACATGCCAATCTGTCAAAGGGTATTTCTTTGGGCGCAGGTGCCTCAGGTGCCTCATTTTGGGGCTCGCTAGGCGAGCCATTCTGCTCGCCTAGCGAGCATGACAGCTCAGTAGCAGCACTATAAGTAGCAAGGGCTACTTTTTGGAGCCATACCTTTACACCTCCATACTTTTGTACTTTTTAGATATTTTTCCAGCATTGCTCTAGAGATCTTTTGTGACCTAGAAATCATTTCTCTTCATCTCTTAACAATCTTTCACAAAAAGAAGGTGGATTCCCATCCAATCTCGATTATTCGACTCGGATGTTGATCAACCTTCTTCCGAAACTTGTTGACCAAGCTACCATGAAAATGAGTAGCTAAGTTCTTCATTTTGTCAAGGTTAGATGTAGATGATCATTAGCTTTGTGTGTAAATGGGATGATCTTCATTTGTAAACTCTTTAATGGTGAATATATGGTGAAAACATTGTTTTATTGAAAACTCTTTGTGTTGGTTTATGATCGAGAGATGTTTACCAACTCCTTACCTAGGTTTTCATCCAATCTTGTTTGTTAGCTAGAGATAGTAATGAATGATTTTGTTCACCATAAGGTTGAACCAAAAAGTTGTCATTTTGATAGATTGTGTTAGAGATAAACAATGGATCAAAATGGGAAAACTCACAATGTGTGTTAGAGATAAACATATTGGGAGGACTTTGTGAAATAGTTTATCATCTAAAGGAGTTTATAAGTTTTGTTGATCGAACATATACATGCAAAGTGATCGTCGAACCCTAACTTTGGCAATATTTCTCAAATATTAAAACCAAATCTTTTACCGCATTTTATTACACTTTTATGCAAGATACCGTGACTAAAACCAAAAACCCCCTTGTTACTACGAGTTAAGAATTGAAACAACTGTCGAACGGCGGCGATATCTCACAATCCCTGTGGAGACGATAACAAAAACCCGACACTAAAAACACAATCAACACTAATTCATATTAAATTCAATATTGATCCAAAAAATATGGGACTTTCACCAAATATTTTCAAATATTTTTCTCTTTCATATTCTGAATTAAAATTATTTTTTGGATCATTATTAATATTTTTCATGAATTAATTGATTTTGTATTTGTTTTTAATTGTCTAAAAATATTTTTAAATGTCCAAAAATTATGAAATTTTTTCTCCAAGGTCCTTTGACCTTGTTTGACCTATGATAAATCTCATGGCCATTTCTTTGGTGTTTTGATGAGATTTTAGGAATTAGACAAACCATATTTAATTTAAATGCACTATTTTGATATTTTTAATTTGAATAAATGTCAAATAAATTTGTTGACCAATTGTGATGACTTGTTTATGTTTGACTCTTGTTGTTGGGCCTTGGTCAAGGTTGATTTGATTTTGTCAAATTAATATCATTGGATTTAGGGGATTGATGGAATGTACATTCCATCTCCCAAAATGAATGGATGATATTAATTTGGTAAAAATCCTCCTTTGACCAATTTGTGTTTTGATCCATTCCCCTCCCACTTCATCTTATTCCCTTTCTTCATTCATTCATTCCGTTTGGCCTATGATATCTCATAATCCTAAGGATAGTTGATTGAAAAATTGACATGAGTAAGTATGAGATTAGGCCACACCTTTTGCATATTCTTTTTGTGTGTGATATGTTTCATGAGCATAGTCCATTATACTATGTCTCTAACATGCATTAACACCAAAATTTTATTGCCCGATGTCATACCCCAATTTTGTCCAGACATTGTTAAATTTTCGTAAATTTGATTTCATTTTTAACTTGCATCATATGCACAGCATGACATGCATTTCATCATGAATAATACCTAAAATATCAGTCGGAATAAATTATTGAAAATACTGACAATTTGGTTAAATCATTTCTTAAGTACGTGCAAAATCAACAGGTAAAAAGTTTCAAAATTAAAATTGCAGACGCCAGTATTATTAATCTACGGTTCACGTAGTTTAACCCGGTGTGCTCGTTATATTTTTCAGCGACTGTTTCGGTTGCATTTTAATCCGTCTGAGCCTTTTAACCGGCGAAAATTTATTTCAAAATAAAAAGAAACGCTGTATTTTTTCAATAAGTATATTTTGTGTTGATCATTTTGGTGCGTCCGACTTAATTTTTCAAGCAAATTCTCACTTGGCTTTTATTCGTATGTAGTCGTTTTAATTTTATTCTTTCGCCAGAATATTCAAATGAAATAAATAGGAATTTCCATTTCTTCATTTTAATTTTATTATGTTTATTTAAGAAGTTGTGAATTTTATTTGATTTGGTTGATTTAAATTGTTTTAAATCAATTAAATCATCTAGAAGGACATTATAGACATTTTGAAAGTATTTGTGTTTCTTTGATTCAATCATAACCCTTGATTTAAATTAATCAAATATCTAAACTTACAATCCATATACATATTGATTTCAATCAAAATTAATTATTAATTTAGTTACTACTAATAAAGAATAAAAAATAAAAAGACTTTCTCCTCCATTACTCTCTCTCAACGGACACAAGGAAAGGAAAGGACAAAAAAAAAACAGCTGGCAACCCTCATAGCACCTCTCTTCTCTCGCCAGCTCACATACCAACACTCACACGTTACTCCTGACATTCTCTCTCTTTGCTCAGTAAGAAGGAAAATAAAAAGAGGAGGCTACATGACTCCACTCACTCACTCGGTGAACAGGAGAAGAAAAGAAAAATAGAAATTAAAAAAGTTTTCCTCTTCACCTTCACAATGTCAACCCCACCGCGTCTCTCTTCCTCTTCTTCCAACGATTTCGCCGGAAAAAACCATACCCCACCAAACTCACCGCCGACCAAACTCATATGCACCTCATAAAATCTACCGAAAAAATCGCCTTCCACCACCAACCACCCTTTCGTCTTCCTCGACATGCTCCCTCCGGCCACTGCATCAGACTCGTCCTCAACATAACCTCCATTAAAACCACCGTCCATCATCGGACCACATCTTTTTAACCTCCATTTCATCTTTCTCTCATGCCTTTCATCATCTCTTCTTCGCCGATACCCACATCCGCCATTGCGCTCCACAAACCGACCTTCACCATATACCTCAAACACAACAACCTCGATCACCGCTCCACCTCCGCCTCTCAACGTCTCGCTCCGACACACCCGTGTTACCGCCGCGGATCTGCCAACACAACTTTTTCTTCGTAACCCTCATTCCGGAGAGCATATAGCTCTCCTTTCAATGAAGACCCTACTATTATAGCTCATCACAGATATCATAAACAACTCCAAATCTGCGGCGAAGAAAACCGTACATCACTCAGCTTCCCCTTGTTTTTTTAGCTCAAGTCCGGCATATGCGACATTTCAAGCCGTGATAGTGCAGTGATACGGTAACTCCTTGAGTTAAATTTTCTACAGTTGTTACAACTTGTCTTCGTCATTTTTTGGTTCGATTCATTTCGCTTGCTTTGTTTTTTTACGCTTTATACTAGGTTCTGTTTGGGATTAAAATCATTGAACTATATGTAGTTTTGTGCTGAATTTGTGCCGAGTATTCCGATATTTTGTTTATCATGTGCGTATCAGATTTGTTCTTAGATTGTCTTCCGGCTTCATTGTATTTCATGGTGAGTAGATACTGTTTTGGCTTGGGCATTATTTAATTTTTGTTGCCACTATTAAGCAATTGGTTGATATTATGAAGTATAATATGGTTTGAACATACGACCCTTTGGGACGTACTGCTAAACACAAGCACCAGTAGGTTGATAACTTGAAAATTTAAGTTGGAAAGGTTAATGAATTCTCACAAGGTCATTATAAATTAAGATTCAATGGGACCTAATGCTCTATCAAATATTGTTTGGATAAATATCTTGGTTCAGGTCGTTTTTATGTTGTCATTATGCTATGTTTTGATGGTAACGTGAAATTTTGTTTTGATTTTAACAAGGTTGTTTCAGTTTAATAAATTTTGTAGATGTTTACATTATTGTATGGTAAGGTTGTGTTTATTCACTCACCTTTGAAAATCATCCCAAGTTGTTCGGTTATTCATTATCTTTTTTTATTATTGTGTAAAATTTCTTGGCTCATGATGAGATCCGCACTGCATTCATCGTTATAAAAAGAAAACGTCACTTTTCTATGTCATTCATGTTCTTTGTTTATCATGTGTAAAGCTGGATTTTGGACCCGTGAAGGTGGCAATTTATAGTTTTATACTATTGAAATCTGCGATACATATTAAGAATGTTTCGCCAAAAGTTTTGTTTAATTAGCATAATTTTGATCAATTAAGTCTAAATTAACTTGATTATTTAATACTAAATAATTTTGATAGCTAATCTTAATCAACTCAATTAATCAATTTAATCAAATTTTAATCCATTGATTTTGACAATTAAATATTGATTGATTTCCTCCACCATCACAATTTCATAATCATTTTTAACTCACCAAATTCAATTTCATCAATTCCAAACCATCAAAATCACAATTCTCGATTCAATGTCGAGCCATTTTTTTTCAAATACCTTTGTAAGTTGATTGCTTTCAAGCATCGCCATCAACCTCACATAGCTTACTCTTGGACTTTCTTACAATGAGACCTATTCGGTTATTGAATAATCGATTAGATGATTGATTCACTAAACATAAAATTCAATTTATCTACAAATACAAATTTAAAACTTCAATCCAATATCGAGTTTTTTTTATTTAAACTCCATTAAAATACTTAATCACGATTAAATACCATTTCATTTGGAAATGAAAAGGGGGATGGTCTTGAGTTTTCAACTCCTCTCCTCGATTATTTGAATACGAGATCTCTTACTCGGTTAGTCAAATAGTCGTCACTTCTATCCACCTGAACACAATTAAATCTATTTACTATCATGATAACGAAAAGGGAGATGGTTTTAAGCCTTTAATTCTTCTCCTCAATTGTTTGAATACGAGTTTTCTTGCTCGGTCAGTTAGACAATCATCGCTTCTTTACAAACTTCTAAACCCAATTAAATCAAGACATTTCCATAATAAGCTAAATGAAAAGGGAGATGACTTTGAGCCTTCAACTTCTCTCCTCAATTGTTCGAATACGAGTTCTCTCACTCGGTCAGCCAAACAATTGTCATTTTTCCACAAATTAATAAATTAATCAAAATCATTTTTAAACTATACGATAAAGGGAGATGGTCTAGAGCCTTCGATTCCTCTCCTCAAATGCTTGGATATGAGTTATCTTACTCAGGCATTCAAGTACTTGTCGTTTTCTTAAAATACATCAACCCTACACAAACCTATTTTCATAATCCCTCAGATGCAAAAGAAAGTGGTCTAGAGTCTTCTATTCCCTTTTTCGAATATTAGGATACAAGTTGTCTTACTCGACTATCCGAGTATTCGTCATCCTTTCAAAAACACATTGACTATTATTAAATCCTTTTACAATTAAGGATGAAAAGGGAGATGGTCTAGAGCCTTCGATTCCTCTCCTCGACTATTAAGATTCAAGTTGTCTTACTCGATTATCCGAGTAATTGTCATCCAACAAAAACATCTCAACACATCAAATATATTCTCCTTCTCACCCCCGTGCGATTGAAACCGATCAAACAAAATATCCAACATATTAACTCAACTTGTCACCCCGTGTGACCAAAACTCTTTTCAGAAAGAAAACTGTTTAATCCTTTCTAATGCGCACAACAAACTAGTGCTTAAGCCTCCGCCGAGAGTAGACAAGCCAGTGTTTAGCCTTAGAACGCGATCTAAACAGCTGATCGGTAAAAGACACCAACCAATCGTAGTCCCTGAACTACAAATGCTCTGATTTCCTTATTGCACCATAAGGATACGTAGGCACGAGATTGCGAGATCTTGGCGAGCACACTAATAAAAAACCTCCCTTTCCCCCCTTTCTGAGGTTTCCATCCATCTCTATTTTTTTCCTTTATTCACTTGAATAAAACAAACAACATTTAACTAACATTCAAACCGCAAATTAAACTAAAAGGTTCCCGTTGAGTACAACGGACGTGAGGGGTGCAAATACCTTCCCCTTGTGTAATCGATTCCCGAACCCGAATATGGTTGCGACGACCATTATTCTATTTTGAAAGGTTTTATCGATATTTTCCTATCCCTTCATTGGGATAAATAAAGTTCGGTGGAGACTCTGTTCGAACATGATTTTTCCGCGACCATCGCGAGGAATCGTATTTTTCGAGATGCGACAGATGGTGACTCTGCTGGGGAACTCTAGCTCCAAGCAAAAGAGAGTGAAGCCTAGCTTAGTTCAATTTCTGTATTGAGTGTTAACCTTGTATGTTTTTTATCTTTATTCTGTTGATTATTCTGTTGTAATTATTGTGTTGTGGTTTATTTCCTATGATACTATTGGGGTTCTATGATTGTTGGTACTTTGTGAGATAGGCTCTCTACCCGAGTTTGAGAAAAACCATAAGATCTAAGTTGGTGGTTGTGTAGTGGACGCCCACAAGGAGTCTTCCTTGTTGGGAAGATAAAAATACCCCACCTAGAGGAGATTCTCTTGAGATATTATTGTCCAACGAGTCTTCATCACGACGATGGTGTTTCAAGTTGGATCAATGACTCTTGGGACCTTTTAACCCACTCTATTTGGAGGTTATGTAGTATTAACCTACAAAGTTTTAGACTTATTGGGTTAATACGAAAACCCCAATCAGATGAGATCCCTTGGACGTATTATTACCTTACAGTAATATTTCCAACCTCGATCTATGACTCTGAGAACCTTGTTAGAACCTTGGACTCGAGAGTTGCATAGTAGAATCCCCATGGAGCCTTCCTTGTTGGGACAATACGAAGACCTCGCCTTAGACGAGATTATCTTAAGTGTATTACTGTCCCACAAGTCTTCGTCACGACAGTGACGCTCTCAAGAAGAATCGATGACTCTGGGAACCTATTAACTTTAGAGCCTGCCCTTGGGAATTTCAGTAATCATAGAAACCATTGCTTCTTCCTATTATCCTGATGTACACGACTCGTGATTGATCTTGAGTATTTGTATTCCTTTGCAAAAAAATGGTGAAATTTCATGCATTTGCATATCATCAACATGCATTGCATATCATTTTCCAAAGACAAAAAACTTACACCATATTCTACCCTTTGTCCAGTAACACTGATTACTCGACACCGGTACGAGACACGCCGCAACTACAGGATGACACTCGAACAACTTGAAGCAAACCAGATTTCTATGAGGACATGCATAGACTCCATGCAAGCGAAGATGGATCGTTTGCTTGAAACTATGTTAATCTTAGCCCAGAAGGAGAAGGATGCTGAGACTAGCGCCGAAGCCAGAAAAGTTGCTGGTCAGTTTGGATCACCCTCGCTTAGCATCCCTGGAATGACCGACCTTGATGGTAACCCTGCCCATCCTAGAGGAGAACTGATCCCTATTCATGTCCCAATGGACAATGCAAACCCCCATGAGCATTCTGCTACATCTGCTCGCCATGGATCCATGATGGGAGACGACGATCTGTATGACGCTTTCTTCATGCCACAATCCACCAAACCTGTTGTTGGAGGTCTCCTAGACCCAGCTGTTGAGAGACTCCATGCTTTAGAAGAAAAATTCAAGTCCTTGGAGGTTCACACTACTCCTGGTTTGGACGCTGTTGACATGTGCTTGGTACTAGGCCTTGTGATTCCGCAAAAATTCAAAGTCCCGGACTTTGATAAGTACAAAGGGATCGGCTGCCCTAGAACCCATCTCAAAGCTTACTGTCGCAAGATGGCTGCCCACATCAGTATCGATCAACTCTTGATTCATTACTTCCAAGATAGCCTCAGTGGGGCATCCTTGGAGTGGTACATGCAGTTGGAGAGAGGGCAGGTCCAGTCATGGAGATACCTTGCTGAGGCCTTCCTTAGGCATTATCAGTACAATACTGATCTAGCACCCAATCGCACACAACTGCAAGACATGACTCAACGTAACAATGAGTCATTCAAGGAATACGCCCAGTGTTGGAGAGAGCTAGCAACTCGTGTCCAACCTCCTCTCCTTGATAAGGAGCTAATTTATATGTTTATGGGAACTCTGCATACTCAATATATGGTGAAAATGGTAGAATCCAGCTTCCCAACTTTTGCTGAGGTTGTCTCCGTGGGAGAACGAATCGAGAGCCAGATCAGGAAGGGAAAGTTACCTTGCGCCGCCAATGCTTCAGGTGGGATAAAGAAACCTTATCCCAATCTCCCAAAAAAGCCCGAAGGTCAGACCAACACCATAATGAGAGAAGGAGGATATAGGGCGCATTCGTATGTTCCTATGCCTTACCATCAAGTTGCGATGTCATCCCGACACCGTACCAGCCACCATATCAACAACCATATCAGCAACAACATCAACAGCCGTACCAACAACCAATTTACCCACAACAACATCAGAATCAACAACAACGTGCTCCACAACAACGTCAGCCTAACCAGTAGAAGGTAAGGAGGCCGGAAAGACATTTTGATCCGCTGCCAATACCATATAGCAAGATCCTCCCCTACATGCTAGTGGATGGGTCAATTGTTTTGAAGGAGCTAACACCTGCAACTCCACCCTATCCACCAGGCTATGACGCCAATGCTCACTGCGAGTATCATATGGGTGCCCCAGGGCACACAGTGGAGAACTGTAAGGCCTTCAAACACAAATTCCAAGACCTGATTGACAGCAAAGCAGTTTCTTTCACACCAGTCAGGCCAAATGTTGCAACAAATCCCATGTCGGCGCATGCGAAACAGAGTGAAGCTCGAAGATAAAGCTTCACATCGGTTTAAACTAGAAAAACAACTCCCAAACAAAGAATCAAGAGATGAAGGCCCGTTTCTTTGAATGAAGGCGATCATTATGCCATTTTTACCATTTCGCATTCTTGTAATTTGTTCTTGTTTGTCTAAGTACTGTATTCTTTAAACATTGTTATTTGTACTTGGTCTTATTAATGGGATGATTATGCATGCTTTGAATCGATCTTTCATATTCACTCATCTATCACATTTTGCAAAGCACAAACACATACTTTTCCACTTCACCTTCTTTATTACACTATTGTTAGTAAATGTTGGAAGGAGGATGACGAAAACGAAATACCCATAATTGATGATTATATGCTTTCAGGTAGAATCCTGCTAATGATGTATGAGCATTGTTTCAAATCCCCAAACACCGGAGATATAAGGAGTTAATCCCTAGTCAACCACTTCGAGCCTAGAAGTAGGAGTTTCTTTCGGATCTACAAACCCTTACGCTTAACCTGGGGCAGGATAGTGTTTAGTTGATCTTACTACGCGGTTAAATTACAAGATGAGATATCCCATATACTGATCAATCACATGATATTCTTCGCACACGTCCTAAAGTGTCTAAGGAACCATACAAATCCAAATCTTATGTCGGTTGTTCTTCAATGACCAATGTGGCAGTCACAATTTTCAAAAAAATCATCAAAGAAAAAGCCCGCCAAGTCAAACACCCTAAAAAGAGACTTAAAAAAAACTGGGGCAATCCCGATGGATTAAAGCTTCAAAAGGCACTCCATGCAAAAATTAGGGATTAAAACAAAAATCAAAAGAGATAACAAAAGTCCTCAATGAAACAAAACAAGAATCGGTGACCATCATACCAAAATCAAAAGATCACCAATATCCATAAAGAGAAAAATAAGATGACTATCATTTCAAGAGATCTTACACTGCTGAACTCTCACAAAAAGTAAAGTGTGTGTTGATTTAACTGAACGTATGATTGGAGATCATCATGAAGAAGGGGTGGGTTAAAATAAATTTGAGCCTTATATCCTTTTGTTTCAATAACCATGAACCAAGCCACGTTACAACCTTCAAAAGACCTAATTGAAGTAAGGTTTATTCCGAAAGCATACTATGACAAGGTTGCGTAAACTGACTCCTAGAGATTTGCTAATATTCTATTCTCACTATATCACTCACCCACTAGCAAAATCAACACCGCGTTTGGACTCATGGTTCACTCGTCATACACTACCACGACACTCCCAAATGAATGATTGTTTTTCAAAACTTGCATAATTATTACATTAAAATCTCCATTTCTTGAATGAATAATTCTTAAACTGCAATTCAATACCTGGCATTAAGGAAATTCCAACAAGGGGAAATTCGAGTGGCACTTGATCGTTGGTGCCAACACGAGTCAAAACCATCCCATAACCCTAAAGAGCAGGGGCATGACATCTTTTGATCATGTTGACATAAGAAGTAGTCAGTGTAAGGAAAATCTCCAAAGCATCAGTTGATCAGGGAGGAAAAACACTCCAACACTCAGTCCGTCTGGGGCAAGTCCCTCAAAGGCTAATCAGGGACAGACCATTACAAAGATTTAGGAGCTGGAAAAAACAGACTCAGACCATGTCATGGGATAATCACTCCTAAGGGTTTCCTTTCAAGGATAATTCTTTTGAACACCCTACAGACTGGAGCAAGACAAGTTACAAGGGGGAAATTCCCTTCATATCTTCGAGTCAGCCAAGCAGAGTGCGTCAGACACTAGTAACTTCTTGAATTCACAACAAAAACGTCGAAAGTTCACGCTAGCATAATGTCATATATTGACAAGAATCCTCGGGGCACGTCAAAAGCACAACCATCATGCGTTGATCACGTTGCTATGCTCAGTTACAGGCCGACCAGACATCTCAGAAGAAGAAGTTGAGACCGCCTCAAGGGGAAAGACGCAACATATCAGCGAGGGATCAAACTTGGGGAATTGAGAGTATCCACATCCGTTGTATGTTCATCACATCATCAACTACCGAGTGTCTGGAAGTCAGATCCTTTCACCAATCAAAGTCCAATCCACAGCGACAATTACCAAAGAAGAAAACGGAGCCCACCTTGCTGGAAATCTCATAAAAACAAATACAACCAACATTGGTACCAGAAAAGATATTGCCTTTGAAAAGGGGACTAATCCCAAACAAACCAATCATCCTTCGCATTCAAACATGCATCACCTCATACATATCGCATACATGACATTTATGCATATAGCACGAATCAAGATCCAGGCCAACCCTCAGTTGAGTCATTGTTATTTTCTCTGAGAGAGTTCCTACCTTGCATTGTTGGGTGTTCCCCATTGAGTTACATCCTTTAACCTTTTGTTGATAAGATGTTACCCTCAGCTAAGTCAAACAATGTTTATTCAAACCCCTACCTTGTTTCACATTGAGCGTCCCTCAATGAGTTGCTTCCTTTAAACCTTCGGTAAAGTGAAAATTACACCTTTCCAGGGAATATTTTTCTGAAACCTTTTGTTGTTGATTCCCCCGAGCAAGTCTTACCCAGTAATGTTCCAATACTACCCAACAAGTTGGGTTTATTGAACTTAGTCAGTAGCCTTATTTTTCCAATATGTTTCTCGCTATCATCCTTTTGATGAAAGTCCCTTGAGGAATAATATTAATCATCGTCCTGTTTACAATAACCGTTATCCTTTTAGTAATGGTAAATCCTTGACATTTGTGATCTTACCGTCATCCTTTTGGTGCCGAAGATCCTTGAAGTTTTGGTCCAACCTTCATCCTTTCGGTGAATGGCAACCTCTAATTATTAAAGCTTATTATCATCCTTTTGGTGATAACAAGTTTTGTTTTGATCTTACCTTCATCCCTTTGGTGATGGTGATCATTGAGTTCGTTTTGACTTAGTATCATCCTTTTGGTGGTAACAAGTTTTGTTATTTAATTTTACCTTCATCCTTTTGGTGATGGTGATTGTTGACTTATCATCATCCTTTTGGTGGTAACAAGTTTTGTTGTTGATCATACCTTCATCCTTTTGGTGATGGTGATCATTTGAAGTTTGTGACTTATTATCGTCCTTTTGGTGATAACAAGTTTTGTTGTTGAATCTTACCTTCATCCTTTTGGTGATGGTGATTGTTGACTTTTTATCATCCGTTTGGTGGTAACAAGTCTTATTATTATATTTACCTTCATCCTTTTCGTGATGGTGATTGTTGACTTATTATCATCCTTTTGGTGGTAACAAGTTTTGTTGTTGATCATACCCTCATCCTTTTGGTGATGGTGATCATTTGAAGTTTGTGACTTATCATCGTCCTTTTGGTGATAACAAGTTTTGTTGTTGAATCTTACCTTAATCCTTTTGGTGATGGGGATTGTTGACTTTTTATCATCCGTTTGGTGGTAACAAGTCTTGTTGTTAATTTTACCTTCATCCTTTTGGTGATGGTGATCATTTTGAGTTGTTGACTTATTATCATCCTTTTGGTGGTAACAAGTTTTGTTGTCTAAATCTTACCTTCGTCCTTTTGGTGATGGTGATTGTTGACTTATTATCATCCTTTAGGTGGTAACAAGTTTTGTTACTTAATCTTACCTTCATCCTTTTGGTGATGGTGATCATTTGAAGTATGTGACTTATTATCATCCTTTTGGTGATAACAAGTTTTGTTGTTGGGTCTTACCTTTATCCTTTTGGTGACAGTGATCTTTGAAGTTGATGAGTTAACTATCATCCTTTTGATGATAGTCTTGATGTTATACCATTAGTACTAGAAAGCTTTGTCAGAATAACCATCATCCTTTGGGTGACGGGCATCATCCGTTTGGTGATGGAAATCTTTGGATTTTATCATGCCTAACTTTCCCCTTTTGGTGACAGCAAGTTTGGTTATTAATCTTACCATCATCCTTTTGGTGATGACTACCTTTAAAGGCTTGGTTTATCCATCATCCTTTTGGCGATGACGATTCTGGAAATCGTGGTGAATTACTACCATCCTTTTGGTGATGGAAATTAACTCTACTGTCATCCTTTTGGTGCCAGAAAACCTATTCATTTTTAGTCCCACCATTGTCCTTATATCAACAAATGACTTTTGCAAGATTTAAATGTCGACTCGAGGGTTGGCAGTGACTTGAAATTCTACCCCTAATACCAGGATGTTGTTAGGACTCGTTGCATTTTCTTTCTGCATTTCTCCATTGCATTTCAAAGGATAAAATTTGGGTCTTTTCGTATTTAATTACCTTCCACCGCGAATGTATAAAGACCGATGTCATTCTTACCTTCTAGTTCAAGTTAATTAAATATGGGCAGCTGTCATACCCCAATTTTGTCCAGACATTTTTAAATTTTCGTAAATTTGATTTTATTTTTAACTTGCATCATATGCACAACAGGACATGCATTTCATCACGGATAATACCTAAAATATCAGTCGGAATAAATTATTGAAAATATAGACAATTTGGTTAAATCATTTCTTAAGTACGTGCAAAATCAACAGGTAAAAAGTTTCAAAATTAAAATTGCAGACGCCAGTATTATTAATCTACGGTTCACGTAGTTTAACCCAGTGTGCTCGTTATATTTTTCAGCGACTGTTTCGGCTGCATTTTAATCCGTCTGAGCCTTTTAACCGGCAAAAATTTATTTCAAAATAAAAAGAAATGCTGTATTTTTTCAATAAGTATATTTTGTGTTGATCATTTTGGTGCATCCGACTTAATTTTTCGAGCAAATTCTCGCTCGGCTTTTATTCGTCTGTAGTCGTTTTAATTTTATTCTTTCGCCAGAATATTCAAATGAAATAAATAGGAATTTCCATGTCTTCATTTTAATTTTATTATGTTTATTTAAGAAATTGTGAATTTTATTTGCTTTGGTTGATTTAAATTGTTTTAAATCAATTAAATCATCTAGAAGGACATTGTAGACATTTTGAAAGTATTGGTGTTTCTTTGATTCAATCATAACCCTTGATTTAAATTAATCAAAGATCTAAGTTTACAATCCATATACATATTGATTTCAATCAAAATTAATTATTAATTTAGTTACTACTAATAAAGAATAAAAAATAAAAAGACTCTCTCCTCCATAACTCTTTCTCAACGGACACAAGGAAAGAAAAGGACAAAAAAAACAGCTGGCAACCCTCATAGCACCTCTCTTCTCTCGCCAGCTCACATACCAACACTCACACGTTACTCCTGTCATTCTCTCTCTTTGCTTAGTAAGAAGGAAAATAAAAAGAGGAGGCTACATGACTCCACTCACTCACTTGGTGAACAGGGGAAGAAAAGAAAAAGAGAAATTAAAAAAGTTTTCCTCTTCACCTTCACAACGTCAACCCCACCGCGTCTCTCTTCCTCTTCTTCCAACACTTTCGTGGAAAAAACCATACCCCACCAAACTCACCATCAACCAAACTCATCCGCACCTCACAAAATCTACCGACAAAATCGCCTTCCACCGCCAACCACCCTTTCGTCTTCCACGACATACTCCCTCCGGCCACTGCATCGGACTCGTTCTCAACATAACCTCCATTAAAACCACCATCCATCACCGGACCACATCCTTTTAACCTCTATTTCATCTTCCTCTCCACGCCTTTCATCATATCTTCTTCGCCGCTACCCACATCCGCCGTTACGCTCCACAAACCGACCTTCACTATATACCTCCAACACAACAACTCCGGTCGTCGCTCCACCTCCGCCTCTCAACGCCCGCTCCGACACACCCGTGTTACCTCCGCGGATCTGCCAACACAACTTTTCCTTCGTAACCCTCATTCCGGAGAGCAGATGGCTCTCCTTTCAATGAAGACCCTACTATTATAGCTCATCACAAATATCATAAACAACTCCAAATATGTGGCGAAGAAAACCGTACATCACTAAACTTCACCTTGGTTTTTTGGCTTAAGTCCGGCATATGCGACGTTTCAAGCCGCGATAGTGCAGTGATACGGTAACTCCTTGAGTTAAATTTTATGCAGTTGTTACAACTTGTCTTCGTCATTTTTTGGTTCGACTCATTCCGCTTGCTTTGGGTTTTTACGCTTTATACTAGGTTATGTTTGGGATTAAAATCATTGAACTATATGTAGTTTTGTGCTGAATTTGTGCCGAGTATTTCGATATTTCGTTTATCATGTGCGTATCAGATTTGTTCTTAGATTGTCTTCCGACTTCATTGTATTTCATGTTGAATAGCTACTGTTTGGGCTTGGCCATTATTCAATTTTTGTTGCCACTATTAAGAAATTGGTTGATATTATGAAGTATAATATGGTTTGAACATACGACCCTTTGGGACGTACTGCTAAACACAAGCACTAGTAGGTTGATAACTTGAAATTTTAGGTTGGCAATGTTAATGAATTCTCACAAGGTCATTATAAATTAAGATTCAATGGGACTTAATGCTCTATCAAATATTGTTTGGATAAATATCTTGGTTCAGGTCGTTTTTATGTTGTCGTTATGCTACGTTTTGATGGTAACGTGAATTTTTGTTTTGATTTTTACAAGGTTGTTTCAGTTTAATAAATGTTGTAGATGTTTACATTATTGTATGGTAAGGTTGTGTTTATTCACTCACCTTTGAAAATCAGCCCAAGTTGTTCGATTATTCATTATCGTTTTTTATTATTGTGCAAAATTTCTTGGCTCATGATGAGATCCGCAATGCATTCATCGTTATAAAAAGAAAATGTCACTTTTCTATGCCATTCATGTTCTTTGTTTATCATGTATTATTATTATAATATTGTTTTTCTAATTAATGGTGAGGCTTATTGGAGTTCTGTTTAGAACTTTGGAAGGAATCCCAAGCCCCTTTGCTAATATAAGCACGTTTGTTTCCGCGCATTGCACTGTCGGTTGGATTCATACCAACGATTTGTATTGGACCTTTAAATCACCACTATTATGTTGCTAGGCATTTTGTAAGCATGTTTTAGTTACTATTTGTTTGTGTGTGTAAAGCTGGATTTTGGACCTGTGAAGGTGGCAATTTTATAGTTTTATACTATTGAAATCTGAAATACATATTAAGAATGTTTCGCCAAAAGTTTTATTTAGTTAGCATAATTTTGATCAATTAAGTCTATATTAACTTGATTATTTAATACTAAATAATTTTGATAGATAATCTTAATCAACTCAACTAATCAATTTAATCAAATTTTAATTCATTGATTTTGACAATTAAATATTGATTGATTTCCTCCACCATCACAATTTCATAATCATTTTTAACTCACCAAATTAAATTTCATCAATTCCAAACCATCAAAATCACAATTCTCGATTCAATGTCGAGCCATTTTTTTCAAATACCTTTGTAAGTCGATTGCTTTCAAGCATCGCCATCAATATCACATAGCTTACTCTTGGACTTTCTTACAATGAGACATATTCGATTATTGAATAATCGATTAGGTGATTGATTCACTAAACATAAAATTCAATTTATCTACAAATAAAAATTTAAAACTTTGATCCAATATCGAGTTTTTTATTTAAACTCAATTAAAATACTTAATCACGATTAAATACCATTTCATTTGGAAATGAAAAGGGGGATGGTCTTGAGTTTTCAACTCCTCTCCTCGATTATTTGAATACGAGTTCTCTTACTCGGTTAGTCAAATAGTCGTCACTCCTATCCACCTGAACACAATTAAATCAATTTATTCTCATGATAACGAAAAGGGAGATGGTTTTAAGCCTTTAATTCCTCTCCTCAATTGTTTGAATACGAGTTTTCTTACTCGGTCAGTTAGACAATCATCGTTTCTTTACAAACTTCTAAACCCAATTAAATCAAGACATTTCCATAATAAGCTAAATGAAAAGGGAGATGACTTTGAGCCTTCAACTTCTCTCCTCAATTGTTCGAATACGAGTTCTCTCACTCGGTCAGTCGAACAATTGTCATTTTTCCACAAATTAATAAATTAATCAAAATCATTTTTAAACTATACGAAAAGGGAGATGGTCTTGAGCCTTCGATTCCTCTCCTCAAATGCTTGGATATGAGTTATCTTACTCATCCATTCAAGTACTTTTCGTTTTTTTAAAATACATCAACCCTACACAAACCTATTTTCATAATCCCTCAGATGAAAAAGAAAGTAGTCTAGAGTCTTCTATTCCCTTTTCCGAATATTAGGATACGAGTTGTCTTACTCGACTATCCGAGTATTCGTCATCCTTTCAAAAACACCTTGACTATTATTAAATCCTTTTACAATTAAGGATGAAAAGGGAGATGGTCTAGAGCCTTCGATTCCTCTCCTCGACTATTAGGATACGAGTTGTCTTACTCGATTATCCAAGTAATCGTCATCCAACAAAAATATCTCAACACATCAAATATATTCTCCTTCTCACCCCGTACGATTGAAACCGATCAAACAAAACATCCAACATATTAACTCAACTTGTCACCCTGTGTGACCAAAACTCTTTTCAGAAAGAACACTGTTTAATCATTTCTAATGCACACAACAAACTAGTGCTTAAGCCTCCGCCGAGAGTAGACAAGCCAATGTTTAGCCTTTAGAACGCTATCTAAACAATTGTTCGGTAAAAGACTAATAAAAAACCTCTCTTTCCCCCCTTTCTGAGGTTTCCATCCATCTCTATTTTTTCCTTTATTCACTCGAAGGAAACAAACAACGATTAACTAACATTCAAATCGCAAATTAAACTAAAAGGTTCCCGTTGAGTACAACGGACGTCAGGGGTGCTAATACCTTCCCCTTGCGTAGTCGACTCCCGAACCCGAATATGGTTGCGATGAGCATTATTCTATTTTTGAAAGGTTTTATCGATATTTTCCTATCCCTTCATTGGGATAAATAAAGTTCGGTGGCGACTCTGTTCGAACATGATTTTTCCGCGACCATCGCGAGGAATCATATTTTTCGAGATGCGACACCCGACCTCAAATAGTTGTGACTTCTACATAAGTCCAATTACGATTGCTTAACATAGCGCTAAATTTGTGACATAAAAGGCATAAGCATTCTAGTAAGTGAGATTGTAAGTCTCCCCTCTTTCATGGTATTGTGTGAAAACTTGGCCTTTTTTCCTTCCTTTGGAAGATGTCTTGGTTCAAGGATACACGCTTGTGATAAGTGGGTTGAGTGTTCTCCAAAGAATGACTTCAATTAAAAAGCAAAAGAAAAAACAATACTAACATCTAACCCATTAACTACTAACGTTTAATTCCAAGCCCTTTACTTTAATGTCATTTAATTTTTGTTTTTATTCATTTGCCATTGTTTATATCATTCTAATTGTTTATGTTAATGCGATTTTCACTTTGTCCACTTGGACCATATTGTGTGATATATCTTGTTTGTGTATACTATTCTTGTTTGTGTGGTCTTTGACCATTAATGTACATAATAACAACTAAAACCCTAAAAGGCTTTTGGTGTGGATTGTTGGCTTGATCTTGGACAAATGGACTTAGAATATAGGCAACATTTCTATGCTAAAGGACTTGACCAATGCCAACTTGTTGAAGAACCAAGTACTTGCAATCTGAAACTTCATCTGATACATCATTCAAGATCCTTTTGAGTTCATCTGCAACATGATCATTGTGAAGCTGTTATTTTGAACCTGTGACTTGTGGAATTCATCTGTTACATGGGCTATTTTGGAGAAGATCATGGAATGGATAAGCTTGGATGTGGCTATCTTTATTTGATACCTTTCTCTTCAAGAAAATATAATTGTGCATTTGTGTGTTGCTTGATTCTAAAACTCCAAGAGAATTCTGGGTTTCTATTGACATTCTTGTCTATTGGATTGGTACACATTTGGTCAAATCTTTTCTACTCTAAACTTTTAATTTTGTACATTGGATAGTCTCTTCGTCTTCTCCCCATTTCTTTAATTTCAAAATCTCTCCCTCCTTATTTTTCAAAATCTTCTTTGTGTGAACTACTTTTGTTCTAAACTTTGACCACTTTTTGCAAAAAGATAGAAACTTTGGCCTTATGCCATTGCATTTTCGAACTTCTTTTCTTAAATCAAACTTGTAAATAGACTTAACTATACTTGACTTAAACTTTCAAAAAGCCAAAAAGAACCAACTCATTCAAACCATTTTAGGCCTTTGTGCCTTTCAAACTTAATTTTTGTTAAAAGCAAGGAATCCACTTTGAAATTTGTATCACGAACTACGAGATTTTGATCCCTCATTTTTATTATGGTACATAGGCACAAGACCGAAGGTCTTGTCAAACACAAAAATATAATTAATGAATTCTTTTCTCATCCCCCCATTCTATTTGTTTGTAAACATCACTTTATACTGTAAGACCCCAATTTTGACCCTAAGATCCCTCATGCAATTCCATCATAAGCATTAGCATTGGGATCATGTCTTGGCCTCCTCCTTACCCTGTTTTTACTGGGTTTGTTTTGGGAGAGATCACCCAGCACTTTGTGATTATACCATACTTTTATTTTATCATTTCACTAATAAAAATACCAAAAATATGTCTTTGCATTTGTCTAACTCTTTTGTAGGAAGGGCATGATCCCATTGATTCATCAAGTTCACATCTATGGTTTGAGACCCTCATGAACAAGGAGCAGAACCAATAATTGATTCAATAATGGTTATGAACATCATGTATGAGTCCTAATGTCCTTTACATATTATATTGATCAAGTTTTCTTCAAGAGTTTGAGGGTGATTTGCCTTGGAAACCCTAGTTTGACTGGGTATCTTGAGTAACTTCTCCAACAAGCTATCTCACCAATTGATCAAATTTCTCAAGGTACACTTAAAAATTCATCATCTTATGCATATATTATCTACCATGATCAAGAAAGTCAAGAGAATTGGAAGTTAGCAAGTTGGTTGATGGTTGGCCAGATGGATTCATCTGATCAAAACTGGGTCTCCCTAGACCCTATCCCCTACAATTTTCACCATATGAAAATTATTCCAAGATTAAACTTACTCTAAATGACATTTCAAACAACTTTCATGTTGAGACCTAGATCTAGTTTGGCTTGGAAAATCATTTCCTATGTTGAAACATTATAGGTCATTTTGTCTAAACCCTAAATTAAAAGTAAACTTCCCAAGACCATAACTTGATCAATTTTTATGAGATGAAAGATTTCCAAGTTTCACAATCCAATTCAATGTTTATAATTAAACTTTTATGTTTGGAGTGGGAGCTAATTCAACTTTTTTGAGCATGTGATATGAGTTTACATTATAGGTCACTTTTGAACCATACCATTGATCAAGTGATTTTTCCAAACTTCAAAAATGCATAACTCTATCATTTCAAATCCAAATGACATTAAATTGGTGACCATTTTGAAGGTCGTTGATAGAGCTACAACTTTAATGAAGCCACATTTCTCATTTAAAGCTCATATAAAAAGTTAAGCAAGGTGGAACATTGAGACATATGGCTTGACACTTAGAAAAATTTTGATATGTCAAAAATTTCCAAACTTTCACCTCAAATTTCTCCAAGTTCCAAGTTCCAAATGAATAAGTGTTGAACATGAAAGTTGTTCCTATTAATCTCGCCTTTCCAAAGAGCTCAAATTCATTCATTTTGGAAAAGGAATGCATAGGTTGCGCATGGCATGAACATGGTGATATCACTTGGCAAGGATCAAACTTCAAACATCAATGCACACTTGCCTTGCAATCCAAGCTTAATTCAGACTATCCAATATTCATTTGTGGACCTCAAGCAATGATTTCATGGGCATGTGTGCGCCCATGCACCCTTGCATCACCATTTTCCAAAATTGGAAAGTGATTTGAAGTGTGCAATTATCAACTGTTTTGGCTATAAATAGAGCTTCAATTGCTCATAAATGAACACACATTCGCGCCAGCTTTGATCCCCCATCTCAAACCCTCACTTTGCAAAGGATAAGCCTGAAAAATTCTCTAGAATTTGAGTTTGAATTTCCACTGTTTTGAAATTCAAATCTCCAGGAATCCATAGCCTTTCAAGCATCTAATCCTTCTTCTGCAAGCAAGTGGAGTGAGATCAAGCACAAGAAATATTAAGATCAGTTGAATCCAGACCTCCATTGAAGGTATTTTCCAGAAATTTTGAACTCTTCGATTCTCTCAAATTCTTGCTCAATTCTATTGATTCTTTGGTTGTCTAAAGTCCTACCAATATAGGAAAGAAGTTTGAGTTGCTTTGAGGCCAAATCGATGCAACTTAGTTCATGTACCTCAAATTTCAACTCCATGTATCTCTTAATATACTTGGAGTTAGAGTGAATTGAGGCCAGATTCGAGCTCAGTGCCATTTTTTCTTTAAGATCATGTCCTTGTTTTTAATTTTGGTGATGGTTGATGGTTGACCAGTCCGGTGAGGTCCACCGAAGAAGATGACCGGAGCTCTGGCTCCGGCTATACATTGGCAAGACTCTGAACCACATGATCCATTCATTGTGTTTTAATCCTAGGTGTTGGTTTTGATTACCAAAGTTGCCACGCGCTGACTAAGGACTATGGTAGATAGCACGCTCTTGGCCACTTTATCTGCCACCTCAATTAATTAGGGAGATCAAGTGATCCACGTATTTTTGATTTTCTGAATTTTCATTTTAATTGCATTATTTTCAATAATTCATATTAAATTCAATATTGATCCAAAAAATATGGGACTTTCACCAAAAAAATTCAAATATTTTTCTCTTTCATATTCTTAATTAAAATTATTTTTTGGATCATTATTAATATTTTTCATGAATTAATTAATTTTGCATTTGTTTTTAATTGTTTAAAAATATTTTTAAATGTCCAAAAATTATGATTTTTTTCTCCAAGGTCCTTTGACCTTGTTTGACCTATGATAAATCTCATGGCCATTTCTTTGGTGTTTTGATGAGATTTTAGGAATTGGACAAACCATATTTAATTTAAATGTACTATTTTAATATTTTTAATTGAATAAATGCCAAATAAATTTGTTGACCAATTGTGATGACTTTGTTAATGTTTGACTCTTGTTGTTGGGCCTTGGTCAAAGTTGATTTGACTTTGTCAAATTAATATCATTGGATTTAGGGGATTGATGGAATGTACATTCCATCTCCCAAAATGAATGAATGATATTAATTTGGTAAAAGTCCTCCTTTGACCAATTTGTGATTTCATTCATCCCCCTCCCACTTCATCTCATTCCTCTTCTTCATTCATTCATTCCACTTGGCCTATGACATCTCAAAGTCCTAATGTTTGTTGATTGAAAAATTGACATGAGTATGAATGAGATTAGGCTACACCTTTTGCATATTCTTTTTGTGTGTTGTATGTTTCATGAGCATAGTCTATTATACTATGTCTCTAACATGCATTAACACCAAAATTCTATTGCCCGACCTCAAATAGTTGTGACTTCTACATAAGTCCAATTACGATTGCTTAACATAGTGCTAAATTTGTGACATAAAAGGCATAAGCATTCTAGTTAGTGAGATTGTAAGTCTCCCCTCTTTCATGGTATTATGTGGAAACTTGACCTTCTTTCCTTCCTTTGGAAGATGTTTTGGTTCAAGGATCCATGCTTGTGATAAGTGGGTTGAGTGTTCTCCAAAGAATGTCTTGAAAAGCAAAAGCAAAACAATACTAACTTCTAACCTACTAACTACTAACTTTTAATTTCAAGCTTTTACTTTAATGCAATTTACTTTTAGCACTTTATTTCATTTGCCATTGTTCATATCATTCTAATTGTTTATGTTAATGTAATTTTCACTTTGTCCATTTGGACCATATTGTGTGATATATTTTGTTTGTGTATACTTTGCTTGTTTGTGTGGTCTTTGACCATTAATGTACATAATAATAACAAAAACCCTAAAAAACCTTTAAGGGGACTGTTGGCTTGATCTTGGATAAATGTGAAGGAGAAGAGCGATCCAAAACGCAGCGAAATTTAAAATTTCTCCTTTAGTGATCCTTAAGAGTGGGCATGATTAGTGATATAATCGTTACCTCTTTTGGTGATTGTAACCTTTGATGCAGATCTACGGAGCGATCACGAACGTTGAACGATGACAACGCCCCTACTCAGTCCACACGAACGAATTCCTTCAATCTCAGTGCTAGCTGCTATGAATGAAGGCTTTGAGTGAGAGAGAGAGAGAGAAATGAAATTGCAACTGCACCAATGCTTCTACACAAGGGTTCTATTTATAGAACCACTTTTGTGGGCTGCAAGCTAAAAAGCCCACTCAAGTGTATATGGCCCATATCTTATAATATGCCAAAATCACTTAAGCGCGTGGTACCTTACCATATTTCGTATTCTACTTAATGACACTGTACCTTACGATGTTCTACAATTCACTTAAGGGTACCGTATATTACGGTATTCCTTAGTTACTCTATCTCTCATCAATCCGTCCTTTTGTGTGTGACCCTGTAGGTTTTTCGCGGCATTGGCAATTATATTAAATCACATATTTATCATAATAAATAGTGAGCGGTATCTAGCAACACATCACTGCTACCCAAGACACGAAAATGTCATGTGATCTGACAAATCCTTTTGTGATAATACTTATGTGTACAATTACCCTTTTGCCCTTATGTCTATATTGAACACAAGGCATAGACCGTGTCATCCTTGTCCAGTTCAATATTGGGCCCATAGACATTTATCCTGTTACGCAGGATGGGAAAATTCCATCTAGGTCACTCATGTCCCTTAGCATGCTTCATGGAGTACCCATCAATTGTCTTTATGGTCATCCAATTACGGATAATGTTTGATCAACAATAAGGCACTCGACTCTACATCTAGGGTCCGTAGTGGTTTCAGGTTGAAGGGTGGTATACACCATTATCACCATGAGAATAACTTATGACACTTTGCATAACATTCTATATAGTATTACCATAGCGGGTCAATCCAGTATAAATATTACTCTTAATATTCATACCTATGTTTAAGACTTGATAACTCCTTATCCATGATCCCTGAGATGTGATCATCAGTCTATATACATAATCGTATTAATGCTTTAATGTTATTCCACTTCACAATAAAGCTCGACTACGGATACTTTAAGAATAATGTCCTTATGTTTAATGTGATCTCATGATTAAGTCACACTTGATACATTAAACGGACTAGCTATTCTAGGGACTTTATTAAACAAACATAATAAAGAAAAATCCTTTTATTATTATTCACTACTTCCAGGATAGCCTAACTGGTGTTTCACTCCGTTGGTATATGGGGTTGGATAGTGCAAGCATTCTCACTTTCAACGACTTGAGAGAGGCTTTTGTAAAGCAATACAAGTATAATGTAGACATGGCGCCGGATAGAGACCAGTTAAGGTCTATGTCTCAGAAGGACAAAGAGACATTCAAAGAGTACGCACAAAGATGGAGGGAGTTGGCTGCCCAGATCACTCCTCCTTTGGAGGAGAAAGAGATGACAAATATCTTCTTGAAAACTATGAGTTCATTTTATTATGAATGCATGATTGCTAGTGCCTCCAGTGATTTTACCGAAATGGTAAATATGGGGATAAGGCTTGAGGAAGGAGTCCGTGAGGGACGTTTGTCAAGAGATGAGGCGTCAACGAGCAAGAGATATGGTAACAAATTTGGCAAGAAGAAGGATAGTGAAACCAATGCAGTAATCAGTGGGAGGCAGAGGAGGCCTCAGATCAGAAGAAATCCACCACCCCGTCAACATCATCATCATCAAGTGTCATCAGTAATTCCGGTATTTTCTAATCAACAAGCAACACCAATTCAACAACAACAACAACATCAACGTCAATAACAACAACCACAACGAAGAACGAACACCTATAACAACAACAATACCAACAACAATCATCATCAGCAGAACTTTGAGAGGAAGAAGGTGTCTTTTGACCCGATTCCTATGTCGTATACAAAGATGTATCCCTCGCTAGTTCTCAAGAACTTAATTCAACCGAGGAACCCACCGTAGATCCCAGAACCACTTCCCTGGTGGTATAAACCTGAGCTCCGTTGTGCTTTTCATCAGGGAGCACCCGAACACGATATTGAAAATTGCTATCCATTGAAGTATGAGGTTCAAAAGCTTATGAAGAGTGGTATGGTGTCCTTTGAGGACCGCCCACCAAATGTGAAAGCAAACCCTTTGCTCGCTCATGGGAACTCTTCAGTGAATATGGTGGACAATTGTCCTAGAGAATTCAAGGTTTTTGATGTCCGGTTTATCCGAAGATCTTTGGTGCAGATGCACAAGGATATCTATTTGGTGAGTGACTGCGAACATGCCCATGATGATTGTATTGTCTGTAGTGTGAACCCAAGAGGGTGTGATATGGTGAAAAGGGACATCTAACGTCTGATGGATGAAGGCATGATCCAGATTATTCAAACCCATCATGTAGATGACGACGTCAATGTCATAGTGCCTGTTTTCAAACAATAAGAGCGGTTGGTAATCTAGTATGATAGAAGCAACAATAAGAACGTCAATCAAAGATCAGTATCGTCGTTGGTAATACGGTTAGCTGGCCCAATCCCGTATTCATCTGATAAGGATGTACCGTACCAGTACAATGCTACAATGATAGAGAATGGTCAAGAGGTCCCGTTACCTACGACTAGTTCAGTAGTGAGCATTGCCGATGTAACGAGGGTGACCCGCAGTGGTCGAGTGTTTGGGCTGATGGTCCCAGAAGAAATGATTGTTGGTAAGAAGGCAGAGGTGCCTAATGTAGATCCGATTGGCTGTTCAAAGGATAAGTCTGGTGAATCCAGCAACTTGAAAGCCAATGATGATGATGAGGTACTCAAATTGATAAAAAGAAGCGAGTTCAATGTGGTTGAGCAGCTGCTCCAGACTCCCTCAAAAATCTCAGTGTTGTCTCTGCTTTTGAATTCCAAAGCACAAAGAGAAGCACTACAGAGAGTTCTTGAACAAGCATATATAGAGCATGATGTTACTGTGGATCAATTTGATCACATTGTGGCTAACATCACTTCATGCAATAATTTGAGCTTTTGCGATGAAGAACTCCCTGAGGAGGGAAGAAATCATAACCTAGCTTTGCATATTTCAATGAACTGTAAGGAAGATGCTTTGTCAAATGTGCTTGTTGACACCAGTTCGTCACTCAATGTGCTTCCAAAGTTAACTTTGTCAAAGCTATCTTACCAAGGAGCGCCTATAAGGTACAACGGTGTAATCGTCAAAGCCTTTGATGGTTTGCGCAAAACGGTAATTGGTGAAGTGGACCTCCTAGTCAAGATAGGTCCGAGTGATTTTCAGATTACTTTTCAAGTAATGGATATACATCGGCCTACAGTTTCTTATTGGGAAGGCCATGGATTTGTCAAGAATGGAAAGCTTGTGATTGTTGGAGGAGAGAAAGCGCTATTGGTTAGCCATCTGTCATCTTTCTCGTATGTTGAAGCTGAGGATGAGGTTGGAACTCCGTTCCAAGCCTTATCTATTGTTGCTGAGAAGAGAGTTTGGGCACCTATGTCCTCGTTGAAAGATGCTCAGAAGATTGTTGAAGAAGGTACTGTTGATCAGTGGGGGCACATGGTAGAGGTATCCGACAACAAAGACAGAACCGATTTGGGGTTCCAGAAAGGCTCATCAACTGTTAGATCTGAAGATATGCAACTTAGCTTCCGTAGCGGAGGGTTCATTCATGGTAATGAGCAACACTTAGCTGCTGTGCTAGAGGATAACAAAGAGGAAGACTGCACCAACTTTGTAACGCATGGAAAGACATGCAACAATTAGATTGCCATTTATATTCCTATTATTTCTCATCGGTCTAAGTAATTGCTTTTATATTTTAAAATCCTTCTCCTATGCCTAAGGGAGAAGTGAACATTGTTTGGGAATTTTTAAATTGATCATCAATAAAATTAGTTATATTCATCCACATCTTTGATGTTTTGTTTTTACTTTTTGCTTTATTCTGAAAATGGTAATCACAAAAAACATAAATAAATAATATAATTGCCCATCTGCATAATATTTGGTCACAAATTCACTTATCTAAAATCAAAATATCAAATCATTATGCAGGTTGGTTCCTAACCCCATTGAATACAATGATCCTTCTCCGTCTCCAAATTTTGAATTCCCTATGTTTGAGGCCGATGAGGAAAGTGATGTGGAAGTGAGTGAGGAATTGTATTGTCTTCTTGAGCAAGATGAAAAGATTTTTCAGCCGTTTGAAGAGCAGATTGAGCTAGTCAACTTGGGTTCCGAAGATGATGTGAAGGAAGTCAAAATTGGGTCTCGACTGCGTCCAGATGCTAAGAAGGGGTTGATTGATCTTCTTCGAGAATATTCAGATGTGTTTGCTTGGTCCTATCAAGACATGCCTGGTTTGGATTCTGAGATTGTGGAGCATAGATTGCCGTTGAAGCCAGAATGCCCGCCAGTCAAGCAGAAGTTGAGAAGAGCGCATCCTGATATGATTGTGAAGATCAAAGTGGAAGTGTAGAAGTAGATTGATGCCAGTTTCCTTTTGACTGCTGAGTATCTGCAATGGGTGGCCAATATTGTGCCAGTGCCGAAGAAAGATGGAAAAGTCTGCATGTGTGTTAATTATAGAGATTTGAATAAAGCCAGTCCGAAAGATGATTTCCCTCTGCCACACATTGATATGTTGGTAGACAATACTGCTAAATTCAAAGTCTTTTCGTTTATGGATGGATTTTCCGGATATAATCAGATAAAGATGGCACCCAAAGATATGGAGAAGACCACATTCATTATACCCTGGGGAACATTTTGTTATAGAGTGATGCCTTTCAGTCTAAAGAATGCTGGTGCAACTTACCAGAGAGGAATGACTACTCTTTTTCATGACATGATGCATAAAGAGATTGAAGTATATGTCGATGACATGATTGCTAAATCAATTGATGAAGAGGAACATGTTGAGCATTTGTTGAAGCTATTACAGCATTTGAGGAAGTATAAACTCTGCTTGAATCCCAATAAGTGTACTTTTGGTGTTCGTTCTGGTAAGTTGTTGGGCTTTATTGTCAGCGAGAAGGGTATTGAAGTTAATCCTGCCAAGGTCGAAGCAATACAAGAGATGCCTGCGCCCAAAACTGAGAAGCAAGTCAGGGGTTTTCTCGGTCGCTCGAATTATATTTCCAGATTCATTTCCCACATGACTGCCACATGTGCGCCTATATTCAAGCTTCTTCGGAAAGATCAGTCTTGTGATTGGATTGAAGACTTCCAGAAAGCATTTGATAGTATCAAAGAATATATGCTTGAGCCTCCGATTTTGTCTCCACCTGTTGAAGGAAGACCGTTGATCATGTATTTGACTGTGCTTGAAGACATTATGGGTTGTATCCTTGGTCAACAAGATGAGACTGGAAGGAAAGAATTTGCAATCTACTACCTCAGTAAGAAGTTCAACGACTGTGAGACTCGGTATTCAATGCTTGAGAAGACTTGTTGCGCATTCACTTGGACTGCTAAGCGTCTGCGCCAATATATGTTGAATAATACCACTTGGCTGATATCCAAAATGGATCCAATCAAGTATATATTTGAGAAGCCTGCTTTAACTAGGAGGATTGCCTGTTGGCAGATGTTGTTATCAGAGTATGATATCGAATACCGATCTCAGAAAGCGATCAAAGGTAGTATCTTGGATGACCATTTGGCTCACCAACCAATTGAAGATCATCAGTCAGCGCAGTATGATTTTCCCGATGAAGAGATTTTGTACTTGAAAATGAAAGATTGTGATGAATCATTGCTTCAAGAAGGGCCAAAACCTGGTTCCCGTTGGGGCATGGTATTTGATGGAGTTGTTAATCAATATGGAAATGGCATTGGGGCAGTGATTATTACTCCTCAAGGCACGCATCAACCATTTATAGCTAGATTGACTTTCAAGTGTACAAACAACATGGCAGAATATGAAGCTTGCATTATGGGGCTTGAAAAGGCCATGAATCTCAGAATCAAGTATTTGGATGTCTTTGGTAATTCGGCTTTGGTTGTGAATCAGATCAAAGGAGAATGGGAGACAAATCAACCCGTTTAATACCGTATAGAGATTATGCGAGGAGGATTTCAACTTTCTTTACAAAGTTTGAATTTCATCATATCTCTCGAGATGAAAACCGAATGGCAGATGCTTTTGCAACATTGGCGTCAATGATTGTAGTGAAGTATTGGAATGAAGTTTCCAATTTATCTGTGATGCATCTTGATAGGCCAGCTCATGTGTTTGTTGTTGAAGAGATCAAAGACGAGAAGCCGTGGTATTACGTCATCAAATGTTTCCTCCAAAGTCAGATTTACCCGCCTAGGGCATCTTTGAAAGATAAGAAGACTTTGAGAAGATTAGCCGGTAATTTCTACTTGAATGGTGATGTACTGTACAAGAGAAACTTTGACATGGTTTTGCTCAGATGCGTGGATAGACACGAAACAAACTTGTTGATGACCGAAGTGCATGAAGGGTCCTTTGGTACTCATTCCAATGGACATGCAGTGGCGAAGAAAATGTTCGAGCAAGTTACTATTGGTTGACAATGGAATCTGACTGTTGCAAATTTGTGAAGAAATGCCACAAGTGTCAAATATATGCTGATAAGATTCATATTCCTCTGACACTATTGAATGTTATTTCTTCCCCATGGCCCTTCTCCACGTGGGGAATTGATATGATTGGGATGATTGAGCCAAAAGCTTCGAATGGACATCGTTTCATTTTGGTGGCAATTGACTACTTCACCAAATGGGTTGAAGCGGTATCGTATGCAAATGTAACCAAGCAAGTTATTGTAAGGTTTATCAAGAATCAGATCATATGCCGTTATGGTGTTCCAAGTAAGATCATTACTGATAATGGATCGAACTTGAATAGCAATATGGTGGAAGCTCTTTGTAAAGACTTCAAGATTGCATATCATAATTCTTCTCTCTACAGACCAAAGATGAATGGGGTTGTTGAAGCTGCAAATAAGAACATCAAGAAGATTATCCAAAAGATGGTTGTCACGTACAAGGATTGGCATGAGATGCTCCCATTTGCTTTGCATGGGTATCGTACATCCGTCCGCACTTCAACAGGGGCAACCCCTTTCTCTCTTGTATATGGTATGGAAGCAGTGCTCCCCGTAGAGGTTGAGATTCCTTCATTGCGTGTGCTTATGGAAGCCAAGTTTACTGGAGCTGAATGGTGTCAGGCCAGGTTTGACTAGTTGAATTTGATTGAAGAGAAGAGATTGACTGCCATGTGTCATGGTCGGTTATATCAGCAGAGAATGAAGAAAGCTTTTGATAAGAAGGTCAAACCTCGAGTATTCAGAGAAGTTGACCTTGTGCTCAAGAAAATTTTGACGTTCAAGCCAGATTCCAGAGGAAAATGGACTCCTAATTATGAAGGCCCATATGTTGTTAAGAGAGCCTTTTCAAGAGGTGCATTGATTCTTACAACTATGGATGGTGAAGAGTTCACTCGTTCTGTGAACGCAGATGCAGTCAAGTAATACTTCACCTAAAAAATAAAAGAACAATACGCTAAGTTGAAAACCCGAAAGGGCGGCTTAGGCAAAAATGAGCGTCTCGGTGGATTGAAAACCCGAAAGGGTAATCCAAGCAAAAATTAGAGACATAAAACAGAAAGAATTTCCCGATAAGTTGAGTACCCCACCTTGGGGCAACTTATGCAAAAATTAGGGATAATGGCAAGTAACTGCATTCTGATGGTCTTTAGTGTTTTGAAGGTTTAAGCACAAGGGCTGACATCAGTGCATCTCTATTAACGGTCAAGAGCGCAGTGGATATCAAGAGTTGGTAGAAGGATTAAGGATCATTTGTATTCAATGTAACCCTTTTCCATGTAAATTACCATTTTCAACTTTGTAAAATCTATGGAGTCTTGTCATTTACAGACTACCATTCTATTAAATAAAGTTGAGCTTTTATCCAATTGTTTCTACTCTTATTTACTTCAGCCAATAGTTTTAAATTTTATTATAATCATTTTGAAATTAAATTTTTAAATCAAAATCAAGTTTTCTTTAATATAATATAAAAGCAAGAATTTTTCCAAAAGGAATATCAACAACATTTCAATAAATAACAAGTCCTTAAGTGTGAAGCATCAGAGGTTCCCCAAGCAGTTAACCTTTCGGGTATCCATAGACATTATTGTTGATTCAATTCCTCGGTGGAGTGTTTGATCCTCAGTGGAATTTCTTTGTCCCCAGCTGATTTGGTTGATCCAGATACCCTGCGGCGTGTTGTTTTCCCTAACAGAGTTTCTGCTGTCCCCAGCGGAGTTTCTGCATTCTCTAGAAAAGTTCGTATTTCCTCAGCAGGGTTGAGATGGTTGAACTTCCCCATGTGGATCGCTTTGGTGTCCCTCACCAATCGCTATTCATTTTGCTCCCAGACAAAGTTTCCTCCTGGTTTTTGAGCAGTTTTTGTTGATTATTTCTCTATAGGGTTGTCTCCCATTGTTTTATGGTGTTGACCTAAAATTTCCCACAAATTGGATGATCTATCCTCAACAGATCTTCTCCTTCCCCAGTTAGGTTTGAACCTTTGGGATGTTGATCTCTCTGTTCTCCGGCAGTTGTCTCCATATTTTGTGGATTGACCGAGGATTGTACCAGTGATTCAATTCTTTGTGACACCTCTGTATCCTTTGCGATCGTTTTGTCAGCATAACCATCATATATACATATACATATACATATACATTTATGTAATTTCATAATTTGCATATCCTGCATATTCATATTTGATTTGTTTGAGATTCTCATTCTCTGTTATGGCGGTGCTTTATCCCCATACCAAATCTGGTGTATGTCCTCCTTCAATTATAGAGTGTCAGTCCCTTAAGTAGAAAGACTTTAACCTTTCTCTGTTTCCCCACTGAATTTGTTTACTCGTGGATGGTTGTTGTTTCAGTTTCCTCTCCAGTAGATTTTCTAGATGGAGTTACTCCCCTTGAGTTATGTCCTCATTGGGTTAAGTTTTAATTAACCGTTTCTTTCTAGATCTTACTTAGATAGATGCTTTGGTCCCCTAAGAGTCTATTACCCAGTAATTGGTGATAGTCTTCTTAGTTTGCAGTTTGCTACTTCTTGCCCAATACCCAACAAAAGTACCCTTTTTCTCCTCAGTAGAGTCCCCAGGAAGTATATCCTTGATATGTTCATCCTAACCGATGACGGATATCTTTCTATTCCCTGCCTGAGTTTATCCTTGATATTTTCACTTTAACCAGTGACGGGTATTCTCATCTTTAGTATTCTACCCAGTAAAAAGGTAGTTGTAATCCCTATTTTGTTCCTCAGAGAGTTAATCCTTGATATGTTCATCCTAACCGATGAAAGGCTTCCTTCTCTTTGCGGTCTTCTACCTAGTAACCGGTAGTTGTAAATCCTGCCTTTTTTTTGTCCCCTTCGCAAAGTTAATCCTTGATATGTTCATCTTAACCGGTGACAGATTTTCTCTTTGATGGTATTCTATCCAGTAACTGATAGATGTAATTCCTATTTTATCTCCTCATAGATTCTATCCTTGATATGTTCATCTTAACCGGTGACAGATTTTCTCTTTGACGCTATTCTATCCAGCATTCGATAAATGTAATTCCTACTTTTTTGTTCAGTTGGTTTACCCTTGATATGTTCATCCTAACCAATGAAGGGTATCCTCCTTGACAATCCCAGGCAAGTATATCCTTGATATGTTCATCCTAACCGATGACGGATTTTCTTCCCTGTTGAGTTTATCCTTGATATGTTCATCCTAACCGATGATGGGTACTCTCACCTTTGGTCTTCTTCCCAGTAACTGGTAGTTGTAAATCCTATTTTCTGCAGTTTTCCCCAGCAAGGCTATTCTTACCTAGTAACCGATAATGAATACTCCCTCCTGGCGGTTCCCAGCGAGTCATCCTTGATATGTTCATCCTAACTGATGACGAATGTTCTCTCTGTCAAATCTTTATCATCTCCTTACCCAGTAACAGGTAGTAGATAATAAATTTCTTCTCCTCCTGTGCTGAAGTTTATTTCTTCCCCAGTCGAGTTGAGTGCATATTTCCTTAGTGAAATCATTTTCCCCTGCGTGAGTCGAGTACTTCAGTTTTATCCTGACTTACTCGTATCCCCTGCAGATGTCGTGATTTCTCTAGCTGAGTCTTTCCATTTTGTATGGAATCGCTCGAGTTCCCCCAGTAGTTTTGAGTCGTAGTCTGGCCTACACATAACTCTTTTTTATCCCCCAGAGTCTCTGTCTCCCCAGTGAGTTTTCCTTACGAAATGCATTATACTCCTGAGGACTTTCGGTCTTTCTAATTTGTTTTCCTTTGTGGCAATATTCCCCCCACAAAGAATTTACCTTTGCATTCATGTCATATGCATCATGAGGTCTCTTAGGGACCAAAATTTGTTTCTCTATTGTTATTTAAGCCCATTCTACTCAGTCGAGCCAAAGATTTTAACCTTCACCTCCTCAGTTAGAATATCCTTAAATAGGGGCAGCTGTAAGACCCCAATTTTGACCCTAAGATCCCTCATGGAATTTCATCATAAGCATTAGCATTAAGATCATACCTTGGCATCCTCCTTACCCCTCTTTCATTGGGTTTGTTCTGGGAGAGATCACCAATCACTTTGTGATTGTATCATACTTGTATTTTATCATTTCACTAACCAAAATATCAAAAAAAAATATGTCTTTGTATTTGCCTAACTCTTTTGTAGGAAGGACATGATCTCCATTGATCTATCAAGTTCACACCTAGGGTTTGAGACCCTCATGAACAAAGAGTACAACCAATAATTGATCCAAGAATGGTTATGAGCATCATATATAAGTACTAATGTTCTCTACATATTATATTGATCAAGTTTTCTTCAAGATTTTGAGGGTGATTTGCCTTGGAAACCCTAGTTTGACTAGGTATCTTAAGTAACTTCTCCAACAAGCTATCTCACCAATTGTTCAAATTTCTCAAGGGACACTTCAAAATTCATCATCTTATGCATATATGATCTACCATGAGCCTAGAAAGTCAAGAGAATTGGAAGTTAGCAAGTTGGTTTATGGTGGTTGGTCAGATGAATTCATCTGATCAAAACTAGGTCTCCCTAGACCCTGTCTCCTACAATTTTCACTATATGAAAATGATTCCAAGATGAAACTTACTCTAAATGACATTCCAAAAAACTTTCATGTTGAGACCTAGAGCTAGTTTTGCTTGTAAAATCATTTTCTATGTTGAAACATTATAGGTCATTTTGTCTAAATCCTAAATTGAAAGTCAACTTCCCAAGACCATAACTTGCTCAATTTTTATGAGATGAAATATTTCCAAGTTGAAAAATCAAATTCAATGTGTCTAATTCAACTTTTATGTTTCGAGTGTGAGCTAATTCAACTTTTTTGAGCATGTGACATGAGGTTATATTATAGGTCACTTTTGACCTATACCACTGATCAAGTGACTTTTCCAAACTTCAAAAATGCATAACTCTATCATTTCAAATCCAAATAACATGAAATTGGTGACCATTTTGAAGTTCTTTGAGAGATATACAACTTTGATTAATACACTTTTCTCATTTGAAGCTCATATAAAAAGTTAAGCAAGGTGGAACACTGAGACATATGGCTTGACACTTAGAAAAATTTTGATATGTCAAAAATTTCAAAACTTACACCTAAAATTTCTCCAAGTCCAAGCTCCAAATGAAAAAGTGTTGAACATGAAAATTGTTCCTCTTGATCTCACATTGCCAAAGAGCTCAAATTCATTCATTTTGGACAAGGAATGCATAGGCTGCGCATGGCATGAACATGGTGATATCACTTGGCAAGGATCAAACTTCAAACATCAATGCACACTTGCCTTGCTATCCAAGCTTAATACAGACTATCCAATATTCATTTGTGGACCACAAGCATTGATTTCATGGGCTTGTGCGCGCCCATGCACCCTTGCATCAGCATTTGCCAAAATTGGAAAGTGATTTGAAGTGTGCAATTATCAACTGTTTTAGCTTTAAATAGAGCTTCAATTGCTTAGAAATGAACACACATTTGCGCCAACTTTGATCCCCCATCTCAAACCCTCACTTTGCAAAGGATAAGCTTGAGAAATTCTCTTGAATTTTGGTTTAAATTTCCACTATTTTGAAATTCAAATCTCCAGAAATCCATAGCCTTTCAAGCATCTAATTCTTCTTCTGCAAGCAAGTGGAGTAAGATCAAGATCAGTTGAATCCAGACCTCCATTGAAGGTATTTTCCAGAAATTTTGAACTCTTCGATTCTCTCAAATTCTTGCTCAATTCTTATGATTCTTTGGTTGTCTGAAGTCCTACCAATGTAGGCAAGAAGTTTGAGTTGCTTTGAGGCCAAATCGAAGCAAATCAGTTCATGTACCTCAAATTTCAACTCCATGTATCTCTTAATATACTTGGAGTTAGAGTGAATTGAGGCCAGATTCAAGCTCAGTGCCATTTTTTCTTTAAGATCATGTCCTTGTTTTTAATTTTGGTGATGGTTGATGGTGGACCAGTCCGGTGAGGTCCACCGGAGAAGATGACCGGAGCTCTAGCTCCGGTGATGCATTGACAAGACTCTGAACCACATGATCCATTCATTTTGTTTTAATCCTAGGCCTTGGTTTTGATTACCAAAGTTGCCACGCGCTGACTAAGGACTATGGTAGATAGCACGCTCCTGGCCACTTTATCTGCCACCTCAATTAATGAGGGAGATCAAGTGGTCCACGTATATTTGATTTTCAAAAATTTTCATTTTAATTGCATTATTTTCAATAATTCATATTAAATTCAATATTGATCCAAAAAATATGGGACTTTCACCAAAAAAATTCAAATATTTTTCTCTATCATATTCAGAATTAAAATTATTTTTTTGGATCATTATTAATATTTTTCATGAATTAATTGATTTTGCATTTGTTTTTAATTGTTTAAAAATATTTTTAAATGTCCAAAAATTATGAAATTTTTTCTCCAAGGTCCTTTGACCTTGTTTGACCTATGATAAATCTCATGGCCATTTGTTTGGTGTTTTGATGAGATTTTAGGAATTGGACAAACCATATTTAATTTAAATGCACTATTTTAATATTTTTAATTGAATAAATGCCAAATAAATTTGTTGACCAATTGTGATGACTTTGTTAATGTTTGACTCTTGTTGTTGGGCCTTGGTCAAAGTTGATTTGACTTTGTCAAATTAATATCATTGGATTTAGGGGATTGATCGAATGTACATTCCATCTCCCAAAATGAATGAATGATATTAATTTGGTAAAAGTCCTCCTTTGACCAATTTATGATTTCATTCATCCCTCTCCCACTTCATCTCATTCCTCTTCTTCATTCATCCATTCCACTTGGCTTATGACATCTCAAAGTCTTAATGCTAGTAGATTGAAAAATTGACATGAGTATGGATGAGATTAAGCTACAACTTTTGCATATTCTTTTTGTGTGTGGTATGTTTCATGAGCATAGTCCATTATACTATGTCTCTAACATGCTTTAACACAAAAATTCTATTGTCCGGTCTCAAATAGTTGTGACTTCTACATAAGTCCAATTACGATTGCTTAACATAGCGCTAAATTTGTGACATAAAATGCATAAGCATTCTAGTTAGTGAGATTGTAAGTCTCCCCTCTTTCATGGTATTGTGTGGAAACTTGGCCTTCTTTCCTTCCTTTGGAAGATGTTTTGGTTCAAGGATCCATGCTTGTGATAAGTGGGTTGAGTGTTCTCCAAAGAATGTCTTGAAAAGCAAAAACAAAACAATACTAACTTCTAACCTACTAACTACTAACTTTTAATTTCAAGCTTTTACTTTAATGCAATTTACTTTTAGCACTTTATTTCATTTGCCATTATTCATATCATTATAATTGTTTATGTTAATGTAATTTTCACTTTGTCCATTTGGACCATATTGTGTGATATATTTTATTTGTGTATACTTTGCTTGTTTGTGTGGTCTTTGACCATTAATGTACATAATAATTACAAAAACCCTAAAAAACTTTTGAGTGGAATTTTGGCTTGATCTTGGACAAATGGACTTAGAATCTAGGAAATCTCCCTATGCTAATGGACTTGACCAATGTCAACTTGTTGAAGAACCAAGTACTTGGAAATTGAAATTCATATGATACATCTTTAAAGATCTCTCTAAGATTCATCTGCAACATGATCATTGTGAAGCTGTTATTTTGAACCGGTGACTTATGGAATTCATCTATTACATGGGTTATTTTGAAGAAGATCATGGAATGGCTAAGCTTGGATGAGGCCATCTTTATTTGATGCCTTGCTCTTCAAGATAATATAATTGTGCATTTATGTGTTGCTTGATTCTAAAAGTTCAAGGGAATTCTGGGTTTCTATTGACATTCTTGTCTATTGGATTGCTACCCATTTGGTCAGATCTTTTCAACTCTAAACTTTTAATTTTGTACATAAAGTAGTCTCTTCATCTTCTCCCCATTTCTTTAATTTCAAAATCTCTCCCTCCATTTTTTCAAAATCTTATTTGTGTGAACTAGTTTTGTTCTAAACTTTGACCACTTTTGCAAAAACATAGAAACTTTGGCCTTATGCCATTGCATTTTCCAACTTCTTTTTTTAAATCCAACTTGTGAATAAACTTAACTATACTTGACTTAAACTTTCAAAAAGCCAAAAAGAACTAACTCATTCAAACCATTTTAGGCCTTTGTGCCTTTCAAATTTAAATTTTGTTAAAATCAATGCATCCATTTTGAAATTTGTATCACGAACTACGAGGTTTTGATCCCTCATTTTTATGTCTGTACGTAGGCACAAGTATGAAAGTCTTGTGAAACACAAAAATATAATTAATGAATTCTTTTCTCATCCCCCAGTCTTGTGAAACACAAAAACTCTTGTTATTTGATCTCTAGCTTATCCCTAGCTTGATGATCATGAATTTCCCGCTTCAGAAATTAAGTGGCGACTCTGCTGGGGAGTAGTCTCCAGTGGGTTTAGCCTACTTTTTGTGTGTATATATTTGTATATATGTGATGTTTGTATATATGTATGTGTGATATAATCTGTTTGTTGTGCTTGGTGACCTCTGAGTGGTGAGATAAGTTCTAACCTGAACTTGAGTGAAATTAAGATAGGAGGGTGGTATAGTCATGTTCGACTTGTGTGGAGTAGTCCTTAACAAGTTGGCTTGAGATCCATCCGCTCAGTGGAGACTCCTTTGGATTTGGAAATGTCACACAAGTATTTGTGGTTAGGCATTACTATTTCTAATTGGGTCTGAGAAGTTGAGGACCTTAGAACATTTAACCCATCTTGGCATATTTAGGACGTAGTGCGGAAACTATTCAAGTGTAGACTTGATAACAATTGTTACGCGATACTACACTCAGACGAGTTTCTCTTGAGAATATTATGGGTCGATGAGTCAGTCATCTTAACCTGTAATATCTGATAGATGGAATTAAGACTCTGGGAACTTTTTAGAACACGATCTACAGGTTTTTATCCTTAGTTCACTCCTTTGGGATGGTTCTTACCCAGACTCCATGCTCGTGACTTACAACAAACCCTTGATTCTTGGTTGATCCAATCAAGTCTTGTCAATATCAATGGAACTTGGGCGTTGATAAGGTGTAAACCATAATCCACCAAAATGGATGATTGATCTTGACAAAGATTTGATTTATCCCTTGACCTTTGTTTGATTGCCTTGTGTGATCCCTTATTTATGATTGTTGCATTCATACATTCATGCGCATCATAACATTCATCACACGAAAATTTCAAGGAACTAAGGTATCATTTGCAAATATTTTCAGACCATGGATTGTGGACAAAGGAACACTAAGAAGTACAGTTTCAGATGTCCCGACTTGAAAGAGTTAAGGAAGCTAGCATCTTTTGTATTAGATCCCTTGGACTTCAAACAACGTCATGGGAAGCTTTTGTCTATCTTGTCTGCCAATGTAGTTGAAGGACTTTTGATTGTGCTAGTGCAGTTCTATGATCCTCTTTACCATTGTTTTACTTTCCCAGATTTTTAGCTTGTGCCTACCTTGGAGGAGTATTCTCATCTTTTGGGGATACCTATTTCTGGTAGAGTGTCTTTTAGTGGATTGGAGGAGATTCCCCGATCTAGTATTATTGCTGAAGCTCTTCACTTGAAGAAGTCTGAGATAGAGGATCATTGGGTGAAGAAATGAGGGTTATTTGGGTTGCCATATGTTTTCCTCATCAAGGAAGCTACTACTTTTGCTCAAGCTGGTAGTGTGGACGCTTTTGAATCTATCTTGGTGTTGCTCATCTATGGATTAACTTTGTTCCCTAACATTGACGGTTTTATTGATGTTAACGCCATTAGACTTTTCTTGATTAGGAATCCTGTGCCTACTTTGTTGGGTGATATGTATTTCTCTTTGCATCTAAGGAATTCTAAGGGTGGTGGAACGATTGTCTGTTGTATCCCTCTTCTGTACAAGTGGTTTATTTTGCACTTGCCTCAAACACTTGCTTTTGTGGAGAACAAATAATGTCTAAGGTGGTCTCAGAGACTTATGTCTCTCACTAATGATGATATAGTTTGGTATGGTCCGTCTTTAAGCAGTTTGGATATTATTGATAGTTGTGGTAAATTCTCTAATGTGCCTCTCAGTGGTACACAAGGAGGAATTAACTACAACCCTGCTTCGGCTCGTCGTCAACTTGGGTTCCTGATCGCTATATTCGCAAGTGCACGAATCATGTCAGAGTAATATAAAAGAATATCGATCCCATAGAGACCAAATCGTCAATCTATCGATTACTATCGTTACGATGTTTATCTAAGGCGGTATAAAAGATATATTGATGTTGCAAAATAACGGTAAATAATAAACGCAGTGCGGATAAAGACAGGTTTGAATGTATTTCACGTCAGTTAAACAATTTTTAGATTGTCTAAATAGAACTACTTATGGGGCAATATTTTCTACTCTTGAAAAGAATCCATTTAACAGGAACTGTCGCTTTCGCGTATTCAGAACTGAGTTTACCCTTAAATTAAGGCCTTTTATTGTCACTTATAAAAGGGCGCAAAATGCTAAAGTAGTAAACTTATTTTTAAGAAATAAGAGTCGTAAACTTAGTTAAAAAGTGATTTTGATTTGGAAAGTTTTACCCAAGGAGTTTCCTGATTTTAAATCTATCAACGCGTCCGAAAACAGTTTCAAAAATCGTTTTTCCTTAAAGTGATAAAAATTCCTAGTTAACTAAGCCAGGGTGCTTTCACACTCCTTGAATAGTTAAAACTAACCAAGTTTGTTTCATAAAACTCAAGTTAAAAATCAAAACAGCCTTTAAAGCATTTCTATAGATTCAATATGTGAAACATCTCTTTAACCGTGATCTTTACATTCTAACCTTTAAAAGGTTTAGCCAGACATGGTAATGCAAACAATCACAACGATATCGATCATGATGAAAAGTTATTTTAGAATGTAAGGCGTAAAGAAAGAGTAAAGCGTGTAAAATAATTAAAACGAGCAATAAAGATAACGGCAAGAAATTTAAATAAAGTAAAGGCAATGACAGGAATTAAATAAAGTAAAGCGTGGACAGAAATTAAATAAAGTAAAGCGTGGACAGAAATTAAATAAAGTAAAGGCAATGACAGGAATTAAATAAAGTAAAGCGTGGACAAAAATTAAATAAAGTAAAGCGTGGACAAAAATTAAATAAAGTAAAGCGTGGACAGAAATGAAATAAAGTAAAGATAATGACAAGTAAAATAAATAAAAGCGATTAAATAAGAACCTACTCCAAACAGAGGCTTTAAATATGGTACAAGGAAAATAAACCTTCGACTCTGAAGATAAAGACGGCAGCAAAATCAAAGTGCTCCAACTCAATCTCACTAAGGTGTGATAACCCCTCGATGTGACAGATTACCGCTTTTACAGATGATAAATATAGTCTTAGTGTTGTAAACTAAGTTGGATGATTTGGAAATGAAATGGAACGACCTATTTATAGAGGAATTCAGCAGCTTGCAAAGACCATGGTGCCCTTCAACTTCTCCTTAGTTGGAACGTGAATTCCTAAGGTGGTGCCCGCCACCCCTTCATGGCGCCCGCCATGTGTGGAAATGGGAAAGTTCATGGGAACGTGGCGGTTACCTCTTGGTTGAGGACTGATGAGTCATGGCTTCTCCTATAGCGACCGCCATGTGTACAATATTTGCCGAAAAACCCTAATTTTTGGTCTTTTTGCTTCGTTTCTTCTAAAAGGGTCCCGAGAGAGCTAAACATCTGAAAACAACATAAAAGAGAGCATAACACAAGCAAAATGATAATAAAGACCTAATAAACATGTGAAATCCGAGTCAAAAACACGGTGTGATTCAGTGTGATCAAATTCTCCCACACTTAAACCTTTGCTTGTCCTCAAGCAAAAAGTCTTTATAGCTCGTGTAAGAAAAACAGTATCAACCAAAGTTAATTCAAGGCCAGAAAAACTTATAAGTTCATTCAAGGAATGTATCGATAGGTACTAACGAATCGAGCTAAGGATATTGTAGTGACATTTCCCGCAAATGCGGCCATTGGCTTCGTTCCTATACAAATCAATCCACGTCACCCCACCATACCTAGGCTTTCTTTTCGTCTTCTTCAAGTCCTTTTCATTCAGGTGCAATCATATTAAGCCTGTTATCCGTACATACTCGTAGTAATGTGACCGATTAGTGATTATGATCTTAAGCATGGGGCTCTGGTACATAAGTTGGTGTAACCCCTTTATTTAACCCAATTTGTAGTTGTGGGGGATTGGATCGTAATCCACCCTACCATGTTCAGCACCATATACCTCTGAACCAACCAACAATAGGTGTATTCTTATATATACTTAAGCATGGGGCTCTGGTACATAAGTTGGTGTAACCCCTTTATTTAACCCAATTTGCAGCTGTGGGGATTGGATCGTCATCCACCCTACCAAGTTCAGCACCAGATACCTCTGAACCAACCAACAATAGGCATATTCTTATATATATTTTTTATATTTTTTTCTTCTGCATGTTTCGCATATGTCTTTATTTTGCTAGTTTAAAAAACCGTGATAGAGTCACCTAGCCCGAATTTTCATACAACTTGAGAACAAAGCAGGAATTTTTGTGATCATTCACTTATTTTCATCGGCCCCCTACGTAGAGCATGCTTAAGTCGGATCTGACTGCAAGGATAAACTACTTAAGGACTTATTTGGAACAAGAATTAGGGCCACAACATATGGGGTATCGGGATCGACTCTTATAATCATGAAGCCTATGGTGTTAAGACAATATCGATTTTTAGAAAAGGTTTTCCCAAGTCTTTTAGATCCCGTCATAAACCTGTCTTATAGCCTGAATATTCAAGATGCACTGTTGTCATAGCTCAAATTTTTTTTTTGGTAAGGTTAAAGAAATGGGAGAAATACGGATACACTACACAGATGACTCGTCAAACACATGTTATTTATTGAAAGAAAAAGCAAACAACTAAAATGCACAAAACATACTAAAAATAAAGAAAAAGCGATAAAAAGCGATAGAAATCTCCTCCCACACTTAAACCGAACATTATCCTCAATGTTTTGATATGAGATAGGGTAGGAGTAACCTAGAAGGGGGAGAGAGAGAACTATGGGTGATCACCGGTACCGTCATCGTCACCGCGCTGGTCAAGATGCCTGGTCAATAGGAACATTAGGTGGCAAAGGACCGGTAAAAGGTGGAGCGTCGAGATTATACGTCCAGTTCCTTGCATGTCGCACATCTGTACGTTGAAAGCAAGGTAAAACAACATTGGGTATAGCTACACCATGGATCATTGTTGAAAACCACCTGCTTGTCGCACCTTGCATAATTTCATATCCTTCAAAAAATTTAAGTTAATGGTGCGGTGAGGTAGTGGTTCTAAGGTGGCTAACTCTGCGTTAAGATTTAACGCTCTAGCAATAGAGGTAATTAAACCACCAAAAGAAATGGTTCATCCCTTTTTAAGAATGGCAGACATATGAGCAAATATAAAAGGAACAGGATTGATCCTTCTATTAGTGAGGCAACCCTGTAAAAATAGCAACTCTTGAGCATTTACTTTGTTAGAATTTTCTCGACCAAATATAGTACATGCCAAAAGATATCGAAAAATACGTATGGCCGGGTTATGAATATTAGAAGCTAAAGTTCCTTCAAAGGAGGTGACAACCACATTCGATAATCTATTCCAAAAAGTAAATGCTTCGAGTGCCCATTCAGCATCTAAGGGTGTCTCACAGATGGCACCCTCACCGTAAGGCATTCCTAACAAACCTGCTAAGGCATCAGTAGTGTACTCGTATTCCACATTAAACATTCTAAAACAAACGGTACCAATCATGCTAGCAGTGCCAGGGTAAACAGTGTAAATTAGGGAACTCAAAATTTCTCTAGTCAGCCTATGATAGGTGGGTGCTTTATTAGCAAAAATATCGTGTAATCCTAAAGTATCAAGCATATGGAAAACACTATGGTATGTCCCTAAAGTATATAAACAATCTTCGTCTACATACCTGGTAGCGAGGATCTCCCGTGATTGCAATTTTTGTAAAATTTTGTTTTGTCGCTCTCCGGGTTTTCCTTCGCGAAGAATGATGTTGTTGAACTCCATTCTGACCATTAATGGTGAGTGAAGAGAAAAATGGGTGTTTATGGAAAGGAAGTGGAAAATGGAGTTTTAGTGGGTTTTTGGTGGAGAGATGGATGAGTGAAGTTTGGAAATGGTAATGGCTTGGAGTTAAAATGAGGAAGTTGGGATTTTTCATGGACTTTGGTGGAGTTGGGAGGAGGAGAAAATGGGTTTTGAGGTTGAAGAAGGTGAAAATGGTGAAATTGGGGATTCTGTCCCGTTAAAGGTTCAGACGTCATGGCACCCGCCATGAGGCTTATGGCGCCCGCCATGGCTTCGGAATTGGTTGGGCCGGATTTGGTCATTGCTTCTTGGGCCACAACTTTTTGTCTTCGTTTTTGCAAGAAGGGGAGTGCACATAGGTTTATATGGTATGCTGTTTTTTTGATTAAGCTTGACAAAATAAAATAAAATAAAATAAAATAGTAAAGTGAGATAAAATAAAATAGAATAAAATAAAATGGACACAAAAACATAATAATAATAATAATAATAATGCATATATCTATATGTGAAAAGTTAGTAATAAGTCACGGGTCGAGAGATCCTAGGAAAGAAAAAAAGCAAGTATAAAGTCAAAAGAAACAATAAAAATAAGCATAAATAATAAACAATGGGAAATAGGAAAATCAAACGACATCTCTCGGTCGGTGATAACATCAATGCTTAGGGAATAATGGAGTCTCCTCGACTTCGTATCCTCGAAGTCTGCGATCTGGTGTCGGAGGTCGGCGATCTCATTATTCAGTATATCGACTTCAGTGGCATGTGTGGTGTCTGATACTTCGACCTGCAAAGCAACATCAGCAAGCTCCTGGAGAAGATGGGCTATCTTCATACGAAGCTTAACCATCTTAGACTACATGCTTGGACTCTGGAGATTTGGATTATTGGTGAGCACTTTTATTCTGGTAGGTGCGACTCTCTGCTCGTCGACTGTCTCGCCTTGGCCTTCTATGGCATAGGCCCAGTTGGCCTGATCAATAACACAAGTTACCTGAGGGTCCGGTAAAGTAAAGTAGTGAATAGTCTCACCCTCGATCAAGAGCCTGTATTGATCCGATTGGAAGGAAGATCTCCTCATGAGGCCACGGTCCAGACAGAAGTCAATATCCATCAAGGTGTAGCTGCAGTAAGACGTCAGGTGAAATAATCTTCTATCAAGTCCTAGGGCGAAGGCTATATGAGTCACCGTGCTTCCAACATGTATAGGGCTCACAGCAGAGCGAGCATTAAGATAGAGACTCTCGATCAGAAAAGCTCCACAATCTACTGGGCGTGACTGAGTGGTACAGTACATGAAGAAAATCTCTTTAGCACTTACATGTGTATCAGGGTCACTTTTCCCCAGGAAGGTGTGGGCAATAATCATCTGAAAGTATATGAAAGCAGGATTATGGATCTTGTTAGAAAACACAAACAAAGAAGATTTTAAAAGGAGTGAGAGATTTGAAATTAAAGAAGTAGGAGGAGATGAAGAGACTAATCCTAAGAAAATATTTAAAATTGAAGAGTTGAAAAGATCTGACCAATGGGATGCAATCCAATAGACAATAATGTCATATAGAAACCCAAATTTCCCTTGGACTTTAGAATCAGGCAATATCAGTACACAAATAGCAAGATGAAGAGCAAGGCATCAAATAAAGATAGCCACATTCAAGCTTAGCAACTTCATGATCTCCTTCCTAATCTCTCATGTATTAGATGACATAATCCTTGATTGACTCAGAGATAGGAATTAGACACAGGTTCAAAGTAACAGCTTCAATAAGACCATGTAGCAGATGAACTCAAAAATAGATCTCAGTACTTGCATCAGATGAAAGTTCACTTCACAAGCACTTGGTTTCAGAAAAGTTGGCATTGACCAAGTCCTTTTGCATAGGGAGTGTTGCCTAATTCTAAGTCCAATGTCTCACATCAAAACCAACAGTCCACACAAATCATTTTTAGGGTTTTTATTGTTATTATGTGCATTAAGGTCAAAAGACCACAAAACCAAAACAAGATACACAAACAAGTATATAACCACAATATAATCACAAAATAAAGCTCAAGTGAGAAAAGTGAAAATGGCATTAAAATAAACAAGTTAAATGGTATGAATAATGGCAAATGAATAAAGACTTGAATTTAAAGTGCGTAAAATTAGTATTGCTTTTGCTTTTCAATGTTCAAGTCATTCTTTCCAGAACACTCAACCCACTATTCACAACCATGGATACTTGAACCAAGACATCTTTCAAAAAAAGGAAAAAAGGCCAAGTTTCCATACAATACCATGAAAGGGGAGAGACTTACAATCTCACTTACTAGAATGTGATGCCTTTTATATCAAAATTTAGCGCTATGTTAAGCAACCGTAATTGGACTTATGTAGAAGTCATAACTATTTGAGGCCGGACAATGGAAATTTTAGTGTTAATGCATGTTAGAGATATGGTATTATAAACCATACTCCTAAAACATACCACACTTAAAAGAAAATGACAAAAGGGTGGACCTAATCTCATTCATACTTATGTTGATTTTGCAATCAACTAGCCTTAGGATATAGAGATATCATAGGTCAAAGAAAATGGATGGGGATAGAATGTGATTGAGATGAAGAGGGAGGGGAAATGAAATCAACACAAATTGGTCAAAGGAGGACTTTTATCAAATTAAAATCACTCATTCATTTTTGGAGATGAAATGTACATTTCATCAATCCCCTAAATCCAATGATTTTAACTTAACAAAGTCAAATCAACCTTGACTAAGGCCCAATAACAAAAGTCAAACTTAACAAGTCAACACAAATAGCTCAACACAATTTATTTGCAATTTAACAATTAAAAATCAATTAAAAATACATTAAATTAAATTATGATATTTATCATAGGTCAAAGGACGTTGGAGAAAAAATTTCATTATTTTTGGAAACTTAAAAGTATTTTTTAACAATTAAAAATATGTACAAAAACAATTAAATCATGAAAAGTATTAATATTGATCCAAAAAATGATTTTAATTCAGAAAATGAAAGAGGAAAAAATTTGAATGTTTTTGGTGAAAGTCCCATATTTTTTGGATCAATATTAAAATTAATATGAATTAATGAAAATAACTCAAATAAAATGAAAATCAGAAAATGCTAAAAAACGTGGACCACTTGATCTCCCTCATTAATTGAGGTGGCAGATCAAGTGAATCAGAGTGCGCGTTCCATGATGGACTTTAGTCAATGTGACACACGCGTGGTAATCAATTTGGACGCTCAAGATTAAAAATAAATAGAAGGATCTTGTGGTCTGGAGACACACTAATGCATCACCGGAGCCAGAGCTCCGGTCTTCTTCTCCGGTGGACCTCACCGGACTATTCCACCCTCAACCATCACCAAAATGAAAAAGGAGGACATGAATTTAAAGTAAAAATGCTCAGGAGCTTGAATCTGGCCTTAATTTTACCTAACTCCCAGTATATTGAAAGATACAGGGAGTTGAATTTTGAGGGTCATGATTTGAGTTGCTTCGATTTGACCTCTAAGCAACTCATTCTTGCTTCCTACATTGGTAGGACTTCAGACAACCAAAAATCAACAAGAATTATGGAGAATTGAGTGAGAATCGAAGAGATGAAAAATTTAGAAATTCACCTTCACTGCAGGTTCAGATGGACACGATCTTGCTTTGAATTGTACTTGGCCTTGCTCTGGATGCTTGATGGGGTGGAAATGGATCAAGAAAGAAGCAGGACTCTTGGAGATTTGAATCTCAAAATAGTGGAGATTCAAACTCGATTTTCAATGAAAATCTTCAAGGTTATCCTTTGAATGTGAGGGTTTAGGGTTGGAGATTCAAAGCTGGCGCGCCAGGGTCCTCAATTCAGAGTGAAAGAGCTTCTATTTATAGGCCAAGGTAATATGATATTTGCACACTTATTTTCAAAGTTCAAAAATAGTAAAATTCCTTTGCATTGATGCATGGACGTGTGATAGGCCCATGTAATGAAGCATTCATGTCCAAAATCATGTGCAAGCAATGTGTAGTGGTAAATTCATGACCATCAAGCTATGGATAAGCTAGACGTCAATAAAACCAGAGTCGCCACCGCGCTTTTATTGTTTCTAAGGGAAAAGGGAAAAGTACGAACAAAACCCAAAAGATAAGAAGTTTTCAAATCAAAACTAATAAAATGCCAGAGATTACAGATAAGGGGGTTGGTTACACAGAGGGAAGGTGTTAGCACCCAAAGTCTCTTAGGTACTCCTAGGGAGCCCTTTTTTCGTGTGCATGTGTGTTTTTATACAAAAGATGTTTGCAATAAATAGAGTGGAGGAATGAGAAAATAATTCATTAATTCTATTTTTGTGTTTGACAAGACCTTCGGACTTGTGCCTACGTACCAACATAAAAATGAGGGATCAAAACCTCGTAGTTCGTGGTAACAATTTCAAAGTGAGTGTGTTGCTTTTAAAAAAATTATAAGTTTAACAAAGGCACAAAAGTCCTAAAATGGTTCTAATGAGTGTTAGTTATTTTTATCTTTTGAAATTTTAAGTCAAGTATAGTTAATTTTATTTACAAATTTGATTAAGAAAAGAATTTTGAAAATGCAATGGCATAAGGCCAAAGTTTCTAATTTGCAATATGGTCAAAGTTTAGAAAAAACAAACACAAGCAAAGAAGATTTTAAAAGGAGGGAGAAATTTGAAATTAAAGAAATGGGGAGGAGATGAAGAGACTAATCCTAAGCAAAATTGAAAAGTTAAGAGTTGAAAAGATCTGACTAATGGGCTGCAATCCAATAGACAAGAATGTCATATAGAAACCCAAACTTCCCTTGGACTTTAGAATCAAGCAATATCAATACACAAATAGCAAGTTGAAAAGCAAGGCATCAAATAAAGATAGCCATATCCAAGCTTAGAAACTCCATGATCTTCTTCAATATTTCCCATGTATCATATGACTTCAAAGATGGCATTAGGCACAGGTTCAAAATAACAGCTTCACAATGATCATGTTGCAGATGAACAAAAAATAGATCTTCCATTTCTGTATCAGATGAAAGTTCACTTCACAAGCACTTGGTTTCAAGAAAGTTGGCATTGGCCAAGTCCTTTGCATAGGGAGTGTTGTCTAATTTCTAAGTCCAATAGTCTCATATCAAACCAACAGTCCACACGAGATGTTTTTTAGGGTTTTTGTTCTTATTATGTACATTCAGGTCAAAAGACCACACAAGCAAACAAATATATATATAAATACAATATATCACAAAATATGGTCCAAGTGGACAAAGGGAAAATGACATTAAAGTAAACAACTTGAATGGTATGAATAATGGCAAATGAATAAAGCTTAAAACTAAAGTGCATTAAAAGTAAATGACTTGAAATTAAATGTTAGTTGTTAGTTGATTAGAAGTTAGTATTGCTTTTGCTTTGTTTTTGTTTAAGTCATTCTTTGGAGAACACTCAACCCACTTATCACAAGCATGGATCATTGAACCAAGACATATTCCAAAGGAAGGAAAAAAGGCCAAGTTTCGACATAATACCTTGAAAGAGGGGAGACTTACAATCTCACTAACTAGAATGCTATGCCTTTTTTGTATCACAATTTAGCGTTATGTTAAGTAATCGTAATTGGACTTATGTAGAAGTCACAACTATTTGAGGCGGGACAATAAAATTTTGGTGTTAATGCATGTTAGAGACATAGTATAATGAACTATGCTCATGAAACATACCACAAACAAAAATAATATGCAAAGTGGGGGACCTAATCTCATCCATACTTATGTTGATTTTGCAATCAACTAGCCTTAGGATATAGAGATATTATAGGTCCATGACATGAATGAATAAAGAAGGGGAATGAGATGAAGAGGGAGGGGAAATGGATCAAACACAAATTGGTCAAAGGAGGACTTTTACCAAATTAAGTTCATTCATTCATTTTGGGAGATGGAATGTACATTCCATCAATCCCCTATATCCAATGATCTTAACCTAGAAAAGTTAAATCAATCTTGACCAAGACGCAACAACACAAGTCAAACTCACAAAGTCAATTAAAATGGCTCTACACAATTTATTTGACATTTAATCAATTAAAAGTAATAAAAATATGCATTAATGTAAATTATGGTTGGTCAATTTCCTCAAATCTCATCAAAACACCAAAGAAATGGCCATGGGATTTATCATAGGTCAAACAAGGTCAAAGGACCTTAGAGAAAAAATTTCAGAATTTTTGGAAACTTAAAAGTATTTTTAATCAATTAAAAATATTCACAAAAACAATTAAATCATGAAAAATATTAATAATGATCCAAAATATAATTTTAATTCAGAAAATGAAAGAGGAAATTATTTAAATTTTTTTTGTTAAACTCTCATATTTTTTGGATCAATATTAAATTTAATATGAATTAATGAAAATAAAACAAATAAAATGAAAATCAATTAATCAGAAAAAACGTGGACCACTTGATCTCCCTCATTAATTGAGGTGGAAGATCAAGTGGTCTAAAACGCGCGTTCCACCAAACACACGAGTCAGTGCGCCACACCAATGGTATTCAAAAGCAACGCTCAAGATTAAAACGCAAAGGCTTGATCATGTTGCTCAGAAAGTGTCCAGCTCATCGCCGGAGCAAACCACAGGTCATCTTCTCAGGTGGCCTTGGCCGGACCGATTCTCTCATCACCATCACAAAAATGAAAAAGAAGGACATAATCTTAAAGAAAAAATGGCACTGATCACGAATCTGACCTCAATTCAATCTAACTCCAAGTATATTAAGAGATACATGGAGTTGAAATTTAAGGTACATGAACTGAGTTGCTTCGATTTGACCTCAAAGCAACTTAATCTTCTTGCCTACATTGATAGGACTTCAGACAACCAAGGATCCAAGACAATTGATGAGAAATGAGAGAGAATCGAAGAGAAGAAAAAATCTGGAAAATACCTTCAATGTTGTGCAGAACTTGATCTCTCTTGCTTCAATGCATGCTTCATCTTGCTTAAGAAGCTTGCAGAAGTGGCTTAGGATTGGTACAAAGGTTTGGATCCTGGAGTTTTTTAATCTCCAAACAGTGAGATTTAAACTGAATTTTCAAATGAAAATTCTCAGGTTTTCCTTTCAAATGTGAGGGTTTCAAGTGTGGGACGCAAAGTTGGCACGCAAGGGTCTTCAAATCTGATGCAACGACCTCTTATTTATAGCTCAAGCAAGTGTTATTTGCACCTTTCGATATGTTTCCAATTTTGGCAATTGCATGATGCATGCTTGCACTGGCGTGTACAGGCCCATGAAGCTACTCAATTAAGTCAACAATTACATGAAATTGAGCCTGAATGTGAATTGGAGTGCAAGGCAAAACTGTGTAGCTGCTTGAAGATTGATCCTTGCCAAATGATGCAGCCATGTTCAGACCATGCGCATACCCCTCAAACCTTGTCCAAAATGGATGAAATTGGACTCTTTGAAAAGGCTAGATCAAGAGGAACAACTCTTTTGTTTAACACTTTTCCATTTGAAACTTGTATCATGATGAATTTTGAGGTGGAAGTTTGAAAATTTCAACATGTCAAAAAAATTTCGAAGTGTCAAGCCATATGTTCAATTATTCCACCTTGGCTAACTTTTTATGTTAGCTTAAATTGAGAAAAGTGTCTTCATCAAAGTTGTAGATATTTACAAAACCTTCAAAATGATCACAAATTTGACCTCATTTGGATTTGGGATGAATGGATTATGCATTTTTGAAGTTGAGGAAAATCACTTGTTCAATGGTATTGGTCCAAAATGACCTATAATGTATCCTCATATCACATGCTCATGAACGTTGAATTATCTCTTCCACGAAACATCAAAGTTGAAGTATACACCTTGAATTTGATTGTGCAACTTGGAAATCTTTCATCTCATAGAAATTGAGCAAGTTATGGCCTTGGAAAGTTGACCTCCAAATTAGGGTTTAGAAAAAATGACGTATAATGTTTCAACATAAAAATTGACTTTCCAAGCAAAACTAGCTCTAGACCTCAACATGAAAGTTGTTTGGAATGTCATTTAGAGTAACTTGTCTCTTGGAATCATTTATATATGATGAATATTGTAGGAGATAGGGTCTAAGGGACCCCAGTTTTGATCAGATGAATTCCTCTAGTCAAACACCTTGCTAATTTGCAATTCTCTTAACTCTTTGGACTCATGGGAGATAATATATGCATAAGATGATGAAATTAGAAGTGTCCCATGAAATATTTGATCAATTGGTGAAGAAGCTTGGTGAAGAAGTTACACAAGATACCCAAATTAACTTGGGTTTCCAAAGCAAACCAATCCTAAACTCTTGAAGAATTCTTGATCAAAATAATATATGGAGATCATGGGGATGCATATATGATTCTTAGAGCCTTTATGGATCGTTCTTGGTTGAGCTCTTAGAAATGAGGGTGTTAAACCCTAGATGTGAACTTGATAGATCAAAGGTGATCAAGTGCCATACCTACAAAAGAGTTAGGCAAATGCAAAGACATATTTTGGTATTTTGGTTAGGTAATGATAAATTACAAAGTATGATACAATCACATGTGCTTGGTGATCTCTCCCAATACAAACCCAATGAAAGAGGGTTAAGAAGGATGTCAAGGTGTGATCCTAATGCCAATGCATATGATGAGATAGCATGAGGGATCTTAGGGTCAAAATCAGGGTCTTACAGCTACCCCTATTTAAGGACATTCTAACTGAGGAGGTGAAGGTTAAAATCTTCGCATTGATTCAGTAGACTGGACATAAATAACAACATATAGAAACAAATTTTGGTCCCTAAGAGACCTCATGATGCAAATGATATGAATGCTAAAAATAAACTCTATATGGGGGAATATCGCCACAAAGGAAAAGAATTCAGAGAGACTAAAAATCCACAGGAGCGTTATGCATTCCGTAAGGAAAACTCACTGGGGAGACAGAGGCTCTGGGGGGAATAAAAGGTTGTGTGTAGGCCAGGCTACGACTTAAAAAACTGCTAGGAGGACACGAGGGATTCCATGAAAATGGAAAGACTCAGCCGGGGGGGAAAGAGCATCTGTAGGGGAAACGGATAAATCAGAACAAAAGCTGAAATATTCGAACCATGTAGGAAAAGTGATTCCACTAAGGAGATACACACTCAACTCAATTGGGGAAGAAACAATTTTCAACACAGGAGGAGCAGAAATATATAATCCATTGTCATTTACTGGGTAAGGAGATAATAAAAATCTGACATGGAGAACATCTGTTACCGGTTAGGGTAAACATATCGAGGATGACTCACTGAGGGCCGCCAGGAGGTGAATTCATTACCGGTTACTGAGTAATAATAGACTTGTTGGGGAAGCGCTGAAAATAGGATTTACAACTACCAGTTACTGGGCAGAAGACCAAAGGGGGAGAATATTCGTCACTGGTTAAAGTGAACATATCAAGGATAGACTCAAAGGATATAAAATCCGTCACCGGTTAAGATGAACATATCAAGGATAGACTTGCTTGGGGATGTTAAGGAGGATACCCGTCATCGGTTAGGATGAACATATCAAGGATAAAGCACATGAACAAAAAGAATAGGAATTACATCTATCGAATGCTGGATAGAATACCATCAAAGAGAATATTCTTCACCAGTTAAGATGAACATAACAAGGATAGACTCCGAGGGGAAGAATAGGCATTACATCTATCAGTTACTGGATAGAATACCGCAAAGAGGATATCCGTCACCGATTAGGATGAACATATCAAGGATAAACTCTGCAAATGGGAGAAAAGCAGGATTTACAACTACCGGTTACTGGGCAGAAGACCGCAAAGAGAAGGAAACCCGTCATCGGTCAGGATGAACATATCAAGGATTAACTCTCTAGGAAACAAATAGGGATTACAACTACCTTTTTACTAGGTAGAATACCACAGATGAGAATATCCGTCATCGGTTAGGAGGAAAATATCAAGGATATACTTCCTGGGGAAATGTGAAAACAAATACGCTGGGGAGAATAAGGTTACTTTTGTCGGGTACTGGGCAAGAAGTAACAAATTGCCAACTAAGAAGAATATTACCAGTTACTGGGTAATAGACTCTTAGGGGACCAAAAGTATCTATCTAGGTAAGATCTAGAAAGAAACGGTCAATCAAGACTCAACCCAATGAGGACATAACTCAAAGGGAGTAATTCCATCCAGATAATCAACTGGGGAGGAAACTGAAATGATAACCACCCACGAGGTAACAAACTCGGTGGGGAAAGGAGAAAAGTTAAAGTCTTTCTACTTAAGGGGCTAACACTCTATAATTGAAAGAGGACAAACACACCAATCTTGGATGGGGATAAAGTACCACCATGACAGAGAATAAGAATTACAAGAATCTCAAAATGTAATGATGCGCTAATGAAATTATATGAGTGTATATGTATATGTATATGTATATGTATATGTATATATGATGATTATGCTGACAAAACAATCGCAAAGGATACAAAGATGTCGCAAATTTGAATCATCGATACAATTCTCGGCCCGTCCACCAAAGAGGGACACAACTGCTGGAGAAAATAGAGATAAACATCCCAAAGGCTCGACCTAGCTAGGGGAGAAGATAGGAGATCTGCTAAGGAAATTTCTACTAACTCGACGGGAAATTTTAGGTCAACACCATATCAAATGGGAGACAACCCTGCAAGGGGATCAAATATAAATAGCTGCTCAAAAACCAGGAGAGAAATTTGACTAGGAGCGAATCTGATGGCGATTGGTGGGGAAACCAAAGCTCTTTCGAAATCATGCGAACTGCTGCAATGAATGTCCGCACTCAGTTGAGGAACAATCATAAACTCTTATGGGGATAACAGCGAATTAATCTCTTGGGTAAAATAATAAACACCGGGAATTAAACATGATGTTGAGGGTGAAAGAGAAATCGCACCTACTGCTTTTGGGGAGAACCAATAATGCTCCACATTCAGGGTTTACTGCTTTCAAACTACTACGGATATTCCCTTTTAATGAAATAGATTGATTAATGCTTTTATATGTTTAAGAAAAACATGCTTTGATTAAAATTTTAATTTTCAAAATGATCATAATAAAATTTAAAACTATTTGGCTGAATTAAATAAGAGTAGAAACAATTGGATAAAAGCTCAACTTTATTTAATAGAATGGTAGTCTGTAAATGACATGACTCCATAGATCTTTACAAAGATTGAAAATGGTAATTAACATAGTAAAGGGCTACATTGAATACAATGATCACTAATCCTTCTACCATCTCTTGATACCTACTATGCTCTTGGCGACGGCTGGAGATGATGAACCAGAACTGACTGACTTGCTCAAGAATATCTTTGAAACTGAAGATCAGCAGGATGCCGTTACTTGCCAAAATCCCTAATTTTTGCATAAATTTCCCCAAGGTGGGGTACTCAATTTATCGTGATCTTTCTGTTTTATGTCTCTAACTTTTGCCCGGACCGGCCTTTCGGGTTTTCAATCCACTGAGACGCTCATTTTTTACTAAGCCGCCCTTCCGGGTTTTCAACTTAGCGAGTTGTTCTTTTCTTTTTTAGGCGAAGTATTTCTTGACTGCATCTGCATTCTTAGGATGAGTGAACTCTTCACCATCCATAGTTGTAAGAATCAAAGCACCGCCTGAAAAGGCTCTCTTAACAACATATGGGCCTTCATAAGTAGGAGTCCATTTGCCCCTAGAATCTGGTTTGAAAGATGGATTCTTCTTGAGCACAAGGTCACCTTCTCTAAAAAAACGAGGCCTGACCTTCTTGTCAAAAGCTTTCTTCATTCTCTGCTGATACAACTGAACTTAACACATGGCAGTCAACCTCTTCTCTTCGATCAAATTCAGCTGATCACACCTGATCTGACACGATTTAGCCTCAGTCAACTTGGCTTCCATCAAAACACGTAATGATGGGATATCTACCTCTACGGGGAGCATAACTTCCATACCATATACAAGAGAAAAAAGGGTTACCCATGTTGAAGTACGGACGGATGTACGATACCCGTGCAAAGCAAATTGGAGCATCTCATGACAATCCTTATATATTACAACCATCTTCTGGATAATCTTCTTAATGTTCTTATTTGCAGCTTCAACAACCCCATTCATCTTAGGTCTGTAGGGAGAAGAATTATGGTATGCAATCTTGAAGTCTTTGCAAAGAGCTTCCACCATATTGTTATTCAAGTTCGATCCATTATCAGTAATAATCTTACTTGGCACACCATAACGACATATAATCCGATTCTTTATAAACCTCACAACAACTTGCTTGGTTACATTCGCATACGATGCCGCTTCAACCCATTTTGTGAAGTAGTCAATAGCCACCAAAATGAAACGATGTCTATTCGATGCTTTGGGCTCAATCATGCCAATCATATCAATTCCCCACATGGAGAAGGGCCATGGAGAGGAAATGACGTTCAACAGTGTCGGAGGAACATGAATCTTATTTATATATATTTGACACTTGTGGCATTTCTTCACAAACTTGCAACAGTCAGATTCCATTGTCAGCCAATAGTAACATGCTTGCAACATTTTCTTCGCCATTGCATATCCATTGGAATTAGTACCAAAAGAACCTCCATGGACTTCATCCATTAATAGGTTTACTTCGTGTCTATCCACACATCTGAGCAGAACCATATCGAAGTTTCTCTTTTACAACACATCGTCATTTAGGTAAAAATTGTCGGATAATCTTCTCAAAGTCTTCTTATCTTTCAAAGATGCCCCAGACGGGTAAATCTGACTTTGGAAGAAACACTTGATATCATAATACCACGACTTCTCATCTTTGGTTTCTTCAACATCAAACACATGATTCGTCCTATCAAGACACATCACAGTCAAATTGGGAATTTCATTCCAAAATTTCACCACAATCATTGAAGCCAACGTTGCAAGAGCATCTTCCATTCGGTTTTCATCTCGAGGGATATGATGAAACTCAACTTTTGTAAAGAAAGTTGAAATCCTCCTCACATAATATCTATATGGTATCAAACCGGGTTGACTCGTCTACTGTTCGCCTTTGATCTGATTCACGACCAAAGCTGAATCTCCATAGACATCAAAGTATTTGATTCTGAGATCAATGGCCTCTTCAAGCCCTATAATGCAAGCTTCATATTTTGCCATATTATTCGTACACTTGAAAGTCAATCTAGCTATAAACGGAAAATGCGTGCCTTGAGGAGTAATGATCACTGCCCCAATGCCATTACCATACTGATTAACAGCTCCATCAAGTACCATGCCCCAAAGGGAACCAGGCTCTGGCCCTTCTTCAATCAATGGTTCATCATAATCTTTCATTTTTCAGGTATAAGATCTCTTCATCAGGAAAATCATACTGCACTGACTAGTAATCTTCAATTGGTTGGTGAGCCAAATGGTCAGCCAAGACACTACCTTTAATTGCTTTCTGAGATCGGTATTCAATATCATACTATGATAACAACATCTGCAAACGGGCAATCCTCCCAGTTAAAGCAGGCTTCTCAAATATATACTTGATTGGATCCATTTTGGATATCAACCAAGTGGTATGATTCAACATATATTAACGCAAACGCTTAGTAGCCCAAGCCAATGTGCAACAAGTCTTTTCAAGCATAGAATACCGAGTCTCACTATCGGTGAATTTCTTACTAAGGTAGTAGATAACATATTCTTTCTTTCTAGTCTCATCTTACTGACCTAGAACACAACCTATACTATCTTCAAGCACGGTCAAATACATGATCAACGATCTTCCTTTAACAGGTGGAGACAGAATCGGGGGTTCGAGCAGATATTCCTTGATACTATCAAAAGCTTTCTGGAAATCCTCGGTCCAATTACAAGATTGATCTTTCCAAAGGAGCTTGAATATAGGCGCACATGTGGCAGTCATGTGTGAAATGAATCTCGAGATATAATTCAAGCGATCGAGAAAACCTCTAACTTGCTTCTCAGTTTTTGGCACAAACATCTCTTGTATTGCTTTGACCTTGGCAAGATCAACTTCAATACCCTTCTCGCTGACGATAAAGCCCAACAGCTTACCAGAACGAACACCAAAAGTACACTTATTGGGATTCAAGCGGAGTTTGTACTTCCTCAAATGCTGGAATAGCTTCAACAAATGCTCAACATGTTCCTCTTCATCAATAGATTTAGCAATCATATCTTCAACATGGACTTCAATCTCTTTATGCATCATATCATGAAAAAGAGTAGGCATTTCTCTTTGGTAAGTTGCACCAACATTCTTTAAACCGAAAGGCATCACTCTATAACAAAATGTTCCTCAAGGTGTAATGAATATGGTCTTCTCCATATCTTCGGGTGCCATCTTGATCTGATTATAATCGGAAAATCCATCCATAAGCGAAAATACTTTAAATTTAGTTGTATTGTCTACCAACATATCAATGTGTGGCAGAGGGAAATCATCTTTCGGACTAGCTTTGTTTAAATCTCTATAATTAACATACATACGGACTTTTCCATCCTTCTTCGGAACATGCCCAATATTGTCCACCCACTACGGATACTCAGCGGTCACAAGGAAACTGGCGTCAATTTGCTTCTGCACTTCTTCTTTGATCTTCACTGCCATATCAGGATGAGTTCTACTCAACTTTTGCTTGACTGGCGGGCATTCTAGATTCAATGGCAATCTATGCTCCACAATCTCAGAATCCAACCCAGGCATGTCTTGATAGGACGAAGCAAACACATCTGAATACTCTTGGAGAAGATCAACCAACCCCTTCTTAACATCAAGACACATTCAAGACCCAATCTTGACTTCCTTCACATCATCCTCGAAACCCAAGTTGATTAACTCAATCTGCTCTTCGAATGGCTGAATGGTTTTTTCCTCGTGCTCAAGAAGACGAGACAATTCATCCGATACTTCTTCATCACTTTCCTCCTCAGCCTCAAACACGGGGAATTCAAAATTTGGAGAATGAGAAGGATCATTGTATTAAATGGGGTTAGAAACCAACCTGCATAATGATTTGATACTTTGATTTTAGAGAAGTGAATTGTGACCAAATATTATGCAAATGGACAATTATATTATTTATTTATGTCTTTTGTGATTACCATTTTCAGAATAAAGCAAAAAGTAAAAATAAAACATCATAGATGTGGATGAATAGAATTAAATTTTATTGATGATCAAAATTTGAAAATGCCAAACAATGTTCACTTCTCCCTTAGGCATAGAAGAAGGATTTTCAAAAACAAATAAAAGCAATTACTTAGATCGACGCATAATAACAGGAATATCAACGGCAGCCCAATTGTTGCAAGACTTTCCATGCGTCATAAAATTGGTGCAATCTTCATCTTCATCACCCTCTATCACAACAGCTAAGTGTTATTCATTTCCATGAATGAACCCTCCGCTACGGAAACTGAGTTGTACATCTTTAGCTCTAACCACGGATGAACCTTGTTAGAAACCCTAGCCGGCTTTACTCTTGTTATCGGAGACCTCTACCATCTGCCCCCACTGATCAGACTGGCCATCTTCAATAATTTTCAACGCATCTTTGAATGAGGACATTGGTGCCCCAACTCTCTTTTCCTCAGGAATAGATAAGGCTTAGAATGGAGTTCCAACCTCATCCTCAACTTCTACATAACAGAAAGATGACAGGTGGCTAACCAACAATGCCTTCTCCCCGCTAACAATAACAAGCTTCCCATTCTTAATAAATTTCAATTTCTGATGCAACGTTGAAGTAACGGCTCCTGCCTCATGAATCCATGGCCTTTCCAATAAACAGCTATAGGTTGGGTGGATGTCCATTACTTGAAAAGTAATTTGAAAGTCACTCCCTTAGTTGTACAAGTGATCCCCTCAATAAATATGGTAGAATATGGCTATAAGGCATGGGAACTGTGTCAAATCTTCTCTCAGGCCTTCGTATCCTTTGTTGTTGTTGTTGTTGATATTGTGGTTGCTGACATTGTGGTTGTTGTTGATATCGTTGTTATTGTTGAGTTTGAATAGGAATTGCAAATGGTTGTTGTTGACTTGGTTGGGCGGGAGCTATGGCAGCTACTTGTGGATAAGTGGGATTTCTTGTTCGAATGATGGAGGCAACATTAGTCTCGCCTTCTCGTTTTTTACCATAGGGAACAAAAGGTTTCTTTGATTCACTAGAAGTACTGGCAGAGTTCTGGATCTTTCCCATTTTAATCATATTTTCTATCCTTTCACCGGCTAAGACCAGGTCGAAAAAGCCCGAAGAGGTGCTCCTACCATTCTATCAAGGTATGGACCTTACAGGTTTCCCATAAACATGTCTATCAGTTCTCTTTCTAGCAATGAGGGTTGTACCCTAGAAGCTAATTCCCTCTACCACTGGGCATACTCTTTGAAGGACTCTTCAGACCTCTGAGTCAGATTTTGCAACTGCGTGCGATTAGGTGCCATATCAGTGTTGTACTGATAATGCTTGAGGAATGCTTCGGCCATTTCCCTCCAGGTGTGAATATGGTTGCCCTCAAGTTGCATGTACCAATCCAAAGATGCCTCACTGAGGGAATCCTGGAAAAAATGCATTAAAAGTTGATCATCGCTGGAATAGGCAGCTATCTTTCGGTAGTATGCCCTAATATGTGTCCTAGGGTCGCTATTTCCCTTATATTTTTCAAAGTCCGAAACTTTGAACTTGGCCGGAATGATGACCCCAGGTACTAAGCACATTTCTTCCGCATCAAGGCCCAAAACGTCAGTGCTCCCCATTGCCTTGAGCTTTTCCTCGATAGCCTTTATCTTCCTCTCCACCTTGTTGGTTGCCGAACCGAAGGCGTCATCCTGAGAAGCATCCCTTGGGTTGAAGAATGCATCGAGTTGGTCGTCTGTCTCAAAAATATGAGGACGAGGATTGTCGTTTGGAACACCGCCGGGTGCAATAATGTTAATTGGAGGATCAACTTGAGGAACCGGAGTCAAAATCTCGACCGCTGGAGGGGTAGGAGGATTGGTAGTACTGGCACGTTGGTTCATTTCTTCTTGCATTTTTGCCATAACCTCTTGGCCTCTTGCGACTGCTTGAATAATCTCCATTAACTGCCGCATTTGGGACCGTATTTGGGATACTTCTTCCTGAAGGACAACTTGGTTCTCTTGAAGTTGCTCCGTGACAGCTTGTCGACGTCCTCGTGTATCGTACCGAAAAGTCAGCTTTGGAGAGTGGTTCTGGAAGGAAAAAAGGGGTGGATGGATGAGTCTTTTATGTTTTTGTGTTTCGAAAGATGCATATGATGCATGCATTTTTTATGTGTTAAAGCAAAGCTCTTATTAGTTATTCATGTTTATTCATTGCAAAAACTACTTGACGATTCACGTTCACAATCATGAATAAAGAAAAACACAATAGAGAAAAATCACAACTTTCATTCATCCTTTGAAGGGAAAATAGATAGCAATACATAGAAGTTGCAAAATACAAGTAACGGAAGCAAATAAACCAACTAGATATCCACCCTAAAAGTGACCCCTTGAGACTTACGGAGAGCCTCAATGTCGGTGATGAGTTCGGCCATTGTTCTTTTGTAGAACTTGACGAAGTGGTAGACCTCTTTGGGGGTATTATCTAGGCACATGATCAGATCTGCCTCCTTCAACTTGTCAGGAAAGTCTTGAAGGGCATAGTTGGTTAATGCCGTCATGTTGGTGTACCTGTCCCTCCATTCTTCGTAAAGGACTTGGAGATTATGGATGATTTAGTCCCTTTGAACAATGGCAGCTTCGAATCCATGGCAACGCTCCTCTCAATGTCTGCAGTTGTTTTGCAATTCTACATAGGCTTGGTCATAAATTCCCCTCTTCAAGTTCTTGATTTGCTCGCAAGCTCGTCCAAGGTTGAACTGCTCACGCATGAAGCTTCGATGAATCTTTTCTTTCTCTAGTTGCTCCTTGGCTAGAAAATCCTTATACTCTTTTAGAGTGGTCCTTAGTTCGAGAATATGGGCCTTGTAATCTTCCCTCGCTTCTTTCTTCATGGCATTAGACCTCTCGACAGTATTTTCAAGGTCCTTGATGATTCGGGATGCTCGGTCCAACTCCTCGTTGCGGAAGTCTAGCTCAGAATTAGCTCCTTGTAAAGCTCCACCAACCCAAACTCTTTGTCCCTCGGCTAATCAGAGCCTTTTCTTGCTATCTTCAAATTTTTCACAGATTTTCTTACCCTTATCCTCCAAGACGTGGTTACGTTCCTTGGCACGATTGAGTTGGACTCGTAGTTGAGTGTTTTCCAACTCGAGTTCTTTGATTTGGCTAGAAAGTTTGTCCATGTCCTCTTGTAGGATAGGCTCGGGCTCGGGCATCAACGGGAATGAAGAAGGATAAAACAGAAACGGCATCTTAACCACCCTAGCCTTCTCTTTTACCCACACATAGTAGGGTTCCTTGGCTAGGATATTTTTCTTGCCCCATTCATGGTCAATATAGACTATGCTTGTCCAAGCTTTTTTCACTCTTTTCACGTTTGAATCAAGCGGATCCACGGTATTGATGACAAATGGAATGAAATCTCTTTCCTCGGGGGGACTTGTCATGGCGTACCCTAGTTGTCTCTTGAGTATAGCAGGGTTGTAATGATGCAACCTTTTGTTCCTATTAAGGGTACGTTAGAGAACTTTCCACATCTTGCGATGACATCCTTTATATTCCATTCCCTCTTGTACCATAGAATTGAGTTGGAAGAGAGAGATGCGAACCTTTGCGGCCATGTCAGTTTGTTTTCGGTGAAGGGTCCACTTTGAGGCATGCGGGCCCTCATCCAAAGATGTAGCATAGGAGCGCAACAAAGGAAAGTACCTCCCTTCTTCTCATGCCTTGTAAGGAAGGTATGGTAGAAATCGGCAAGTAAAAAAGGCATCAGATTCTTTGTTAAAAAGACTTCAACTGCTAATTGATCCACGAACTTGTCCAGATTTGGGAAGAGGACAATTCCATGAATCAAAAGTGCCAAGGTTGCACTACAAAAGTCGGGTCTTCCTTCTTAATCATTTCCCAAGCATGGGCTTCTAGGAACTTTTGAGTTAAACCTTTGAGGGATCCTTTAACGCCCCAATTGTCCACTAGCTTGTTGGTGTTGATACCCAAGGTGAGTGAGTGCTCGGTCAAACAGAATCCTTCTTCCAATTTTGGGAAAGGGTTGTATTCCTTGACTGGTCGATTGAGGAGTCTCTCGAGGTCTTCCAAGGTTGGAGAGATTTGGAAGTCGGGGAAAGTGAAGCATCTTAAAGGGACGTCATAGTATTGGGACATTGTAGTGATAGCACAATAGTCAACCTTCTTGGTTAGAAGATCTACGATGTTCCCAAAATTGGATCTAAACTTGTTGTCTTTGAGGGCTACGACCTTTGAACAAAGGACCTTTAATGAACTGATGTTGGGACTCTTGAAGCGGAAAGAAGAAGTGTTTTTCCTTGTTGAAGTATCCATGATTGTGTCAGAAAATAGTCTTGTAATTCTGCGTCCGAACAAACAAAAATTTTAAGAGCTTTGCTTATTATTTTGATGATGAATGAATGTATGAATGAATGATTGGTTTATTATTTCCACGGGATTTTAGGCATGGGTTCATGGTTTTGGACCATCGTGACGAAGCATGGAGTTAATAATGATTGCTTAGTAAATCAAGGTTCTCGCTTTGTGTGATCTAAGGCTTTTGGAAAATTGGGTGTAAGAGATTGCCCCTAGAGTCATGGACTTCCTTGGCTGTCAGCCGCTTATGTCAATTTACTTTCCAGGCGACTGCTCCATCAAAGTCATCTACTCTAAGTGAGATCTTCGTATTGACCCTTACAAGGAAGGCACCTCGGTGGCCTATACTACGCGACCATCGGTCTAGGCTAGCCATAGTTTTAAAGGTTCTAAAAGGGGTCTTAGGGTCATTGACTCTAGTAAAAGAAAAGATGCTTACGCCGAAAGCACGACGGTCATCAATCCCCTTAAGAGAATCTACCACTAAGTAAGGTTCTCGTACGACCCTAACGAGGAAGGCACCTCGTGGATCAATACTACTCAATCTCTCATATCTCAAGCAAACTCTCAGACTCGGGTGGGGAGTCCTTCACACAAGGTTTTTTCCTTTGCAATCATTATTGCTTCCAAAAATTCTTCGTCACAGAGTCAGGGTTTCGGACCAAAAGGTAAATAAAGAAAATATGTACAGGTTAGCATCAAAAGCGACATATAAAGAAAAAAAATAGACAATAGATAAAATCTCCACGTACGTAAAAGAGAAACAACCCAAACTAGGCTAGACTTGCTTAGGGAATTTTGGTCTCCCCAGCAGAGTCGCCAGCTGTCGCTTCCGGGATTTCACGATAATGAAACCGGGACTAAAGAGATGCCAAAGAGAGGCAAAGTCAGAAGATTCGCCACCGAATTTTATTTAGTTTACCTCTATCAGAGAGGAGAGGGGAAATAGTCGATAAAACCCTCGGAAAAGAGACGCGCACGGGAAGCGCTAAAAGAGAATAAGGAATCGGTCTCGCAACCGAGATTTGGGTTCGGAAGTCGGTTACGTAAGGGGAAGGTATTAGCACCCCTTACGTCCATGGTACTCCATGGGAACCATTTGGGTTGTTTTGCATATATGGGATTTATCTATTATTGTTTTATTTTCAAAAGAATGTGTGAAAAGAAAGGGGTGTTTTTGTTATTATAGTGCTCGCCAAGGATTGGGGCCCTTGTGCCTACGTATCACTCATTCGGGGATGAGGAATCAGAGCTTCGTAGTTCGGAGTAGAAAATGTTTGTGTGTTGGTTGATTTTACCTTTGAAAAAAGGGTTTTCGGGATGATGCCCTAAGGCACAAAAATGAGTTTGATGAGTTGTATTGTTTTTACATTGAATAAGGGTTTTATGAAAGAATGTTTGTGACTATATTGTACTAAAGTCTATGGACGGAGGTGACTATTCTAGACAACAAGCCAAACATCTTGCGTCCAAAATAATTAGAGTAAGGGTAGGAATGCTCCTTTCTCACTCATTCTCCACCACTTAAGGCTCGTGACGCACAATAATAGTCGTAATTGTTAAGTGTTTTGAATTTGATTACAAAAATGCCACTTGATGTTGAATCAAGGGTTTGTTTTATTTAATTAAGAAATTTGGATTACGCAACAGGAATGCAAAGTAACCAACAAGAAATTAAAGGGTCTCATTGTAAGGTAGCCCAAGAGAAAGCCTTTTGTGTGTAAAAGTGACCTAAGCTAAACAAAGGATAATGGTCTTACAAACATGTCCCCCTAAGGTGGTGCCATGATGCCGTTTTTACAACATGCATGTAAGTTACGGATGAAAATCCAAGTGTTTACAAAGTATCACAAAGAGTAAAGGAAGACTTCCAAGCAAAGGTCCTAAGATGAAATCCTCTAAGTCCAAGTTGATTAAGAGTGGAGTGAATATTTTTGGTCTTACCATTTTATCATGTTTTTGTTGTTTTTAATGTATGATGACAATAAAATAAATAACAAGTAAATAAACATGCATGATGAGTTTGTACAGTGATGATGATAATGAGTACTTGAATGTAAATTACAAGGTAATAACATAAAAGTAAATCACAAGATAAAGAATGACAATATCACAATAATAATGGTTAGTGAATGTAAATGACACAAAATAAACCACAAGTTAACGGTAACAAAATCACAATAACAAAGGTTAATGATAAAAAGAAGTTAGTGAAGTATAATTAGTGGTTAGTAATATGTATAAAATGAACATCTTGAGGACTATTTTTCATAGGTCAAAAAGACCCAAAATATGACACATTAAGGGATAGCTTATCATTGATGCAAAGTATTGAAGATGATTGAAAAATCAACTAACAAATGATTTGTAACAAAGAAAGTTATGCAACCCTAAGTCCATCTATCAATATTATGATTTGTTCTCTTTATTTTTGTTTTTTAGTCCTCTTTTATTTAGCAAGATAGTAAGAGAGTAAATAAATTAGCATAATGTAAATGATATGGTTAGATAACAATAAACATAGACATAAACATAAACATAAAGTACTTGAAATAAAGTGAACAATAAAATAAATTGCAAGGAAGTAAAGTGAAATAATGTAGATGTTAGGAGTTAGTAGTTAGTAGTTAGTGGTTAGTGGTTAGTAGAATAACAAAAAGCAAATAGAATAACAAAAAGCAAATAGAATAACAAGTTAATGTAAAGAAAATGGTTTCATCTATGTATCAAATGACCCAAATATAGTTGAAATAGAGGCAACCTATCAATGCCTCAAAGTATCATGAAGGATCTATTGATCAATTATTAATAGGTTTGAAACATTGAAGGTTTTATCAACTCTAAACAACCATGGCCGTGATCTAATAGATCTCATCAACCAAATAAATGTGAAAACAAGTCAACAATAAATAGCAAATGAAACAAAATACAAAGTTTGATTAAAGATGGTGGATAAAAGTAGCAAGAACAAGAAATCCCAAAAGAAAAAAGTGTAAACCAAAGTTAATCATTTTTTACAAGTTTGGGTCTAAACCCTCTCAAAAGATCAACCAAGAACAAACAACCATTTTCAATACAAAAACAGAACCAAAAGTTAACAAAGTTTAAGTTAAAATCATTACCCAAAAAATGTTGAAAAAGGGTAGGTTGAAATGGTGTTGAGCTTGGATATAAAGCAAGGGGTTTGGGATGAAAGTGTTTATGGTGGAAGTTCAGTGAAGGAGCTGAGTTATGAGTGTTAGATAGTGAGAAGCTTTGAAAAAAAAATATGAAAGAGGACAAAAAAAGTTTGTGGGGTGAGTTTTCTAAGTGAGAAAGATTTTTTGTTTTGAGTTAGGTTTGGTGAGGAGAGTAAATTGTACTTGGACATAACTTTTAGGGGCTAAGAAGCATCAAATATGAAGGGAAATAGTACCTCTATTTATAGGGAAAGTAGGTGGAAAAGGGGGTGACCCCAAAAGTACTCTGTGTAAAAAACAGAGCTACTATAGCTGGCCGCACAAGTGTAATCGATTACCATGATTGGGGTAATCGATTACACCATCCAAAATGGCCTGGAAGTCAATTTTTGGCCTGTGTAATCGATTACCATGATTAGGGTAATCAATTACACAATCCAAAATGGCCAAAAAATCAATTTTTGGCCTGGGTAATCGATTACCATGATTAATCAATTACACAGTCCGAAATGGCCAAAAAATCAATTTTTTGTCTGGGTAATCGATTACCATGATTAGGGTAATTGATTACCCAGTCAAAAAAAAATTTCTTCAGAACTTTAACCGGATAACCCCAGTTTTTCCCGGGTGTAAACACCATGCCTTGAGTCCGTGTAATATGTATTTGGTTATGAAAGTTCAATGAAATTATGATGATGAAGTAATGAAAGCATGCATGTGCAGTAGGGCCATGGATCAGATGAAAGTTGTATCGGGGTAGGGTGAATTTTGGGGTATGACACTCTGCACGCTTCTGAATTTATTAACAGAAATAGTACAAAAATCTTGGAGGGAGTTTGGAGCAGCTGCTCCACCACGTTGAATTCACTCTTCTTGATCAGTCTGAGCACCTCATCGTCATCATTAGGCTTCAAGCCGCTAGATTCACCAGACTAACACCTTAGAGCACTAACAGACTCTACCACTGATACATCAACCTTCTTATTAACAGATACATCCTCTGCGTCTTTTGGGAACACCGACCCAAACACATGACCACTGCGGGTCACCTTGGTAACATCACCTATGCTCACAACCGAACTGGTCGTAGGTGAAGGAACCTCTTGACCATTCTCCAACATGGTAGCATTATACTGATATGGGACAGCCTTATCGGATGCATACGGGACAGGGCCCGTTAACCGTATAACCAACGACAATACCGATCTATTGCTGACGTTATTACTATTGTTGCTGTCGTATCGGATGCATGTTTTGTTTTCATTCAGTGATTGATCTTCAAGCTTTGTTTGCTTTACCGTATGCACTCACACAGCACACACATGGTTGGGCGGTATTTTGCTAAATCATATATCTCTGATCTGTATGATGAAATCGATTGACGAATATCAGAATATTGCTGCCGGGTTATTATCTATCTCGATGAAACCAGGATCGAGAGACAAAGTGTTCCTCATGTGGATAAACACTGCATTCATGCATGATCATAATAACTTGTGTTTTATTTTGCAGGTATCAGTTCTAACGTGCTTGATTGTTTCAGGAATCATTGCTCGTGCTCGCAGAGTTGTACCTTTGCACTCAACCCGTCCTCACAGATACTTCACGCGACGCAATACCCCCAGATTGATGGATCTCCCAAATTCAGATATCCTCGAGTTGAAAGACAAGATGACCGAGCTTATCAACATCATGCAAGGTTTTGCAGTTGGTCAGAAAGCTCTAGCTGACAAAGTCGAGAAGCTCGAGCGGGCTTCAACGGCTAATAGTGGTGTGAACCTGGATGGTGTCTCCAACCAGGGGCTGGGTGGTTCTCGAGATGGTGGTAAGAGAACAACCGTGGGTATAGTGAATAACGCTGGAGGTTTTGGTGCTGCGGGTGGTCAACCTGGTCAGAATCTGAAGGACAGTCTGTTCCCGCCTTTCTTTGGGGTCGATGATGACAGAGAAGAAGATAGAGAAGTCGATCAGTTCTCGATGCACAACGAACCGTTCGGTCAATACGGTGCCCCACCACAGAATAAAGAGATTCAGCTGCTGGCTGAGAAGATCCGAGCTTTGGAGAGCTATGCCACTCCTGGGGTGGTCAATATGTCAAACATGGGGCTAGTGGAAGGGATTGTGATCCCGCAGAAATTTAAAGCGCCCACATTCGATAGGTACAATGGGAGTTCCTGCCCCGAGACTCATCTGCAAGCGTTTGTTCGAAAGATCTCTGCATACACCATGGACCAAAAGCTGTGGATGTACTTCTTCCAGGACAGTCTGTCCGGAGGCTCACTGGAGTGGTACACCAAGCTCAAGTCCTCAGATATCAAGAACTGGCAGGATCTGGGGGACGCATTCTTTAAACAGTATCAGTTCAATGCTGATATGGCCCCGAGTAGTACCCAGCTACAGGGTATGTCTCAAAAGAATAACGAGGGGTTTAAAGAATACGCTCAGAGATGGAGGGAATTGGCTGCCAGAGTGCAACCTCCACTTGTGGACAGAGAGATGTCTGATCTCTTTATGGGTACTTTGCAAGGGGCGTTCGCCGAGAGAATGGTTGGTTGTCCGGTGACCAACTTTTCAGACATAGTGGTGGCTGGAGAGAGGATTGAGAGCTGGCTGAAGCTCGGGAAGATTCAGGGTAATGCTTCTTCTTCAGGGTCGAAGAAGCCCTTCAGTAATGGCCAGAGAAAGAAAGAGGGTGATACTAGTGCGGTCTATGCTCAAAGAGGACCCAGTAGGGATCGTTACTTTCAGCACACTGCTGCGGTAACTATTCCTGCTGACAATCAACCTGCACAGCAGCAACAACAACAACCTCAACAGCAGAGACAACCCTTTCAGCAGAGGCCTCAGAGGGCTGGGTACCAAGTGTAAGACCCCAATTTTGGCCCTAAGATCCCTCATGGCCCATATCATATCATATCATGGCCTCAAGGATCTTTGCATACCCTAGTTTCCCTTCTAGTGGGTGGGATACCTTGTGAGTGTGGTTCTTGATCACCAAGCATGTATAGCATTTGTATGTCATTGCTTTTCATTTGTTTACTAACCAAAAGTACAAAAATATTGTCATCTAACCATGTTGCTTGCAGATGAAGCTAACTAGGCCAAAACAGTCAAATCAGGCCTTGAGCAATTGATGGTGACCATTCTTGAGGAATTTGGACACCATGATCATTCATTAAGAGTTCATATAATTTGTGATATCGTTGGGAATCAAGATCTCATTGAAAGAGGCTTGAAATTCATCAGAACATGGCCCAGTCAACCAAAGTCAACTGTGGTCAACTGTGGATTTAATCAGTAATTTGATGATTGGAATTGGGTAAAAAGGTCTCAATCATGTCTATATAAACTTCATTTGGAATTTCAAAGGCCAAGGTTGAAGGAACTGAAGTCAGACAGACAGTTTCCCGAAATGGCAAGTGAACCTCTATTTTCAGCTGCCCAAAATGGAAAGTTTCTCCCCTCAAGATAACTTCATGATACAAGCTTCAAATCAAAATTTGTCCAACATGAAAGTTGAAGATCTTGATCTCACAATTCCAAAAAGTCCAAGAACTCAAAAATCCCATGTGTGGTTTGCAAGATATGGTCAGATGAATTTCAAAAAAGACCCGTAATCAGGAGGGCATAACTACCACATGGATTGTCCAAATTGCAAGTTCTTTATATGCACAAACTCCATTTAATGTGTACTTCAATGGTGCATAATTGGATTTCTTTGAAAATACTCCATGCAAAAGGCCATTTTTGAAGTGAAACAATTAAAGGGAGGGGCAAAATGGTCCGAAATGAGAAATATGAGGAATTGGGAAATAATGCCTATGCAATCAGCTTCCAAATGGTTTTGGCAACTTGTTTCAATTGAAAAATTTCTGCTGTAATGCTTCTAACAATTCCAAAGGCAAAAAGAGCAAGAATGCATCATAAGCATTTTATGCTAATCACTATTTTTGGCTTAATCATAATTAAGATTTGGATTAGGGGTGCCATATATAAAGTTAATTGCTAACAGAACTTAAAAGCTAATCACAACTTCACAATCACTTTCACAGTATAACAGAAAACAAAAGAAAATTCTCTCATCTCTCATTTTTTGCTCTAACACTTTTTGCTCAAATTTCATCAAGATCTACCAAACTTTTGTGGAAATTTTCTGTGGATTCTTGACTTGCAGGTGAAATCAAGTTGCTGTTGATCAAGATTGGAACCAAAATCGCAGCCAATCCTCAACTGTTGCAAGAAGGCATTCCCATGGCAGCTTGAGAAATCGCTCAATTCAACCGTGCTGGAGCTGGATTGGCATCATCACTCGCCTTCTGAAGTAATCTCCTTCATCTGTTTCGCGTCGCCGAGCTCTAAATCGCGAACTCCATTGCTGCACAATCAAGAAAGGTCGGATTTCAAATCGCGCAATAGCTTAAATTATGTTAGGGATTTGGTAGAGTATTGATTGTAGAGTAATCTGAAGCTTTTGGATTGTAAATTCGTTGAAATTTGAGTGAGTTATTCGCAATTGAGGTTTCGATGCGTTTCCTTCTTTCTTTCGATTCGCTCTGTGTAGAAATTGATAGATGAAACCGTTTGCGTAATTGTATTCCTAATGAGAAGCCGGTTCGATCGGTATAGAGTTTGTGGAATTTCATGGAAGTTTGCTCGAAACCTAAATTCTGGGCGAAGAACATTGAAGAAGACGATGAACTTTGAAGTTTTCTGGAAATAATGCTGTGTAGATCCGTTAGCATCCGCTTCCGATATCAATTTGTGTTTTTCGCTTGCCAGAACGAATCCTAGCCGGCCACGTCAATAAGTTGAAACGCAGTGTTTTGGCTTTGGCTACATTATTACGCCTCTGCCATTCAGTAAAAATTAATTAATTAAATCAATAATAATTCCTAATTGATTATTGCAATAAATATTTAAATACTTCTAAAAATCATATAATCCACAATAACTATCCAAATAATTCAGGATTTTTTTTGTTAATCTTCTTTTTTCTCTACTTTTTTATAGAATCAAAAGTAAAAATGTTGCTTGGTAGAAATTTGAATTGCCATAGAGATGTTCATGATGTATGCCAAATTTACATGTTCTACCATTTTAATTATGAAATCACCATACATAATCCAAATTAAATGAAATTTTAGGTGTAGAATCTTGACTCATTTCTGGAATTTTTGGCATAGGTTTTGTAATTTTTGGCCTTCTGGTTTTTGATATACGATTTATTGAACTTGAGTGTGACAAAATGTGACATAATTTGATATGCTATATTCCCTGAATTTTTTGCCACGCTTCCCCTTGGCCTATAGCCTTAATTTTTTGCATGTAGCACCATTAACATGTTAACATCCACTGTGAATTTTTGTGGATTTTTACAATCCATTTCCTAATTGATTAGGATTTTTACCTTCTGCCTATCATTTTTTGGACCTAGCTTGTGTCACATTGTTCCCTATGTTGCCATATCCACATACCTTATCCAATGACCATGAAAATTGATAGGGTAGTTCATAACACATTAAGCTTGCATTTAGCTTTGGTCCCATCCATTTCCCATCTACCATCACTGTTTACCATTAGATTGAAGTTGGTGCATATTTTTTGACTTCATTTGATTGTGTTTTTGCATGCTTTGTCATGTCGAATTAATTCCCATAGTTCCTTTTATCCAAATTGCTTGAAAATTGACATGTAGCTTGTTGAATGTCCTCTGTTTAGGATATAATTTTTATGGAATTTACTGTGTTGTTTTGATATTTTTTTTGGATATGATCTTGCTGGTTGCTCATATGTGGTTTAATATTGCTCACTTTGCCTTACATGTTGCATAGATTGAGATGTGTACATAGTTTGGATATGGGACCAATTGGGATCCCTTTGTAATTGAAATAGCTTGACTTTGATCATGAATTGGTTGCTGTTTTAGGATTTTTCCTTCTTTTTGACCCTAGGCTAGTCCTAGTGGTCTTGTCACTTACATTTGAACTTGTTTTTGGTTTTTCAGGTTAAGAAGTTAATGATTAAAGGAATTGTTTCACATTTGGGATTATCTTACTTGACTTGTAAACTAATGTGGCTGTTTTGTAGGATGTTGGTTCATGTTGAGCTTTGTGCTATGCACATTATTGTTTGATTATGATTGTACATTGGTGATTATTGTATTGTTGTTTGATTTCGAATGGGATGCTGATCATATTGGATTGTTTTCAGGTACCCTTTAGTTGCTCAGTTCTCTTAAGAACTTGCATTGCTTTGCTTATAAGCAATTAGCATTGAGGTATTGCACCTTCTTCTTCATGTAGTCTGGAGACCCGGCCCGTTATTTGGCCGGGCAAACTGTCTGAAGTCCTCCTTTAGAGGCATTGATTGTGTATGTTTATGTTTGTCCCAAGCAGGAAAAGTCCTCATTCGAGGCAATTGGTGGATCAAAGAGATAAGTAGTCTATCTCCCACTATTCAGTGAGTCTTCTCCTTGCTCCCATTACATGGTTGTAGCATTGAGATCCAAGCCCAAGATCTATCGAGTCTAATTGGGGAAAGAGTTCCATCTTTCTGAACTCCCCCACATTCTTATATTTACATGCTCTCTCGAATTTGAGATAGAAGCAATGAGGCACACCCCTCATACCCTTTCATCTGCTTCACCTTAGCCCCTCAATGGCAAGGTTAAGAGCGACACTTACCTCTTACAGTGGACTTTCATAGTCAAACCCTTTTGCTTGAGCCTCATTGAATGGTTATAGCGTGTGCTACTTGAATTTATGTGATTGATTTCTTGATTCATTTATACATGATTACTTGATTGCCATTGTGCATTTACTATCATTGATTGCCATTGCGCATTTATCATCTTTGTTTGCCGTTAGTGCATGATCATTTCTTTTGTCCTTGTGACATTGATGTTTTCCCATTGAGGAACCAGTTATAAGTCCCTGTGAGTTGGCATCTGTTCCCATGACATGGAAGGGGTAGAGTGTAAGACCTCATTGGTCACTCATACCCATTGCCTAGTGCATTTATTTGTTGTATGTGAGGATGCATTGTAAGTCCCTGTGATGTGGCATTTGTATTCCTAGGATCATACTGTGGAGGTTAACATAAGTCCAGATAGATTGGCAGTTGACTTCCCTGTTTTGTTTTTTTGTTTTATTCTGATGGAGATTAGTGTAAGTCCATAGAGTGGCTTCTGATATCCTTACTTGTTTTAGGAGACAGGTATAAGACCCTTGAGTGGCATCCAGTATCCGCTTTTATTTACTTTCATCTGTTACCATGTTCATATTGTTGCTCATTTGTAGCCTATTCCTAAGGACCCACTTGAGTCATCTTCTATATGACTTCAAGAGGCGAACCGCCTAAGAAGTTTTACATACCCACCATTCCATTCATCCCATTGTGTCCTACCTTTTCACACATGTTAAAAACTTGAAATAAGTGTTGTGCAAACATTCTCACCTCTTCCCAAATCAGAAACTTGGACCTTAAGTCCATGATTTTTCCAAACTTCATTTTTGTAAATACTTCATTTTGAATTGACTTTAATCATACTTTGACTTTTGTAAATAATCCAAATAACTTCACCCATTCAAATGATTTTGTGGCTTTGTCCATGTTTGTTAAGTTTTCATACATTAGCTATAGGTTTGATTTACCCTAGTTGGTTGATATTAATCTCACCTATTTGTCCTTAGTTGATTGAATTGTAAGTCTTCCTTGCTTATTATAGGGTTAACCCCTCTCTAGCAAGTTGAAGCTTTTCTCACATGGTGGACTTGTTGTTTCTTAAGGTTGAGTTTTCTCCCATGGGTAACGTAAGACCTTAGTGCTTTTGTTTTAAAATTGAATCCACTAACTTTTGGAAGTTTTTAGCCGAACTACGGCGTTTTGATCCTTACCTTTGATGGAAGGTACGTAGGCAACGGGTTCATCCGTTCGAACACAAAAATAATTAACATGTACATTCTTTCCTCATCATCCCAATCATGTTTGCACAATGTTTATGTCATAACAAATAACAATATTATACAACAAGTGTGAAAAGGGCTCCCTAGGAGTACCTAGGACGCATTGGGTGCCTAACACCTTCCCTTTGCGTAATTTACCCCTTACCCAGACTCTCTGATCTTTTTATTAGTTTTCTACGTGTAAAACTTCTTAGGCTTTTGTTCGCTTTTTAGCCAGTCCTTAGGATAAATAAAAGTGCGGTGGCGACTCTACGTTCATTGTATACTTTGCTTATGATTTAATCAATAGATCATATAGTAACGAATACACCGCTACAGAAAAGTGGCGACTCTGCTGGGGAAGACTGTTCCTTGGTGGTATTGCCTACTTTTCACCCTTGTTGTATGATATATTATTATTTGTTATTTGACATATTTTTGTATAATTTGGGATAACTGTATTGATTGTAATGTTTGAATTGCTTGATATACAATTGCTGTTTGCTTTGGTGATCTCTGTGAGATGAGTTCTATACCCGAACTCGAGTGCACTCTAGGATAGGAGAATGGCATAGTCTTGTTGACTGGTGTGGAGTAGTCCTTAGCCAGTTGACTTGCGAGTCCATTCACTTGGTGGAGGTCATGTTGGATTAATAATGTCACACAAGTTATTTGTGGTTAGGCATTATTCTTTCAATCATGTGCCTTAGAAGCCAAGGACCTTAGTTTACCAAACCCATCTTGGCCTATTTTTAGGACGTAGTGCGGAGGTCGTTCAGATGTAAGTTCTGATGCGATTGTCACGCGATACTACACTCATAAGAGTTTCTCTTGAGAATATTCTTGGAATACGAGTATTCGTTCCTCCGATAATATTCGAGAGATGGGACGATGATTATGGGAACCTCTGATAGAACATGTCTGGCAGGTTTAAACCCTAGTACACTCCCTTTGGGTGGTTCTTAACCGAGACTCCATGCTCGTGACTCTCAGCAAACCCGTGATTCGTGGTTGAGTCGTTCAAACATCGTTAATATCAATGGATCCCGGATCAGGTGTAAAACCTAAAATCCACCAAAGCGGCTGGTTGATATTAAGGATGTTTGAGCCGGTCCATGTACCGTTAATATCAATGGAACTTGGGTGTCGATAAGGTGAAAACCTAAATCCACCAAAATGGATGATTGATATTAGGGATACAATGAGCTTTCCCACGACCTTTGTTTGGTGTGCTTTGCTTGATCCTTGAGTGTGATTGTTGCATTCATACATTCATGCATTCATCTACATCCATATCATCAGATAAAAAGAAAATTTTCAAGGAACTCAAAGAAGTTTATTTGCAAAAAATTTCAAACATGAAAAAACCGGGAAAATTTTTTCACCTGATCTATCTGATGAGATATTCTCATATACGATCAAAATGTAAATATTTCAAAGTTTGCAATCAGAACCCTTGAGTTCCTTTGAAGTAAAAAACAAGCATATGCACAAACACTTCATGCATCATTTGCAATAGCAGGTGTTTTGTTCCGGTCTCCCATCCTGTGGTCTGACCCTGCGGTTTTCATTTATTTTGGAGACGCACCTTCCCGGTATTATACCAGAGCCGATTCTTCCAGATTGACGGATCATCCTGAGCAAGAGAATTGTGAACTCAGAGGAGGAATTTTCCAGACAGAGTGTTTTCGATGGATTAAATCCCGGGCTGGCATAGGCTACTGTTCTGGGGCATTTAATGAGCAAGGTCTGTTCACGAGTGGAGGATTCATCCATGATGATCAGCCTGAAGAGGAAACTGCTGCTATCATTGAAGAGGAGGCAGAGGATGTGAACAACTTCGTTATCCCTGGTGGTGTCTGCCACAATTGGGTCGCTGTAGATGTTCCTACAGTTATCCATAAGTCAGAGTAATAATGCTCACCTTGTTTAAAACCCTTCTCCCATGCCAAAAGGAGAAGTGATGACATTGTTTGGCTCATTTATACAATGATGTTTTCATTCAATTAATGCATTGTTAAACATTTGTTTTTCCATTTGTTTTCACTTTTTGCTTTTGCATGAAATCAGTGATCACAAAAAACCTTGAAAAACAAAAACAGCTTTTTCATATGCATAAATGATTTGCTTGTTTAAATACAAAAGCTTTTCATTATCCAGAATCATTATGCAGGGATTTCTAAACCCATTGAACATAATGATCCAACGCCATCTCCCAATCTTGAATTCTTTGTATTCGAAGCAGAGGAAGATGATGTTGAAGGGGATTCCTGACGAGATTACCCGTCTTCTTGAGCACCAAAAGGCTCATTCAGCTGTATCATGAGAATCAGCAAGACAGTTAAACTGGGGCATTACCAATGTAATGTAAAAAAAAAAAAAAAAAAAAAAAAAAAAAAAAAAAAAAGAGAGAGAAGAGGGTGAAAAATCAAAATGCAATGAAAAATCAGGAAAATTTTTTCAAATAGAAAAAATAAAAGAATGATACCCTCAAGTCCCTAGTTGACTGATGCTGAATGGATTCAGAGTCGTTATGACCAGCTGAATTTGATTGAAGAGAAGAGATCAACTGCCATGTGCCATGGTCAGTTATATCAGCAGAGAATGAAGAAAGCATTCGATAAGAAGGTCAAGCCTCGCGTGTTCAGAGAAGGTGACCTCGTGCTCAAGAAAGTCTTGTCTTTCGTGCCCGATTCCAGGGGCAAGTGGACTCCAAACTACGAGGGTCCATATGTTGTTAAGAGAGCCTTTTCAGGCGGAGCTTTGATGCTTACAACAATGGATGGGGAGGATTTCACTCGTCCTGTGAATTCAGATGCAGTTAAGAGATACTTTGCCTAATAAAAAAAAAGTATATGCAAATGAAAAACAGAATAGCTTGCTAAGTTGAAAACCCGAAAGGGCGGCTTAGGCAAAAATGAGCGTCTCGGTGGAGAACCCGCAAGGGTGATCTAGGCAAAAATTAGAGACTTGATAAAAAAGCATATTTGCATCCCGCTAGATTGAGTACCTCACCCTGGGGCAATCTAGGCAAAAATTAGGGATCAGGCAAGTAACTGCATCCTGACAAGACTTTCTGTTTCATCAGTTGTCTTTTCGTCAGAAGATTCTCGATTCGTCGTCAACTGAAGCTTCGAATACATCGAGATTCAAATTGGTAGAGAAAGGATCATTATGTTCAATGTAGCCCTCTTCCAATATATATCACTGATTTCAAATTTGTACAGATCTATGGAGTCTTGCCATTTGCAGACGACCATTCCATCAAATAAATTTGAGCTTTTATCCAATTATTTGCACTCTTATTTGTTTCAATTCAACAAATGTTTTGCATGTTTTAATTGATAAAAATATCATTGTTTTAAAAAACAGAATTTTTCAAAGATTATTGTTTTAAACAAAGTGAACATTCACAAATGATAAAAGGATACTCAAAGAAATTCTCAGTGCTCTCCCAAGGGTGGCATGGTTTCCAACAGGAAAGACATTTGTTCATACTCCTGGTTTGGTTTGTATCCTTCTTCTCCAGATTTGATTGTTGGGGTTGTTCCCCAAGTAGAGATTTGGTTGTTGGGGTGTTCCCTAAGCAGAGCTTCTGTGGATTTTGACTCCCCGAAGCAGAATTGTGAATTGAAGACTCAGTCTGTTCTCCAGCAGTAGTCTCTCCCCGGCTTGATTGCTCAAATTGTTCAGAGAATTTACGGTTAGTGGGTTGATATCCCCGTATCCCGTATTTCCCCCCAAGTGAGTTGCCAGCATAATTGCAAGTCGAGTTGTTGGTGGGGTTATTCCCCAAGCAGAGTGTTGTTGAAGACTCAGTGTTCTCCAATAGCAGTTTTCACCCGGCGTGGATGCTTTCCTTGTGGAAGATTTGGCGGTTGATGGTTTGCCACCTTGGTGCCCTGTCACTTTCTCCAGTGGATCGCTATCCCCAGACTTTATTTGTCTCCTTGGCACAGTAGAGCTGTTATTGACATCCCCATCGAAGTCGCGAGCAGAGTTGTTGTCACTCTCCCCAGCGCAGTTGCCAGCGGATTTGTCTGTTTTCTCAGCACGGTCGCTTTCCTTTTGGAAGACTCGGTAAGTCAGTGGTTTGATACCCGGTACTTTACCTTTTCCCCGGCAAAGTCGCGAGTGGAGTTGTTTACTTTCTCTCCATCAGAATGGTTATTATTCTCAGCAGAGCAGGATTTATTTTCCTACTCCATGGTTAATCGGGTTGATATCCCAGTATTTTCATCCAGCTTTCTCCAGCATTTGTCTGCAGAGCGGTTGTTGTGGCAGTATTGCCCGTTGAACCTCTTTCAATCCCCGGTATGGTCGGTTGATAACTCCGTCATCCAGAGATTGTATTGATTTCTTGATTACTTTTCGATCCTCAGTAGAGCGGATTTTGTTGCAGGATCTGCTGATGTGATCCATCAGATGTGTGTTCACCCCGAGTAGAGTGGTTTGTTGCAGAATCTACTTGTTTGGTGTTTTCCTTCCTCAGTGGGTTGTTCCCCAAGAGAGTAGTTGATGATATCCCCAGTAGAGTTGCTTGTGCAGCCAAACTCTATCCGGGTGACCTTTGCTCCCTCAGTGGGTTGTTCCCCAATGGAGTTATGTTGGATCCGTTTCCATAACAGTGTTTGCTAGGATCCCCTGCAGGATTTTGAGATTTTCTCTTGTTCCCCGACAGATTCGTCTTTGTGGCTCTTTGCCTGTTGTGACTTTCTGTACCCCAGTTGGGGCGATCGCTGATCCATCACTCAGAGATTTGGTATTCTCCAGATTTCTGATTCTTTTGCTTCTGCTTCCCAGCAGTACCCGCAGACCTTTGCTGTTATAGCATGTGGATCTCCAGCAGAATTGGCTTTCCAGTTGGTTTTCCCCTGGAAGTGTAATACCGGACGTTTGATTCCTGAACCTGTTTGTGTTAGATATGTCTGTTTTGTCAGCATTCATCAAGCATAAATCACGCATATTCATGCATATTCATAAAACATTCAGATATTCATGTTGCATTTTTGCCATATATCCCTTGTTTGTTGTTCCCTGCTATGGTGATATAGATCTTTATAGATCTCCCTAAGCAGATGTCGGGTGTTAAATCTCTCCATATAGAGTCAGCCCATAAGCAGAAAGTGTCTGTCTGTCCTTCTGCGGTTCCCCACTGAGATATACCCTCGTGGATGACGGTTTCTTCCGTTTCCTCCCAACACATATATTGGGACGGATTTTCCTATTTGAGTTACATCCTCATTAGGACATGTCTTGATTCAGTCTGTCTTTTCGGATTATTCCCGAATTGGCTATTTGTCAAATGTCTTGTGCTTCCCAGTGGGTTGTTCCCCAGCGGAGCAGTTTCGGGCCTCTACCCCCATACCGGTAGTTATAAGTCCTATCTTTCCTGGCTTTCTTGGCAGAATTTGTGGTTATACACCTTTTACTCTCCAGCCAGAGTTTTGGTTTTCTACCCTCATACCGGTAGTCGTAAATCCTATTTTCCTGCTCTCCAACAGTTTGTGGTTTGTTATAAACCCTATTTTGGTTTCCCGTACGGATTTGTGATTTATTCTATCCCCACGCGGAGCTGTTGGTCTTCTACCCCGTATTCGGTAGATGTAAACCCTAATTTTGTGGTCAACCCCACCATTTTTGGCCTTCTGCCTACAAACCAGCAGTCGTAAGTCCTATCTTTGCGGTTTTTCTACAAACCGGTAGTCATAAACCCTGTTCTCTCCTCGCAGAGTTAACTTTGTTGTTCATCCCAACCGATGACAATTCCCTCTTTGTGGATATCTTCATCTAGTTCTTGATGTTGATTTTCCTTTGCTTGGGTAAGTTGCTCAGATCAGCACTTACATCCCCAGCAAGTCTTTTGTGGACAATTGCCGTATGCTAGCAATTTTATCCCCAGCGGGTCCTTTCACCTTTTGTCAGTGATTGTATCCCCCGGATCATTGATTTTCATCAATGCATCCCAGCGAGTCTTCTTTCATTTACCCTCTTGTTGGTAATGTCTGTTGCTCCCTTTGACTGGTCATCATTATATACCTAATTTGGTATCCCGATGCCTTTCTTTTCGGATTTTATCCTACAAACAACCTACAACCCGGTTCAGGATAATCTTCCATGTGAGTATTCTATCCACGTTCTGACGGTAATGGATATTATATCTCGTTCACTCTCGAGTCAATCTTTGATTGTTTTCTCCGCAGAGTCAGATTCGCATTCCTTGGGGAATCGAATAATCCATCCTATAAACAAGTCTGCTGTTCTAGCTTTCTTCAGGGTGATGAGTGTTTTGGAACACAAACCAATTCACGATTCCGGATCTTATCCTATAAACAACCTACAACCCGGTTCAGGATAATCTCCCATGCGAGTATACTATCCACGTTCTGACGGTAATGGATAATATATCTCATGCACTCTTCAGTTGAAACCTTTGTGTTTCCCTGGTCGAGTAAGATTCGTTATTTCCCTTCGCGGAATCGAATATTCTTGTTGTTGGATAATTGCCGGATGCTTGCAATTTATCCTCTTTGAGTTGTCTTTCGTTTACCCGGATGCTTGGTATCGATTGTCTCTCTTTTTTAGTTAGTCACCTATTATATACCTCGGTATCTCTGGTGTCTTTTCCTTTCGAGTATATTATTCACGGTCTGCCGGTAATGAATAATATGTCTCATGCGCTCTTTGGTTGGATTCCTTTGTTGATCATCCCCAGTCGAGTAAGATTCGCATTCCTTGTGGAATCGAATATCCATCCTATAAACAAGTCTGCTGTTCTAGCTTTCTTCAGGATGATGAGTGTCTTGGAACACAAACCAATTCACGATTCCGGATCTTATCCTACAAACAACCTACAACCCGGTTCAGGATAATTTTCCATGCGAGGATATTGTCTACGTTTTGACGGCTATAGATAATATATCTCATGCACTCTTTTGTCGAACACTTTGTTTGTTTCCCCAACTGAGTAAGAGTTGTATTCTTTACAAAATCAAATTTTCATCCTATAAACAAGTTTGCTTTCGCTCTCTTCAGGATGATGAGTGTTTTGGAACACACACCAAATCACGCCCTGGTCGGTCGCCTGTTACATACCTACAACCCGGTATCCCTGGTGTCCCTTCCTTTCCACTCCCTATTATGACTTTGGTCCCTTGTGGAGTCGGATCTCCTGAGTTTATGTACCTTTCCCAGGTCTTTCTCAGATGTTTGGTTGATTGATATCTCTCACCCTTGTGTCGGTCGTAGATATTCATTCTTCCTGAGTTTGTTGCCCTTATACCGGTGACATCTTCATTTCTTTGGTGCTTCCTCAGTGGATTTTCCTGTTGCTTCTCCCCAGGAGTCAGCTTGTGTCTCTCCAATAGACGTCTTTCCTTTGGAATTTTTCTTTTCCCCAGTATATGCATTTCCCGGCAGGGAGGTCCTATGTGAATCTTTTCCTGGTCCGAGTCCGGATTTTTATCCGAAGTATCCTTTCTGGATAGTTGAGTCAGCTTATGTCATGCCAATGGATTTATTTTCCTTTGGAATTTCTTTATTCCCCAGTGTGAGTCATTCACTCCCCAGTGAGGTCTCCAGTCCGATGTCTGTTATCCCCACTCAGGGTCGTATCTTGTTCACGCTATGTCAGTTTTGTTTTCACTAATCAAAGTCGTGCCCTGCTCACGCATTCATTTTTCCTACTATCCCCCCAATAAGAGTCTTATTAGAGTCTCTGTTCCTGGTGAGTGTATTACTCCGATGGATCGTCTTTTTCTTCTGTGTGAACCATATATCTCCACAGAATTTGCTTTTGCATGCATACATCTGCATCACGAGGTCTCTTAGGGACCAAAATTCGTCTCATTACTATTATTTAAGCCCATTCTACCGCGTCGATATGAAGATTTCTAAACTTCACTTCTCCGGCTAGAATGACCTTAAATAGGGGCATCTGTAAGACCCCAATTTTGGCCCTAAGATCCCTCATGGCCCATATCATATCATATCATGGCCTCAAGGATCTTTGCATACCCTAGTTTCCCTTCTAGTGGGTGGGATACCTTGTGAGTGTGGTTCTTGATCACCAAGCATGTATAGCATTTGTATGTCATTGCTTTTCATTTGTTTACTAACCAAAAGTACAAAAATATTGTCATCTAACCATGTTGCTTGCAGATGAAGCTAACTAGGCCAAAACAGTCAAATCAGGCCTTGAGCAATTGATGGTGACCATTCTTGAGGAATTTGGACACCATGATCATTCATTAAGAGTTCATATAATTTGTGATATCATTGGGAATCAAGATCTCATTGAAAGAGGCTTGAAATTCATCAGAACATGGCCCAGTCAACCAAAGTCAACTGTGGTCAACTGTGGATTTAATCAGTAATTTGATGATTGGAATTGGGTAAAAAGGTCTCAATCATGTCTATATAAACTTCATTTGGAATTTCAAAGGCCAAGGTTGAAGGAACTGAAGTCAGACAGACAGTTTCCCGAAATGGCAAGTGAACCTCTATTTTCAGCTGCCCAAAATGGAAAGTTTCTCCCCTCAAGATAACTTCATGATACAAGCTTCAAATCAAAATTTGTCCAACATGAAAGTTGAAGATCTTGATCTCACAATTCCAAAAAGTCCAAGAACTCAAAAATCCCATGTGTGGTTTGCAAGATATGGTCAGATGAATTTCAAAAAAGACCCGTAATCAGGAGGGCATAACTACCACATGGATTGTCCAAATTGCAAGTTCTTTATATGCACAAACTCCATTTAATGTGTACTTCAATGGTGCATAATTGGATTTCTTTGAAAATACTCCATGCAAAAGGCCATTTTTGAAGTGAAACAATTAAAGGGAGGGGCAAAATGGTCCGAAATGAGAAATATGAGGAATTGGGAAATAATGCCTATGCAATCAGCTTCCAAATGGTTTTGGCAACTTGTTTCAATTGAAAAATTTCTGCTGTAATGCTTCTAACAATTCCAAAGGCAAAAAGAGCAAGAATGCATCATAAGCATTTTATGCTAATCACTATTTTTGGCTTAATCATAATTAAGATTTGGATTAGGGGTGCCATATATAAAGTTAATTGCTAACAGAACTTAAAAGCTAATCACAACTTCACAATCACTTTCACAGTATAACAGAAAACAAAAGAAAATTCTCTCATCTCTCATTTTTTGCTCTAACACTTTTTGCTCAAATTTCATCAAGATCTACCAAACTTTTGTGGAAATTTTCTGTGGATTCTTGACTTGCAGGTGAAATCAAGTTGCTGTTGATCAAGATTGGAACCAAAATCGCAGCCAATCCTCAACTGTTGCAAGAAGGCATTCCCATGGCAGCTTGAGAAATCGCTCAATTCAACCGTGCTGGAGCTGGATTGGCATCATCACTCGCCTTCTGAAGTAATCTCCTTCATCTGTTTCGCGTCGCCGAGCTCTAAATCGCGAACTCCATTGCTGCACAATCAAGAAAGGTCGGATTTCAAATCGCGCAATAGCTTAAATTATGTTAGGGATTTGGTAGAGTATTGATTGTAGAGTAATCTGAAGCTTTTGGATTGTAAATTCGTTGAAATTTGAGTGAGTTATTCGCAATTGAGGTTTCGATGCGTTTCCTTCTTTCTTTCGATTCGCTCTGTGTAGAAATTGATAGATGAAACCGTTTGCGTAATTGTATTCCTGATGAGAAGCCGGTTCGATCGGTATAGAGTTTGTGGAATTTCATGGAAGTTTGCTCGAAACCTAAATTCTGGGCGAAGAACATTGAAGAAGACGATGAACTTTGAAGTTTTCTGGAAATAATGCTGTGTAGATCCGTTAGCATCCGCTTCCGATATCAATTTGTGTTTTTCGCTTGCCAGAACGAATCCTAGCCGGCCACGTCAATAAGTTGAAACGCAGTGTTTTGGCTTTGGCTACATTATTACGCCTCTGCCATTCAGTAAAAATTAATTAATTAAATCAATAATAATTCCTAATTGATTATTGCAATAAATATTTAAATACTTCTAAAAATCATATAATCCACAATAATTATCCAAATAATTCAGGATTTTTTTTGTTAATCTTCTTTTTTCTCTACTTTTTTATAGAATCAAAAGTAAAAATGTTGCTTGGTAGAAATTTGAATTGCCATAGAGATGTTCATGATGTATGCCAAATTTACATGTTCTACCATTTTAATTATGAAATCACCATACATAATCCAAATTAAATGAAATTTTAGGTGTAGAATCTTGACTCATTTCTGGAATTTTTGGCATAGGTTTTGTAATTTTTGGCCTTCTGGTTTTTGATATACGATTTATTGAACTTGAGTGTGACAAAATGTGACATAATTTGATATGCTATATTCCCTGAATTTTTTGCCACGCTTCCCCTTGGCCTATAGCCTTAATTTTTTGCATGTAGCACCATTAACATGTTAACATCCACTGTGAATTTTTGTGGATTTTTACAATCCATTTCCTAATTGATTAGGATTTTTACCTTCTGCCTATCATTTTTTGGACCTAGCTTGTGTCACATTGTTCCCTATGTTGCCATATCCACATACCTTATCCAATGACCATGAAAATTGATAGGGTAGTTCATAACACATTAAGCTTGCATTTAGCTTTGGTCCCATCCATTTCCCATCTACCATCACTGTTTACCATTAGATTGAAGTTGGTGCATATTTTTTGACTTCATTTGATTGTGTTTTTGCATGCTTTGTCATGTCGAATTAATTCCCATAGTTCCTTTTATCCAAATTGCTTGAAAATTGACATGTAGCTTGTTGAATGTCCTCTGTTTAGGATATAATTTTTATGGAATTTACTGTGTTGTTTTGATATTTTTTTTGGATATGATCTTGCTGGTTGCTCATATGTGGTTTAATATTGCTCACTTTGCCTTACATGTTGCATAGATTGAGATGTGTACATAGTTTGGATATGGGACCAATTGGGATCCCTTTGTAATTGAAATAGCTTGACTTTGATCATGAATTGGTTGCTGTTTTAGGATTTTTCCTTCTTTTTGACCCTAGGCTAGTCCTAGTGGTCTTGTCACTTACATTTGAACTTGTTTTTGGTTTTTCAGGTTAAGAAGTTAATGATTAAAGGAATTGTTTCACATTTGGGATTATCTTACTTGACTTGTAAACTAATGTGGCTGTTTTGTAGGATGTTGGTTCATGTTGAGCTTTGTGCTATGCACATTATTGTTTGATTATGATTGTACATTGGTGATTATTGTATTGTTGTTTGATTTCGAATGGGATGCTGATCATATTGGATTGTTTTCAAGTACCCTTTAGTTGCTCAGTTCTCTTAAGAACTTGCATTGCTTTGCTTATAAGCAATTAGCATTGAGGTATTGCACCTTCTTCTTCATGTAGTCTGGAGACCCGGCCCGTTATTTGGCCGGGCAAACTGTCTGAAGTCCTCCTTTAGAGGCATTGATTGTGTATGTTTATGTTTGTCCCAAGCAGGAAAAGTCCTCATTCGAGGCAATTGGTGGATCAAAGAGATAAGTAGCCTATCTCCCACTATTCAGTGAGTCTTCTCCTTGCTCCCATTACATGGTTGTAGCATTGAGATCCAAGCCCAAGATCTATCGAGTCTAATTGGGGAAAGAGTTCCATCTTTCTGAACTCCCCCACATTCTTATATTTACATGCTCTCTCGAATTTGAGATAGAAGCAATGAGGCACACCCCTCATACCCTTTCATCTGCTTCACCTTAGCCCCTCAATGGCAAGGTTAAGAGCGACACTTACCTCTTACAGTGGACTTTCATAGTCAAACCCTTTTGCTTGAGCCTCATTGAATGGTTATAGCGTGTGCTACTTGAATTTATGTGATTGATTTCTTGATTCATTTATACATGATTACTTGATTGCCATTGTGCATTTACTATCATTGATTGCCATTGCGCATTTATCATCTTTGTTTGCCGTTAGTGCATGATCATTTCTTTTGTCCTTGTGACATTGATGTTTTCCCATTGAGGAACCAGTTATAAGTCCCTGTGAGTTGGCATCTGTTCCCATGACATGGAAGGGGTAGAGTGTAAGACCTCATTGGTCACTCATACCCATTGCCTAGTGCATTTATTTGTTGTATGTGAGGATGCATTGTAAGTCCCTGTGATGTGGCATTTGTATTCCTAGGATCATACTGTGGAGGTTAACATAAGTCCAGATAGATTGGCAGTTGACTTCCCTGTTTTGTTTTTTTGTTTTATTCTGATGGAGATTAGTGTAAGTCCATAGAGTGGCTTCTGATATCCTTACTTGTTTTAGGAGACAGGTATAAGACCCTTGAGTGGCATCCAGTATCCGCTTTTATTTACTTTCATCTGTTACCATGTTCATATTGTTGCTCATTTGTAGCCTATTCCTAAGGACCCACTTGAGTCATCTTCTATATGACTTCAAGAGGCGAACCGCCTAAGAAGTTTTACATACCCACCATTCCATTCATCCCATTGTGTCCTACCTTTTCACATATGTTAAAAACTTGAAATAAGTGTTGTGCAAACATTCTCACCTCTTCCCAAATCAGAAACTTGGACCTTAAGTCCATGATTTTTCCAAACTTCATTTTTGTAAATACTTCATTTTGAATTGACTTTAATCATACTTTGACTTTTGTAAATAATCCAAATAACTTCACCCATTCAAATGATTTTGTGGCTTTGTCCATGTTTGTTAAGTTTTCATACATTAGCTATAGGTTTGATTTACCCTAGTTGGTTGATATTAATCTCACCTATTTGTCCTTAGTTGATTGAATTGTAAGTCTTCCTTGCTTATTATAGGGTTAACCCCTCTCTAGCAAGTTGAAGCTTTTCTCACATGGTGGACTTGTTGTTTCTTAAGGTTGAGTTTTCTCCCATGGGTAACGTAAGACCTTAGTGCTTTTGTTTTAAAATTGAATCCACTAACTTTTGGAAGTTTTTAGCCGAACTACGGCGTTTTGATCCTTACCTTTGATGGAAGGTACGTAGGCAACGGGTTCATCCGTTCGAACACAAAAATAATTAACATGTACATTCTTTCCTCATCATCCCAATCATGTTTGCACAATGTTTATGTCATAACAAATAACAATATTATACAACAAGTGTGAAAAGGGCTCCCTAGGAGTACCTAGGACGCATTGGGTGCCTAACACCTTCCCTTTGCGTAATTTACCCCTTACCCAGACTCTCTGATCTTTTTATTAGTTTTCTACGTGTAAAACTTCTTAGGCTTTTGTTCGCTTTTTAGCCAGTCCTTAGGATAAATAAAAGTGCGGTGGCGACTCTACGTTCATTGTATACTTTGCTTATGATTTAATCAATAGATCATATAGTAACGAATACACCGCTACACCAAGTCAGGGGGAGAATGAACGACCGACAGTTTGACAGGCCTCCTGTAACCTATTCCTTTTTGCTGAAGAAGTTGATGGATTTGGGGCTGGTACAACTCAGGACTTTGGCACCTTTGAGACCTGATCAAAGGCCAGCCAATTATGATGAGAGTGCAAAGTGCGAATTCCATTCGGGTGCTCCCGGACATAACGTAGAGAACTGCAAAGCTTTTAAGCACGTGGTTCAAGACCTGGTGGATTCGAAAGCTATCAACTTCGCACCATCTCCCAATATCAATGCTAATCCCATGCCCGCGCATGGTCAAAGGAGGGTGAATGCTATTTCTGAGGAGAGTAGGGTTGGGTTGTCTACTGTTGATCAGTTGAAGACTCCTCTGGCTGAGGTTAAACGGCAGTTGATGTTGAATGGGGTTCACCCGGGCTGTGGTATTGATTGTGCTGAGTGCACTGTTGTTCAGAATGGGTGTGATTTGTTGAGAAAGACTGTCCAGGGTCTGATGGACAATGGAAGTATTCTGATTGAGAAGGCTGATAAGGGAAAAGAAGAGGTCTCCACCATAACAATTTATTTTGATCCGGTGGATTTGTCTACTCTAGCGGAGGCGGCTCCAGTTACCATCACGGTACCTGGACCAATTTCGTATGACAAAGATGATGCCGTGCCGTGGCATTAAGGGGGAGAGGTATACTGCAATGGTGAGAGGGTGGAAGATCAGACTGCCAGTGAAACCACCGTTTCAAGGGTGGATAATGTCGGTCCCAGCGGTTTCACTCGCAGTGGCAGACTGTTTGCTCCTGATGCCTTGAGGGGAGGAGAAGGAGAAAAAGAGAAAAAAGAAAAGGCCGAGGCTTTAGCCAGGGCGAAAGGGAAAACAGTGGTGAACGATGGTACTCCAGTGGTGACACCGGCGCCCGTGGGGTCGGAAGAGAAACTTGATGATGATGCAGAGGAATTCTTAAGGATCATCAAGAAGTCTGAGTACAAGTTGGTTGACCATCTGCAGCAGACTCCCTCTAAAATATCGATTCTGTCGTTGTTGTTGAGCTCTGAGGGGCATAGAGAGGCTCTGTTGAAAATCTTGAAGAAAGCCTATGTTCCTCAAGAGATAACAATTAACCAGTTGGAGACGGTCGTGTCTAACGTGCATGCCAGCCATGGGTTGGGCTTTACTGACATGGACCTGACTGTAGATGGGAGAAATCATAACCGGGCATTACACATCGCGATGGAGTGTAAAGGGGCCGTGCTTTCGCATGTGCTGGTTGATACCGGCTCCTCATTAAATGTGTTGCCGAAGAAAGCTCTGGCTAAGCTGAATTGTGATGGGCTGATTCTGACACCCACTGATCTGATAGTGTGGGCATTTGACGGGTCGAAGCGGGCCGTATTCTGAGAGGTTGAGCTGCCAGTGAAGATAGGCCCGGAGGTGTTTAAGTCGACTTTCTATGTCATGGATATTCAGCCGGCATACAGTTGCTTGTTGGGTAGACCATGGATCCATGCTGCTGGGGCAGTGACCTCGACTTTGCACCAAAAGCTGAAATATATTTGGGAAGGACAGGTTGTCACTGTGTGCGGAGAAGAGGACATCTTTGTCAGCCACCTGTCATCTTTCAAATACGTTGAAATGGACGGCGAAATCTGGGAGATGCCGAGTCAAGCCTTCGAAACCGTTAAGGTGGAGAATGCTCTGTTTGCAAAAGAGGAGGAGAAACCGTCCATTGCTTCGTACAAGCAGGCCGCCGAGGTGGTGAAGAATGGAGAGGCTCCCGGTTGGGGTAGGATGATGGATATCTCCGCCAAGAAAGACCGCTTCGGAGTGGGATATCAGCCAGGCAGAGGCTCGGTGGGACAAGGCAGAGGACGCCGTACGTCAGTCACCTTCACTAGTGCCGGAATGCTGGATCCGGATCACATCTGCATGATGAGTGAGGAAGCTGATAGTGATTGCGAGATGGACCGGTGGATAAAGCCGTGCGCACCAGGGATGGGAATCCAGAACTGGAAGGCTGAAAGGATCATCCGGGTCACTCTGCTGGAAGAGTAATATTTTTCCTGTTTTGATTTTATATGCATGAAAGCCATACGTGTTGCCCGACACGTAATGGTTCATTGTAAGGGCCACCTCATGTTTAATTTGCAAATTTGCATCATTAATAAAAGGATGTTTTTCAGTCAAAAGCGGTGTTCCCTGTTTTTCATTTATTTTTGCAGTTTAAAAAAAAAAAAACAAAATAAAAATGGCAATGTTTTCATTTTTCTTTTCAATTTGTCTCGTTCCGGTTCTAAGCAATGCATGAATCCACATTCATGCAGATGCGATCATTCTCCGGATCTCATTGATAACAATCCTGTTACACCCTCGTATGACTTCGACAATCCGATCTATCAAGCCGAAGAAGAAGGCGAAGAAGATTGTGAACTGCCAGGGGAATTAGCCAGGTTGTTGAAACAAGAGGAGAAGGTGATTCAGCCGCATGAAGAGCAGATTGAGGTTGTGAACTTGGGTACCGGCGAGGTCAAGAAGGAGGTGAAAATCGGGGCTGCTTTGGAGGGAAGTGTCAAGAGCAGAATGGTAGTACTGTTGAAAGAGTATGTCGACATCTTTGCCTGGTCTTATCAAGATATGCCAGGGTTGGATACCGATATCGTTGTGCATAAGCTACCATTGAGAGCAGATTGTCCTCCGGTAAAGCAGAAGTTGCGCAGAACTCGACCTGACATGGCAATGAAAATTAAAGAGGAAGTGCAGAAGCAGTGGGATGCTGGGTTCCTTGCTATCACTAATTATCCGCCATGGGTTGCGAACATTGTGCCAGTCCCGAAGAAAGATAGGAAGGTGAGAATGTGTGTGGACTACCGAGATCTGAACAGAGCTAGTCCGAAAGATGATTTTCCATTACCTCACATTGATGTGTTGGTAGATAATACAGCTTAATTCTCGGTGTTTTCCTTCATGGATGGCTTTTCTGGCTATAATCAAATCAAAATGTCGCTAGATGATATGGAGAAAACAACGTTCATCACACCGTGGGGCACCTTTTGTTATAAGGTGATGCCATTCGGTCTCAAGAATGCCGGTGCTACTTATCAGAGGGCCATGGTGACTTTGTTTCATGATATGATTCATCATGAAATTGAATGCTATGTTGATGACATGATAGCAAAGTCCCAAACAGAAGAGGGGCATTTGGTAGATCTGGCCAAGTTATTCGACCGGCTGAGACAGTTCAGACTGAGGTTGAATCCGAACAAATGCACGTTCGGGGTGCGGTCCGGTAAATTGCTGGGGTTCATTGTAAGCGAGAAAGGAATCGAGGTTGATCCTGCGAAAGTAAAAGCGATAAGAGAAATGCCTGAACCGAGGACGGAGAAAGAGGTTCGTGGTTTCTTAGGTAGATTGAACTACATTTCACGGTTCATATCTCATCTAACAGCCACGTGTGAACCTATATTCAAGTTGTTGAGAAAAGATCAAACGGTCAGGTGGAATAACGATTGCCAAGCGGCATTTGAAAAGATAAAAGAATATTTGCAGGAGCCTCCGATTCTGATGCCTCCTGTGGAGGGAAGACCGTTAATTCTGTACTTGACGGTCCTCGAGGGGTCTATGGGGTGTGTATTGGGGCAGCATGACGAGTCTGGTCGAAAAGAGCATACCATATACTACCTTAGCAAAAAGTTTACCGACTGTGAAAGAAGATATTCACTGCTCGAGAAAACTTGTTGTGCTTTGGTCTGGGCTGCTCGCCGACTAAGGCAGTATATGCTGGTTCATACCACTTTATTGATTTCCAAGATGGATCCGATCAAGTACATTTTTTAGAAGCCAGCATTGACCGGACGGGTTGCGAGGTGGCAAATGATTTTGACAGAATATGATATACAATATACTTCTCAGAAAGCAATTAAGGGGAGTGTATTGTCTGATTACCTAGCTCAGCAACCTATTGATGATTATCAACCGATGAAGTTTGAATTCCCTGATGAGGACATCATGTTTCTCAAATCGAAAGATTGTGAGGAACCGATCCCGGAGGAGGGGCCTGACCCTGAATCTGAATGGATTCTGATGTTTGATGGGGCCGTTAACGTGAATGGTAGCGGTGTTGGTGCTGTTTTGGTTACGCCGAAAGGATCTCACATTCCTTTTGCTGTCCGGCTAACATTTGAGTGCATCAACAACGTGGTTGAATATGAAGCTTGTATATTGGGGATTGAAGAGGCGATTGATTTGAGGATCAAGAACCTCGTCATATATGGAGATTCAGCTCTGGTTGTAAATCAAGTTAACGGAAAATGGTATACGCATCAGTCTCACCTAGTGCCGTATCGGGATTATACGAGGAGATTGTTGACGTTTTTCACCAAGGTGAAGTTGCATCATGTGCCCAGAGAAGAGAACCCTTTGGCAGATGCTTTGGCTACTCTGGCTGCCTTGATTAAAGTGCAGTGGTGGAATCAGTTCCCCAATGTTGAGGTAGGTCGTCTGGATAGACCGACTTATGTGTTTGCGGTTGATACAGCGTCTGATGATGAGAAGCCGTGGTATTACGATATCAAGCGCTATCTGGAGACTCAAGAGTATCCTGAGGGAGCATCTAAAAAGGACCGAAAGACTCTGCGGAGGTTGGCCATGGTGTTCTATTTGAATAAAGATGGGGTTTTGTATAAGAGGAATTTTGATTGGGTCTTGCTCAGATGTGTCGATGATAAAGAAGCAAGCCAATTGATGAAAGAGGTTCACGAAGGATCGTTCGGTACCCATGCCAGTGGGAATGCAATGGTAAAGAAGCTGCTGAGGGCAGGCTATTTTTGGATGACAATGGAGGCCCAATGTTTCAATTTCGTGCGGAAGTGTCATAAATGCCAGATTTATGCTGACAAGGTGCACGTGCCTCCTAACCCGTTGAGTTTAATGTCGTTTCCATGGCCGTTTGCTATGTGGGGCATTGATATGATTGGGAAGATTGAGCCTACGGCTTCGAATGGGCATCGATTCATATTAGTGGCTATTGATTACTTCACCAAGTGGGTTGAAGCAGCCTCTTATACGAACGTGACGAAGCAGGTCGTTTCTCGGTTTCTCAAGAGAGACATCATTTACAGATATGGGGTTCCCGAGAGGATCATTACTGATAATGGTTCTAATTTGAACAATAAGATGATGGCAGAACTGTGTCGGGAATTCAAGATTGAGCATCACAATTCTTCTCCCTATCGTCCGAAGATGAATGGGGCGGTTGAGGCAGCCAACAAGAATATAAAGAAGATTGTGCAAAAGATGGTGGTAACCTACAAAGACTGGCATGAGATGCTTCCGTTTGCATTGCATGGGTATCGAACGTCAGTGCGTACATCTACTGGGGCAACGCCTTTCTCCTTGGTATATGGAATGGAAGCGGTGCTACCAGTTGAGGTTCAAATTCCCTCTTTGAGAGTCCTGATGGACGTAAAGTTGCAAGAGGCGGAATGGGTAAGGACCCGGTATGAGGAGCTGAGCCTGATTGAAGAAAAGAGGCTGGCAGCCATCTGTCATGGGCAGTTGTACCAGCAGCGGATGAAGCGTGCTTTTGACAGAAAAGGTACGACCTCGAGTATATCACGTTAGTGATATGGTGCTGAAAAGGATCCTTCCTCCTTAAAACGATCGTAGGGGCAAATGGACACCCAATTATGAAGGTCCATTCGTGGTCAAGAAGGTTTTCTCTGGTGGAGCCTTGTTGTTGATGACCATGGATGGCGAGGATTTTCCATCCCCTGTGAATGCGGACGCAGTTAAAAAATACTTCGTATAAAGAGACCCGCTGGACGAAAAGAATAAAATAGTCCAGGCAAAAATGGGCATCCCGGCGAACCAAAAAACAGAAAGAAAGGTTCGGGCAAAAATTAGGGATAAAAATGAAAAAACTGTACACCCGGCAAGTCGAAAACCTGAAAAGGCGACTTGGGCAAAAAAGGGTATTCCGGTGGACTGAAAACCCGAAAGGGAGGTCCAGGCAAAAGAGGGGTTGAAACGAACAACTGCGTCTGGCATGATCGTTTGTGCTTTGGTTATGGCATCATGGATAATACCCGGTAGGGATCAATCAGAAGCGTCTTGTTCAGAAGGCAGAAAGCACGGAAAGTCTGAGGACATATGGGGTGTAACCGAGTTGGAACTCGATGAGATCACGGGTTTCACATTGCCATTAGGATAGATTTTTCCTTTTGCGCGCAATTACCTCTTTTCAGGAATTGCTTCCTTTGTATTGCTCAATTTGAGTTACACTTTTTCAATCAATAAAATGCATATTCAGTCAAATAATTTTGTTTTTGTTTTTCATTACCGCTTTGATTGCAAAGACATCCGATTATTTTGATAAAGAATTTTTGCATTTTAAGACATACAGGTCCCTTCCAATGCATGTTTATAAGATTGGAACTTGAAATTTTATTCGGAAGGTTGAGTGGCCCGAGTGTTGAACTCTTGACACGCCTGGGGCACGGTTTTATCTAACGATCTCTTTTGCAGGTACTGTTAGATATTTTCACTCACTTGCAGGGTGTGATGGGGAAGCTTTTGACGAGACGATCCCCATGGAGTCCAATCAGGGACGAATGAATAGAAAAACGGTGAGACGACGACGAGGACGTACGACGACCCTTGAGATTAATCAAGAAGACTCTTCAAAGTCTGAAAATTGAAAAGTCTGTATAAGTCCCAGGAGTTCGCTCTCCGCCGAGTGCAGAGCGATCGAGGATACAAGGTGATGAATCAGAAAAGTCCAGACGAGTCTGGGAGCTCTCAAAATTGGAAAGCTGACATGGGAGTTGGATATGAATACCATGGTTCGACGAGTCGACAGGTGTTCAAAACCAGACTTTCCTCATCTCCTCAAGCAGAGTCGGAATGACTAATTCCCCAGCAGATTCAAGGTCTGTGGATTCCCTAGCAGGTCAGGATGGTTATCCCCAGCAGGTTTGAGATTAACGCTTCCCCAATCGCCAAGCCTGAAGGTTGCTGTTTCCCAGCGGAGGTATCTGTGGGTGGTGTCTCCCCAAACAGAGTCTGGAGTGTTGCATCCCCAGCAAGTCAAAAACCGTTGTTTCCCCACAGAGTGCATGGTGGTTCTTTCCCCAGCAATTCCCCAAGCGGATTGGGTGCAAAGGAGGTTTTTCCCCAGCAAGGGTTGCCTTTTTCCAGCAGCAGTGCTATTCCCCAGCAGGGCGGAAATTGGAGTGATGGCGAGTTCCTCAGCGGAGCGCCTCGAGCTCCTCAGAAGAGTCCCTTGAGGGGGATGCTTTTTATACATCCATCATGTAAATAGCATGGCATATTGCATAATAAATCGCGTAGCATTTCCATAATTGTGGAGCATTATGCAGAAAAATCAATCATGCATCATATTGCAAGCATGAGCTAGTCTCAGACTGTGATTACCGTTTGAGAAGTGGTTGCCTGAGGGTGAAGGTGTTGCTCCGAGGAGTTTGGCACCGTTTTTTTTATCAACAGTACTTCCCCAGTAGTGCGATACTGGAGGAAACTTTTTCGTCGGACAGAGATGGGAATGTTACGCGATCAGCGCGACTCAAGCCGTGGTTACCGTTTGAGATTTAGTTTCGCCAGATGGTGAAGGTGTTACTGTGAGGAGTTTAGCATCATGATGTCAGATCAGCAATGTTCCCCAGTAGTGCGATACTGGAGGAAATTTTTCCGTCGGGCGGAGAGGGAAATAAAATCAAAGGACGCTACGCGATCAGCGCGACAAACGGGGTTCAAATGGAGAAAGGGAAATGTTGAGGCTTTTCTGGAGATCGGGGTTCAATTGGAGAAAAGGAAGTGTTGAGGCATTTTCTGGAGAATGGGGTTCAAATAGAGATATCGAGTTGAAGATTATATCCGGGATGAGGTCCTCAGGATTATCTTCTGTTCATGTGTCACCTTAGACTTTGGCTGAGGGCAAGGGAGGTCGTTATGGGTGTCTTCTGAGGAAGAGATGCACATGTTACCTTCCTTTTGTGAAGGTATACCCTCTAATATGTCGCCATCAGAGTGGTGTTTGGTGTTATTTCCGATGTTGCCAGCGGAATTATCATTAGAAAGCGGAGAACGGGGTTCAAATGGAGAAAGGGAAATGTTGAGGCATTTTCTGGAGAGCGGGGTTCAAATGGAGAAAGGGAAATGTTGAGGCATTTTCTGGAGATCGGGGTTCAATTGGAGAAAAGGAAGTGTTGAGGCATTTTCTGGAGAGCGGGGTTCAAATGGAGAAAAGGAGACACGAGGTGTTTTCTGGAGAACGGGGTTCACAATGGCGATCACAAGTTATCGTCAGGCGACTGGGGTTCGAATGGAGAACGGGGTTCATTATGTTGGCAAACAAGATGTCGGGGTTCAAATGCAATGATCCGGGATCACTTGCGCGAAAGAGGAAAATTTCGGGGTTCAAGAAAAGCAAAAAAAAAGGAAGAGATGATAATCCCCAGCGGATATGTGGTGTTCAGGCCATGGTTATCCCTGTGTTACCATTTATTTTGGGTATACAGGTCGACATTCTGTTCGGCGTTCCGGCCAACTTTCTCCGTACCAGACGAATTTTTCTTCAAGATTGTTTCTTTGCCGATTCTGACAGGCACTGTTAATTATTTCCCATCAGAGTGCAAATTGTTCGTCTGTTCTTGGTATTCAATCACTCTTCATCCTGATCATCTGAAAGCCGAGGCTATTCATATCGACAGGTTCACAGTGGATTGAATAGGGGCAGCTGTAACACCTCAAAATTTGCCCTCCTCTCTTGGGACTGGCTTAACATATTGCATTGCATTTTTAGGTCATTAGTCATTGCATATTTGCATATCATGTGGCTACATTGAGCAAGTCATCCTCCTAGGTCTTGGTCAGAAGGTAAGAGGTTGAAATTCAAGCTAAGGGTTTCATTGGATTGATCACTAATCATCTGAGGGTTGGTGATTCAAATCAGGGTTTCATGGCTCCTCAAGAGGATTGAGTTTCATCTTGGTTGAGATGGTACATCATCATCATCATGGTTTTGTCATCACCAAGAGATTGATCAGATACCTTGAGATTAGGGTTTTGACCTCTGGTCAACCCTAATCAGCTGCATTGTGCCAATCAGGGCTTGTGAAGAAGATGAGGTTTTTAATGGATATGGGGATCATCGTATGATTATTTTGAGCTTATGGAAGCTAGGGTTTCATCATTGAGCCATTTCATCAGGAGTTTGAAGCTCAACTTGATCAGTGCATAGCCAGATTCATCTATCAATCAGAAAAGTCAACTATGGTCAACTGTGCCTGAATTGATGGACTTGGAGGTGGGAGAGGGCAAGAGACACTTCATTCATGTCTAGACAAGTTTCATTTGACATTTCAAACATCAAGAATGAAGAAAATGAAGTCAGATGGAAACTTTCCAAAAATAGAAAGTGACTTGTAATTGAAAACTGCCAAAAATGGAAAGTTTTTCACCTCAAAATTACGTGTCCAAAAATGCTTCAAATGAAATTTTGTTCAACATGAAAGTTGTAGATCTTGCTCTCACCTTTCCAAAAAGTCCAAGAACACTCATTTCTCATGTGTGGTTGGTAAGTTGTGATCAAATCATTTTCCAAAAATGTTGAATTTCAAAGTGGCATAACTTTCACATGGAATGGCCAAATTGGGTGATCTTTCTTTGAACAAACCACATTTTACATTTACTTTCATGATGCATCATCATATTTCATCAAAAATCATCATGGCAAAATGTCATTTTTCAAGTGAACTATTTGAAAATTGGTGGGAAAAAAGGTGATTTTGTGAAATACATGGATTTTGCATACCAAACCAATTTCAATGCATTTCAAATGATCAATGTGACTTGTTTGAACTGGTTTTTACTGTTGCATTGGCTGATTTTTGCAAAAGGACATATTGGTCATTTCACATGAAAACTACATTTCACTAATCACTTCCATTTTGCTAATTGTGATTAACAAATGGATTAAGGTGTGGTATAAAGGCATAATCATAACAGAAAATGCAGAATGAGAAATCACAATTTCAGATCTAACAAACTTTCCCTCCAAAACCTCTCAATTCTCTCCAAAAATTTTCACACTTTTTTTCATCATTTTTATCAAGATTCGTTCTCTATTGTGCTGGTTCTTGCATTGATCCTTCTCTACATGTATCATTGAGGAACTGTTTCACCAAATCAAGGCCAAAAGGTTGAAGAATCGTGACTGTTGCAATCTCACTCATCTATGGCATTTTCATAATTCTTGGACCTGGTGCACAATTGAGCTGCAAGACCTCCTTCAATCATCCTCCACATCATCAATCTTCATCTGTTTTGGCATTAGAGGCTTAGAAATTCATGATTTCAACTGCTGCCATCACCACAAGGTTAGAACTCGATCTCCTTAATTGCTCAAATCATGATATGGTTCTTATAGATCTAAGTTCATAGAGTGCACTGCAACTTGTAGAATTGATTTTTGTTGAGAATCGAGTAAGAAATCTTGAATTTAAGTTTGATGTTCGAATGTTGTTTTGCTCGATCCGTGAAGTATGATTAGAGTTAGGTCAAATGCTTGCCATATCCGTGATGTACATTGAATGATGGTTCCATTGATATATCGCTTGCTCATTTTGGTTGAGATTTGTTCATGACGATTTCTGGAAATTATGAACACTATGAATGCTTCAAGAACATTCTCCAGGACATGTTTGATCCGTAATTGCCTTGCCTGCGTTTGAATTTGCTGTTTACCGCGTGTTTGAACCAGTAGCGTGCTGCCAGCACTTTTAATAAAACGATGCGATTTGGTTTCGTTGCTCAATAATTACAAGTTTGCCACTGTGACATATTAATTCATTTTATTTCATTTCTTTTTTCCATTTCATTTCATTTTGATCTTAGAAAATTCATAAGTAATTCATTTTTGATCCAAATTTGATGAGACTTTTTTCACCCTTCTCCTTGTGATGTGTAGTTTTTTATGGTGAGTTTTAATATTTTTGTGCACGTGTGAATTTTAAAAATGCCTAGAGATTGTTTGAATGTGTCCAATTTGTGTATGCCATGCCATTTTGCTTGTGAAATCTTGATGCTTCCATAGAAATTCATGAAATTTTACATGCCTATTCTTGACTCTTTTCTGGTGATTTTGATATATGGTTTGCAATTTTTGAGTTCCTGGTTGATGAGATATGATTTTTTGAGTAGAGGTGTGACAATTTGTGTCACACCATGCTTAGTGCAATTTCATGATTTTATTTTCCAGTCTTGTGGATGTTGGATTGAGTTGAATTTTTGCATGATTGAGCATATGGATGTTGAGAATGCATGGGAAGTTTTCTGGAATTTTTGATTGCATTTCCTATTTGATTGGAATTTTCTCCCCTGTTTTGTCATTTGTTGATTTTTTGTGATACATGTTTGTATTTGCTTTGTGAAATTCTGGTCATTAATTGGATGAGTGTGAAATTTGGTATGAGCATTGTAGACATCTTATAGAACATTTTGGATTTGATCCCATTCATTTATCATGTTTTGTCACTGTTTTATGATTGGTGGAAGTTGATGCTTGTTTTGATGCTTTGTATGAGCTTGCTTGAACTTGTCTGAACTTTCTGATTTTCATTGACCTACTTCCTCTTGTCCAAATAGCATGAAATTTGATATGGTGCTCATTGAATGTGTTCTGTTTAGGCTTGAATTTTTGTGGAATTTATTGAGCTGTTTTGATATTGATTTGATTGTGATCATTCTGTTTGCTCCAATGTGTTTCCAAAGTGCATAGTTTAGCATGTTTTGTATATGAAATGGATTTGGTGCATAGTTTTGGTGTGAGACCAATTGGATTCTCTTCTTGCTTGATAAATCTTGGTTTTGATTAATTTTCACTTGCTGTTTTGAATTTTTCATCTCCTTTTGACCCTAGGCTTGTCCTAGTGGTCTTGTTTCTCACGTTTGGATGTGATTTTCAGGTTGAAGAAGCAAATGCTTTGAGGATGTTAATTCAAGTTGATTGAATTTGGTTAATTGTTGTGAACTAACTTGTGTGTTTTGTAGGATGCTTGGCTCACTTGCTTTAAGCTTGTGCTTGGCTCACTTGAGTTGATTGTGCTTTGCACATTGCATTGTCTGATTATACATTGTCTGTTGGTTCTTATGCTGTTTGTTTTGACTTTGTGATTGGTATACTGACTGAATTAGATTGATTTCAGGTACTTTAGTCGCTAACAGTTCATCTTTGAACTTGCTTTGTGCTGTTGCTTGGTTGTATAAACCAATTGAGGTAGACTCTCTTGTCTCCATGTAGTCTGGAAGACCTGGCTTGTTATTTAGCCAGGCAACTGTCTGAAGTCCTCCTTAAGAGGCAATGATTGTGATTGTTTATTTTTGTCCCCAAGCAGGAAAAGACCTTGATTAAGGCAATTGGCGGATAAGAGAGATATGCAATCTATCTCCCGCTATTCTGTTGAGTCGTCCCTCTGCTCACACCACTGTGTTGATGCATTGGGACATTAACCCAAGATCAGTTGAGTCAGAGTCATGAGTGTAGAAGGGTTCCTACTTTCTGAACCCACACTCCTTTGTCTGAAGCTCTCCCTGGCCAGGGATAAGAGCTGTGAAGTCTAATCTTCACTCACCTTTCCTCTGCTTCACCCTGACTCTCAATGTCAGGGTTAAGAGCGAACACTACCCTGTACAGCTGGCTTGCTCTTGCAGCCTCACCCTTGTTTGAGCCTCACTTGACTGGATATAGTGTGTGCTACTTGTGAATGTTTGATTTGTTTTGTTTATGCTTGCATGATTTGCTTTTTCCTGGTTAGGATTAGCTTGTTGTTGTGCAAGTAGATAGCGAACCATAACATAGGGCAATGATGCATGATAACATCTAGGCTCGAGTACAGCTCCCTAGTAGTGTGTCTCCCTTTGTATCTGGTTAGAATTTCTTTCCCGTTCAGGGGAACTACGTCGCCCTGATCCTCATACCAGATGAGGTACGTAGGCAGGAGACCGTGCGAGGTCTCTCCGGGCACTTTTTTCTTTTTGTGTGTGCTTGCTTGTTAACCCTCTTGTGTGCCAGGATATGGATGTAAGCCCAGCGATTGGCTGTCCGTATCCTGATTGTGTTTGTTTGGTTCGGAAGCCGATGTAAGTCCAGCGATTGGCGTTCGGGTTCCAAGTTTGCCTGTGTTTGTGTGTGTCTTGTTTGGCGTGCGTGAGCCGAACTACGGCAGCTCTGATTCTCGTTCCAGACGAGATACGTAGGCATAGGACGTGATGTCCTAGCGAGCCCTCTTCCTCTTCCCCCCACCTGTGTTGTCTTCAGTGTGTGTGTGATGTTTGTTTTAGCAACCTTAACCTATCTTTTGAGCGTGGATCCCGTCGAGTACGACGGACGTGAGGGGTGCTAATACCTTCCCCTTGCGTAACCGACTCCCGATCCCATTATCTTTGGTCGCGAGACCATGCTTTTCCCAGGTTTACTTCGAGCGTTTCCTTTCCCTCTTTGGGATAAATAACGCACGGTGGCGGCTCTGTGTTATTTTTGTTTCAGCCCGCCGGTTGTTTTTTCGCGGATGCGACAGAATGTTATGCCTTTTTTGTATCACAATTTAGCGTTATGTTAAGAAATCCTAATTGGACTTATGTAGATGTCACAACTATTTGAGGTCAGGAAATAGAATTTTGGTGTTAATGCATGTTAGAGACATAGTATAATGGACTATCCTCATGAAACATATCACACACAAAAAGAATATGCAAAGTGGAGGACCTAATCTCATCCATACTTATGTTGATTTTGCAATCAACTAGCCTTAGGATATAGAGATATTATAGGTCCATGACATGAATGAATAGAGAAGGGGAATGAGATGAAGATGGAGGGGAAATGGATCAAACACAAATTGGTCAAAGGAGGACTTTTACCAAATTAAGATCATTCATTCATTTTGGGAGATGGAATGTACATTCCATCAATCTCCTAAATCCAATGATCTTAACCTAGCAAAGTCAAACTCATAAAGTCAATTAAAATGGCTCTACACAATTTATTTGACATTTAATTAATTAAAAATAATAAAAATATGCATTAAATTAAATTATGGTTGGTCAATTTCCTAAAACCTCATCAAAAGACCAAAGAAATGGTCATGAGATTTATCATAGGTCAAACAAGGTCAAAGGACCTTGGAGAATTTTTTTTAGAATTTTTGGATACTTAAAAGTATTTTTAATCAATTAAAAATATTCACAAAATCAATTAAATCATGAAAAATATTAATAATGATCCAAAAAATAATTTTAACTCAGAAAATGAAAGAGGGATATATTTAAAAAAATTTGGTGAAAGTCTCATATTTTTTGGATCAATATTAAATTTAATATGAATTAATGAAAATAAAAATAAAAAAATGAAAATCAATTAATCAGAAAAAATGTGGACCACTTGATCTCCCTCATTAATAGAGGTGGCAGATCAAGTGGTGTAAAATGCGCGTTCCACCAAACACACGAGTCAGCGCGCCACACCAATGGTATTCAAAAGCAACGCTCAAGATTAAAACGCAACGTCTTGATCATGTGGCTCAGAACGTGTCCAACTCACCGCCGAAGCAAACCACCGGTCATCTTCTCAGGTGACCTTGGCCGGACTGGTTCTCTCATCACCATCACAAAAATGAAAAAGAAGGACATAATCTTAAAGAAAAAATGGCACTGATCACAAATCTGACCTCAATTCAATCTAACTCCAAGTATATTGAGAGATACATAGAGTTGAAATTTGAGGTACATGAACTGAGTTGCTTCGATTTGACCACAAAGCAACTCAATCTTCTTTACTACATTGGTAGGACTTCAGACAACCAAGGATCCAAGAGAATTGATGAGAAATAAGAAAGAATCGAAGAGAAGAAAAAATCTGGAAAATACCTTCAATGTTGTGCAGAACTTGATCTCACTTGCTTCAATTCGTGCTTCATCTTGCTTAGAAAGCTTGCAAAAGTGACTTAGGATTGGTATAAAGCTTTAGATCCTGGAGTTTTTGGATCTCCAAACAGTGAGATTCAAACTCAATTTTCAAATGAAAATTCTCAGGTTCTCCTTTCAAATATGAGGGTTTCAAGTGTGGGAGGCAAAGCTAGCGCGCAAGGGTCTTCAAATATGATGCAAGGGCCTCTTATTTATAGCTCAAGCAAGTGTTATTTGCACCTTTCAAAAAAATTCCAATTTTGGAAATTGCATGATTCATGCTTGCATGGTCGTGTACAGGTCCATGAAGCTACTCAATTAAGTCCACAATCACATGAAATTGAGTCTGAATGTGAATTGTGCAAGGCAAAAGTGTGTAGCTGCTTGAAGAGTGATCCTTGCCAAATGATGTAGCCATGTTCAAACCATGCGCATACCCCTTAAACCTTGTCCAAAATGGATGAAATTCGACTCTTTGTAAAGGCTAGATCAAGAGGAACAACTCTTATGTTGAACAAGTTTCCATTTGAAACTTGTATCATGATGAATTTTGAGGTGGAAGTTTGGAAATTTCAACATGTCAAAAACGTTTCTAAGTGTCAAGCCATATGTTCAATTATTCCACCTTGGCTAACTTTTTATGTGAGATTCAAATGAGAAAAGTGTCTTCATAAACGTTGTAGATTTTTCAAAAACCTTCAAAATGGTCACAAATGTGACCTCATTTGGATTTAGGATGAATCACTTATGCATTTTTGAAGTTGAGGAAAATCACTTGTTCAATGGTATTGGTCCAAAATGACCTATAATGTATCCTCATATCACATGCTCATAAACGTTGAATTAGCTCTTCCCTCAAACATCAAAGTTGAAGTAGACACCTTGAATTTGATAGTCCAACTTGGAAATATTTCATATCATAAACATTGATCAAGTTATGGCCTTGGGAAGTTGACCTCCAAATTAGGGTTTAGACAAAATGACCTATAATCTTTCAACATAAAAAATGACTTTCCAAGAAAAACTAGATCTAGACCTAAACATGAAAGTTGTTTGGAATGTAATTTAGAGTAAAGTTTCTCTTGGAATCATTTTCATATGATGAAAATTGAAGGAGATAGGGTCTAGGGGACCCCAGTTTGGATAAGATGAATTCCTCTGGTCAACCACCATCAACCACCGTGCTAACTTGCAATTCTCTTAACTTTTTGGACTCATGGGAGATCATATATGCATAAGATCATGAAATTTTAAATGTCCCTTAAAATATTTGATCAATTGGTGAAGAAGCTTGGTGAAGAAGTTACATAAGATACCTAGATGAACTTGGGTTTCCAAAGCAAACCAATCCCAAACTCTTGAAGAATTCTTTATCAAAATAATATGTGGGGATCATGGGGATCCATATATGATGCTTAGAGCCTTTGTGGATCATTCTTGGTTGAGCTCTTAGCAATTAGGGTCTTAAACCCTAGATGTGAACTTGATAGATCAGAGGTGATCAAGTGCCATACCTACAAAAGAGTTAGGCAAATGCAAAGACATATTTTTGGTATTTTGGTTAGGAAATGATAAAATACAAAGTATGATATAATCACATGTTCTTGGTGATCTCTCACAATACAAACCCAATGAAAGAGAGGTAAGAAGGATGCCAAGGTGTGATGCCAATGTCAATGCATATGATGAGATAACACGAGGGATCTTAGGGTCAAAATTGGGGTCTTACACAATGATGAAGTCATGTTAATAATCCATGCATTTGTGTATGGAAAGTGGAAGTTCAAATATGCCAAATGGTCATCCATCTTTAAGCCATGCACAAGTCACTCATACTTTGTCTAAATGGGGTGAATTTGGACATTTTGGAAAGGTTAGATCAAGAGGAACAACCTTCATGTTGGACACTTTTTCATTTGAAGCTTGGATAATGATGAATTTTGAGGTGGAAGTTTGGAAAATCAAACATATTAAAAAAAATCTAAGTACCAAGCCATATGTTCACTTCTTCCACCTTAGGTAACATTTTCTATGGACTTCAAATGAGAACGGTTACTTCAAAGTATGGTACAATCAAATGGTGCTTGGTGATATCTCTCAATGAAAACCCAATGAATGAGGGGTAAGGAGGATGCCAATTTGTGATCTCAATGCTAATGCATATGATTATAAGAGCATGAGGGATCTTAGGGTCAAAATTGGGGTCTTACAGCTGCCCCTATTTAAGGACGTTCTACTTGACGAGATGAAGGTTAAAATCTTCGCGTCGACTCAATATAATGGGCTTAAATAACAACATATAGAAATAAATTTTGGTCCATAAGAGACCTCATGATGCATATGTTATGAATGCAAAAATAATCTTTGTGGGGGGAAATGTTGCCACAAAGGAAAAGAATCTAGAGAGGCTGAAAGTCCATAGGAGTATAATGCATTTCATAAGGAAAACTCACTAGGGAGATAGAGACTCTAGGGGAATAAATGGGTTGTGCGTAGGCCAGACTACAACTTTAAAAACTGTTGGGGGGACTCGGGGATTCCATGAAAATAAATCAATGGAACGACTCAGCCGGGGAAAGAAGAAAAAAACATATGTCAGAGAAACTGGTAGATCAGAGCAAAGCTAAAATACTCGATCTAAGCATGAAAAGGCGATTCCCTTGGGGAAAGCACACTCAAACTCAACTGGGGAAGAAATGATCTTTAACACAGGAGGAACAGAAGTATATTATCCATTACCGATTACTGGGTAAGGGTATAGCAAAATCTGACAGAAAGGACATCCGTTACCCGTTAAGGTAAACATATCAAGGATGACTCGCTGAGGGAAACCAGGAGATGTATTCATTACCAGTTACTGGGAAAGAATTAAATGCGTGAGAAAAGCCAAATAGGATTTACAACTACCAGGTATCGGGATAGAAGACCACAAAGAAAGAGAATATTTGTCACTGATTAAAGTGAACATATCAAGGATAAACTCAAAGGGGAAGAATATCTGTCACCGGTTAGGATAAACATATCAAGGATAGACTTGCCTGGGGACATTAGGAAGGATATCCGTCATCGGTTAAGATGAACATATCAAGGATAAACCACCTGAAAAAAGTAGGAATTACATCTATCGGATACTATATAGAATACCACAAAGAAAGAGAATATCCGTCACTGATTAAAGTGAACATATCAAGGATAGACTCTGAGGGGAGAAATAGGAATTACATCTATCAGTTACTGGATAGAATACCGAAAAAAGAATATATGTCACCGGTTAAGATGAACATATCAAGGATAAACTCTACAAAGGGAAGCAGGATTTACAACTACCAGTTACTGGGAAGAAGACCACAAAGAGAAGGAAACCCGTCATCAATTAGGATGAACATATCAAGGATTAACTCTCTGGGGAACAAAATAGGGATTACAACTACTTTTTTACTGGGTAGAATACCAAAAAGATAATATTCGTCATCGGTTAAGATGAACATATCAAGGATAGACTCAAAGCAAGGGAAGAAAATATTTTTCATCGGTTAGGATGAACATATCAAGGATAATCTTCTTGGGAGACGTGAAAACGAATCCGTTGGGGAGAAAAAGTTACTCTTGTCGGGTATTGGATAAAAGTGAAAAAATGAGAAGAATATTACCAGTTACTGGGTAATAGACTCTCATGGGACCAAAAGCATCTATCTAGGTAAGATCTAGAAAGGAACGGTCAATCAAAGACCCAACCCAATGAGGACGTAACTCAAGGGGATTGGTTCCATCCAGATAATTGACTAGGGAGGAAACTGAAATAATAATCATCCACGAGGAAATAACTCAGTGGGGAATGAGAAAGGTTAAATTCGTTCTGCTTAATGGGCTGACACTCTACAATTGAAAGAGGACAGACAAACCAAATATGCATGGGGAAAAGTATACCATCATAGCAGAGGATCAGAAAAACGATGAATCATAAAGTGTAATAATGCAATAATGAAATTTATGAATGTATACGTATATGTATATATGATGACTATGCTGACAAAACAATCACAAACGATACAAATGTCACTGGTCTGAATCATTGATACAATTTTTCATCCAAATCCACACAGGGGGAAACATCTGCTGGAGAGAAACAGCCACCTCGAAGGCTTAACCCAGGCTGGGGAGAAGGAGAGGATCTGCTGAGGAAATTGCTACATCAACTCTGCAGGGAATTTTAGGTCAACACCATATCAAATGGGGGGACATCCTTACAGAGGATAAACACAAAACTGCTCAGAATCAAGGGTAACAGAGGTTAGGGACAATTCTGACGGTGACTTACGGGGAAATAAAATCTGCCGAACTGCGCGAATTACTGCAAATAAAACGGCTACAACTCAAGGGAGGCAAAAACAAACTCAGTTGGGGAAACCAACAAAACCTGGCTCGAGATGCTGAAAAGATGATGGGGAATGAAATAGGGATCACGCAAACTGCTTGGGGAGAACCAATAATACTTCGCATTTAGGGCTTACTGCTTTTTAAACCGCTGTTGATCTTCCTTTAATGAAATTGATTGCTCTTCTTAAAAGTATTTGCATTTATTATTTAAGAAAACATGCTTTTTATTTGAAATTTTTAATTTAAAGAATAATCGCAATAAAATTTATTCTTTTTAGCTGAATAAATAAGAGTGGAAATAATTGTATAAAAAGCTCAACTTTATTTAATAGGATGGTAGTCTGTAAATGACAAGACTCCATAGATCTTTACAAAAGTTGAAAAATGGTCATTTACATGGAAAAGGGCTACATTGAATACAATGATCACTCATCCTTCTACCTCCTTCAATATCCATTGTGCTCTTAACTTTGGTTGAGAATGAATCAGACCAAACATTATGCTCAAGAAAGCCTCCAAGACTGAAGATCAACCAGCTTGCAGTTACTTGCCGTGATCCCTAATTTTTGCATAAATTGCCCCAATATGGGGTACTCAATTTATCGGGATAATTTTTTATGTTTTATGTCTCTAATTTTTTCCTGGATCACCCTTTCGGGTTTCAATCCAGCGAGATGCTCATTTTTGCCTAAGCCGCCCTTTCAGGTTTTCAACTTAGCGAGCTCTTCTTTTCTTTTTAGGTGAAGTATTTCTTGACTGCATCAGCATTCATAGGACAAGTGAACTATCACCATCCATAGTTGTAAGAATCAAAGCACCGCCTAAAAAGACTCTCTTAACAACATATGAGCCTTCATAATTAGGAGTCCATTTGCCCCTAGAATCTGGTTTGAAAGATAGAATCTTCTTGAGCACAAGATCACCTTCTTTGAATACATGAGGTTTGACCTTCTTATCAAAAGCTTTCTTCATCCTTTGCTGATATAACTGACCATGACACATGGCAATTAACTTCTTATCTTCAATCAAATTCAGTTGATCATACCTGGTCTGACACCATTCAGCCTCTATCAACTTGGCTTCCATCAACACATGCAATGATGGGATCTCAACTTCTATCGGGAGCATAACTTCCAGACCATAAACAAGTGAGAAAGGGGTTGCCCCTGTTGAAATAAGGATGGATGTATGATACCCATGCAAAGAAAACAGGAGCATCTCATGCCAATCCTTGTATGTTACAACCATTTTCTGAATGATCTTCTTGATGTTCTTGTTTACAACTTCAACAACCCCATTCATTTTGGGTCTGTAGGGAGAAGAATTATGGTGTGCAATCTTGAAGTCTTTCCAAAGAGCTTCCACCATATTGTTATTCAAGTTTGATCCATTATCAGTAATGATCTTACTTGGCACACCAAATCGACATATAATCTAATTCTTGATAAACCTCACAACAACTTGCTTGGTTACATTTGCATACGACGTTGCTTCAACCCACTTTGGGAAGTAGTCAGTAGCCACCAAAATGAAACGATGTCCGTTTGAAGCTTTAGGCTCAATCATGCCAATCATATCAACTCCCCACATGGAGAAGGGCCATGGAGAGGAAATAATGTTCAACAGTGTCGGAGGAACATGAATCTTATCCGCATAGATTTGACACTTGTGGAATTTCTTCACAAACTTGCAACAGTCATATTTTATTGTCAGTCAATAGTAACCTGCTCGCAATATCTTCTTAGCCATAGCATGTCCATTGGAATGAGTACCAAAGGAACCTTCATGGACTTCAGTCATCAACAAGTCTGCTTCGTGTCTATCCAAACATCTGAGTAGAACCATATCGAAGTTTCTCTTATAAAGCACATCACCATTCAGGTAGAAGTTACTGGCTAATCTCCTCAAAGTCTTCTTATCTTTCAAAGATGCCCCAGGCGGGTAGATCTGACTTTGGAGAAAACATTTGATATCAAAATACCACAGCTTCTCATATTTGACTTCTTCAACGGTAAACACATGAGTTGGCCTATCAAGACGCATCACAGTTAAATTGGAAACTTCATTCCAATATTTCACCATAATCATTGAAGCTAAAGTTGCAAAAGCATCTGTCATCCGGTTTTCATCTCGAGGGATATGATGAAACTCAACCTTTGTAAAGAAAGTTGAAATCCTTCTCGCATAATCTCTATATGGTATCAAACTGGGTTGATTCGTCTCCCATTCACCTTTGATTTGACTCACAACCAAAGTTGAATTTCTATAGACGTCCAAATACTTGATTATGAGATCAATGGCCTCTTCAAGCCCCATAATGCAAGCTTCATACTCATCCATATTATTTATACACTTGAAAGTCAATCTAGCTGTAAATGGAAAATATGTGCCTTGAGGAGTAATGACTATTGCCCCAATGCCGTTACCATATTGATTAACAGCTCCATCAAATACCATGCCCCAACGAGGACCAGGTTCTGTCCCTTCTTCAAGCAACGGTTCATCATAATCTTTCATCTTTAAGTACAAGCTCTCTTCATCGGGAAAATGATAGTGCACTGACTGGTAATCTTCAATCGGTTGGTGAGCCAAGTGATCAGCCAAAACACTACCTTTGATTGCTTCCTGAGATCGGTATTCAATATCATACTCTGATAACAACATCTACCAATGAGCAATCCTCCCAGTTAGAGCAGGCTTCTCAAAAATATACTTGATTAGATCCATTTTGGATATCAACCAAGTGGTATGATTCAACATATATTTACGCAGACGCTTAACAGCCCAAGCCAATGCGCAACAAGTCTTTACAAGCATAAAATACCGAGTTTCACAATCGGTGAACTTTTTACTGAGGTAGTAAATAGCATATTCTTTCTTTCTAGTTTCATCTTGCTAACCAAGAACACAACCCATACTCTCTTCAAGCACAGTTAAATACATGATCAATGGTCTTCCTTCAAAAGGCGGAGATAGAATCGGAGCCTCAAGCAGATACTCTTTGATACTATCAAAAGCTTTCTGGTAATCTTTGGTCCAATCACAAGACTGGTCCTTCTGAAGAAGCTTGAATATAGGCGCACATGTGGCAGTCATATGCAAAATGAATTTGGAGATATAATTCAAGCGGCCGAGAAAACTTCTGACTTGCTTCTCAATTTTGGGCGCAAGCATCTCTTGTATTGCTTTGACCTTGGTAGGATCAACTTCAATACCCTTCTCACTGACAATAAAGCCCAACAACTTACTAGAACGAACACCAAAAGTACACTTATTGGGATTTAAGCGGAGTTTGTACTTCCTCAAACGTTGGAATAACTTCAATAAATGCTCAACATGCTCTTCTCCATCACTGGATTTAGCAATCATATCATCAACATAGACTTCAATCTCTTTATGCATCATATCATGAAAAAGAGTGGTCATGGCTCTCCGATACGTTGCACCAGCATTCTTTAAACCGAAAGGCATCACTCTATAATAGGATGTTCCCCAGGGTGTAATAAATGTGGTCTTCTCCATATCCTCGGGTTCCATTTTAATCTGATTATATCCTGAAAATCCGCCCATAAATGAAAAGACTTTGAATTTAGTTGTATTGTCTACCAACATATCAGTGTGTGGTAGAGGGAAATCATCTTTCAGACTGGCTTTGTTCAAATCTCTATAATCAACACACATACAGACTTTTCCATCCTTCTTCGGAACAAGCACAATATTGGTCACCCACTGCGGATACTCAGCACTAATAAGGAAACTGACATCAATCTGCTTTTGCACTTCTTCTTTTATCTTCACTGCCATATCAGGATGATTCCTCCTCAACTTCTCCTTGACTGGTAGGCATTCTGGCTTCAACGGAAATCTATGCTCCACAATTTCAGAATCCAAACCAGGCATGTCTTGATAGGACTAGGCAAATACATCTGAATATTCTCGAAGAATATCAATCAACCCCTTCTTAACTTCTGGACACAGTCGTGATCCAATCTTGACTTCCTTCAGATCATCCTCGGAACCTAAGTTGACTAACTCAATTTGCTCTTCGAATGGCTAAATGGATTTTTCCTCGTGCTCAAGTAGATGAGACAATTCATCAGACACTTCTTCATCACTTTCTCCCTCGGCCTCAAAGACGAGGAATTCAAGGTTTGGAGAAGGAGTAGGATCATTGTATTCAATGGGTTTAGAAACCAACCTGCATAATAATTTGATATTTTGATTTTAGAGAACTGAATTGTGACCAAATATTATGCAGATGGACAATTATTTATTTATTTATCTTTTATGTGATTACCGTTTTTAGAAAAGCAAAAAGTAAAAATAAAACATCATATATGTGGATGAATAGAATTGAATTTTATTAATGATCAAATTGAAAGATGCCTGACAATGTTCACTTCTCCCTTAGGCATAGGAGAAGGATTTTGAAAAAAATAATAAAAGCAATTACTTAGAACGATGCACAATAATAGGAATATCGACAGTAGTCCAATTTTTGCAAGCTTTTCCATGCGTCACAAAAGTGGTGCAGTCTTCATCTTCATCCCCTTCGATCACTGCAACTAAGTGTTGTTTACCATGAATAAAGCCTCCGCTATGGAAACTGGGTTGCACATATTCAGCCTTAATCATAGACGATCCTCATTGGAAACCCAAACCGGCTCTGTTCTTGTTCTCCCCGACCTCTACCATCCGTCCCCACTAGTCAGAATTACCGTCTTTAACAATCTTCTGCGTGTCTTTAAAAGAGGACATGGGGCCCCAACTCTCTTTTATTATGCAATAGATAGAGCTTGGAACGGAGTTCCAATCTCATCCTTAGCTTCTACATAAGAGAAAGACGACATATGGCTCACCAAGAGAGCCTTCTCTCCACCGACGATAACAAGCTTACCATTTTTCACGAATTTCAACTTCTGATGCAGAGTTGAAGTAACAGCTCTTGCCTCGTGTATCCATGGCCTTCCTAACAAGCAACTATAGGCCGGATGAATATCCATTACTTGGAAAGTAATTTGGAAATCACTCGGACCTATCTTCACAAGAAGGTCCACCTCACCAATTACAGTCTTGCGAGAACCATCAAAAGCTTTGACAATCACGCCATTGTACATCATCAGAGCTCCTTGATATGACAATCTGGAAAGATTAATTTAGGGAGTATATTCAGTGAAGAACCGGTGTCAACCAACACATTCGACACCGCATCCTCCTTGCAGTTCATCGATATATGTAGTTCCAGATTGTGATTCCTACCCTCCTCAGGGAGTTCTTAATCACAAAAGCTCAAGTTGTTGCAGGAAGTAATGTTAGCCACAATATGGTCGAATTGATCCATAGTTACATCGTACTCTACATAGGCTTGCTCCAATACCCTTTGTAATGCTTCTCTATGCGCTTCAGAATTCATGAGCAGAGACAACACTGAAATCTTAGAAGGAGTTTGGAGCAGCTGCTCCACCATATTGAATTCGCTCTTCTTTATCAACCTCAGTACCTCATCATCATCATTAGGCTTCAAACTGCTGGATTCAGCAGACTGACACTTTGGAGCGCTAATTGGATCAACTGCAGGCACTTTAACCTTCTTACTGACATCCTCTACACTCTTCGGGAACACATGCCCAAAAACACGACCGCTACGGGTCACTTTCGTCACATCAGCAATACTCACAACATAACTGGTTATAGGCAATGGGACCTCTAGACCATTCTCTAACATAGTAGCATTGTACTGATACGGAACAACTTTATCGGATGCGTACGGGATAAAGCCCGCTAACCGTATTACCAACGGTGATACCGATCTATTGATGACACTGTTACTGCTGCTGCTGTCAAATTGAATTACCACTCTCTCCGGTGTCTTAAACACATGAACTATTACATTCACATCGTCACCCAAGTGATGGGACTGAAAAATTTGGATCACACCTTCATACATCAACCTCTGGATTTCTCTCTTCACGATTACACAACCTCGGGGGTTACCACTGCAAATTGCACAACCATCATGGTCATGCTCACAATCACTCACCATACATATATCTTTGTGCATCGTCACCAAGGACCTTCTAATGAAATGAACATCATATACCTTGAACTCCCCGGGACAGCCGTCCACCATATTGACAGAAGGATTACCATGAGCGGGTAATGGGTTAGCTTTGACATTTGGCGCATGGTCCTCAAAGAACACCATCCCACTATTGACCAACTTCTGTACTTCATATTTCAGAGGGTAACAGTTCTCAATATCATGACCGGGAGCTCCTTGGTGAAAAGCACAGCGGAGTTCCGGCTTATACTACCATGGAAGTGGTTCTGGAATCTGTGGAGGATTTCTCGGTTGAATAAGGTTCTTGAGAACCAGAGATGGGTACAATTTAGCATAAGTCATAGGAATAGGGTCAAAAGAGACCTTTTTCCTCTCGAAACTCTGTTGTTGTTGATGATTATTGTTGGTGTTGTTGTTCTTTGTTATTTGTTGTGGTTGTTATTGACGTTGTTGTTGAGCTGGCATTGATTGATTGTTGGGAAATATTGGAATAACAGATGATACTTGACGATGGTGTTGACGGGGTTATGGACTTCTTCTGACATGAGGCCTCCTCTGCCTTCCAACAGATACTGCATTGGTCTCTCCTTCTTTCTTTTTGGCAAACCTACTACCGTACTTCTTGCTTGATAAGACTTCTTCTTTAGATAATCGTCCCTCACGGACACCTTCTTCTAATCTCATCCCCATATTTACCATCTCGGTAAACTCACTGGGGGAACTAGAAATCATCCTCTCATAGTAAAATGAGCTCAGGGTCTTGAGAAAAATCTTAGTCATCTCTTTTTCTTCCAACGGATGGGTGATCTGAGCAGCCACCTCTCTCCATCTCTAGGCATATTCCTTAAACGTCTCCTTATCCTTTTGAGACATCGACCTCAACTGGTCCCTATCCGGTACCATATCCACATTATACTTGTACTGCTTCACGAAAGCTTCCCCTATATCATTAAACATGCAGACACTCGCACTATCCAAACTCATGTACCACCTCAAAGCGGCACCAGTTAGACTGTCTTGGAAATAATGAATCAGTAACTGATCATTATCAATTTACGTCGACATATTTCTAGCATACATGACGAGATGACTAAGCGGACATGTATTCCCTTTATAATTTTCAAAGTCAGGGACTTTGAACTTCATCGGGATTTTAACATTAGGAACCAAGCAAAGTTCCGCAACACTCTTACCAAAAAAATTCTTTCCTCTAAAGTTCTTCAACTTCTTTCGCAGCTCAAGGAATTGGACTTTCATTCCATCCATCTTCTCATAAACATCTGAACCCTCAGACGGCTCAGAATGGTAGATGGTGTCCTCAACACGAGGTAGGGTATAAATAATCGGTGGCGGCACAGACATGACCGGGCTAGATGCGGGCATGGAAGCAAAGGTAGGCGCAAAACTGTTGGGCACAAAGTTGGGCGGCATTCCCCACGGGAATCCGGCAGGAATAGCGGGAGCGAACTGAGTGGTAGGCGCGGTTGAAGAAATAATCTCTGAAATGATAGTCCTCTGAGGAGCAGGAGTTGCAGGTGTTGGTGATGATTGACTTTGAGCAGCTAGAACTGACTTCATCATGGCAGTCAGGAGGGCGATCTCATCCTTCAGCTCTCGGTTCTCTTGCTCTAAGTGTTCCATGATTCTCAGATGATTGGCGCGGGTATTGTATCGATGAGTCAGCTTGGCTGAAGCATAAAAGAATAACCAATAAGACATATGACGGAAGAAAAACCTTCTATGCAAATGATGCGTGAAATGCAATGCTTTGATTGTTTTTGTTTTCAAGGAACATACTCTTTTATTTGCAAATATATAATAACAATTGTAACAATTTAATTGACCATAAAAATCTCTTTTACTTATATAATTGGAAGGATTACATTGAGTACAATTTCAGAAACCAAAAATACAAGAGAAAGGGAAACTAGTCATCCTAAGGGTCCCTTAATAACGGTATCAGACGATCTGGCTACAGGTGCGTACTTTCTTCGGATGCGTCGGATCTCAGACTCAAAAGAAGTCTTCATCTGAGCCTTCTCGAGGACAAGCTGATCAACAATCTTCTTCCAAGCAACGGAAGGCTGAGGCATACTAGAGGAAGATGAAACCTCTGGCTTTCTCTATCTCTTCACTACTCGGTCTTCAAGAAGCTCAATTAGTGCATCCTTGTCCTTAGACTCAAGCTGCAACTCTTCATGCTTTCTTCTCAAAGCATGGAACCGTTCTTCCCACATATCCTTCTCTTGCTTCATCTTGGCGAGTGCGTCTTCCAACTCCTCTACATCTTGGTTAGGGAGAGTTAATGGCTCAACCACAACCATAGACATAGGTTTTTCACAAGCATACAACATTTTCAATTCCAAAGCTCTCTTATTCACCCAAAGAGTGTAAGCTTCCAAAGCTACACAGTTGCATGGACGAAGCTCGGATCTACCTTTCCTATGCACATTATGCCAAGCGTGCACCATCTTCTGCTTCAAATGTTGGGGATCTTTACCCTCTTTCTAGAAAAGACCTTCTAACTGAGTGTTATTAGGTTTGTCTCTTAAGGGGAACCCAAGTTGTCGACGAGCCAAAGTAGGGTTGTAGTTGATTCCTCCTTGTGCACCAATGAGAGGCACATTAGAGAATTCACCATAACAATCAATAATCTCCAAGCTACTCAATGAAGAATCATACCAAACTATATCATCATTAGTGAGAGACATAAGTCTCTGATACCACCTTAGACATAAGTCTCGAAATAAACCACTTGTACAGAAGAGGAACACAACATTCAATCGTTCCACCACCTTTAGAATTCCTTCGATGCAAAGATAAGTACATATCTCCTAATAGAGTAGCCACAAGATTCCCAATCAAGAAAATTCTAATGGCGTTAACATCAACAAAATCGTCAATGTTAGGGAACAGAGCCAACCCATAGATGAGTAACACAAAGATAGTTTCAAAAGCATCCACACTACCGGCTTGAGAAAAGGTAGTAGCTTCCTTGATGATGAACTCAGAAGTTAACCTAAATATTCCTCCTTTCTTCACCCAATGAGCCTGAATCTCAGACTTCTTCAAGTGAAGAGCTTCGGCTATGGTATGAGATCTAGGAATCTCTTCCAATCCACTAAAAGACATTTTATTAGCAACAGGTACTCCCAAGAGATAGGTGTCGTACCCCAAATTTTGATCACCTTTTCATTTTTATTTTTCAGCAGACACTAACACACCCAGAGCATACCAATCATCTGGTCAAAAGACCTAAAAAGGCAAAGGGAGACCATTTGGATTTTTTAGTCTCTCTTAGGAGTTGATTTTAATTTAGAGATATTATCTAGATTTTGAAAAAAAACATAATTTGTAGGAGCATGCTAAAAAGGATATTATTATTAATTTTTAGGAAAGTTAATAGGATTAGTAATTAGGATAATATTTCTTATTTATTTTTTAAAAAATCAATTAATTAAGGATAATATAAAATTGATGAAATTATAGAGCTTTTAATATTATTAATATAATTAACTCATTAACATGTTAGTATTATGGTTTCATTCTACTTTAATCAAATACATTGGCCTATTTAGTGGGAAAACATATATAAGAAGTTATAACGAAGTGGTCCTAAGTTCAAGTCTCACCTTTCCCATTTGTATAGTTTTTTCTTTTACTTGTTTTCACTTTTATTTCTTTTTATCGCCAAAAATAAAAAGTTATTACATTTTAATTTATTTTTATTAAATTTTTCATTTTATTATTTTTGATCATTTTTATTTTTTACTTTTTATCCCCAAAATTAGTTTTTTTAAAAAGGGTCTTAATTAGATTCGTTTTATTTTTGGCATTTTTACATCTTGAGGAACAAGTAAATAATTTTTGAAAATAATTAATTTATTTGATTATTTTGATTAATTATTTGGATAGTAATCAAGTTTGTTTCTCATTTGGTCAACCGGATTTTAATTAGATAATTTTTTAATTATTATCAACAAAAAAAAGAAAAGAAATTATTGTTATATTAATTTTTGTCTTTATTTTATTTTAATGCTTATTTATTTATTTTATTTATATTTATTTTAAGTAACTTTTATTCATAAAAAATATCAAAAAGTGTATCTTGTATCATTTTCTTATCAATTTTTATTTTTTTATTTATGTATTTTTTTTAAAACATTATTCTTTCATTTAATTCTTAATTTTATGTACTTTTAAGTCAAATAATAAAAAAATTACAAAAAGAATTTTTTTCTATTTTCATTGAATCTGAGAGATTAAGTTAAAACTCTTAGGGAAAAAAATCAATGAGGAGTGATTAAATATGATCACTAACTCAAATCTCCATTAATATAAATAATCTCATATTCTACCTTTTTAGAATTGTTTTTAATTATTTAAAAGTCTAAAACTGCAATTTTTTAATCTTTATTATTGAATTTCGTTTTTATTAATATATTTTTTAAATAATAATAATTTTTTATTTTTATCCAAAAAGAGTAAAAAACAATCAAAAAAATTACAAATAGAAAAAATAAAAAATAAAATGTTTTATTCTTAAAATCATTGACATTGAATTTTTGTTCGAACCATTCCACCTTTGATTCCAAATCGAAAAAATCGAAAGTTATTAATAAGGAAAATTTCAAAATTATTTTATTCTTAAAACAAAAATCATTCTAAAAGTATTCTATTCTTAAAATAAAAAACATTAACATTTTTAAATTTTGTATTTAATATGATTGTTAATGGCTTTTATTTTCAATCAATTTTCTAACAATTTCTTTTAATATAAATTAATCCAATTTCTACACACCAAGATCATCCACAATTTGCAAATCATACTCTAAAAAGTTGTTCTTCTTCACATTGAAGAACAACAACTAAACCCTAAACTTTCAACATCCATCCATGAAAAAGGGGAAGAAGGAACCTTACATCGAAAGAGAAGGGAGAAAAGCACAAAGGGAAGGGAAAGAAATAAAGTAGGAAGCAACTTAAATTGGTCACTCTGTTTTGTTTTTATTTTGATCTTTGCATGATCCATGATTATGCTCTCTTTTTTCAACGATTTTGTTTTAAAAAGTTTAGTTGTAATTTAACAAAAATCAAAGAAATATAAAGGATTCAGAAAAGTTAATTAATAAAAAAAGAAAATATGTTTTTCTTGATACTCCGCATTCTCACAAATTTCATCCAATATTAACCTTACAACCAAACTTTGAATGTAAATTTACAACTCAATAACACCTTACAGTAATCATATAACACAAGCTTAAAACAAAAATTCTTAAAGCAACGTATGTTAACGGCAAACTGAATAAAAAAACACATAAATGAATTTTATTTAGTCATTTAATTTAATATTTACTAAAAATACTAAAAATACAAAAAAATATATAATTTGGGCATTCTAATTATTGTTAGGGATTAATTCTATAATAATTATGCATATTGAAATTAGAGATTACTTTTTAAATGAGTTAATATAAATAACATAAAATAATATGGATAATTATAGGATAGAAATTTGGGATAAAAAAATTAGGGATAAGGGACAAGATGAATAATATTAGGGATAATATGGGATAAAACCTCAAGGTTAAGGTTATGAGATAAAACCCTAGGGATAAATTTTTAGGGTTTTAGAGATAAATAATTAGTGATAAGATAAAACCCTAGGATTTTAAGGGATACAAAATTTATGGGATAACTATGATATAATTTTGGGATAATTTTGGAGATAATAAATATGGATAAATTTTCAGGGTTATAGGGATAAAAAAAATTTAGTGATAAGAGATATAACACTTTGGTTAAGGTTATGAGATAAAACCCTAGGATTTTAAGGGATACAAAATTTATGGGATAACTATGATATAATTTTGGAGATAATAAATATGGATAAATTTTCAGGGTTATAGGGATAAAAAAAGTTAGGGATAAGAGACATAACACTTACGTTTATATAATTAGCCTTTTAATTTATTTTTTTAAATAAACTAATTGAAAATAATTAATTTGGATAATTTTAGGGGTAATATGGGATAAGGTTATGGGACAAAACCCTAAAATTTTAAGGGATAAAACTTTTTGGGATAATTTAGGGATAACTTTGGGATAAATTTTGGGATAATAAATAGGGATACATTTTTAGGGTTTTAGGGATAAGGGATATAACCATTGGGTTTACATAATTACCCTTTTAATTTATTTTTTTTAAATAAATTAATAATTATATTTTTACAAATAATTAAATGGGATAAAATTCTATAACAATTTCAAGGGATAAAAATAAAGGACAAAAACAAGGGATACATCAAGGAACAAACATATATATAATATCACTGTATCTTTGTTAATATATATATATATATATATATATATATATATATATATATATATATATATATATATATATATATATATATATATATATATATATATATAATATCACTATGGATTTATATTCTTAAATCAAAATAATAGATTTTTTTATCAATCAAAAGTGGTATGTCATATAAATATATAATATTTATTTTTAATCAATAATGGGGATAATCATTGGATAAATATCTAAGGAAATTTTAGAGTTTAAGAGATAAATAATTAGGGATAAGGGATATAATACTTGGGTTTATATAATTATATTTTAATTTATTTTCTTAAATAAATTAATAATTATATTTTTGCAAATAATAAATTGGGATAAAATCAATCTAAACTCACCTAAAACTACAAGTCCCCTTCTTTAGTGCATTGAGGCATTTTCAAAATCAATTACTTCTCCGTCCCTGATGCGTGAGAACTTTTAAGGGATAAAAACAACCAACCAACCAACATTTTTAAGACGAACTACGGGGCTCTGATCCTTCAATAAATTTGAGGGTGCGTAGGCATAGAGTTGTAAGACTCTAGCGACTACAATAATCAAAAAACTTTTTTTCTCAATTAATCAATTTTCTTTTAAATAATAAAATAATTTTCAATAAATAGATAAATATTAACCAATAATAATTAATAAAGCAAATGTTCCTTAGAAACACACTAACCCTAGAATTAGAGGAGGATCCCATTGAGTATAATCGAGGTAAGGGGTGCCTAACACCTTCCCCTTACTTAACCGACTCCCGAACCTACCATCTTACCCTTAGTTAATAGGTTTTATAATTATTTTCATGTTCCTTAGGAACGAATAAAGAATGGTGGCGACTCTGTCATTTTCCCAGCCGCGACAATGGGCATACTCCTCTAACGTAGGCATAAGCTGATAATCAGGAAAAGTGAAGCAATGATAGAGAGAGTCATAAAACTGAACCAATACACTCAAGAGTCCTTCAACCACATCAGTAGACAATACAAATAGAAGCTTCCCATGATGTTGTTTGAAGTCCGAGGGATCTAATACAAAAGATGATAGCTTCCTTAACTCTTTCAAATCGGGACATCTGAAACTGTACTTCTTAGTGTTCCTTCGTCCATAATCCATGGTCTGAAAATATTTACAAATAAAACCTCAGTTCCTTGAAGTCATTTTCGTGTGATGAATGTTATGATATGCATGAATGCATGAATGCATGAATGCAACAATCACAAATAAGGGACCACACATAAGGCAAGCAAACAAAGGTCAAGGGATGAATCAAATCATTGTCAAGATCAATCATCCATTTTGGTGGATTATGGTTTTCACTTTATCAACACCCAAGTTCCATTGATATTGATAAGACTTAATTGGATCAACCAAGAATCAAAGGGTATGTTATAAGTTACGAGCATGGAGTCTGGTTAAGAACCATCTCAAAGGAGTGTGCTAAGGATAAAAACCTGTAGATCATGTTCTAAAAAGTTCCCAGAGTCTTAATTCCATCTATCAGATATTACAGGTTAGGATGACTAACTCATCAACCCATAATATTCTCAAGAGAAACTCGTCTGAGTGTAGTATCGCGTAACAACTGTTATCAAGTCTACACTTGAACAATCTCCACACTACGTCCTAAATAGGCCAAGATGAGTTAAATGTTCTACGGTCCTCAGCTTCTCGGACCCCAAATCATAGAAAGTAATGCCTAACCACAAATACTTGTGTGACATCAATAGCTCCAAAAGGGTCTCCACTGAGTAGATGGGTCTCAAGCCAACTTGTTAAGGACTACTCCACACAAGTCGAACATGACTATACCATCCTCCTATCTTAATTGCACTCAAGTTCGGGTTAGAACTTATCTCACCACTCAGAGATCACCAAGCACAACAAGTATATTATATCACACAAAAAAATATACATACATCAAATATACAATTATATATACACAAAAAAGTAGGCTAAACCCACTAGAGACTACTCTCCAGCAGAGTCGCCACTTAATTTTTGTAGCGGTAAGTTCATGACCATTAAGCTATGGATAAGCTTAATGTCAGTAAAACCAGAGTCGCCACCGCGCTTTTATTGTTTCCAAGGGAAAGGGAAAAAGTACGAATAAAACCCAAAGATAAGAAGTTTTCAAATCAAAACTAAAAAAATGCCAGAGATTACAGGTAAGGGGGTTGGTTACACAGAGGGAAGGTGTTAGCACTCAAAGTGTCCTAGGTACTCTAAGGGAGCCCTTTTTTGTGTGTACATGTGTTTTTGGTATAAATGATGTTTGCAATAAATAGAGTGTGGGGATGAGAAAAGAATTCATTAATTATATTTTTGTGTTTGACAAGATCTTCGGACTTGTGCCTACGTACCAACATAAGATGAGGGATCAAAACCTCGTAGTTTATGGTATCAATTTCAAAGTGTGTAAGTTTCTTTTAACATAATTTTAAGTTTAAGAAAGGGAAAAAAAAGCCTAAAAGAGTTTGAATGGGTGTTAGTTCTTTTTGTCTTTTGAAATTTTAAGTTAAGTATAGTTAAGTTCATTTACAAATTTGTTTAAGAAAAGAGTTAGAAAATGCAATGGCATAAGGCCAAAGTTTCTAATTTGCAACAAGGTCTAAGTTTAGAAAACACAAACAAATAAGACTTTAAAAGGAGGGAGAGATTTGAAATTAAAGAAGTGGGAGGAGATGAAGAGACTAATCCTAAGCAAAAATTTAAAAGTTAAAAGTTGAAAAGATCTGACAAATGGGATGCAATCCAATAGACAATAATGTCATATAGAAACCCAAATTTCCCTTGGACTTTAGAATCAGGCAATATCAGTGCATAAATAGCAAGATGAAGAGCAACACATCAAATAAAGATAGCCACATCCAAGCTTAGCAACTTCATGATCTCCTTCATAATCTCCCATGTATCAGATGGCATAATCCTTTATTAGCTCAGAGATAGGCATTAGACACAAGTTCAAAGTAACAGCTTCAATAAAACCATGTAGCAGATGAACTCAAATGGGATCTCAATACTTGCATTAGATGAAAGTTCACTTCACAAGAACTTTGTTTCAGAAAAGTTGGCATTGGCCAAGTCCTTTTGCATAGGGAGTGTTGCCTAATTCTAAGTCCAATGTCTCAGATCAAAACCAACCGTCCACACAAATCGTTTTTAGGGTTTTTATTGTTATTATGTGCGTTAAGGTCAAAAGACCACAAAACCAAAACAAGATACACAAACAAGTATACAATCACAAAATAATCACAAAATAAAGCTCAATTGAGCAAAGTGAAAATGGCATTAAAATATACAAGTTAAATGGTATGAATAATGGAAAATGAATAAAGACTTGAATTTAAAGTGCATAAAAGTAAAGAGCTTGAAATTAAATGTTAGTTGAATGTTAGTAGATTAGAAGTTAGTATTGCTTTTGCTTTTCAATGTTTAAGTTATTCTTTGGAGAACACTCAACCCACTATTCACAAGCATGGATCCTTGAACCAAGACATCTTCCAAAGGAAGGAAAAAATCCAAGTTTCCACACAATACCATGAAAGGGGGGAGACTTACAATCTCACTTACTAGAATGCTATGCCTTTTGTATCAAAATTTAGGGCTATGTTAAGCAATCATAATTGGACTTATGTAGAAGTTACAATTATTTGAGGCCAGACAATATAAATTTTAGTGTTAATGCATGTTAGAGATATGGTATTATGAACCATACTCCTAAAATATACCACACTTAAAAGAAAATGGCAAAATGGTGGACCTAATCTCATCCATACTTATGTTGATTTTGCAATCAACTAGCCTTAGGATATAGAGATATCATAGGTCAAAGAAAATGGATGGGGATAGAATGAGATTGAGATGAAGAGGGAGGGGAAATGAAATCAACACAAATTGGTCAAAGGAGGACTTTTGTCAAATTAAAATCATTCATTCATTTTGGGAGATGAAATGTACATTTCATCAATCCCCTAAATCCAATGATTTTAACTTAACAAAGTCAAATCAACCTTGACCAAGGCCCAACAACAAAAGTCAAACTCAACAAGTCAACATAAATAGCTCAACACAGTTTATTTGCAATTTAACAATTAAAAATCAACTAAAAATACATTAAATTAAATTATGGTTGATCAAAATCCTAAAACCTCATCAAAACACCAAATAAATGGACATAAGGTTTATCATAGGTCAAACAAGGTCAAAGGACCTTGGAGAAAAAAATTCATTATATTTGGAAACTTAAAAGTATTTTTTAATAATTAATAATATGCACAAAAACAATTAAATCATAAAAAATATTAATATTGATCCAAAAAATAATTTTAATTCAGAAAATGAAAGAGGAAAATATTTGAAGATTTTGGTGAAAGTCTCATATTTTTCGGATCAATATTAAAATTAATATGAATTAATGAAAATAACTCAAATAAAATGAAAATCAGAAAATGCTAAAAAAACGTGGACCACTTGATCTCCCTCATTAATTGAGGTGGCAGATCAAGTGGGTCAGAGCGCGCGTTCCATGATGGACTTTAGTCAATGTGCCACACACGTGGTAATCAATTTGGACGCTCAAGATTAAAACAAAATAGAAGGATCATGTGGTCTGGAGACACGCCAACGTCTCGCCGGAGCCAGAGCTCCAGTCTTCTTCTCCGGTGGACATCATCGGACTGGTCCACCCTCAACCATCACCAAAATGAAACAGGAGGACATGAATTTAAAGTAAAAATGCTCATGAGCTCGAATCTGGCCTCAATTTCACCTAACTCCAAGTATATTGAAAGATACAGGGACTTGAATTTTGAGGATCATGATCTGAGTTGCTTCGATTTGACCTCTAAGTAACTCAATCTTGTTGCCTACATTGGTAGGACTTCAGATAACCAAAAATCAACATGAATTATAGAGAATTGAGTGAGAATCGAAGAGATAAAAAATTCAGAAATTCACCTTCACTGCAGGTTCAGATGGACACGATCTTGCTTTGAATTGTGCTTGGCCTTGCTCTGGATGCTTGATGGAGTGGAAATGGATCAAGAAAGAAGCAGGACTCTTGGAGATTTGAATCTCAAAACAGTGGAGATTCAAACTCGACTTTTAATGAAAATCCTCAAGGTTATCCTTTGAATGTGAGGGTTTAGGATTGTATATTCAAAGTTGGCGCACCAGGGTCCTCAATTCAGAGTGAAAGAGCTTCTATTTATAGGCCAAGGGAATGATATTTGCACACTTCTTTTCAAAGTTCAAAAATAGTAAAATGCCTTTGCATGGATGCATGGGCGTGTGATAGGCCCATGTAATGATGCATTCAGGTCCAAAATCATGTGCAAGCAATGCTGAAGTCATGTTAACAAGCCATGCATCTGTGTATGGAAAATGGAAGTTCAAATATGCCAAATGGTCATCCAACTTTAAGCCATAAGCAAGTCACTCATACTTTGTCCAAAAGATATGAATTTGGACATTTTAGAAACGCTAGATCAAGAGGATCAACCTTCATGTTGTACACTTTTTCATTTGAAGCTTGGATCATGGTGAATTTTGAGGTGGAAGTTTGGAAAATCAAACATATAAAAACAAATTCTAAGTACCAAGCCATATATTCACTTCTTCCATCTGAGGTAACTTTTTCTGTGGACTTCAAATGAGAAAAGATCCTTCATCAAAGTTGTATCTCTCTCAAAGTCCTTTAAATTGGCAACAAATTTGACCTCATTTAGACTTAGTATGAAGGAGTTATGCATTTTAGAAGTTGAGAAAAATCACTTATTCAATGGCATTGGCCCAAAATGACCTATAATGTCTCCTCATATCACACGCATTTAAAAGTTGAATTTACTCTTACTCCAAAAATCAAAGTTGAAGTAGACATCTTTAATTTGATTGTGTAACTTGAATAGCTTTCATCTCATAAAAATTAAGCAAATTATGCTCTTGGGAAGTTGACCTCCAAATTAGGGTTTAGACAAAATGACTTATAATCTTTCACCATAAAAAATGACTTTCCAAGAAAAACTAGCTCTATACCATAAAATGAAAGTTTTTTGGAATGTCATTTAGAGTAACTTTCCTCTCTGAATCATTTTTATATGATAAAAATTGTAGGAGATACGGTCTAGGGAACCCGAGTTTGATCAGTTGAATTCCTCTGGTCAACCACCATGAACCAACTTGCTAGCTTGATATTCTCTTGACTTTTGGGACTCGTGGAGGATCATATATGCATAAGATGATGAAATTTGAAGTATCCCTTGAAATATTTGATCAATTGGTGAATAAACTTATTGAAGAAGTTACATAAGACACCCAAATGAATTAGGGTTTCCAAGGCAAACCAACTCCAAACTCTTGATGTTTTCTTGATCAAAATAACATGTGAAGATCATGGGGATTCATATATGATACTTATAGCCATATTAAACCAAATCTTGATTGAGATCCTTGCAATGAGGGTCTTAAACCCTAGATGTGATCTTGATAGATCAAAGATGAGCATGTACACTACTTACAAAAGAGTTAGATTATATAATGACATATTTTTTGGTATTTTGGTTAGTAAGATAAATAAAAATGAAGTATGATACAATCAAATGGTGCTTGGTGATCTCTCCCAATGCAAACCCAATGAATGAGGGGTAAGGAGGATGCCAAGTTGTGATCCCAATGCTGATGCATATGATGATAAGAGCATGAGGGTTCTTAGGGTCGAAATTGGGGTCTTACAGTCTCCTCCTGTTGAAGGAAGACCATTGGTCATGTATTTGACTGTGCTTGATGAGAGTATGGGTTGTGTTCTGGGTCAGCAAGATGAATCTGGGAAGAAAGAATATGCATTTTACTAGCTTAGTAAGAAATTCACCGACTGTGAGACTCAGTATTCTATGCTTGAGAAGACATGTTGCTCATTGGCTTAGGATGCTAAGCGTCTGTGCCAGTATATGTTGAATCATACTACTTGGTTGATATCCAAAATGGATCCAACCAAGTACATTTTTGAGAAGCCTGCTTTAACTAGGAAGATTTCCTGTTGGCAGATGTTGTTATCAGAATATGATATTGAATACCGATCTCAAAAAGCTATTAAAGATAGTATCTTGGCTGACCATTTGGCTCACCAACCTATTGAGAATTATCAGTTAGTGCAATATGATTTTCCTGACGAAGAGATTTTGTACTTGAAGATGAAGGTTTGTGTTGAACCATTGCTTGAAGAAGGGCTAAAACTTGGTTCCCGTTGGGGCATGGTATTTGATAGAGCTATTAATTCCTATGGTAATGTCATTATGGAAGTGATTATTACTCCTCAAGACACTCATTTTTCGTTTACAACTAGATTGACCTTCAAGTGTACAAACAATATGGCTGAGTATGAAGCTTGCATTATGGGGCTTGAAGAAGCCATTGATCTTAGAATTAAATATATTAACGTCTATGGAGATTCGGATTTGGTTGTTAATCAGATCAAAGGTGAATGGGAGACGAATCAACCCAGTTTGATACCGTATAGAGATTATGCAAGGAGAATTTCAACTATCTTTACAAAGGTTGAGTTTCATCATATTCCTCGAGATGAAAACCGGATGGCAGATGCTCTTGCAATGTTGACTTCCATGATTGTGGTGAAGTTTTGGAATGAAGTTACCAATCTGACTGTGATGCGTCTTGACAGGCCAGCTCATGTGTTTGATGATAAAGAAGTCAAAGATGAAAATCCATGGTATTTTCATATCAAACGTTTCCTCTAAAGTCAGATTTACCCGTCTAGGGCATCCTATAGAGATAAGAAAACTTTGAGAAGACTTTGATATCAAACTTTTCAATGCCTACTTCCTAATACTTCCGTGTCTTTCTATTTATGATTCTCCCTAAATATGAGAACCCCTCTCACTTTCCCTCAATCACTACCTTAGTGATCAATGCTTTCAACAGTTTAAAGATGTTGAATTATAACTCAACTAACAACCAACTTCTATTCCTTGAATATTCAGTTTAACCTTCTTTAGAGATTTACAATAAACAACAAGAATACAAAGACTCAAAGAACAAAACTCTAGCACATTAGATCTTCAATACTTGTGTGTTCTTTTCTATTGGAATGGGTCTTCTTATATAGCAAACCATTTGTTGGGTATGGGAATTTGATTTAAAGAAAACATATTTGATTTGATGCATATTTAAAATAGATGCTGATTAGATTTGCTTATTCATTAATGTCCACCAAGAGATTTAATCTCATTCAATTTGATTTGATCTTAGACAATCTTCCTAGTCAATAATCTTTAAAAACAAATCAATACAAAACATAACTAACAAATCTTCTTGGAATCAATAAAAAACGCACTCATATTTAGTCATTGAATCTGTCTTCTAGACTAAGGACAAATGTTGCACACATGTTAGAACATCATGTCCCACATGCTTTCTCTTATCAAGTTCATCTTATTTTTCTCATATTATTTTACCTAAAGCAGCCAACTATAAAAACAACAGTAGATTAGAAAAAAGTGTACATTTTTCATGTCTCAGATACATATGTTAGGTCTTTTAAGTAAAGTTTGAGAGATTTAGATATCTATAGTATTCTCTTTAGAGACACCTCTCTCGTGAAACAAATTCTCTAAGATAATTTCTTTAATTGATCTAGCGGTCCTTATTATTCCATAGAGTGTTTAGGTCTTTTATTTTCTGTATCATTCTTTATGTTAGACCTTTATAACATATGTGTTGTAAATTATTAAGAATTAATAATCTTGTGTGTGTTTCAAACTGACAAGAAAATATGAAAGTGAAGGTTAATTTTTTAATTCAAAAATATGCAATACTTGTGAAGTGTTGCAGTAGGTCGTTTGTGTTTGGAATCCAGAAATATGCAACACTTCGTGAATCGTTACAAAAAGCCAAATAATACAACCTTTGAAAACTTTGATTAGTACAATTAGTCTTATATGAACAAACTTTTTTCAATGCCTACTTCCTAATACTACACTGTCTTTCTATTTGGGATTCTCCCTAAATATGAGAACCCCTCTCACTTTCTCTAAATCACTACCTTAGTGATCAATGCTTTCAACAGTTTAAGGATGTTGAATTATAACTCAACTAACAACAACTTCTATTCCTTGAATATTCAGTTTAACATTCTTTAGAGATTTACAAAAAACAACAAGAATACAAAGACTCAAAGAACAAAACTCTAGCACATTAGATCTTCAATACTTGTGTGTTCTTTTCTATTTGAATGAGTCTTCTTATATAGCAAACCATTTGTTGGGTATGGGCATTTGATTTAAAGAAAACATATTTGATTTGATGCAGATTTAAAATAGATGCTGATTAGATTTTCTTATTCATTAATGTCCACCAAGAGATTTGATCTCATTCAATTTTATTTGATCTTAGACAATCTTCATAGTCAATCATCTGTAAAAACAAAACAATACAAAACATAACAAACAAATCTTCTTGGAATCAATAAAAAACGCCCTCATATTTAGTCATTGAATTTGTCTTCCAGATTAAGGACAAATGTTGCACACATGCTAGAACATCATGTCCCACATGCTGCCTCTTCACAAGTTCATCTTATTTTTCTCATATTATTTTACATAAGCAACCAACTATAAAACAACAATAGATTAGAAAAAAATGTACATTTTTCATGTCTCAGATACACGTGTTAGGTCTTTTAAGTAAAGTTTCATAGATTTAGACATCTATAGTATTCTCTTTAGAGACACCTCTCTCGTGGAACAAATGCTCTATGATAATTTCTTTAATTGATCTAGCGGTTCTTATTATTCTATGGAGTGTAAAGGTCTTTTATTTTTTGTATCATTCTTTATGTTAGACCTTTATAACAAATATGTTGTAAATTATTAAGAATTAATAATCGTGAGTGTGTTTCAAACTGCCAAGAAAATATGAAAGTGAAGGTTAATTTTTTAATTCAGAAATATGCAAGACTAGTAAAGTGTTCTAGTAGGCCGTTTGTGTTTTGAATCCAAAAATAGGCAACACTTCGTGAATTGTTGCAGAATGCGAAATAATACAACCTTCGAAAACTGTAATTAGTACAATTAGTCTTATATGAACAAACTTTGTTCAACCCCTACTTCCTAATACTACCGTGTCTTTCTATTTAGGGTTCTCCCTAAATAATAGAACCCCTCTCACTTTCTCTCAATCACTACCTTAGTGATCAATGCTTTTAACAGCTTAAAGATGTTGAATTACAACTCAACTAACAATCAACTTTTATTCCTTGAATATTCAGTTTAACCTTCTTTAGAGATTTACAATAGACAACAAGAATACAAAGACTCAAAGAACAAAACTCTAGGACATTAGATCTTCAATACTTGTGTGTTCTTTTCTACTGGAATGGGTCTTATTATATAGCAAACCATTTGTTGGGCATGGGAATTTGATTTAAAGAAAACATATTTGATTTGATGCAGATTTAAAATAGATGCTGAGTAGATTTGCTTATTCATTAATGTCCACCAAGAGATTTGATCTCATTAAATTTGATTTAATCTTGGACAATCTTCCTTGTCAATCATCTTTAAAAACAAAACAACACAAAACATAACTAACAAATCTTCTTGGAATCAATACAAAACGCACTCATATTTTGTCATTGAATCTATCTTCCAGACTAAGGAAAAATGTTGCACACGTGTTAGAACATCATGTCCCACATGCTGCCTCTACACAAGTTCATCTTATTTTTCTCATATTATTTTACCTAAAGCAGCCAACTATAAAACAACAGTAGATTAGAAAAAAGTGTACATTTTTCATGTCTCAGATGCATTTGTTAGGTCTTTTAAGTAAAGTTTGAGAGATTTAGATATCTATAGTATTCTCTTTAGAGACACCTCTCTCGTGAAACAAATGCTGTAAGATAATTTTTTTAATTGATCTAGCGGTCCTTATTATTCCATATAGTGTTTAGGTCTTTTATTTTTTGTATTATTCTTTATGTTAGACCTTTATAACATATGTGTTGTAAATTATTAAGAATTAATAATCTTGTGTGTGTTTCAAACTGCTAAGAAAATATGAAAGTGAAGGTTAATTTTTTAATTCAGAAATATGCAACACTTGTGAAGTGTTGCAGTAGGCCGTTTGTGTTTTGAATCCAGAAATATGCAACACTTCGTGAATTGTTGCAGAATGCGTAATAATACAACCTTTGAAAACTTTAATTAGTACAATTAGTCTTATATGAACAAACTTTGTTCAATGCCTACTTCCTAATACTTTTGTGTCTTTCTATTTAGGATTCTGCCTAAATTTGAGAACCCGTCTCACTTTCTCTTAATCACTACCTTAGTTATCAATGCTTTCAACAGTTTAAAGATGTTGAATTACAACTTAATTAACAATTAACTTCTATTCTTTGAATATTCAGTTTAACCTTATTTAGAGATTTACAATAGACAACAAGAATACAAATACTCAAAGGACAAAGCTCTAGCACATTAGATCTTCAATACTTGTGTGTTCTTTTCTATTGGAATCGGTCTACTTATATAGCAAACCATTTGATTGGCATGGTCATTTGATTTAAAGGAAACATATTTGATATGATGCAGATTTAAAATAGATGTTGATTAGATTTGCTTATTCATTAATGTCACCCAAGAGATTTGATCCTATTCAATTTGATTAGATCTTGGACAATCTTTATAGTCAATCATCTTTAAATACAAAACAATACAAAACATAACCAATAAATCTTCATGGAATCAATAAAAAACGCACTCATATTTAGTCTCTGATACATATATTAGGTCTTTTAAGTAAGGTTTGAGAGATTTAGATATCTATAGTATTCTCTTTACAGACACCTCTCTCGTGGAACAAATGCTCTAAAATAATTTCTTTAATTGATCTAGCCGTCCTTATTATTCCATAGAGTGTTTAGGTCTTTTATTTTCTGTATCATTCTTTATGTTAGACCTTTATAACATATGTGTTGTAAATTATTAAGAATTAATAATCTTTTGTGTGTTTTATAACTGACAATCAAATATGAAAGTGAAGGTTAATTTTTTAATTTAGAAATATGCAAGACTTGTTAAGTGTTCCTGTAGGCCGTATGTGTTTTGAATCAAAAAATAGGAAACACTTCGTGAATTATTGTAGAATGCGAAATAATACAACCTTTGAAAACTGTAATTAGTACAATTAGTCTTATATGAACAAACTTTGTTCAATGCCTACTTACTAATACTAAAGTTGCTTTCTATTTAGGATTCTCCCTAAATATGAGAACCCCTCTCACTTTCTCTCAATCACTACCTTAGTGATAAATGCTTTTAACAGTTTAAAGATGTTGAATTACAACTCAACTAACAATCAACTTCTACTCCATGAATATTCAGTTTTACCTTCTTTAGAGATTTACAATAGACAACAAGAATACAAAGACTCAAAGAACAAAACTCTAGCACATTAGATCTTCAATACTTTTGTGGTATTTTATATTGGAATGGGTCTTCTTATATAGAAAACCATTTGTTGGGCATGGGCATTTGATTTAAAGAAAACATATTGGATTTGATGTAGTTTTAAAATAGATGCTGATTAGATTTGCTTATTCATTAATGTCCACCAAGAGATTTGATCTCATTAAATTTGACTTAATATTGGACAATCTTCCTTGTCAATCATCTTTAAAAACAAAACAACACAAAACATAACTAACAAATCTTCTTGGAATCAATACAAAACGCACTCATATTTTGTCATTGAATCTATCTTCCAGACTAAGGAAAAATGTTGCACACGTGTTAGAACATCATGTCCCACATGCTGCCTCTTCACAAGTTCATCTTATTTTTCTCATATTATTTTACCTAAAGCAGCCAACTATAAAACAACAGTAGATTAGAAAAAAGTGTACATTTTTCATGTCTCAGATGCATTTGTTAGGTCTTTTAAGTAAAGTTTGAGAGATTTAGATATCTATAGTATTCTCTTTAGAGACACCTCTCTCGTGAAACAAATGCTGTAAGATAATTTCTTTAATTGATCTAGCGGTCCTTATTATTCCATATAGTGTTTAGGTCTTTTATTTTTTGTATTATTCTTTATGTTAGACCTTTATAACATATGTGTTGTAAATTATTAAGAATTAATAATCTTGTGTGTGTTTCAAACTGCTAAGAAAATATGAAAGTGAAGGTTAATTTTTTAATTCAGAAATATGCAACACTTTTGAAGTGTTGCAGTAGGCCGTTTGTGTTTTGAATCCAGAAATATGCAACACTTCGTGAATTGTTGCAGAATGCGTAATAATACAACCTTTGAAAACTGTAATTAGTACAATTAGTGTTATATGAACAAACTTTGTTCAATGCCTACTTCCTAATACTTTTGTGTCTTTCTATTTAGGATTCTCCCTAAATATGAGAACCCGTCTCACTTTCTCTTAATCACTACCTTAGTTATCAATGCTTTCAACAGTTTAAAGATGTTGAATTACAACTCAATTATCAATTAACTTCTATTCTTTGAATATTCAGTTTAACCTTATTTAGATATTTACAATAGACAACAAGAATACAAATACTCAAAGGACAAAGCTCTAGCACATTAGATCTTCAATACTTGTGTGTTCTTTTCTATTGGAATCGGTCTACTTATATAGCAAACCATTTGATTGGCATGGGCATTTGATTTAAAGGAAACATATTTGATATGATGCAGATTTAAAATAGATGCTGATTAGATTTGCTTATTCATTAATGTCACCCAAGAGATTTGATCCTATTCAATTTGATTTGATCTTGGACAATCTTAATAGTCAACCATCTTTAAATACAAAACAATACAAAACATAACCAATAAATCTTCATGGAATCAATAAAAAACACACTCATATTTAGTCTCTGATACATATATTAGGTCTTTTAAGTAAGGTTTCATAGATTTAGATATCTATAGTATTCTCCTTAGAGACACCTCTCTCGTGAAACAAATGCTGTAAGATAATTTCTTTAATTGATCTAGCGGTCCTTATTATTCCATAGAGTGTTTAAGTCTTTTATTTTCTGTATCATTCTTTATGTTAGACCTTTATAACATATGTGTTGTAAATTATTAAGAATTAATAATCTTTTGTGTGTTTTATAACTGACAATCAAATATGAAAGTGAAGGTTAATTTTTTAATTTAGAAATATGCAAGACTTGTTAAGTGTTCCTGTAGGCCGTATGTGTTTTGAATCAAAAAATATGAAACACTTCGTGAATTATTGTAGAATGCGAAATAATACAACCTTTGAAAACTGTAATTAGTACAATTAGTCTTATATGAACAAACTTTGTTCAATGCCTACTTCCTAATACTAAAGTTGCTTTCTATTTAGGATTCTCCCTAAATATGAGAACCCCTCTCACTTTCTCTCAATCACTACCTTAGTGATAAATGCTTTTAACAGTTTAAAGATGTTGAATTACAACTCAACTAACAATCAACTTCTACTCCATGAATATTCAGTTTTACCTTCTTTAGAGATTTACAATAGACAACAAGAATACAAAGACTCAAAGAACAAAACTCTAGCACATTAGATCTTCAATACTTTTGTGGTATTTTATATTGGAATGGGTCTTCTTATATAGCAAACCATTTGTTGGGCATGGGCATTTGATTTAAAGAAAACATATTGGATTTGATGTAGTTTTAAAATAGATGCTGATTAGATTTGCTTATTCATTAATGTCCACCAAGAGATTTGATCTCATTAAATTTGACTTAATATTGGACAATCTTCCTTGTCAATCATCTTTAAAAACAAAACAACACAAAACATAACTAACAAATCTTCTTGGAATCAATACAAAACGCACTCATATTTTGTCATTGAATCTATCTTCCAGACTAAGGAAAAATGTTGCACACGTGTTAGAACATCATGTCCCACATGCTGCCTCTTCACAAGTTCATCTTATTTTTCTCATATTATTTTACCTAAAGCAGCCAACTATAAAACAACAGTAGATTAGAAAAAAGTGTACATTTTTCATGTCTCAGATGCATTTGTTAGGTCTTTTAAGTAAAGTTTGAGAGATTTAGATATCTATAGTATTCTCTTTAGAGACACCTCTCTCGTGAAACAAATGCTGTAAGATAATTTCTTTAATTGATCTAGCGGTCCTTATTATTCCATATAGTGTTTAGGTCTTTTATTTTTTGTATTATTCTTTATGTTAGACCTTTATAACATATGTGTTGTAAATTATAAAGAATTAATAATCTTGTGTGTGTTTCAAACTGCTAAGAAAATATGAAAGTGAAGGTTAATTTTTTAATTCAGAAATATGCAACACTTGTGAAGTGTTGCAGTAGGTCGTTTGTGTTTTGAATCCAGAAATATGCAACACTTCGTGAATTGTTGCAGAATGCGTAATAATACAACCTTTGAAAACTGTAATTGGTACAATTAGTCTTATATGAACAAACTTTGTTCAATGCTTACTTCCTAATACTTTTGTGTCTTTCTATTTAGGATTCTCCCTAAATATGAGAACCCGTCTCACTTTCTCTTAATCACTACCTTAGTTATCAATGCTTTCAACAGTTTAAAGATGTTGAATTACAACTCAATTAACAATTAACTTCTATTCTTTGAATATTCAGTTTAACCTTATTTAGAGATTTACAATAGACAACAAGAATACAAATACTCAAAGGACAAAGCTCTAGCACATCAGATCTTCAATACTTGTGTGTTCTTTTCTATTGGAATCGGTCTACTTATATAGCAAACCATTTGATTGGCATGGGCATTTGATTTAAAGGAAACATATTTGATATGATGCAGATTTAAAATAGATGCTGATTAGATTTGCTTATTCATTAATGTCACCCAAGAGATTTGATCCTATTCAATTTGATTTGATCTTGGACAATCTTTATAGTCAACCATCTTTAAATACAAAACAATACAAAACATAACCAATAAATCTTCATGGAATCAATAAAAAACGCACTCATATTTAGTCTCTGATACATATATTAGGTCTTTTAAGTAAGGTTTGAGAGATTTAGATATCTATAGTATTCTCTTTACAGACACCTCTCTCGTGGAACAAATGCTCTAAGATAATTTCTTTAATTGATCTAGCCGTCCTTATTATTCCATAGAGTGTTTAGGTCTTTTATTTTCTGTATCATTCTTTATGTTAGACCTTTATAACATATGTGTTGTAAATTATTAAGAATTAATAATCTTTTGTGTGTTTTATAACTGACAATCAAATATGAAAGTGAAGGTTAATTTTTTAATTTAGAAATATGCAAGCCTTGTTAAGTGTTCCTGTAGGCCGTTTGTGTTTTGAATCAAAAAATATGAAACACTTCGTGAATTATTGTAGAATGCGAAAAAATACAACCTTTGAAAACTGTAATTAGTACAATTAGTCTTATATGAACAAACTTTGTTCAATGCCTACTTCCTAATACTAAAGTTGCTTTCTATTTAGGATTCTCTCTAAATATGAGAACCCCTCTCACTTTCTCTCAATCACTACCTTAGTGATAAATGCTTTTAACAGTTTAAAGATGTTGAATTACAAATCAACTAACAATCAACTTCTACTCCATGAATATTCAGTTTTACCTTCTTTAGAGATTTACAATAGACAACAAGAATACAAAGACTCAAAGAACAATACTCTAGCATATTAGATCTTCAATACTTGTGTGGTATTTTATATTGGAATGGGTCTTCTTATATAGCAAACCATTTGTGGGGCATGGGCATTTGATTTAAAGAAAACATATTTGATTTGATGTAGTTTTAAAATAGATGCTGATTAGATTTGCTTATTCATTAATGTCCACCAAGAGATTTGATCTCATTAAATTTGACTTAATCTTGGACAATCTTCCTTGTCAATCATCTTTAAAAACAAAACAACACAAAATATAACTAACAAATCTTCTTGGAATCAATACAAAACGCACTCATATTTTGTCATTGAATCTATCTTCCAGACTAAGGAAAAATGTTGCACACGTGTTAGAACATCATGTCCCACATGCTGCCTCTTCACAAGTTCATCTTATTTTTCTCATATTATTTTACCTAAAGCAGCCAACTATACAACAACACTAGATTAGAAAAAAGTGTACATTTTTCATGTCTCAGATGCATTTGTTAGGTCTTTTAAGTAAAGTTTGAGAGATTTAGATATCTATAGTATTCTCTTTAGAGACACCTCTCTCGTGAAACAAATGTTGTAAGATAATTTCTTTAATTGATCTAGCGGTCCTTATTATTCCATATAGTGTTTAGGTCTTTTATTTTCTGTATCATTCTTTATGTTAGACCTTTATAACATATGTGATGTAAATTATTAAGAATTAATAATCTTTTGTGTGTTTTATAACTGACAATCGAATATGAAAGTGAAGGTTAATTTTTTAATTTAGAAATATGCAAGACTTGTTAAGTGTTCCTGTAGGCCGTTTGTGTTTTGAATAAAAAAATATGAAACACTTCATGAATTATTGTAGAATGCGAAATAATACAACCTTCGAAAACTGTAATTAGTACAATTAGTCTTATATGAACAAACTTTGTTCAACCCCTACTTCCTAATACTACCGTGTCTTTCTATTTAGGGTTCTCCCTAAATAATAGAACCCCTCGCACTTTCTCTCAATCACTACCTTAGTGATCAATGCTTTCAACAGTTTAAAGATGTTGAATTACAACTCAACTAACAATCAACTTTTATTCCTTGAATATTCAGTTTAACCTTCTTTAGAGATTTACAATAGACAACAAGAATACAAAGACTCAAAGAACAAAACTCAAGGACATTAGATCTTCAATACTTGTGTGTTCTTTTCTATTGGAATGGGTCTTATTATATAGCAAACCATTTGTTGGGCATGGGAATTTGATTTAAAGAAAACATATTTGATTTGATGCAGATTTAAAATAGATGCTGAGTAGATTTGCTTATTCATTAATGTCCACCAAGAGATTTGATCTCATTAAATTTGATTTAATCTTGGACAATCTTCCTTGTCAATCATCTTTAAAAACAAAACAACACAAAACATAACTAACAAATCTTCTTGGAATCAATACAAAACGCACTCATATTTTGTCATTGAATCTATCTTCCAGACTAAGGAAAAATGTTGCACACGTGTTAGAACATCATGTCCCACATGCTGCCTCTTCACAAGTTCATCTTATTTTTCTCATATTATTTTACCTAAAGCAGCCAACTATAAAACAACAGTAGATTAGAAAAAAGTGTACATTTTTCATGTCTCAGATGCATTTGTTAGGTCTTTTAAGTAAAGTTTGAGAGATTTAGATATCTATAGTATTCTCTTTAGAGACACCTCTCTCGTGAAACAAATGCTGTAAGATAATTTCTTTAATTGATCTAGCGGTCCTTATTATTCCATATAGTGTTTAGGTCTTTTATTTTTTGTATTATTCTTTATGTTAGACCTTTATAACATATGTGTTGTAAATTATAAAGAATTAATAATCTTGTGTGTGTTTCAAACTGCTAAGAAAATATGAAAGTGAAGGTTAATTTTTTAATTCAGAAATATGCAACACTTGTGAAGTGTTGCAGTAGGTCGTTTGTGTTTTGAATCCAGAAATATGCAACACTTCGTGAATTGTTGCAGAATGCGTAATAATACAACCTTTGAAAACTGTAATTGGTACAATTAGTCTTATATGAACAAACTTTGTTCAATGCTTACTTCCTAATACTTTTGTGTCTTTCTATTTAGGATTCTCCCTAAATATGAGAACCCGTCTCACTTTCTCTTAATCACTACCTTAGTTATCAATGCTTTCAACAGTTTAAAGATGTTGAATTACAACTCAATTAACAATTAACTTCTATTCTTTGAATATTCAGTTTAACCTTATTTAGAGATTTACAATAGACAACAAGAATACAAATACTCAAAGGACAAAGCTCTAGCACATCAGATCTTCAATACTTGTGTGTTCTTTTCTATTGGAATCGGTCTACTTATATAGCAAACCATTTGATTGGCATGGGCATTTGATTTAAAGGAAACATATTTGATATGATGCAGATTTAAAATAGATGCTGATTAGATTTGCTTATTCATTAATGTCACCCAAGAGATTTGATCCTATTCAATTTGATTTGATCTTGGACAATCTTTATAGTCAACCATCTTTAAATACAAAACAATACAAAACATAACCAATAAATCTTCATGGAATCAATAAAAAACGCACTCATATTTAGTCTCTGATACATATATTAGGTCTTTTAAGTAAGGTTTGAGAGATTTAGATATCTATAGTATTCTCTTTACAGACACCTCTCTCGTGGAACAAATGCTCTAAGATAATTTCTTTAATTGATCTAGCCGTCCTTATTATTCCATAGAGTGTTTAGGTCTTTTATTTTCTGTATCATTCTTTATGTTAGACCTTTATAACATATGTGTTGTAAATTATTAAGAATTAATAATCTTTTGTGTGTTTTATAACTGACAATCAAATATGAAAGTGAAGGTTAATTTTTTAATTTAGAAATATGCAAGCCTTGTTAAGTGTTCCTGTAGGCCGTTTGTGTTTTGAATCAAAAAATATGAAACACTTCGTGAATTATTGTAGAATACGAAAAAATACAACCTTTGAAAACTGTAATTAGTACAATTAGTCTTATATGAACAAACTTTGTTCAATGCCTACTTCCTAATACTAAAGTTGCTTTCTATTTAGGATTCTCTCTAAATATGAGAACCCCTCTCACTTTCTCTCAATCACTACCTTAGTGATAAATGCTTTTAACAGTTTAAAGATGTTGAATTACAAATCAACTAACAATCAACTTCTACTCCATGAATATTCAGTTTTACCTTCTTTAGAGATTTACAATAGACAACAAGAATACAAAGACTCAAAGAACAATACTCTAGCATATTAGATCTTCAATACTTGTGTGGTATTTTATATTGGAATGGGTCTTCTTATATAGCAAACCATTTGTGGGGCATGGGCATTTGATTTAAAGAAAACATATTTGATTTGATGTAGTTTTAAAATAGATGCTGATTAGATTTGCTTATTCATTAATGTCCACCAAGAGATTTGATCTCATTAAATTTGACTTAATCTTGGACAATCTTCCTTGTCAATCATCTTTAAAAACAAAACAACACAAAATATAACTAACAAATCTTCTTGGAATCAATACAAAACGCACTCATATTTTGTCATTGAATCTATCTTCCAGACTAAGGAAAAATGTTGCACACGTGTTAGAACATCATGTCCCACATGCTGCCTCTTCACAAGTTCATCTTATTTTTCTCATATTATTTTACCTAAAGCAGCCAACTATACAACAACACTAGATTAGAAAAAAGTGTACATTTTTCATGTCTCAGATGCATTTGTTAGGTCTTTTAAGTAAAGTTTGAGAGATTTAGATATCTATAGTATTCTCTTTAGAGACACCTCTCTCGTGAAACAAATGTTGTAAGATAATTTCTTTAATTGATCTAGCGGTCCTTATTATTCCATATAGTGTTTAGGTCTTTTATTTTCTGTATCATTCTTTATGTTAGACCTTTATAACATATGTGATGTAAATTATTAAGAATTAATAATCTTTTGTGTGTTTTATAACTGACAATCGAATATGAAAGTGAAGGTTAATTTTTTAATTTAGAAATATGCAAGACTTGTTAAGTGTTCCTGTAGGCCGTTTGTGTTTTGAATAAAAAAATATGAAACACTTCATGAATTATTGTAGAATGCGAAATAATACAACCTTCGAAAACTGTAATTAGTACAATTAGTCTTATATGAACAAACTTTGTTCAACCCCTACTTCCTAATACTACCGTGTCTTTCTATTTAGGGTTCTCCCTAAATAATAGAACCCCTCGCACTTTCTCTCAATCACTACCTTAGTGATCAATGCTTTCAACAGTTTAAAGATGTTGAATTACAACTCAACTAACAATCAACTTTTATTCCTTGAATATTCAGTTTAACCTTCTTTAGAGATTTACAATAGACAACAAGAATACAAAGACTCAAAGAACAAAACTCAAGGACATTAGATCTTCAATACTTGTGTGTTCTTTTCTATTGGAATGGGTCTTATTATATAGCAAACCATTTGTTGGGCATGGGAATTTGATTTAAAGAAAACATATTTGATTTGATGCAGATTTAAAATAGATGCTGAGTAGATTTGCTTATTCATTAATGTCCACCAAGAGATTTGATCTCATTAAATTTGATTTAATCTTGGACAATCTTCCTTGTCAATCATCTTTAAAAACAAAACAACACAAAACATAACTAACAAATCTTCTTGGAATCAATACAAAACGCACTCATATTTTGTCATTGAATCTATCTTCCAGACTAAGGAAAAATGTTGCACACGTGTTAGAACATCATGTCCCACATGCTGCCTCTTCACAAGTTCATCTTATTTTTCTCATATTATTTTACCTAAAGCAGCCAACTATAAAACAACAGTAGATTAGAAAAAAGTGTACATTTTTCATGTCTCAGATGCATTTGTTAGGTCTTTTAAGTAAAGTTTGAGAGATTTAGATATCTATAGTATTCTCTTTAGAGACACCTCTCTCGTGAAACAAATGCTGTAAGATAATTTCTTTAATTGATCTAGCGGTCCTTATTATTCCATATAGTGTTTAGGTCTTTTATTTTTTGTATTATTCTTTATGTTAGACCTTTATAACATATGTGTTGTAAATTATTAAGAATTAATAATCTTGTGTGTGTTTCAAACTGCTAAGAAAATATGAAAGTGAAGGTTAATTTTTTAATTCAGAAATATGCAGCACTTGTGAAGTGTTGCAGTAGGCCATTTATGTTTTGAATCCAGAAATATGCAACACTTCGTGAATTGTTGCAGAATGCGTAATAATACAACCATTGAAAACTGTAATTAGTACAATTAGTCTTATATGAACAAACTTTGTTCAATGCCTACTTCCTAATACTTTTGTGTCTTTCTATTTAGGGTTCTCCCTAAATATGAGAACCCGTCTCACTTTCTCTTAATCACTACCTTAGTTATCAATGCTTTCAACAGTTTAAAGATGTTGAATTACAACTAAATTAACAATTAACTTCTATTCTTTGAATATTCAGTATAACCTTATTTAGAGTTTACAATAGACAACAAGAATACAAATACTCAAAGGACAAAGCTCTAGCACATTAGATCTTCAATACTTGTGTGTTCTTTTCTATTGGAATCGGTCTACTTATATAGCAAACCATTTGATTGGCATGGGCATTTGATTTAAAGGAAACATATTCGATATGATATAGATTTAAAATAGATGCTGATTAGATTTGCTTATTCATTAATGTCACCCAAGAGATTTGATCCTATTCAATTTGATTTGATCTTGGACAATCTTTATAGTCAATCATCTTTAAATACAAAACAATACAAAACATAACCAATAAATCTTCATGGAATCAATAAAAAATGCACTCATATTTAGTCTCTGATACATATATTAGGTCTTTTAAGTAAGGTTTGAGAGATTTAGATATCTATAGTATTCTCTTTACAGACACCTCTCTCGTGGAACAAATGCTCTAAGATAATTTCTTTAATTGATCTAGCCGTCCTTATTATTCCATAGAGTGTTTAGGTCTTTTATTTTCTGTATCATTCTTTATGTTAGACCTTTATAACATATGTGTTGTAAATTATTAAGAATTAATAATCTTTTGTGTGTTTTATAACTGACAATCAAATATGAAAGTGAAGGTTAATTTTTTAATTTACAAATATGCAAGACTTGTTAAGTGTTCCTGTAGGCCGTATGTGTTTTGAATCAAAAAATATGAAACACTTCGTGAATTATTGTAGAATGCGAAATAATACAACCTTTGAAAACTGTATTTAGTACAATTAGTCTTATATGAACAAACTTTGTTCAATGCCTACTTCCTAATACTAAAGTTGCTTTCTATTTAGGATTCTCCCTAAATATGAGAACCCCTCTCACTTTCTCTCAATCACTACTTTAGTGATAAATGCTTTTAACAGTTTAACGATGTTGAATTACAACTCAACTAACAATCAACTTCTACTCCATGAATATTCAGTTTTACCTTCTTTAGAGATTTACAATAGACAACAAGAATACAAAGACTCAAAGAACAAAACTCTAGCACATTAGATCTTCAATACTTGTGTGGTATTTTATATTGGAATGAGTCTTCTTATATAGCAAACCATTTGTTGGGCATGGGCATTTGATTTAAAGAAAACATATTTGATTTGATGTAGTTTTAAAATAGATGCTGATTAGATTTGCTTATTCATTAATGTCCACCAAGAGATTTGATCTCATTAAATTTGATTTAATCTTGGACAATCTTCCTTGTCAATCATCTTTAAAAACAAAACAACACAAAACATAACTAACAAATCTTCTTGGAATCAATACAAAACGCACTCATATTTTGTCATTGAATCTATCTTCCAGACTAAGGAAAAATGTTGCACACGTGTTAGAACATCATGTCCCACATGCTGCCTCTTCACAAGTTCATCTTATTTTTCTCATATTATTTTACCTAAAGCAGCCAACTATAAAACAACAGTAGATTAGAAAAAAGTGTACATTTTTCATGTCTCAGATGCATTTGTTAGGTCTTTTAAGTAAAGTTTGAGAGATTTAGATATCTATAGTATTCTCTTTATAGACACCTCTCTCGTGAAACAAATGCTGTAAGATAATTTCTTTAATTGATCTAGCGGTCCTTATTATTCCATATAGTGTTTAGGTCTTTTATTTTTTGTATTATTCTTTATGTTAGACCTTTATAACATATGTGTTGTAAATTATTAAGAATTAATAATCTTTTGTGTGTTTCAAACTGCTAAGAAAATATGAAAGTGAAGGTTAATTTTTTAATTCAGAAATATGCAACACTTGTGAAGTGTTGCAGTAGGCCGTTTGTGTTTTGAATCCAGAAATTAGCAACACTTCGTGAATTGTTGCAGAATGCGTAATAATACAACATTTGAAAACTGTAATTAGTACAATTAGTCTTATATGAACAAACTTTGTTCAATGCCTACTTCCTAATACTATTGTGTCTTTCTATTTAGGATTCTCCCTAAATATGAGAACCTGTCTCACTTTCTCTTAATCACTACCTTAGTTATCAATGCTTTCAACAGTTTAAAGATGTTGAATTACAACTCAATTATCAATTAACTTCTATTCTTTGAATATTCAGTTTAACCTTATTTAGAGATTTACAATAGACAACAAGAATACAAATACTCAAAGGACAAAGCTCTAGCACATTAGATCTTCAATACTTGTGTGTTCTTTTCTATTGGAATCGGTCTACTTATATAGCAAACCATTTGATTGGCATGGGCATTTGATTTAAAGGAAACATATTTGATATGATGCAGATTTAAAATAGATGCTGATTAGATTTGCTTATTCATTAATGTCAACCAAGAGATTTGATCCTATTCAATTTGATTTGATCTTGGACAATCTTTATAGTCAACCATCTTTAAATACAAAACAATACAAAACATAACCAATAAATCTTCATGGAATCAATAAAAAACGCACTCATATTTAGTCTCTGATACATATATTAGGTCTTTTAAGTAAGGTTTCATAGATTTAGATATCTATAGTATTCTCTTTAGAGACACCTCTCTCGTGAAACAAATGCTGTAAGATAATTTCTTTATATGATCTTTATAGTCAACCATCTTTAAATACAAAACAATACAAAACATAACCAATAAATCTTCATGGAATCAATAAAAAACGCACTCATATTTAGTCTCTGATACATATATTAGGTCTTTTAAGTAAGGTTTCATAGATTTAGATATCTATAGTATTCTCTTTAGAGACACCTCTCTCGTGAAACAAATGCTGTAAGATAATTTCTTTATATGATCTAGCGGTCCTTATTATTCCATAGAGTGTTTAGGTCTTTTATTTTCTGTATCATTCTTTATGTTAGACCTTTATAACATATGTGTTGTAAATTATTAAGAATTAATAATCTTTTGTGTGTTTTATAACTGACAATCAAATATGAAAGTGAAGGTTAATTTTTTAATTTACAAATATGCAAGACTTGTTAAGTGTTCCTGTAGGCCGTTTGTGTTTTGAATCAAAAAATATGAAACACTTCGTGAATTATTGTAGAATGCGAAATAATACAACCTTTGAAAACTGTAATTAGTACAATTAGTCTTATATGAACAAACTTTGTTCAATGCCTACTTCCTAATACTAAAGTTGCTTTCTATTTAGGATTCTCCCTAAATATGAGAACCCCTCTCACTTTCTCTCAATCACTACCTTAGTGATAAATGCTTTTAACTGTTTAAAGATGTTGAATTACAACTCAACTAACAATCAACTTCTACTCCATGAATATTCAGTTTTACCTTCTTTAGAGATTTACAATAGACAACAAGAATACAAAGACTCAAAGAACAAAACTCTAGCACATTAGATCTTCAATACTTGTGTGGTATTTTATATTGGAATGGGTCTTCTTATATAGCAAACCATTTGTTGGGCATGGGCATTTGATTTAAAGAAAACATATTTGATTTGATGTAGTTTTAAATAGATGCTGATTAGATTTGCTTATTCATTAATGTCCACCAAGAGATTTGATCTCATTAAATTTGATTTAATCTTGGACAATCTTCCTTGTCAATCATCTTTAAAAACAAAACAACACAAAACATAACTAACAAATCTTCTTGGAATCAATACAAAACGCACTCATATTTTGTCATTGAATCTATCTTCCAGACTAAGGAAAAATGTTGCACACGTGTTAGAACATCATGTCCCACATGCTGCCTCTTCACAAGTTCAGCTTATTTTTCTCATATTATTTTACCTAAAGCAACCAACTATAAAACAACAGTAGATTAGAAAAAAGTGTACATTTTTCATGTCTCAGTTGCATTTGTTAGGTCTTTTAAGTAAAGTTTGAGAGATTTAGATATCTATAGTATTCTCTTTAGAGACACCTCTCTCGTGAAACAAATGCTGTAAGATAATTTCTTTAATTGATCTAGCGGTCCTTATTATTCCATATAGTGTTTAGGTCTTTTATTTTTTGTATTATTCTTTATGTTAGACCTTTATAACATATGTGTTGTAAATTATTAAGAATTAATAAACTTGTGTGTGTTTCAAACTGCTAAGAAAATATGAAAGTGAAGGTTAATTTTTTAATTCAGAAATATGCAACACTTGTGAAGTGTTGCAGTAGGCAGTTTGTGTTTTGAATCCAGAAATATGCAACACTTCGTGAATTGTTGCAGAATGCGTAAGAAGACAACCTTTGAAAACTGTAATTAGTACAATTAGTCTTATATGAACAAACTTTGTTCAATGCCTACTTCCTAATACTTTTGTGTCTTTCTATTTAGGATTCTCCCTAAATATGAGAACCCGTCTCACTTTCTCTTAATCACTACCTTAGTTATCAATGCTTTCAACAGTTTAAACATGTTGAATTACAACCTAATTATCAATTAACTTCTATTCTTTGAATATTCAGTTTAACCTTATTTAGAGATTTACAATAGACAACAAGAATACAAATACTCAAAGGACAAAGCTCTAGCACATTAGATCTTCAATACTTGTGTGTTCTTTTCTATTGGAATCGGTCTACTTATATAACAAACCATTTGATTGGCATGGGCATCTGATTTAAAGGAAACATATTTGATATGATGCAGATTTAAAATAGATGCTGATTAGATTTGCTTATTCATTAATGTCACCCAAGAGATTTGATCCTATTCAATTTGATTTGATCTTGGACAATCTTTATAGTCAACCATCTTTAAATACAAAACAATACAAAACATAACCAATAAATCTTCATGGAATCAATAAAAAACGCACTCATATTTAGTCTCTGATACATATGTTAGGTCTTTTAAGTAAGGTTTCATAGATTTAGATATCTATAGTATTCTCTTTAGAGACACCTCTCTCGTGAAACAAATGCTGTAAGATAATTTCTTTAATTGATCTAGCGGTCCTTATTATTCCATAGAGTGTTTAGGTCTTTTATTTTCTGTATCATTCTTTATGTTAGACCTTGATAACATATGTGTTGTAAATTATTAAGAATTAATAATCTTTTGTGTGATTTATAACTGACAATCAAATATGAAAGTGAAGGTTAATTTTTTAATTTACAAATATGCAAGACTTGTTAAGTGTTCCTGTAGGCCGTTTGTGTTTTGAATCAAAAAATATGAAACACTTCGTGAATTATTGTAGAATGCGAAATAATACAACCTTTGAAAACTGTAATTAGTACAATTAGTCTTATATGAACAAACTTTGTTCAATGCCTACTTCCTAATACTAAAGTTGCTTTCTATTTAGGATTCTCCCTAAATATGAGAACCCCTCTCACCTTCTCTCAATCACTACCTTAGTGATAAATGCTTTTAACTGTTTAAAGATGTTGAATTACAACTCAACTAACAATCAACTTCTACTCCATGAATATTCAGTTTTACCTTCTTTAGAGATTTACAATAGACAACAAGAATACAAAGACTCAAAGAACAAAACTCTATCACATTAGATCTTCAATACTTGTGTGGTATTTTATATTGGAATGGGTCTTCTTATATAGCAAACCATTTGTTGGGCATGGGCATTTGATTTAAAGAAAACATATTTGATTTGATGTAGTTTTAAAATAGATGCTGATTAGATTTGCTTATTCATTAATGTCCACCAAGAGATTTGATCTCATTAAATTTGATTTAATCTTGGACAATCTTCCTTGTCAATCATCTTTAAAAACAAAACAACACAAAACATAACTAACAAATCTTCTTGGAATCAATACAAAACGCACTCATATTTTGTCATTGAATCTATCTTCCAGACTAAGGAAAAATGTTGCACACGTGTTAGAACATCATGTCCCACATGCTGCCTCTTCACAAGTTCATCTTATTTTTCTCATATTATTTTACCTAAAGCAGCCAACTATAAAACAACAGTAGATTAGAAAAAAGTGTACATTTTTCATGTCTCAGATGCATTTGTTAGGTCTTTTAAGTAAAGTTTGAGAGATTTAGATATCTATAGTATTCTCTTTAGAGACACCTCTCTCGTGAAACAAATGCTGTAAGATAATTTCTTTAATTGATCTAGCGGTCCTTATTATTCCATATAGTGTTTAGGTCTTTTATTTTTTGTATTATTCTTTATGTTAGACCTTTATAACATATGTGTTGTAAATTATAAAGAATTAATAATCTTGTGTGTGTTTCAAACTGCTAAGAAAATATGAAAGTGAAGGTTAATTTTTTAATTCAGAAATATGCAACACTTGTGAAGTGTTGCAGTAGGTCGTTTGTGTTTTGAATCCAGAAATATGCAACACTTCGTGAATTGTTGCAGAATGCGTAATAATACAACCTTTGAAAACTGTAATTGGTACAATTAGTCTTATATGAACAAACTTTGTTCAATGCTTACTTCCTAATACTTTTGTGTCTTTCTATTTAGGATTCTCCCTAAATATGAGAACCCGTCTCACTTTCTCTTAATCACTACCTTAGTTATCAATGCTTTCAACAGTTTAAAGATGTTGAATTACAACTCAATTAACAATTAACTTCTATTCTTTGAATATTCAGTTTAACCTTATTTAGAGATTTACAATAGACAACAAGAATACAAATACTCAAAGGACAAAGCTCTAGCACATCAGATCTTCAATACTTGTGTGTTCTTTTCTATTGGAATCGGTCTACTTATATAGCAAACCATTTGATTGGCATGGGCATTTGATTTAAAGGAAACATATTTGATATGATGCAGATTTAAAATAGATGCTGATTAGATTTGCTTATTCATTAATGTCACCCAAGAGATTTGATCCTATTCAATTTGATTTGATCTTGGACAATCTTTATAGTCAACCATCTTTAAATACAAAACAATACAAAACATAACCAATAAATCTTCATGGAATCAATAAAAAACGCACTCATATTTAGTCTCTGATACATATATTAGGTCTTTTAAGTAAGGTTTGAGAGATTTAGATATCTATAGTATTCTCTTTACAGACACCTCTCTCGTGGAACAAATGCTCTAAGATAATTTCTTTAATTGATCTAGCCGTCCTTATTATTCCATAGAGTGTTTAGGTCTTTTATTTTCTGTATCATTCTTTATGTTAGACCTTTATAACATATGTGTTGTAAATTATTAAGAATTAATAATCTTTTGTGTGTTTTATAACTGACAATCAAATATGAAAGTGAAGGTTAATTTTTTAATTTAGAAATATGCAAGCCTTGTTAAGTGTTCCTGTAGGCCGTTTGTGTTTTGAATCAAAAAATATGAAACACTTCGTGAATTATTGTAGAATGCGAAAAATACAACCTTTGAAAACTGTAATTAGTACAATTAGTCTTATATGAACAAACTTTGTTCAATGCCTACTTCCTAATACTAAAGTTGCTTTCTATTTAGGATTCTCCCTAAATATGAGAACCCCTCTCACTTTCTCTCAATCACTACCTTAGTGATAAATGCTTTTAACAGTTTAAAGATGTTGAATTACAACTCAACTAACAATCAACTTCTACTCCATGAATATTCAGTTTTACCTTCTTTAGAGATTTACAATAGACAACAAGAATACAAAGACTCAAAGAACAAAACTCTAGCACATTAGATCTTCAATACTTGTGTGGTATTTTATATTGGAATGGGTCTTCTTATATAGCAAACCATTTGTTGGGCATGGGCATTTGATTTAAAGAAAACATATTTGATTTGATGTAGTTTTAAATAGATGCTGATTAGATTTGCTTATTCATTAATGTCCACCAAGAGATTTGATCTCATTAAATTTGATTTAATCTTGGACAATCTTCCTTGTCAATCATCTTTAAAAACAAAACAACACAAAACATAACTAACAAATCTTCTTGGAATCAATACAAAACGCACTCATATTTTGTCATTGAATCTATCTTCCAGACTAAGGAAAAATGTTGCACACGTGTTAGAACATCATGTCCCACATGCTGCCTCTTCACAAGTTCAGCTTATTTTTCTCATATTATTTTACCTAAAGCAACCAACTATAAAACAACAGTAGATTAGAAAAAAGTGTACATTTTTCATGTCTCAGTTGCATTTGTTAGGTCTTTTAAGTAAAGTTTGAGAGATTTAGATATCTATAGTATTCTCTTTAGAGACACCTCTCTCGTGAAACAAATGCTGTAAGATAATTTCTTTAATTGATCTAGCGGTCCTTATTATTCCATATAGTGTTTAGGTCTTTTATTTTTGTATTATTCTTTATGTTAGACCTTTATAACATATGTGTTGTAAATTATTAAGAATTAATAAACTTTGTGTGTTTCAAACTGCTAAGAAAATATGAAAGTGAAGGTTAATTTTTTAATTCAGAAATATGCAACACTTGTGAAGTGTTGCAGTAGGCAGTTTGTGTTTTGAATCCAGAAATATGCAACACTTCGTGAATTGTTGCAGAATGCGTAAGAAGACAACCTTTGAAAACTGTAATTAGTACAATTAGTCTTATATGAACAAACTTTGTTCAATGCCTACTTCCTAATACTTTTGTGTCTTTCTATTTAGGATTCTCCCTAAATATGAGAACCCGTCTCACTTTCTCTTAATCACTACCTTAGTTATCAATGCTTTCAACAGTTTAAACATGTTGAATTACAACCTAATATCAATTAACTTCTATTCTTTGAATATTCAGTTTAACCTTATTTAGAGATTTACAATAGACAACAAGAATACAAATACTCAAAGGACAAAGCTCTAGCACATTAGATCTTCAATACTTGTGTGTTCTTTTCTATTGGAATCGGTCTACTTATATAACAAACCATTTGATTGGCATGGGCATCTGATTTAAAGGAAACATATTTGATATGATGCAGATTTAAAATAGATGCTGATTAGATTTGCTTATTCATTAATGTCACCCAAGAGATTTGATCCTATTCAATTTGATTTGATCTTGGACAATCTTTATAGTCAACCATCTTTAAATACAAAACAATACAAAACATAACCAATAAATCTTCATGGAATCAATAAAAAACGCACTCATATTTAGTCTCTGATACATATGTTAGGTCTTTTAAGTAAGGTTTCATAGATTTAGATATCTATAGTATTCTCTTTAGAGACACCTCTCTCGTGAAACAAATGCTGTAAGATAATTTCTTTAATTGATCTAGCGGTCCTTATTATTCCATAGAGTGTTTAGGTCTTTTATTTTCTGTATCATTCTTTATGTTAGACCTTGATAACATATGTGTTGTAAATTATTAAGAATTAATAATCTTTTGTGTGATTTATAACTGACAATCAAATATGAAAGTGAAGGTTAATTTTTTAATTTACAAATATGCAAGACTTGTTAAGTGTTCCTGTAGGCCGTTTGTGTTTTGAATCAAAAAATATGAAACACTTCGTGAATTATTGTAGAATGCGAAATAATACAACCTTTGAAAACTGTAATTAGTACAATTAGTCTTATATGAACAAACTTTGTTCAATGCCTACTTCCTAATACTAAAGTTGCTTTCTATTTAGGATTCTCCCTAAATATGAGAACCCCTCTCACCTTCTCTCAATCACTACCTTAGTGATAAATGCTTTTAACTGTTTAAAGATGTTGAATTACAACTCAACTAACAATCAACTTCTACTCCATGAATATTCAGTTTTACCTTCTTTAGAGATTTACAATAGACAACAAGAATACAAAGACTCAAAGAACAAAACTCTATCACATTAGATCTTCAATACTTGTGTGGTATTTTATATTGGAATGGGTCTTCTTATATAGCAAACCATTTGTTGGGCATGGGCATTTGATTTAAAGAAAACATATTTGATTTGATGTAGTTTTAAAATAGATGCTGATTAGATTTGCTTATTCATTAATGTCCACCAAGAGATTTGATCTCATTAAATTTGATTTAATCTTGGACAATCTTCCTTGTCAATCATCTTTAAAAACAAAACAACACAAAACATAACTAACAAATCTTCTTGGAATCAATACAAAACGCACTCATATTTATGTCTCAGATGCATTTGTTAGGTCTTTTAAGTAAAGTTTGAGAGATTTAGATATCTATAGTATTCTCTTTATAGACACCTCTCTCGTGAAACAAATGCTGTAAGATAATTTCTTTAATTGATCTAGCGGTCCTTATTATTCCATATAGTGTTTAGGTCTTTTATTTTTTGTATTATTCTTTATGTTAGACCTTTATAACATATGTGTTGTAAATTATTAAGAATTAATAATCTTGTGTGTGTTTCAAACTGCTAAGAAAATATGAAAGTGAAGGTTAATTTTTTAATTCAGAAATATGCAACACTTGTGAAGTGTTGCAGTAGGCCATTTATGTTTTGAATCCAGAAATATGCAACACTTCGTGAATTGTTGCAGAATGCGTAATAATACAACCTTTGAAAACTGTAATTAGTACAATTAGTCTTATAGGAACAAACTTTGTTCAATGCCTACTTCCTAATACTTTTGTGTCTTTCTATTTAGGATTCTCCCTAAATATGAGAACCCGTCTCACTTTCTCTTAATCACTACCTTAGTTATCAATGCTTTCAACAAATTAAAGATGTTGAATTACAACTCAATTAACAATTAACTTCTATTCTTTGAATATTCAGTTTAACCTTATTTAGAGATTTATAATAGACAACAAGAATACAAATACTCAAAGGACAAAGCTCTAGCACATTAGATCTTCAATACTTGTGTGTTCTTTTCTATTGGAATCGTTCTACTTATATAGCAAACCATTTGATTGGCATGGGCATTTGATTTAAAGGAAACATATTTGATGTGATGCAGATTTAAAATAGATGCTGATTAGATTTGCTTATTCATTAATGTCACCCAAGAGATTTGATCCTATTCAATTTGATTTGATCTTGGACAATCTTTATAGTCAATCATCTTTAAATACAAAACAATACAAAACATAACCAATAAATCTTCATGGAATCAATAAAAAACGCACTCATATTTAGTCTTTGATACATATATTAGGTCTTTTAAGTAAGGTTTCATAGATTTAGATATCTATAGTATTCTCTTTAGAGACACCTCTCTCGTGGAACAAATGCTCTAAGATAATTTCTTTAATTGATCTAGCCGTCCTTATTATTCCATAGAGTGTTTAGGTCTTTTATTTTCTGTATCATTCTTTATGTTAGACCTTTATAACATATGTGTTGTAAATTATTAAGAATTAATAATCTTTTGTGTGTTTTATAACTGACAATCAAATATGAAAGTGAAGGTTAATTTTTTAATTTAGAAATATGCAAGACTTGTTAAGTGTTCCTGTAGGCCGTTTGTGTTTTGAATCAAAAAATAGGAAACACTTCGTGAATTATTGTAGAATGCGAAATAATACAACCTTTGAAAACTGTAATTAGTACAATTAGTCTTATATGAACAAACTTTGTTCAATGCCTACTTCCTAATACTAAAGTTGCTTTCTATTTAGGATTCTCCCTAAATATGAGAACCCCTCTCACTTTCTCTCAATCACTACCTTAGTGATAAATGCTTTTAACAGTTTAAAGATGTTGAATTACAACTCAACTAACAATCAACTTCTACTCCATGAATATTCAGTTTTACCTTCTTTAGAGATTTACAATAGACAACAAGAATACAAAGACTCAAAGAACAAAACTCTAGCACATTAGATCTTCAATACTTGTGTGGTATTTTATATTGGAATGGGTCTTCTTATATAGCAAACCATTTGTTGGGCATGGGCATTTGATTTAAAGAAAACATATTTGATTTGATGTAGTTTTAAAATAGATGCTGATTAGATTTGCTTATTCATTAATGTCCACCAAGAGATTTGATATCATTAAATTTGATTTAATCTTGGACAATCTTCCTTGTCAATCATCTTTAAAAACAAAACAACACAAAACATAACTAACAAATCTTCTTGGAATCAATACAAAACGCACTCATATTTATGTCTCAGATGCATTTGTTAGGTCTTTTAAGTAAAGTTTGAGAGATTTAGATATCTATAGTATTCTCTTTAGAGACACCTCTCTCGTGAAACAAATGCTGTAAGATAATTTCTTTAATTGATCTAGCGGTCCTTATTATTCCATATAGTGTTTAGGTCTTTTATTTTCTGTATCCTTCTTTATGTTAGACCTTTATAACATTTGTGTTGTAAATTATTAAGAATTAATAATCTTTTGTGTGTTTTATAACTGACAATCAAATATGAAAGTGAAGGTTAATTTTTTAATTTAGAAATATGCAAGACTTGTTAAGTGTTGCAGTAGGCCGTTTGTGTTTTGAATCCAGAAATATGTAACACTTCGTGAATTGTTGCAGAATGCGTAATAATACAACCTTTGAAAACTGTAATTAGTACAATTAGTCTTATATGAAAAAACTTTGTTCAATGCCTACTTCCTAATACTTTTGTGTCTTTCTATTTAGGATTCTCCCTAAATATAAGAACCCGTCTCACTTTCTATTAATCACTACCTTAGTTATCAATGCTTTCAACAGTTTAAAGATGTTGAATTACAACTCAATTAACAATTAACTTCTATTCTTTGAATATTCAGTTTAACCTTATTTAGAGATTTACAATAGACAACAAGAATACAAATACTCAAAGGACAAAGCTCTAGCACATTAGATCTTCAATACTTGTGTGTTCTTTTCTATTGGAATCGGTCTACTTATATAGCAAACCATTTGATTGGCATGGGCATTTGATTTAAAGGAAACATCTTTGATATGATGCAGATTTAAAATAGATGCTGATTAGATTTGCTTATTCATTAATGTCACCCAAGAGATTTGATCCTATTCAATTTGATTTGATCTTGGACAATCTTTATAGTCAATCATCTTTAAATACAAAACAATACAAAACATAACCAATAAATCTTCATGGAATCAATAAAAAACGCACTCATATTTAGTCTCTAATACATATATTAGGTCTTTTAAGTAAGGTTTGAGAGATTTAGATATCTATAGTATTCTCTTTACAGACACCTCTCTCGTGGAACAAATGCTCTAAGATAATTTCTTTAATTGATCTAGCCGTCCTTATTATTCCATAGAGTGTTTAGGTCTTTTATTTTCTGTATCATTCTTTATGTTAGACCTTTATAACATATGTGTTGTAAATTATTAAGAATTAATAATCTTTTGTGTGTTTTATAACTGACAATCAAACACGAAAGTGAAGGTTAATTTTTTAATTTAGAAACATGCAAGACTTGTTAAGTGTTCCTGTAGGCCGTTTGTGTTTTGAATCAAAAAATAGGAAACACTTCGTGAATTATTGTAGAATGCAAAATAATACAACCTTTGAAAACTGTAATTAGTACAATTAGTCTTATATGAACAAACTTTGTTCAATGCCTACTTCCTAATACTAAAGTTGCTTTCTATTTAGGATTCTCCCTAAATATGAGAACCCCTCTCACTTTCTTTGAATTACTACCTTAGTGATAAATGCTTTTAACAGTTTAAAGATGTTGAATTACAACTCAACTAGCAATCAACTTCTACTCCATGGATATTCAGTTTTACCTTCTTTAGAGATTTACAATAGACAACAAGAATACAAAGACTCAAAGAACAAAACTCTACCACATTAGATCTTCAATACTTGTGTTGTATTTTATATTGGAATGGGTCTTCTTATATAGCAAACCATTTGTTGGGCATGGGCATTTGATTTAAAGAAAACATATTTGATTTGATGTAGTTTTAAAATAGATGCTGATTAGATTTGCTTATTCATTAATGTCCACCAAGAGATTTGATCTCATTAAATTTGATTTAATCTTGGACAATCTTCCTTGTCAATCATCTTTAAAAACAAAACAACACAAAACATAACTAACAAATCTTCTTGGAATCAATACAAAAGGCACTCATATTTTGTCATTGAATCTGATGCATTTGTTAGGTCTTTTAAGTAAAGTTTGAGAGATTTAGATATCTATAGTATTCTCTTTAGAGACACCTCTCTCGTGAAACAAATGTTGTAAGATAATTTCTTTAATTGATCTAGCGGTCCTTATTATTCCATATAGTGTTTAGGTCTTTTATTTTTTGTATTATTCTTTATGTTAGACCTTTATAACATATGTGTTGTAAATTATTAAGAATTAATAATCTTGTGTGTGTTTCAAACTGCTAAGAAAATATGAAACTGAAGGTTAATTTTTTAATTCAGAAATATGCAACACTTGTGAAGTGTTGCAGTAGGCCGTTTGTGTTTTGAATCCAGAAATATGCAACACTTCGTGAATTGTTGCAGAATGCGTAATAATACAACCTTTGAAAACTGTAATTAGTACAATTAGTCTTATATGAACAAACTTTGTTCAATGCCTACTTCCTAATACTTTTGTGTCTTTCTATTTAGGATTCTCCCTAAATATGAGAACCCGTCTCACTTTCTCTTAATCACTACCTTAGTTATCAATGCTTTCAACAGTTTAAAGATGTTGAATTACAACTCAATTAACAATTAACTTCTATTCTTTGAATATTCAGTTTAACCTTATTTAGAGATTTACAATAGACAACAAGAATACAAATACTCAAAGGACAAAGCTCTAGCACATTAGATCTTCAATACTTGTGTGTTCTTTTTTATTGGAATCGGTCTACTTATATAGCAAACCATTTGATTGGCATGGGCATTTGATTTAAAGGAAACATATTTGATATGATGCAGATTTAAAATAGATGTTGATTAGATTTGCATATTCATTAATGTCACCCAAGAGATTTGATCCTATTCAATTTGATTTGATCTTGGACAATCTTTATAATCAATCATCTTTAAATACAAAACAATACAAAACATAACCAATAAATCTTCATGGAATCAATAAAAAACGCACTCATATTTAGTCTCTGATACATATATTAGGTCTTTTAAGTAAGGTTTGGGAGATTTAGATATCTATAGTATTCTCTTTACAGACACCTCTCTCGTGGAACAAATGCTCTAAGATAATTTCTTTAATTGATATAGCCGTCCTTATTATTCCATAGAGTGTTTAGGTCTTTTATTTTCTGTATCATTCTTTATGTTAGACCTTTATAACATATGTGTTGTAAATTATTAAGAATTAATAATCTTTTGTGTGTTTTATAACTGACAATCAAATATGAAAGTGAAGGTTAATTTTTTAATTTAGAAATATGCAAGACTTGTTAAGTGTTCCTGTAGGCCGTTTGTGTTTTGAATCAAAAAATAGGAAACACTTCGTGAATTATTGTAGAATGCGAAATAATACAACCTTTGAAAACTGTAATTAGTACAATTAGTCTTATATGAACAAACTTTGTTCAATGCCTACTTCCTAATACTAAAGTTGCTTTCTATTTAGGATTCTCCCTAAATATGAGAACCCCTCTCACTTTCTCTCAATCACTACCTTAGTGATAAATGCTTTTAACAGTTTAAAGATGTTGAATTACAACTCAACTAGCAATCAACTTCTACTCCATGAATATTCAGTTTTACCTTCTTTAGAGATTTACAATAGACAACAAGAATACAAAGACTCAAAGAACAAAACTCTAGCACATTAGATCTTCAATACTTGTGTTGTATTTTATATTGGAATGGGTCTTCTTATATAGCAAACCATTTGTTGGGCATGGGCATTTGATTTAAAGAAAACATATTTGATTTGATGTAGTTTTAAAATAGATGTTGATTAGATTTGCTTATTCATTAATGTCCACCAAGAGATTTGATCTCATTAAATTTGATTTAATCTTGGACAATCTTCCTTGTCAATCATCTTTAAAAACAAAACAACACAAGACATAACTAACAAATCTTCTTGGAATCAATACAAAACGCCCTCATATTTAGTCATTGAATCTGTCTTCCAGACTAAGGACAAATGTTGCACACATGCTAGAACATCATGTCCCACATGCTGCCTCTTCACAAGTTCATCTTATTTTTCTCTTATTATTTTACATAAGCAACCAACTATAAAACAACAATAGATTTGAAAAAAGTGTACATTTTTCATGTCTCAGATACATGTGTTAGGTCTTTTAAGTAAAGTTTGAGAGATTTAGATATCTATAGTATTCTCTTTAGAGACACCTCTCTCGTAGAACAAATGCTCTAAGATAATTTCTTTAATTGATCTAGCGGTCCTTATTATTCCATAGAGTGTTTAGGTTTTTTATTTTTTGTATCATTCTTTATGTTAGACCTTTATAACATATGTGTTGTAAATTATTAAGAATTAATAATCTTATGTGTGTTTCAAACTGCCAAGAAAATATGAAAGTGAAGGTTAATTTTTTAATTCAGAAATATGCAAGACTTGTGAAGTGTTGCAGTAGGCCGTTTGTGTTATGAATCTAGAAATATGCAACACTTCGTGAATTATTGTTGAATGCGAAATAATACAACCTTTGAAAACTGTAATTAGTACAATTAGTCTTATATGAACAAACTTTGTTCAATGCCTACTTCCTAATACTTCTGTGTCTTTCTATTTAGGATTCTCCCTAAATATGTGAACCCGTCTCACTTTCTCTTAATCACTACCTTAGTTATCAATGCTTTCAACAGTTTAAAGATGTTGAATTACAACTCAACTAACAATTAACTTTTATTCTTTGAATATTCAGTTTAACCTTATTTAGAGATTTACAATAGACAACAAGAATACAAATACTCAAAGAACAAAACTCTAGCACATTAGATCTTTAATACTTGTGTGTTCTTTTCTATTGGAATGGGTCTTCTTATATAGCAAACCATTTGATTGGCATGGGCATTTGATTTAAAGAAAACATATTTTATTTCATGCAGATTTAAAATAGATGGTGATTAGATTTGCTTATTCATTAATGTCACCCAAGAGATTTGATCCCATTCAATTTGATTTGATTCTGGACATTCTTTATAGTCAATCATCTTTAAATACAAAACAATACAAAACATAACCAATAAATCTTATGGAATCAATAAAAAACGCACTCATATTTAGTCATTGAATATGTCTTCCAGACTAAGGACAAATGTTGCACACATGTTAGAACATCATGTCCCACATGCTGCCTCTTCACAAGTTCATATTATATTACCTAAAGCCGCCAACTATAAAACAACATTAGATCAGAAAAAAATGAACATTTTTCATGTCTCCGATACATATGTTAGGTCTTTTAAGTAAAATTTGAGAGATTTAGATATCTATATTATTCTCTTCAGAGACACCTCTCTCGTGGAACAAATGCTCTAACATAATTTCTTTAATTGATCTAGCGGTCCTTATTATTCCATAGAGTGTTTACGTCTTTTATTTTTTGTATCATTCTTTATGTTAGACCTTTATAACATATGTGTTGTAAATTATTAAGAATTAATAATCTTGTGTGTGTTTCAAACTGCCAAGAAAATATGAAAGTTAAGGTTAATTTTTTAATTCAGAAATATGCAAGACTTGTGAAGTGTTGCAGAATGTCGTTTGTGTTTTGAATTCAGAAATATGCAACACTTCGTGAATTGTTGCAGAATGCGAAATAAATCTACCTTTGAAAACTGTAATTAGTACAATTAGTCTTATATGAACAAACTTTATTCAATGCCTACTTCCTAATACTACCGTATCTTTATATTTAGGATTCTTCCTAAATATGAGAACCCCTCTCACTTTCTCTCAACCACTACCTTAGTGAAAAGAGTACAACTCAACTAACTATCAACTTCTATTCTTTGAATATTCAGTTTAACCTTCTTTAGAGATTTACAATAGACAACAAGAATACAAATACTCATAGAACAAAACTCTAGCACATTAGATCTTCTTTACTTGTGTGTTCTTTTCTATTGGAATGGGTCTTCTTATATAGCAAACCATTTGTTGGGAATGGGAATTTGATTTAAAGAAAACATATTTGATTTGATGCAGATTTAAAATAGATGCTGATTAGAATTGCTTTTTCATTAATGTCCACCAAGAGATTTGATCTCATTCAATTTGATCTGATCTTGGACAATCTTTATTGTCAATCGTCTTTAAAAACAAAACAATACAAAACATAACCAATAAATCTGCTTGGGATCAATAAAAAAACTCACTCATATTTAGTCATTGAATATGTCTTCCGGACTAAGGACAAATGTTGCACACATGGTAGAACATCATGTCCCACCAGCTGACTCTTCACAAGTTCATCTTATTTTTTTTCATATTATTTTACCTAAAGCCGCCAACTATAAAAACAACATTAGATTAGAAAAAAGTGTACATTTTTCATGTCTCTGATACATATGTTAGGTTTTTAAGTAAAGTTTGAGACATTTAGATATCTATAGTATTCTCTTTAGAGACACCTCTCTCGTGGAACAAATGCTCTAAGATAATTTCTTTAAATGATCTAGCGGTCCTTATTATTCCGTAGGGTGTTTAGGTCTTTTAGGTTTTGTATCATTCTTTATGTTAGACCATTATAACATATGTGTTGTAAATTATTAAAAATTAATAATCTTATGTTTGTTTTATAACTGACAAGAAAATATGAAAGTGAAGGTTAATTTTTTAATTCAAAAATATGCAAGACTTGTGAAGTGGTCCAGTAGGCCGTTTGTGTTTTGAATCCAAAAATAGGCAACACTTCATGAATTGTTGCAGAATGCGAAATAATACAACCTTTGAAAACTGTAATTAGTACAATTAGTCTTATATGAACAAACTTTGTTCAGTGCCTACATCCTAATACTACAGTGTCTTTCTATTTAGGATTCTCCCTAAATATGAGAACCCCTATCATTTTCTCTCAATTAATACCTTAGTGATAAATGCTTTTAATAGTTTAAAGATGTTGAATTACAACTCAACTAACAATCAACTTCTATTCCATGAATATTCAGTTTAACCTTCTTTACAGATTTACAATAGTCAACAAGAATACAAAGACTCAAAGAACAAAACTTTAGCACATTAGATCTTCAACAGTTGTGTGTTCTTTTCGATTGGAATGGGTCTTCTTATATAGAAAACCATTTCTTGGGCATGGGCATTTGATTTTAAGAAAACATATATTGATTCGATGCAGTTTTAAAATAGATGTAGATGTTTTTGATTGGCTGCATTTTGTGTTAAAACACTTACTGTACTTAGATGTCTTGACTGATGTCATGACATGCTTAAGTAGTATGCTGCAGGATTAGCTAATATAGGATTTACTGAATTATGTCAAACTGAATGTTATGACATTCATTCCTTACAGCAGATACTGACTTATAGGCCAGTTAGTTTTTCTGGTATAGTTCAGTATTTATTACAGCTCAGTATTTCTTTCAGACTGGTTTTCAGGAGAATAACAGAGTTAGCATATGGCCTATGTTCTGGACGTCAAACTGAATGTTGTGACATTCATTCCTGACAGCATATGCTAAAGTGTAGGCTAGTTAGTTTTTATGTTTCAGTATTTATCTTAGGCTGTTTTTCAGGTATCTAACAGTTGTGCTAAAATCCAGGAAACTAACATAAGAGCTAAATTCAAGAGCCTTAACAAATAGCCTATTTGTTAGCACCCTAATATGTGGAAATTAGGTTATCTTGCTTAACCTTAATTTTAGGAAATACAAGTACAAGGCCCAAGTGTTGCAATATAAAAGGATGGCAATCCTATTTTCAGCAATGCAGGGTTTTTATAGTGTGAAGCTTTAAATACATCATTGTGTTTCATAGCTGTATTTTTATTGTGTTTTGTATTAGGTTGTATTTGTGAGCCAAACAATTATCACCTAGATGATTGCATTGGACTAGGGTGTTCATTGAGTTGTAATTGTTGTGTCACTCTAAGATTTTAAGTGTGAGTGCTGTGTTTCTTGATTAAAGTTGTTAAGCACAATCAAGAGTTGTTTGAAGTATAACTTCGCCATTTAACTTTAAACGAAGTAAAGGTTGTAATCACTGAGGTGATTGAGGGGGAGTGAGTAGGAACTCTGGTCTTAGTTTAAGATTGAAATTGCATTGGGTAGGTATTAAGTGATAGGATTAAACAGGTGGTTTAAGGCCTGAATTAATACTGCTAATAGCGGATTTCCTCCCTGGCTTGGTAGCCCCCAGACGTAGGTGTGTGTGACACCGAACTGGGTAAACAATTCCTTGTGTTATTTACTGCACTTTACATTAATGTTCTGCATCATTCTTGTCTGTGCAGAATTGGATGTCATAACATCCAGTGTGACATCGATAGTCTGTTACTAGAATTTCAATTGGCATCAGAGCAGGCACCCTGCCTGTTAATTTCTGGGTGAGATCTAGGGACGTTACTTTCTAGTACCATGGACAAGGATGTAGGATTCTCAAATAGACCACCCATGCTGGATGGTTCTAACTATGATGACTGGAAGCCCCGTATGATAGCCTTCTTGAGGTCTCTGGACAACAAGGTCTGGAGAGCTGTCAACAAAGGATGGGAACATCTAACGAAGACAAGTAAATATGGAATCATTATGCAAATTCCTGAAGAAGAGTGGGACAAAGAGCAAGAGGCATTAGCCCTTGGAAACTCTAAGGCATTGAATGCACTGTTCAATGGGATAAATAAGAACATCTTCAGACTGGTGCATCACTGTGAGCTGGCTAAAGAAGTCTGGGATACTCTCAAAACAACTCATGAGGGTACCTCCAGGGTAAGGATGTCTAAACTCCAGATGCTGACTACTAAGTTTGAAAATCTGAGGATGAAAGAGGATAAGACTATTCATGACTTCCACATGAATATTCTTGAAATTGCCAACACTTCTGGAGGCCTGGGAGAGAAAATGTCTGAAGAAAAACTTGTAAGAAAGATTCTCAGATCATTGCCCAAGAGATTTGCCATGAAGGTTACTGCTATAGAAGAGGCTCAAGATATCTGCAATATGAAGGTTGATGAGCTTATTGGTTCTCTCCAAACTTTTGAAATGGGCTTGTGTGAGAATGTTGAAAAGAAAAGCAAAAGCATAGCTTTTGTATCAAATATTGAAGAGGATTCAGAAGAAGGAAATATTGGAGGTGATGAAAGCATATCAGAAGCTATAGCCATGCTTGGAAGACAGTTCAACAAGTTCATAAAGAAGGTTGATCAAAAAGGCAGACCAAATGTCAAGAACATTTCGTCTGACATCAGTAGAAGATCAACATCTGAAGAAAAGTTCAACCAAGGCAAGGGAATCCTATGTCATGGATGTGAAGGGTTTGGACACATTAAAGCTGAATGTCCTACCTTCCTCAAGATGCACAAGAAGGGACTTTCTGTCACCTGGTCTGAGGGAGACTCTGAGAGTGAATCTGAAGGAGAATCTGCTAAACATGTCACTGCACTAACTAGTGTTTGTGCCTCTGAAGATGACCCAAGTGGAGATGAACTTACATTTGATGAACTTGCTGCTTCATATAAAGAGCTATGTGTCAAAAGTGCACAAGTGTGTATACAAGGAGAAAAGCAGAAGAAACTCATCAAGGAGCTGGAGGCTGAGAAGAAGAAGCATCTGACATTCATAGATGGTCTAAATGGTGAGATAACCTTGCTGACCTCTAAGCTAGATCAAATGACAAAATCCATCAGAATGATGAATAAAGGAACTGACACTTTGGAAGAGATTCTAAACGTGGGACAAAAATCAGGAACCATGTCTGGTTTAGGCTTTGTTAAGGAATCTCCATCTGAATTCAACAACTCAAAGGCTGAAGTTCAGAAAACCAAGCAAAAGTCACAACCAATGTCACAACATCATGGAAGCAGGAGGTTTAACCATCAAAAGAAGAAATTTCAAAGATGGAGATGCCACTACTGTGGTAGATTTGGTCACATAAAACCCTTCTGTTACAGGTTGCATGGTTATCCTAACCAGACCCCTCAAGTCAGACCTAAGCAGAAGGCATCTAAGCATAATGCCCCCATCAAGAAACAACAATGGGTTGCTAGATTAGCTCACACATCTCTAAGGGCATCTACCAGAGAAGACTGGTATTTTGACAGTGGTTGCTCAAGACATATGACTGGGATGGAGAACTTATTGGTAGATAGACAACCTCATGCTACCGGTTATGTGACCTTTGGTGATGGAGCTAAAGGAAAAATCAAAGGTGTTGGTAAGCTGAACAGTCCTGGAGTTCCAGAACTGAGTAACGTGTTGTTAGTAAAAGAACTAACTGCTAATCTCATCAGCATAAGCCAACTATGTGATCAAGGCTTCAATGTACAGTTCACTAAGGAAGAGTCTGTTGTGATGAATGGAGAAAATAAGGAAGTTATGAGAGGAGCCAGATCCAAAGATAACTGCTATCTATGGGAACCTGAAGTCTCAAACTACTCCTCAATATGTTGCTTAGACAAGGAAGAAAAGGAAGTGAAACTGGGGCATAGAACACTTGGACATCTACATTTAAGAGGAAGGAATATCATATCCAAAGAAGCAGGTAGAGGAATCCCAAAGATGCTTATGGATGAAGGAAAAGTCAGTGGAGAATGTCAGGTGGGCAAGCTAACCAAGATGTCACATCCTAAGCTTGGACATCCTAAAACATCCAAAACTCTGGAACTTTTGCACATGGACTTAATGGGACCTATGCAGATTGAAAGTCATGAGTTGTCATCACCTACTATTTCTCATCAAAATGGTGTAGGTGAAAGGAAGAAACAGAGTTGTGTACCATTATCCACTGCAGAAGCTGAGTACATAGCCTCTGGTAGCAGTTGTTCCCAATTGGTATGGATGAATCAGATGCAGACTGAGTACAATGTCACTCAAAATGTCATGACATTGGATGCTACTCAGTTTGAAGATTTAAGGGGAAAGTTGGGAATATGTCTCTCTGAGGAATTATAGCAACTAAGGATGTTAGGAATGTACTGTTTAATATTTCAAATTATTAAACAATTGAAAGTGTGCTCTGATTGGTCTAAGGAATTTAGGAAAGTGGATGTGAGAGGCAAGAGTGTAAATTTCTCTCCTTCAGTGATCAACAAGTATTTGGGAAGGCCTGATGAAGCTCAACCTGAGCTTGAGGTGACTGACAACAAAATCTGTCAAGTCATCATTGCTAATCAGGCAAGGAAGTGGCCTCTCAAAGGAAAATTGGTGGCAGGTAAACTGAGTGTCAAGTATGCAATGCTGCACAAGGATGGATGCTGGCAGTCCTCATTGATGCCTGTTTGTAATTTTTTTTGGGCTCTTAATGAGTTCCTTAGATGTGTGCATTATCTCAGCTATCACAGCTGTGTATGGTGATGGTTTGTACTGCTTAACTATTATGTTTTAACATGTTTAATGTTATAACATCTGTCCTAACATTCTCTGATAGGCTAATTGACATTTATTTTGTCTAATTGGTCACCTTTGGTCAATTTTGACTAAAAAGGGGGAGAAGTGTTGATAAGTGTTGATGTGGAATGTGGAAGCAGTTGTGTATGTAGCTGAACTGAAGGACAACTATTATTGAAGGAAGTGCACAAGTGTTAAAACAAGAATGTTGTTCTGTTTACAGATGTCAAAGAGGATGTCTGATATGGTGCACAGGTGTTGATGTTGAAGCAGATGTCAAAACGACATTCTGGCTGGTACAGGTGTTGTAGTTACAATAGCTGTTGTTCTATTTACAGATGTCAAAGAGGATGTCTGATATGGTGCACAGGTGTTGATGTTGAAGCAGATGTCAGAATGACATTCTGGCTGGTACAAGTGCTGGAGTTACTGTTATTTGATGTATGCATAGATTTAGGGGGAGGAGGAGTACCCTTGTGCATTTGTGTGTCTTACTAGTTGCATCCTTAACTAGTAATTCTGTTTTTGTTGCATAGATTTAGGGGGAGGAGAAGTACCCTTGTGCATGTGTGTATTACTAGTAACTATAAAGCTAGTAATTGTGTTGCTTCTGCTGTTGTTTAAACTACTGTTATGTTATTTAACTGCTAATAGTTTACCTTGTGAACAAAAAGGAAAGATATATGGGTTAGCCAAAATTTGCCAAAGGGGGAGCAATTTTGGTAAAACAAAGAGTGTTCACAAGATGTTATGTGTGATGTCTTAACATAAGATATCATATGTACCTGCTGGAGTTCAAAAACATGTTAATGCAGTATTTGTTTCAGAATGTCATACACAAGGTCATGGCATCTGATATGATATGTACCTGCTGGAGTTCAAGAACATGTTCATGCAGGAGTGTTTCAAGAATTCATACACAAAGTCATGGCATCTGATATGATTGTACCTGCTGGAAGTTATAAAAGGAATTATGGAATTATGCAGGATTTTTCCAGGATGTCAGACCCGATGTCATGACACCCTGTACACAGAACATTCAGTGTGAATGTCTGGTGTTTTGTGATTGCACACTTAATGGAAATTTGTGTTTGATTGAAGATCTGATTTATGGATGAAATTCGTCACTCTAAAGCTGTGAAGCAAGAGTGTGTGTCTACTTGATCAAAGTTGTGAAGCAAGATCAAGTGGGTGTAGTCTTGATCAAAGCTGTAAAGCAAGATCAAGAGTGTGTATTCTTGATTGAAACTGTGAAGTAAAATCAAGTGTGTGTTTCTGAAATTTGCTTATAATTTTATTTTTGTTGGTCTGTCATATTAAGTGTTGCTTTGGCAACATTTTTGACAAAAAGGGGGAGTAACAAATGTACCCCAGGACAACAGATTTCTATGAAGATGAAGGTCCTCTAAAACAAGAGGTTATGCTGTTGTTTGCTATCTTCTATGTGCTGCTGTTGTGTGAAGTTTATCTTCTGTGTGTGATTAGTGTATTAGCTAACTTGATTCTCTGCTTGGATGTGTGTTTTCCGCTGCTGTGAACTCTGTTGTGATGCCAAGTTGTTTTAGCCAAAAATTTGCCAAAGGGGGAGTTTGTAGATGTTTTTGATTGGCTGCACTTTATGTTAAAACACTTACTGTACTTAGATGTCTTGACTGATGTCATGACATGCTTAAGTAGTATTCTGCAGGATTAGCTAATACAGGATTTACTGAATGTCAAACTGAATGTTATGACATTCATCTCTAACAGCAGATACTGAATTATAGACTAATCAGTTTTTCTGTTATAGTTCAGTATTTATTTCAGGCTGATTTTCTGTTCTGTTATGACAGTCATTCATGACAGCATTCTCTGAATGTCAAACTGAATGTTATGACATTCATTCCTGACAGGCCAATTAGTTTTTCTGTTATTTATCTCAGGCTGATTTTCAGGAAACTAACAGCAGGCTGATTTTCTGTTCTGTTATGACAGTCATTCAATACAGGACTTACTGAATGTCAAACTGGATGTTATGACATTCATCCCTGACAGCAGATACTGAACTATAGGCTAGTTGGTTTTTCTGTTATGGTTCATTATTTATCTCAGGCTATTTTTCAGGAGAATAACAGACCTAGCACACAGCCTATTGTCTGGATGTCAAAATGAATGTTATGACATTCATTCTTGACAGCAGATACTGAACTATAGGCTAGTTGGTTTTTCTGTTATAGTTAAGTATTTATTTCAGGCTGTTTTTCAGGAGAATAACAGACCTAGCACATAGCCTATTGTCTGGATGTCAAACTGAATGTTATGACATTCATTCCTGATAGCAGATACTGACTTATAGGCCAGTTAGATTTTCTGGTATAGTTCAGTATTTATTACAACTCAGTATTTCTTTCAGACTGGTTTTCAAGAGAATAACAGAGTTAGCATATGGCCTATGTTCTGGACGTCAAACTGAATGTTGTGACATTCATTCCTGACAGCATATGCTAAAGTGTAGGCTAGTTAGTTTTTCTGTTTCAGTATTTATCTTAGGCTGTTTTTCAAGAATCTAACAGTTGTGCTAAAATCCAGGAAACTAACAGAAGAGCTAAATTCAAGAGCCCTAACAAATAGCCTATTTGTTAGCACCCTAATATGTGTAAATTAGGTTAACTTGCTTAACCTTAATTTTAGGAAATACAAGTACAAGGCCCAAGTGCTGCAATATAAAAGGATGGCAATCCTACTTTCAGCAATGCAGGGATTTCGAAGTGTGAAGCTTTAAATACATCATTGTATTTCATAGCTGTATTTTTATTGTGTTTTGTATTAGGTTGTATTTGTGAGCCAAGCAATTATCACCTAGATGATTGCATTGGACTAGGGTGTTCATTGAGTTGTAATTGTTGTGTCACTCTAAGCTTTTAAGTGTGAGTACTCTGTTTCTTGATTAAAGTTGTTAAGAACAATCAAGAGTTGTTTGAAGTATAACTTCGCCATTTAACTTTAAACGAATTAAAGGTTGTAATCATTGAGGTGATTGAGGGGGAGTGAGTAGGAACTCTGGTCTTAGTTTAAGATTGAAATTGCATTGGGTAGGTATTAAGTGATAGGATTAAACAGGTGGTTTAAGGCCTGAATTAATACTGGTAATAGTGGATTTCCTTCCTGGCTTGGTAGCCCCCACACGTAGGTGTGTGTGACACCGAACTGGGTAAACAATTCCTTGTGTTATTTACTGCACTTTACATTAACGTTCCGCATTATTCTTGTCTGCGCAGAATTGGATGTCATAACATCTAATGTGACATCGATAGTCTGTTACTAGAATTTCAATAGATACTGATTATATTTTCTTATTCATTAATGTCCACCAAGAGATTTAATCTCATTCAATCTGATTTGATCTTAGACAATTTTCCTAGTCCATCATCTTTAAAAACAAAACAATACAAAACTTAACTAACAAATCTTCTTAGAATCAATATAAAACGCACTCATATTTAGTCATTGAATATGTCTTCCAGACTAACGACAAATTTTGCACACATGTTAGAACATCATGTCCCACATGCTGCCTCTTCACAAGTTCATATTATTTTACCTAAAGCAGTCAACTATAAAACAACAGTAGATTAGAAAAAAGTGTACATTTTTAATGTCTCAGATACATTTGTTAGGTCTTTTAAGTAAAGTTTGAGAGATTTAGATATCTATATTATTCTCTTCAGAGACACCTCTCTCGTGGAACAAATGCTCTAAGATAATTTCTTTAATTGATCTAGCGGTCCTTATTATTCCAAGAGTGTTTAGGTCTTTTATTTTTTGTATCATTCTTTATGTTAGACCTTTATAACATATATGATGTAAATTATTAAGAATTAATAATCTTGTGTGTGTTTGAAACTGCCAAGAAAATATGAAAGTTAAGGTAAATTTTTTAATTCAGAAATATGCAAGACTTGTGAAGTGTTGCAGAATGCCGTTTGTGTTTTGAATCCAGAAATATGCAACACTTCGTGAATTGTTGCAGAATGCGAAATAAAACAACCTTTGAAAACTGTAATTAGTACAATTAGTCTTATATGAACAAGCTTTCTTCAATGCCTACTTCCTAATACTACCGTATATTTCTATTTATGATTCTTCCTAAATATGAGAACCCCTCTCACTTTCTCTCAACCACTACCTTAGTGATCAATGCTTTCAACAGTTTAAAGATGTTGAATTACAACTCAATTAACTATCAACTTCTATTCTTTGAATATTCATTTTAACCTTCTTTAGATATTTACATTAGACAACAAGAATAAAAATACTCACAGAACAAAACTCTAGCACATTAGATCTTCTTTACTTGTGTGTTCTTTTCTATTGGAATGGGTCTTCTTATATAGAAAACCATTTGTTGGGCATGGGAATTTGATTTAAAGAAAACATATTTGATTTGATGCTGATTTAAAATAGATGCTGATTAGATTTGCTTTTTCATTAATGTCCACCAAGAGATTTGATCTCATTCAATTAGATCTGATCTTGGACAATCTTTATAGTCAATCATCTTTAAAAACAAAACAATACGAAACATAACCAATAAATTTGTTTGGGATCAATAAAAAATGCACTCATATTTAGTCATTGAATATGTCTTCCAGACTAAGGACAAATGTTGCACACATGGTAGAACATCATGTCCCACCAGCTTCCTCTTCACAAGTTCATTTTATTTTTTTTCATATTATTTTACCTAAAGCCGCCAACTATAAAAACAACATTAGATTAGAAAAAAGTGTACATTTTCATGTCTCCGATACATATGTTAGGTTTTTAAGTAAAGTTTGAGAGATTTAGATATCTATAGAATTCTCTTGAGAGACACCTCTCTCGTGGAACAAATGCTCTAAGATAATTTCTTTAATTGATCTAGCGGTCCTTATTATTCCATAGAGTGTTTAGGTCCTTTAGTTTCTGTATCATTCTTTATGTTAGACCTTTATAACATATGTGTTGTAAATTATTAAGAATTATTAATCTTATGTTTATTTTATAACTGACAAGAAAATATGAAAGTGAAGGTTAATTTTTTAATTCAGAAATATGCAAGACTTGTGAAGTGTTCCAGTAGGCCGTTTGTGTTTTGAATCTAAAAATAGGCAACACTTCGTGAATTGTTGCAGAATGTGAAATAATACAACCTTTGAAAACTGTAATTAGTACAATTAGTCTTATATGAACAAACTTTGTTCAGTGCCTACATCCTAATACTACAGCGTCTTTCTGTTTAGGATTCTCCCTAAATATGAGAACCCCTCTCATTTTCTCTCAATCACTACCTTAGTGATAAATGCTTTTAACAGTTTAAAGATGTTGAATTATAACTCAACTAACAATCAACTTCTATTCCATGAATATTCAGTTTAACCTTCTTTAGAGATTTACAATAGTCAACAAGAATACAAAGACTCAAAGAACAAAACTCTAGCACATTAGATCTTCAATACGTGTGTGTTCTTTTCTATTGGAATGGGTCTTCTTATATAGCAAACCATTTATTGGGCATGGGCATTTGATTTAAAGAAAACATATTTGATTCGTTGCAGTTTTAAAATAGATACTGATTAGATTTTCTTATTCATTAATGTCCACCAAGAGATTTAATCTCATTCAATCTGATTTGATCTTAGACAATTTTCCTAGTCAATCATCTTTAAAAACAAAACAATACAAAACTTAACTAACAAATCTTCTTGGAATTAATACAAAACGCACTCATATTTAGTCATTGAATCTATCTTCCAGACTAACGACAAATGTTGCACACATGTTAGAACATCATGTCCCACATGCTGCCTCTTCACAAGTTCATATTATTTTACCTAAAGCAGTCAACTATAAAACAACAGTAGATTAGAAAAAAGTGTACATTTTTCATGTCTCAGATACATTTGTTAGGTCTTTTAAGTAAAGTTTGAGAGATTTAGATATCTATATTATTCTCTTCAGAGACACCTCTACCGTGGAACAAATGCTCTAAGATAATTTCTTTAATTGATCTAGCGGTCCTTATTATTCCAAGAGTGTTTAGGTCTTTTATTTTTTGTATCATTCTTTATGTTAGACCTTTATAACATATATGATGTAAATTATTAAGAATTAATAATCTTGTGTGTGTTTCAAACTGCCAAGAAAATTTGAAAGTTAAGGTTAATTTTTTAATTCAGAAATATGCAAGACTTGTGAAGTGTTGCAGAATGCCGTTTGTGTTTTGAATCCAGAAATATGCAACACTTCGTGAATTGTTGCAGAATGTGAAATAAAACAACCTTTGAAAACTGTAATTAGTACAATTAGTCTTATCTGAACAAACTTTGTTCAATGCCTACTTCCTAATACTACCGTATATTTCTATTTATGATTCTTCCTAAATATGAGAACCCCTCTCACTTTCTCTCAACCACTACCTTAGTGATCAATGCTTTCAACAGTTTAAAGATGTTGAATTACAACTCAACTAACTATCAACTTCTATTCTTTGAACATTCAGTTTAACCTTCTTTAGAGATTTACATTAGACAACAAGAATACAAATACTCACAGAACAAAACTCTAGCACATTAGATCTTCTTTACTTGTGTGCTCTTTTCTATTGGAATGGGTCTTCTTATATAGAAAACTATTTGTTGGGCATGGGAATTTGATTTAAAGAAAACATATTTGATTTGATGCAGATTTAAAATAGATGCTGATTAGATTTGCTTTTTCATTAATGTCCACCAAGAGATTTGATCTCATTCAATTAGATCTGATCTTGGACAATCTTTATAGTCAATCATCTTTAAAAACAAAACAATACGAAACATAACCAATAAATTTGTTTGGGATCAATAAAAAATGCACTCATATTTAGTCATTGAATATGTCTTCAAGACTAAGGACAAATGTTGCACACATGGTAGAACATCATGTCCCACCAGCTTCCTCTTCACAAGTTCATTTTATTTTTTTTCATATTATTTTACCTAAAGCCGCCAACTATAAAAATAACATTAGATTAGAAAAAAGTGTACATTTTCATGTCTCCGATACATATGTTAGGTTTTTAAGTAAAGTTTGAGAGATTTAGATATCTATAGAATTCTCTTGAGAGACACCTCTCTCGTGGAACAAATGCTCTAAGATAATTTCTTTAATTGATCTAGCGGTCCTTATTATTCCATAGAGTGTTTAGGTCCTTTAGTTTCTGTATCATTCTTTATGTTAGACCTTTATAACATATGTGTTGTAAATTATTAAGAATTATTAATCTTATGTTTATTTTATAACTGACAAGAAAATATGAAAGTGAAGGTTAATTTTTTAATTCAGAAATATGCAAGACTTGTGAAGTGTTCCAGTAGGCCCTTTGTGTTTTGAATCTAAAAATAGGCAACACTTCGTGAATTGTTGCAGAATGTGAAATAATACATCCTTTGAAAACTGTAATTAGTACAATTAGTCTTATATGAACAAACTTTGTTCAGTGCCTACATCCTAATACTACAGTGTCTTTCTGTTTAGGATTCTCCCTAAATATGAGAACCCCTCTCATTTTCTCTCAATCACTACCTTAGTGATAAATGCTTTTAACAGTTTAAAGATGTTGAATTACAACTCAACTAACAATCAACTTCTATTCCATGAATATTCAGTTTAACCTTCTTTAGAGATTTACAATAGTCAACAAGAATACAAAGACTCAAAGAACAAAACTCTAGCACATTAGATCTTCAATACTTGTGTGTTCTTTTCGATTGGAATGGGTCTTCTTATATAGAAACCATTTGTTGGGCATTGGCATTTGATTTAAAGAAAACATATTTGATTCGATGCAGTTTTAAAATAGACACTGATTAGATTTTCTTATTCATTAATGTCCACCAAGAGATTTAATCTCATTCAATCTGATTTGATCTTAGACAATTTTCCTAGTCAATCATCTTTAAAAACAAAACAATACAAAACTTAACTAACAAATATTCTTGGAATTAATACAAAACGCACTCATATTTAGTCATTGAATCTGTCTTCCAGACTAACGACAAATGTTGCACACATGTTAGAACATCATGTCCCACATGCTGCCTCTTCACAAGTTCATATTATTTTACCTAAAGCAGTCAACTATAAAACAACAGTAGATTAGAAAAAAGTGTACATTTTTCATGTCTCAGATACATTTGTTAGGTCTTTTAAGTAAAGTTTGAGAGATTTAGATATCTATATTATTCTCTTCAGAGACACCTCTCTCGTGGAACAAATGCTCTAAGATAATTTCTTTAATTGATCTAGCGGTCCTTATTATTCCAAGAGTGTTTAGGTCTTTTATTTTTTGTATCATTCTTTATGTTAGACCTTTATAACATATATGATGTAAATTATTAAGAATTAATAATCTTGTGTGTGTTTCAAACTGCCAAGAAAATATGAAAGTTAAGGTTAATTTTTTAATTCAGAAATATGCAAGACTTGTGAAGTGTTGCAGAATGCCGTTTGTGTTTTGAATCCAGAAATATGCAACACTTCGTGAATTGTTGCAGAATGCGAAATAAAACAACCTTTGAAAACTGTAATTAGTACAATTAGTCTTATCTGAACAAACTTTGTTCAATGCCTACTTCCTAATACTACCGTATATTTCTATTTATGATTCTTCCTAAATATGAGAACCCCTCTCACTTTCTCTCAACCACTACCTTAGTGATCAATGCTTTCAACAGTTTAAAGATGTTGAATTACAACTCAACTAACTATCAACTTCTATTCTTTGAATATTCAGTTTAACCTTCTTTAGAGATTTACATTAGACAACAAGAATACAAATACTCACAGAACAAAACTCTAGCACATTAGATCTTCTTTACTTGTGTGCTCTTTTCTATTGGAATGGGTCTTCTTATATAGAAAACCATTTGTTGGGCATGGGAATTTGATTTAAAGAAAACATATTTGATTTGATGCAGATTTAAAATAGATGCTGATTAGATTTGCTTTTTCATTAATGTCCACCAAGAGATTTGATCTCATTCAATTAGACCTGATCTTGGACAATCTTTATAGTCAATCATCTTTAAAAACAAAACAATACGAAACATAACCAATAAATTTGTTTGGGATCAATAAAAAATGCACTCATATTTAGTCATTGAATATGTCTTCCAGACTAAGGACAAATGTTGCACACATGGTAGAACATCATGTCCCACCAGCTTCCTCTTCACAAGTTCATTTTATTTTTTTTCATATTATTTTACTCAAAGCCGCCAACTATAAAAACAACATTAGATTAGAAAAAAGTGTACATTTTCATGTCTCCGATACATATGTTAGGTTTTTAAGTAAAGTTTGAGAGATTTAGATATCTATAGTATTCTCTTGAGAGACACCTCTCTCGTGGAACAAATGCTCTAAGATAATTTCTTTAATTGATCTAGCGGTCTTTATTATTCCATAGAGTGTTTAGGTCCTTTAGTTTCTGTATCATTCTTTATGTTAGACCTTTATAACATATGTGTTGTAAATTATTAAGAATTATTAATCTTATGTTTATTTTATAACTGACAAGAAAATATGAAAGTGAAGGTTAATTTTTTAATTCAGAAATATGCAAGACTTGTGAAGTGTTCCAGTAGGCCGTTTGTGTTTTGAATCTAAAAATAGGCAACACTTCGTGAATTGTTGCAGAATGTGAAATAATACAACCTTTGAAAACTGTAATTAGTACAATTAGTCTTATATGAACAAACTTTGTTCAGTGCCTACATCCTAATACTACAGTGTCTTTCTGTTTAGGATTCTCCCTAAATATGAGAACCCCTCTCATTTTCTCTCAATCACTACCTTAGTGATAAATGCTTTTAATAGTTTAAAGATGTTGAATTACAACTCAACTAACAATCAACTTCTATTCCATGAATATTCAGTTTAACCTTTTTTAGAGATTTACAATAGTCAACAAGAATACAAAGACTCAAAGAACAAAACTCTAGCACATTAGATCTTCAATACTTGTGTGTTCTTTTCGATTGGAATGGGTCTTCTTATATAGCAAACCATTTGTTGGGCATGGGCATTTGATTTAAAGAAAACATATTTGATTCGATGCAGTTTTAAAATAGATACTGATTAGATTTTTTTATCCATTAATGTCCACCAAGAGATTTAATCTCATTCAATCTGATTTGATCTTAGACAATTTTCCTAGTCAATCATCTTTAAAAACAAAACAATACAAAACTTAACTAACAAATATTCTTGGAATTAATACAAAACGCACTCATATTTAGTCATTGAATCTGTCTTCCAGACTAACGACAAATGTTGCACACATGTTAGAACATCATGTCCCACATGCTGCCTCTTCACAAGTTCATATTATTTTACCTAAAGCAGTCAACTATAAAACAACAGTAGATTAGAAAAAAGTGTACATTTTTCATGTCTCAGATACATTCGTTAGGTCTTTTAAGTAAAGTTTGAGAGATTTAGATATCTATATTATTCTCTTCAGAGACACCTCTCTCGTGGAACAAATGCTCTAAGATAATTTCTTTAATTGATCTAGCGGTCCTTATTATTCCAAGAGTGTTTAGGTCTTTTATTTTTTGTATCATTCTTTATGTTAGACCTTTATAACATATATGATGTAAATTATTAAGAATTAATAATCTTGTGTGTGTTTCAAACTGCCAAGAAAATATGAAAGTTAAGGTTAATTTTTTAATTCAGAAATATGCAAGACTTGTGAAGTGTTGCAGAATGCCGTTTGTGTTTTGAATCCAGAAATATGCAACACTTCGTGAATTGTTGCAGAATGCGAAATAAAATAACCTTTGAAAACTGTAATTAGTACAATTAGTCTTATCTGAACAAACTTTGTTCAATGCCTACTTCCTAATACTACCGTATATTTCTATTTATGATTCTTCCTAAATATGAGAACCCCTCTCACTTTCTCTCAACCACTACCTTAGTGATCAATGCTTTCAACAGTTTAAAGATGTTGAATTACAACTCAACTAACTATCAACTTCTATTCTTTAAATATTCAGTTTAACCTTCTTTAGAGATTTACATTAGACAACAAGAATACAAATACTCACAGAACAAAACTCTAGCACATTAGATCTTCTTTACTTGTGTGCTCTTTTCTATTGGAATGGGTCTTCTTATATAGAAAACCATTTGTTGGGCATGGGAATTTGATTTAAAGAAAACATATTTGATTTGATGCAGATTTAAAATAGATGCTGATTAGATTTGCTTTTTCATTAATGTCCACCAAGAGATTTGATCTCATTCAATTAGACCTGATCTTGGACAATCTTTATAGTCAATCATCTTTAAAAACAAAACAATACGAAACATAACCAATAAATTTGTTTGGGATCAATAAAAAATGCACTCATATTTAGTCATTGAATATGTCTTCCAGACTAAAGACAAATGTTGCACACATGGTAGAACATCATGTCCCACCAGCTTCCTCTTCACAAGTTCATTTTATTTTTTTTCATATTATTTTACCTAAAGCCGCCAACTATAAAAACAACATTAGATTAGAAAAAAGTGTACATTTTCATGTCTCCGATACATATGTTAGGTTTTTAAGTAAAGTTTGAGAGATTTAGATATCTATAGTATTCTCTTGAGAGACACCTCTCTCGTGGAACAAATGCTCTAAGATAATTTCTTTAATTGATCTAGCGGTCTTTATTATTCCATAGAGTGTTTAGGTCCTTTAGTTTCTGTATCATTCTTTATGTTAGACCTTTATAACATATGTGTTGTAAATTATTAAGAATAATTAATCTTATGTTTATTTTATAACCGACAAGAAAATATGAAAGTGAAGGTTAATTTTTTAATTCAGAAATATGCAAGACTTGTGAAGTGTTCCAGTAGGCCGTTTGTGTTTTGAATCCAAAAATAGGCAACACTTCGTGAATTGTTGCAGAATGTGAAATAATACAACCTTTGAAAACTGTAATTAGTACAATTAGTCTTATATGAACAAACTTTGTTCAGTGCCTACATCCTAATACTACAGTGTCTTTCTGTTTAGGATTCTCCCTAAATATGAGAACCCCTCTCATTTTCTCTCAATCACTACCTTAGTGATAAATGCTTTTAACAGTTTAAAGATGTTGAATTACAACTCAACTAACAATCAACTTCTATTCCATGAATATTCAGTTTAACCTTCTTTAGAGATTTACAATAGTCAACAAGAATACAAAGACTCAAAGAACAAAACTCTAGCACATTAGATCTTCAATACTTGTGTGTTCTTTTCGATTGGAATGGGTCTTCTTATATAGCAAACCATTTGTTGGGCATGGGCATTTGATTTAAAGAAAACATATTTGATTCGATGCAGTTTTAAAATAGATACTGATTAGATTTTCTTATTCATTAATGTCCACCAAGAGATTTAATCTCATTCAATCTGATTTGATCTTAGACAATTTTCCTAGTCAATCATCTTTAAAAACAAAACAATACAAAAATTAACTAACAAATATTCTTGGAATTAATACAAAACGCACTCATATTTAGTCATTGAATCTGTCTTCCAGACTAACGACAAATGTTGCACACATGTTAGAACATCATGTCCCACATGCTGCCTCTTCACAAGTTCATATTATTTTACCTAAAGCAGTCAACTATAAAACAACAGTAGATTAGAAAAAAGTGTACATTTTTCATGTCTCAAATACATTTGTTAGGTCTTTTAAATAAAGTTTGAGAGATTTAGATATCTATATTATTCTCTTCAGAGACACCTCTCTCGTGGAACAAATGCTCTAAGATAATTTCTTTAATTGATCTAGCGGTCCTTATTATTCCAAGAGTGTTTAGGTCTTTTATTTTTTGTATCATTCTTTATGTTAGACCTTTATAACATATATGATGTAAATTATTAAGAATTAATAATCTTGTGTGTGTTTCAAACTGCCAAGAAAATATGAAAGTTAAGGTTAATTTTTTAATTCAGAAATATACAAGACTTGTGAAGTGTTGCAGAATGCCGTTTGTGTTTTGAATCCAGAAATATGCAACACTTCGTGAATTGTTGCAGAATACGAAATAAAACAACCTTTGAAAACTGTAACTAGTACAATTAGTCTTATATGAACAAACTTTGTTCAGTGCCTACATCCTAATACTACAGTGTCTTTCTGTTTAGGATTCTCCCTAAATATGAGAACCCCTCTCATTTTCTCTCAATCACTACCTTAGTGATAAATGCTTTTAACAGTTTAAAGATGTTGAATTACAACTCAACTAACAATCAACTTCTATTCCATGAATATTCAGTTTAACCTTCTTTAGAGATTTACAATAGTCAACAAAAATACAAAGACTCAAAGAACAAAACTCTAGCACATTAGATCTTCAATACTTGTGTGGTCTTTTCTATTGGAATGGGTCTTCTTATATAGCAAACCATTTGTTGGGCATGGGCATTTGATTTAAAGAAAACATATTTGATTCGATGCAGTTTTAAAATAGATACTGATTAGATTTTCTTATTCATTAATGTCCACCAAGAGATTTAATCTCATTCAATCTGATTTGATCTTAGACAATTTTCCTAGTCAATCATCTTTAAAAACAAAACAATACAAAAATTAACTAACAAATCTTCTTGGAATTAATACAAAACGCACTCATATTTAGTCATTGAATCTGTCTTCCAGACTAACGACAAATGTTGCACACATGTTAGAACATCATGTCCCACATGCTGCCTCTTCACAAGTTCATATTATTTTACCTAAAGCAGTCAACTATAAAACAACAGTAGATTAGAAAAAGTGTACATTTTTCATGTCTCAAATACATTTGTTAGGTCTTTTAAATAAAGTTTGAGAGATTTAGATATCTATATTATTCTCTTTAGAGACACCTCTCTCGTGGAACAAATGCTCTAAGATAATTTCTTTAATTGATCTAGCGGTCCTTATTATTCCAAGAGTGTTTAGGTCTTTTATTTTTTGTATCATTCTTTATGTTAGACCTTTATAACATATATGATGTAAATTATTAAGAATTAATAATCTTGTGTGTGTTTCAAACTGCCAAGAAAATATGAAAGTTAAGGTTAACTTTTTAATTCAGAAATATGCAAGACTTATGAAGTGTTGCAGAATGCCGTTTGTGTTTTGAATCCAGAAATATGCAACACTTCGTGAATTGTTGCAGAATGCGAAATAAAACAACCTTTGAAAACTGTAATTAGTACAATTAGTCTTATCTGAACAAACTTTGTTCAATGCCTACTTCCTAATACTACCGTATATTTCTATTTATGATTCTTCCTAAATATGAGAACCCCTCTCACTTTCTCTCAACCACTACCTTAGTGATCAATGCTTTCAACAGTTTAAAGATGTTGAATTACAACTCAACTAACTATCAACTTCTATTCTTTGAATATTCAGTTTAACCTTCTTTAGAGATTTACATTAGACAACAAGAATACAAATACTCACAGAACAAAACTCTAGCACATTAGATCTTCTTTACTTGTGTGCTCTTTTCTATTGGAATGGGTCTTCTTATATAGAAAACTATTTGTTGGGCATGGGAATTTGATTTAAAGAAAACATATTTGATTTGATGCAGATTTAAAATAGATGCTGATTAGATTTGCTTTTTCATTAATGTCCACCAAGAGATTTGATCTCATTCAATTAGATCTGATCTTGGACAATCTTTATAGTCAATCATCTTTAAAAACAAAACAATACGAAACATAACCAATAAATCTATTTTGGATCAATAAAAAATGCACTCATATTTAGTCATTGAATATGTCTTCCAGTCTAAGGACAAATGTTGCACACATGGTAGAACATCATGTCCCACCAGCTTTCTCTTCACAAGTTCATTTTATTTTTTTTCATATTATTTTACCTAAAGCCGCCAACTATAAAAACAACATTAGATTAGAAAAAAGTGTACATTTTCATGTATCCGATACATATGTTAGGTTTTTAAGTAAAGTTTGAGAGATTTAGATATCTATAGTATTCTCTTGAGAGACACCTCTCTCGTGGAACAAATGCTCTAAGATAATTTCTTTAATTGATCTAGCGGTCCTTATTATTCCATAGAGTGTTTAGGTCCTTTAGTTTCTGTATCATTCTTTATGTTAGACCTTTATAACATATGTGTTGTAAATTATTAAGAATTATTAATCTTATGTTTATTTTATAACTGACAAGAAAATATGAAAGTGAAGGTTAATTTTTTAATTCAGAAATATGCAAGACTTGTGAAGTGTTCCAGTAGGCCGTTTGTGTTTTGAATCCAAAAATAGGCAACACTTCGTGAATTGTTGCAGAATGTGAAATAATACAACCTTTGAAAACTGTAATTAGTACAATTAGTCTTATATGAACAAACTTTATTCAGTGCCTACATCCTAATACTACAGTGTCTTTCTATTTAGGATTCTCCATAAATATGAGAACCCCTCTCATTTAATATTCAGTTTAACCTTGTTTAGAGATTTACAATAAACAACAAGAATACAAAGACTCAAAGAACAAAACTCTAGCACATTAGATCTTCAATACTTGTGTGTTCTTTTCTATTGGAATGAGTCTTCTTATATAGCAAACCATTTGTTGGGCATGGGCATTTGATTTAAAGAAAACATATTTGATTTGATGCAGATTAGATTTGTTTATTCATTAATGTCCACCAAGAGATTTGATCCCATTTGATTTGATTTGATCTTGGACAATCTTTATCGTCAATCTTCTTTAAAATCAAAACGATACAAAACATAACTAACAAATATTCTTGGAATCAATCAAAAACGCACTCATATTTGGTCATTGAATTTGTCTTCCAGATTAAGGACAAATGTTGCATACATGCTAGAACATTATGTCCCACATGCTGCATCTTCATAAGTTCATCTTATTTTTCTCATATTATTTTACCTAAAGCACCCAACTATAAAAACAATAGTAGATTTGAAAAAAGTGTACATTTGTCATGTCTCAGATACAGGTCATATGTCTTTTAAGTAAATTTTGAGAGATTTAGATATCTATAGTATTCTCTTTAGAGAAACCTCTCTCGTGGAACAAATGCTCTAAGATAATTTCCTTAATTGATCTAGCGGTCCTTATTATTCCATATAGTGTTTAGGTCTTTTATTTTTTGTATCATTCTTTATGTTAGACCTTTATAATATATGTGTTGTAAATTATTGAGAATTAATAATCGTATGTGTGTTTCAAACTGACAAGAAAATATGAAAGTGAAGGTTAATTTTTTAATTTAGAAATATGCAAGACTTGTAAAGTGTTCCTGTAGGCCGTTTGTGTTTTGAATGCAGAAATATGCAACACTCAGTGAACTGTTGTAGAATGTCAAACAATACAACCTTTGAAAACTGTAATTATTACAATTAGTCTTATATGGACAAACGTTGTTCAATGCTTTCTTCCTAATACTACTGTGTCTTTCTATTTAGGCTTCTCCCTAAATATGAGAACCCCTCTCACTTTCTCTAAGTCATTACCTTAGTGATCAATGCTTTCAACAGTTTAAAGATGTCGAATTACGGCTCACCTAACAATGAACCTCTATTCCTTGAATATTTAGTTTAACCTTATTTAGAGATTTACAATAAACAACAAGAATACAAAGACTCAAAGAGCAATACTCTAGCACATTAGATCTTTAATACTTGTGTGTTCTTTTCTATTAGAATGGGTCTTCTTATATAGAAAACCATTTGTTGGGCATGGGCATTTGATTTAGAGAAAACATATTTGATTCGATGCAGATTTAAAATAAATGCAGATTAGATTTTCTTATTCATTAATGTCCACCAAGAGATTTGATCTCATTCAATTTGATATGATCTTGGACAATCTCTATAGTCAATCTTCTTTAAAAAAACGATACAAAACATAACTAACAAATATTTTTGGAATCAATAAAAATCGCACTCATATTTAGTCATTGAGTTTGTCTTCTAGACTAAGGACAAATGTTCCAAACATGCTAGAACATCATGTCTCACATGTTGCATCTTCACAAGTTTATTTTATTTTTCTCATATTATTTTACTAAAGCAGCCAACTATAAAAACAACAGTAGATTAGAAAAAAGTGTACACCTTTCATGTCTCAGATACACGTGTTAGGTCTTTTAAGTAAAGTTTGAGAGATTTAGATATCTATAATCTTCTCTTTAGAGTTACCTCTTTCGTGGAACAAATGTTCTAAGATAATTTCTTTAATTAATCTAGCGGTCCTTATTATTCCATAGAGTGTTTGGGTCTTTTATTTTTTGTATCATTCTTTATGTTAGACCTTTATAACATATGTGTCGTAAATTATTAAGAATTAATAAACTTGTGTGTGTTTCAAACTGATAAGAAAATATGAAACTGAAGGTTAATCTTTTAATTCAAAAATATGCAACGCTTGTGAAATGTTGCAGTAGGCCGTGTGTGTTTTGAATCTAGAAATAGGTAACACTTCATGAATTATTGCAGAATGTGAAACAATACAACCATTGAAAACTGTAATTAGTACAATTAGTATTATATGAAGAAACTTTGTTCAATGCCTACTTCCTAATACTACCGTGTCTTTCTATTTAGGATTCTCCATAAATATGAGAACTCCTCTCACTATCTATCAATCACTACCTTAATGATCAATGCTTTCAATAATTTAAAGATGTTGAATTACAACTCAACTAACAATCAACCTCTATTCCTTGAATATTCAGTTTAACCTTCTTTAGAGATTTACAATATACAACAAGAATACAAAGACTCAAAGAACAAAACTCTAGCATAATAGATCTTCAATACTTGTGTCTTCTTTTCTATTGGAATGAGTGATCTTATATAGTAAACCTTTTGTTGGACATGGACATTTGATTTAAAGAAAACATATTTGATTTGATGCATATTTAAAATAGATGCAGATTAGATTAGCTTATTGATTAATGTCCACCAAGAGATTTGATCTCATTCGATTTGATTTGATCTCGTACAATCTTTATAGTCAATCTTCTTTAAAAACAAAACAATACAAAACATAACTAACAAATCTTCTTGGAATCAATAAAAAACACACTCATATTTAGTCATTGAATCCGTCTTCCAAACTAAGGACAAATCTTGCACACATGCTAGAATATCATGTCCCACATGCTGCCTCTTCACAAGTTCATCTTATTTTTCTCATATTATTTTACCTAAAGCAGCCAACTAAAAAAACAACATTAGATTAGAAAAAAGTGTATATTTTTCATGTCTCAGATACATGTGTTAGGTCTTTCAAGTAAAGTTTGAGAGATTTAGATATCTATAGTCTTCTCTTTAGAGACACCTCTCTCGTGGAACAAATGCTCTAAGATAATTTCTTTAATTGATCTAGCGGTCCTTATTATCCCATAGAGTGTTTAGGTCTTTTATTTTCTGTATCATTCTTTATGTTAGGCCTTTATAACATATGTTTTGTAAATTATTAAGAATAAATAATCTTGATTGTGTTTCAAACCGACAATAAAATATGAAAGTGAAGGTTAATTTTTAAATTCAGAAATATGCAACACTTGTGAAGTGTTGCAGTAGGTCGTTTGTGTTTTGAATCCAGAAATTGGCAACACTTCGTGAAGTGTTGCAGAATGCGACACAATACAACCTTTGAAAATTGTAATTAGTATAATAGTCTTATATGAACAAACTTTGTTCAATGCCTGCTTCATAATACTACCGTGTCTTTCTATTTAGGATTCTTCCTAAATATGAGAACCCCTCTCACTTTCTCTCAATCACTATCTTAGTGATCAATGCTTTCAACAGTTTAAAGATGTTGAATTACAACTCAATTAACAATCAACCTCTATTCCTTGAATATTCAGTTTAACCTTATTTAGAGATTTACAATAAACAACAAGAATACAAAGACTCAAAGAATAAAACTCTAGCACATTAGATCTTCAATACTTGTGTGTTATTTTCTATTGGAGTGGGTCTTCTTATATAACAAACCATTTGTTGGGCCTGAGCATTTGATTTGATACATATTTAAAATAGATCCAGATTAGATTTTCTTGTCCAGATTAGATTTTCTTATTCATTAATGTCCCACCAAGAGATTTGATCTCATTCAATTTGATTTGGTCTTGGACAATATTTATAGTCAATTTTCTATAAAAACAAAAGGATACAAAACATAACTAACAAATCTTCTTAGAATCAATCAAAAATGCACTCAGATTAAATCATTGAATCTGTCTTACAAATTAAGGACAAATATTGCACACATGTTAGAACATCATGACCCATAAGATGCCTCTTCACAGATTCATCTTATTTTACTCATATTATTGTATCTGAAGCAGTTAACCAAAAGAACAATAGTAGATTAGAAAAAAGTGGATATTTTTCATATCTTAGATACATGTGTTAGGTCTTTGAAATAAATGTGTTAAGTCTTTGAAATAAAATTCGAGAGATTTAGATGTCTATAATCTTCTCTTTAGAGGCACCTCTCTCGTGGAACAAATACTCTAAAGATCATTTCTTGAATTGATCTGACGGTCCTTATTTCTCCACAGTGTGTTTAGGTCTTTTATTATTATTATTTATTATTATTTTTTATCATTATTTTTTATTTATGTTAGACCTTTGTAACTTACCATTAAAACACATTGAATTGAACATTTGTTGATCGCAAACATATTAAGTTTTAGTATAAAACCAAAAACACGTACTATGAAATTGAAATTAAGAAGAGGTTTGTATGAAGAAAAAAGGCGTTGATTTGTCTCCCTCATACACGGTTGAAGCTAGAACCATTTATTGTTCCCAATCGTACACGTAACGTCGTTGATATCTATAATCTTTGACAATTTCAAACCAGAAAAGGTCATAAAATGCGACAGCTATCTATGGTTGTATTGTATACTACAATTTTGTGTTACATGACCAGGAACTGCCCACTTCAATCGGTTACCTCTAGTCCTATACACAAAGGGCCGACACAAACATACTTATCGAGGTTTGAGGAAAATTATAAAATAAGGTTAATTAATATTAATATTTTAGAAAAAAAACAATTTTTTATTTTATTTTTAAGACCTAAATTTATTCATTAATTTAGTGTAATAAGTTATATTTAACTTTTCTTTTTCATCTAAAAGAAATAATTAATATAATTTTTTAATACATTATGAGATTAATGTATAAAATAGTAATATTAAAATTTCAAAAAAATAATAAAGCGCGTGTGATACCCCATTCTACTGCCTAGTAATATACTATCATATTAAAAAGAGAGAAATCTACTTTTTCGAGCCCTAAACTATCGTCAGGCAGAAACTGTCTGTTGGAAAATTTCAATCAATTTCTATCCATTTAGATGCTTAGTTTGTGCATCTTGCAAGTTCATTAATACAAGAGATTGAATGTGGAAATGGATCCAGTCGTTGTTTTGTCGCAATCACAGAGTCGCGACATTTACCGTCGTTAGATCATTATAGAATGATTCAGATTTAATGCAAATCTAATTTTTTTTAAAGTATTTAATTTTATTATATGAACTCTTTGATTTTGATCGAACGATCATATAATTGTCACTGCGTGAATTTGTCTTTCATTGACGGCAGGGGATCGTTATCCTTGAACAGGTGGTTGAATTGAAATGGGTGAAACATAACAAAAAGATTGACTCGCTTAGAATTTAGCTGTCTACACCACCACATGCACTAGTGTTGAGTCTGATATGACCTTTATGGCTTTCCCACATAGGTTTCATCACTTTCATTCGTACTGCAACAATAATGCATTGTCTACTGCAACAATAATGCATTGTCTCTCTTGCCATGTAGAAGGGTGTTGCCTACACTAGAAACTTTTCTAAAACTTTAAGATTATGACAATACTACAAAATATTGATTTCGTAATAAACTTTCAGCTCGATTTTTGTGTTCATCGTAGTAAAATATATTCATTAAGGTGCTTTTTTTATTCTTAATTTTCAAGACACATTTCACTTCAGTTATACATAACAACCATGGTGAAATATGACGTGTTTTTTTTTTTTTTAAATTTTAAATGGAATAACATTTCACCACTGTCAGGTTTTTCAATCGTGGGAAAATATCCCTCTCAGAGACATGCTTCGAATCCTAGCGGATACAATTTACTATTTCATTCATTTTAAGACACTTTTGTGTTGCAATATCTTCATTCATTTTACTATCTTGAAAATTTTGACGTTGAATATCAAAGTCAAGGTTCAAGCATACCGTTTACTTAATAAAGTGAAACTTGACACTAATCTTCAAAACAAGTTTTTCAATATACTTTTTTTGGCATCTCTAAATACTAAAGTTTAGGGTCAATGATACAACAACACAACAAGGATGGAAGATGAAGTTTGGAGGCATAATAAGTTGGTTTAGTGAAAAAGTGAATGAACATGTTGAGTTTTTATAGACAAAACTGTATAACTTTTCTTCATGGTTGGAAAAAGTAACCATGGTGAAATGTAATAAGATATATCCACAATTGTTTATAGTAAATGCGGAGAAATGTGTATCTTTAAATTAAAACATACCAAATTGTAGTTTATTTCTTTCATAACAGCACAACACCCCAGTGAAAACCCTTTAGAAAAAACAACGTCATAGCATAAACCCATACGAAGTACCATTTCTTCAACTAACCTCAATTATATCCGATATGAAACAAGGAAAGGAAAGGCAAAACTCACAAGAAGGGTACACATAACTCATTTATTTGACTCTTTTTCTTCATATTTACGGTACGTGAAATATTTCATCATTATTCATGGTACAATAATGTTGTTGTTGTTGTTAGGAACATAAACCCTAGAGTTTTAATGTTGCATGTTTTAATTTAGAATGAGATTGAATGTTATATTTTGTTGAGATAATTAAAAGGTTTATTGTTGATGTGGTTGTGTTTTTGTGTTATTGTTGTTGTAACATATCAAAGTTTTAAATGTTATATGTTGATGTGATCGAGAGTGAGATTGAATTGTTTTGTGTTTTTATGTTGTTCAGAATGTTAGAAGTTGATGCTATAATTTTTTTTTGTGACTTAATAATGTTTTATTTTAAAAATGTGACTTAGTAAAAATTTTGTACTTAGCAAAGTTTTCATTCAAGATGCATGATTTCATAAGGATTTGATTTAAATTTCATATAGTATTATGGATCGTAGTTGGATGAAAGTCAATAGATTAAGTCTGATGTATGAGAAAGGGGTTGTTGAACTTCTTGAATTCACAGAAAGAAAACTTCCTAACAATAATGAAATATTTTATTATTCTTATTTTATATGCGGGAATATCAAAAAATTGAAAATAAAGTAATATTCAATCATCTTTGTTGTGATGAAATTAGTCAACACTATACAATATGGACGTGACACAGTGAAGTGGATAAAAAATCAAAGTGCGATGATACATAGACATGAAGTTGATGTAAATATAGATGGTTGACTAGAAGATATGATATGTGATATTGGTAAAGAATTTTTTAGGAAATCTCATATGTATGATACTTTATTGATAATGATGGGCCACTATATAATGGGTGCACGAATTTTACACAGTTGTCAGTGATATTAAATTGTTTAATCTGAAGGAAAAAAATGGATAGATGTATAAAAGTTTCACATAATTGTTTGAATTGCTGAAAGAGATGCTTCATGAAAGGTAACAAGTTGTTGGACTATAATTATGAGGCCAAGAAGATATTATGTCCAATGGGTTTGGATTATATCAAAATACATGCATGTTACAATGATTGCATATTACACAGAAAATAGTGTGAAAAACACGAATAAATGCGCGAAGTGTGAGGAGTTACGCTACAAGGTGAAGGACAACAATGTTGATGACAATAACGATGTAAGCAAGAAGTGCCCTCCTACCAATTTGTTATGGCACCTACTAATAATTCCAAGGCTCAAGATATTGTTTGATAATGTTAATGATGAAAATAATATTTAATGACATGCTGATAAAAAAATATGATGGAAAAATTCGCCATGTAGCCGATTCTTAGCAATGAAAGGAAATGGATTCATTGTATCTGAATTTTGGCCATAAGAAAAGAAACCTTAAGCTTCGACTTGAACCACTTTGGTAATTTTAGTACTAACCATACTTCATGGTCTGTTCTTCTCATGATTTAAAAACCAGTCTATGTGTTTGTGCATGAAGCACAAATATATGTTGTTATCTATGATGATTTCGGGGTCAAGACATCATGGAAACAACATAGATGTTTATATAAGTCTATTAATTGAAACGACATAGATGTTTAAGAGTTTTGTGGGAGGAAGGAATTAATGTTGATGATGCGTATTCGGGTGAAAATTTTAAGATGTTTGCCATATCATTTTTCATAATCAATACCTTTTCTGCATATGGTAATTTATCTGGATACAATGTCAAGGGACGTAAAGTGTGTCTGATATGTGAATCTAAATATTTTCCCACCAACTTCAGTATGGATAAAAGATTGTTTACTTTGGGAATTCGAAATTTCTAAAACCCAATCATTCATATCAAATATTGCAAAATGTTTTTAATGGAGAGTAGGAGTTTAATATCGCTCCTAAGTCCTAAACCTAGGAGGAAGTTTATAATGCAAACAAAACATTAATGTTGTCCATGGAATAACCAAAAAGATCCCGTTTGAGAAAAATATATGGAAAAAGATGTTGGTGTTATTTGATCTTCTGTATTTGTCTAGCCTCAATGTAAGACATTATCTTGATGTGATGCATGTAGAGAAAAATGTGTGAGATAGTTTGATTGGATAACTTCTAAACATTCAAGGCAAGACAAAAGATGATAATAATTCTCATCTAGATATGGTGGTGATGGATATACGATAAAATTTGGCTCCGAAAGAATTAGGAAAAAGAACACATTTGTCCCTGACATGTCACACTTTATATAGAAAAAAAATTGTGAGTGCTTGCATGGTATCAAAGTGCACCAAGGGTAATCATCAAATACAAAAAAACTTGTATAAATAAAATATCTCAAGTTAATTTCCTTAAAATCTTATGATTTTTATGTCTTGATGCAACAACTTCTACTAATGGCTATTGTCACGTTGAGAATCGGAGACCAAACTATTAGGTTAACATGACTCGCAAAACAAAATGTCACCACCGAACTTTAATTTATCCAAGGGAATGAGAAAAGATCAAATAACCCATAAATATGAAAATGCAAAATAGTGTAATAAAGAGATTGAAGGTCTGAGGGTTTATTATGAAAAGGGAATGTAGTAGCACCCTAATCATCTATAGTATCCTATAGGAACCTGCTGAGATATTTGGGTTTAATTATTGTTGTTTGCTCAAGATTGGGGAGATGAGAAGAGAAATATGTTTTTATTGATTTTTTTATTTGGAAAGACATAAAGTCTTGTGCCTACGTACCAATGAAGGATCAAAATCCCGTAGTTCGCGGTACAAATAACAAAAGGGTTTGTTTAGTTTATTTTAGAAGATACAAGTTGTCATCTTAAGGAGAATACTAATCTAAACCACCAGAAATATGAGAAGATGGATCTTTGCATCATTATAAAGTAAGGGCTCCAACTTGGATATAAAATCTATAAGTATGCCACTAAATCCTTCATATGAAAAAGAATCAACATCAATTTCAATCATTACTGTGGGGTAGGATATTTATATCTCAACTATAAAGATGATTCATGTCTAGTCTCTTTTGAGAAAGGGTTTAAAATGAAAAAATCAAAGTGGCAAAAGTTTAAAATGAGATTTGTGTTTTTTAGTCTTATAGAAAATTTTTGATATGCTTAAAGTGTTTTTTAAGCATTTATGAAGAAAGAAAGTTTGAAAATTCAATGACCTAAAGTCAAGATTTTTTTTATGAAAGAAAATTTTGAAAAATCCTAAGATTGGACTATGATTTAAAAGGGGCTAAAGGGCACTGGGTGGGTAAAGGAAGCTACATACACACACAATGAATATGCACATGACAATAAGTCAACTATAATCACTTTCCCCTGGATTTAAACATAAGCACAAGTGTCATGTAATAAATATCATGGATTAACAATATTCACTAAGCAAGCATATGAACAAAATCACTACCATGTATCAAGCTTAAACATCTTAAGACACCAATCAAGGCCATCAATAAAGAATAGAGCAAAAGACATGGCATATATAATAGTTCATAACACATGGATCATACAAGCATATAAGCAAAAATGCCTCAAGAATAATTTTGCAAAATTCATCAAGTCAAAATATCAAACAAGATATATCATGATATCAATCACAAGATATGTAAAGCATGGTCGAGACATTTTAAAAGTGGACCTATAAGGAGCATACAAGCATGTTAAACCTTAAACAACTATGTCATGCATAAAGACTAAAGAAATGTTTAGGATCAAGTTCAAAGTGTTGGTGTAAGCCCTAGAGGCCAATACTTTTGGTACTTGTATCGAATTATTTATTAATAATAAAAGGTATTTTCTTTATTAATGGTTGATTAATAAAGTCCCTAGAATAGATAGTCCGTTTAATGTATTAAGTGTGACTTAATCATGAGAACACATTAAACATAAGGACATTATTCTTAAAGTATCCGTAGTCGAGCTTTAGTGTGAAGTGGGATAACATTAAAGCATTAAGACTATTATGTTTGTAGACTGATGATCACATCTCATGGATCATGGATAAGGAGTTATCAAGTCTTAAACATAGGTATGAATATTAGGAGTAATATTTATACCGGATTGACCCGCTATGAGAATACTATATAGAAAGTTATGCAAAGTGTCATAAGTTATTCTCATGGTGATAATAGTGTATACCACTCTTCGACCTGAAACCATTATGGATCCTAGATGTAGAGTCGAGTGCTTTATTGCTGATCCAACGTTGTTCGTAACTGGATAACCATAAAGACAGTTGATGGGTACTCCACGAAGCATGCTGAGGGACATGAGTGTCCTAGATGGAATTTGCCAATCCTGCGTAACAGGATAAATGTCTATGGGCCCAATATTGAACTGGACAAGGGTGACACGGTCTATACCTTGTGTTCAATATAGACATAAGGGCAAAGGGGTAATTATACACATAGTTATTATCACAGGAGGTTTTGTCAGATCACATGACATTTTCGTGACTTGGGTAGCAGTGATGTGTTGCTAGATACCGCTCACTGTTTATTATGTTAAATGCGTGATTTAATATAATTGCCAACGTCGCGAAAACCTATAGGGTCACACACAAAGGACGGATTGATGAGAGATAGAATAATTAAGGAACATCGTAAGGTACGGTGTACTTAAGAAGAATACGAAGTATGGTAAGGTACCAAATACTTAAGTGATTTTGGCATATTATGAGATATGGGCCAAAATACATTTAAGTGGGCTTTTTGGCTTGAAGCCTACACAAGTGGTTCTATAAATAGAGCTCTTGTGTAGAAGCTTTGTATGGGAATACAACACAACTGAAGAGTTGGAATTTCGTATCTCTCTTTCTCTCACTCAAAGCCTTCATTCACAAACAGCTAGCACTGCGATTGAAGGAATCCGTCCGTGTGGACTGAGTAGAGACGTTGTCATCGTTCAACGTTCGTGATCGCCCCGTGGATCTGTATCAAAGGTTTTGATCATTATCAGAGATCTGCACCAAAGGTTTGAATCGCCACAAGAGGTAACGATTCTATCACTGATCATGCCCATTCGTAAGGATCACTAAATGGAGAAATTTTTAAATTCCGCTGCGCCTTGGATGGCAATTCTCCAACAGTGGTATCAGAGCCACTTACGAAACCATGAATCTGATAACTGTTTTTGTTCTGTAATAATATGATTAAAGACAGAATGAATCAAAGGTTAAATTGAGATCGATCAAGTTACATATATGTGATATATGTAACCCTGATGCAAAATACATTATATATGATATAGTGTTCTTGTTTTGTTCATTCAAACCCTCGATGATTGTTTTCCTTTGAGCGATCAATGGTCGTTTTCTTCTTGATCCGACATTAGTATGGTGAAGCAATGACGTGTTGATCAATCATACTGAATTAACAATCGAGATGTGTTTGACGGTCTGAAATTGGTGCATCAGGGTTAGTGACGACACAAGGGTTGTGTTGTCAGAGAGTTATGCGATTGGGGTATGACTGCACAAGAGTTGTGCGTTCTAAACACTTTTCCGAACAGTGTTAACTGGTTAACGCGTATGGTTAACCGGTTAACGCAATGCGAAATAAATTTTTTTGAGTTTTCAAACAGTGTTAACCGGTTAACGCTTTTGGTTAACCGGTTAACGCAAGACGAAATTCAGTTTTCTGAGTTTTTTTTTAACAGTGTTAACCGGTTAACGCATATGGTTAACCGGTTAACGCAAGGCAGAAAAGAATTTTCTAAAAGTTTTCAAACAGTGTTAATCGGTTAACACATATGGTTAACCGGTTAACGCAAGGAAAAATTCACCGGTTCGACTAGAAAAAGTGCTTTGAAGTATCAAGTGTTGATACGAAAGACGACGTCAATTTTAAATGAATTGTTCATTAAAATTTTCGAGCAGGGGCGCTGCCCCCTTGACCCCTGTCCGCTGAACGATCAGCGGAACCACCGTTCGCTGACCGGGCAGCGGAACACCCGTTCCCGCTGTCCGGGCAGCGGACCCCCGGCTAACTCTGCATAGTGTGATCGGTCGTCGAAATTTAATTTGATTTTAATTAATTAAAGGAATTAATAATAATAATAATAATAATAAAGTGTTTATTATTGTCTTGTGGTGATCGGTTATGGCCTTAGTTTTCCTTTGTTTTGTTTTGGGTTTTTAAAATACGACCTGCGTGTCGTGCCTCTCTCTTAATCTCCTAAATGTAACTTCTTTTCTCATCTCACTCCCTCGTATGTAAAACGAGTTTCTTTTATATAATGTAATGATATGAAGAAAGCAAAGAAGTCAGTGCCAAAGGAGGACAACCTTGAAGATCTTGCTTGGAGAAGCTTAGATCGTTGTAGGTTAGCTTAGGTTCTCTCATTGGCTTGGGAGAACAATTATGCTAGGGGCCATAACTGTTTCATTATGTGTGTATGTATGTTGATGCATGTGAATGTATGTTGATGCATCTGAGAGACGGTTTATATGATAAACAAGCCGGTGAGATCAGAAAAATTGCAATTCCCTCAAAATAAATATTAAGTTTTAAGCTTTCCAAGTTTTAACACTCATCAAGACTAGTATCGAATAATGTAGGTTTCGCCTACGCGAGGTGCATGTTCTATATTAGTAAGGTGCGATGGGATAATTGTAATATCCAACTGTTAAAACAATGGGTCAAACTTAACTAAACAAATTATAATAAGATTATATATATGTTTAGAAGCAAGAGTTGGGAATGATCCATATGATGGATTGGAATAAGGAGTTATTCACCCAACTGAAATTTTCGAGAGTTGTATGAGATACAATTGGAAGGAGTTCCTACCTAAATAACCTAGTTTTGTGTAATCCGCCTACGCGGACTTAGAACGAAGTGAAATATGGATCTCGACCCACTAGAAAATCTTCCAACGGGATTTTCCGAATCAAATGATGAGGGTCATTTGTTTTGAGTAAAATAGTGGGAGCATATTTAATTAAAGGCCTAATTGAATATGTCAATGATACTTATATTTTCATTAATCCTTATGTAGATTACCATGACAGCAAACACCTCTAACAACATCCTGCGATCAATCCTTGATAAGGAAAAATTGTCTGGGACAAATTTTCTGGATTGGCACCGAAACCTGAGGATAGTCCTCAAACATGATAAAAAGTTGTATGTCTTGGAGACACCTGTTCCTGAAGAGGAACCTCCTAGTTCTGCACCTAAGGTAGAAAGAGATGCTTATAAGAAGCATGTCGATGATGCCAATGAAACTGCTTGTCTCATGCTGGCTACCATGAACTCAGAATTGCAAAAGCAACATGAGAACATGTCAGCGTTCGATATGATCGAACACCTGAAGTTTCTCTATCAAGAGCAAGCAAGGCATGAGAGGTTTGAAGTTTCAAAAGCCCTTTTTCAAAGCAAGTTAGCTGAGGGAGCCCCTGTAGGTCCCCATGTACTCAAGATGATTGGGTATGTGGAAAACCTTGAGAGATTGGGTTTTCCCCTCGAAAAGGAACTTGCAACTGATTTGATCTTGCAATCGTTGCCAGATAGTTTCAGTCAATTTGTCCTAAATTTCAATATGATTGATATGGACAAATCTCTTCCTGAACTGCTCGCCATGTTAAGAACTGCCGAGCAGAATCTGAAGTCAAAAGGGAAGTCCATTCTGATGATCGGAAATGGAAAGAAACAGAACAAAAGGCCCACTAAGCTGAGTGATAAGGGGAAGGGCAAGGAAGTTGCCAATCCCAGACCCACTGCTGCTTTGAAGCCTAGTGGAGGCATAGCAAAAGAAGGCACCTGCATCCATTGCGGTAAGACCGGACACTGGAAGAGGAACTGCCCAAAGTACCTGGAAGATAAGAAGAATGGAGTAGAGACTTCAACTTCAGGTATTTTTGTTATTAATTTATCTACTTCTACATCATGGGTATTAGATACTGGATGCAGTTCTCACATTTGTACAAATGTGCAGGAACTAAAAAGGAGTAGAGATTTGGCAAAAGGTGAAGTCGACCTACGAGTTGGCTATGGAGCAAAGGTTGCTGCTTTAGCCGTAGGAACTTTTGTATTAACTTTACCTAGTGGTTTAATAATTCAGTTAAAGAACTGTTATTATGTACCTGCAATTAGCAGGAATATTTCCATTGCTTGTTTGGACAAGTTTGGTTTTTCATTTATAATAAAGAACAATTGTTGCTCAATTTATTTGAATGATATATTCTATGCTACTGTACAAATGAACAATGGACTACATGTCCTTGATCTTGAAATGCCTATTAATAACATTAATACAAAAGGGTGAAACCTAACGAGTTAAAACCAACTAGGTAAGAATATTAAAACTCTTCGATCATATCGAAGTGATGAGTATTTAATCCTAGAGTTTGATGACCATCTGAAAGAGTGTGGGATCCTATCCCAACTTACTCCTCCTGGAATATCCCAATGGAAGGGTGTATCTGAGAGAAGAAATCGAACCCTGTTGGACATGGTCCGATCCATGATGAGTCACACCAATCTTCCAAACTCCTTTTGAGGACATACACCATTGACATTAGCTTACACACTTAATCGTGTTCCATCCAAAAGGTTGAAAAGACACCATATGAGATATGGAGTGGTAAGAGACCACATATGTCTTACATGAAGATTTGGGGTTGCGAAGTTTATGTGAAACGACAAATTTCAACTAAGCTTGAGCCCAAATCTGACAAATGCTTATTTGTGGGGTATCCTAAAGAAACAAGAGGATATTATTTCTACAATCCTTCTGAGGGCAAAGTGTTTGTCGCTCGAACTTGAGTTTTCCTAGAAAGGGATTTTATTTCCAATAGAATCAGTGGGAGGAAAGTAGAACTTGAAGAAATTCAAGAATCACAAAGTATCGATACACCTATGGAGGAATTAGAGTAGGAAACACAAGTAGTTGTGTAAGAGCAACCTGCTCAAATAGAACAAGACCAGCGTAGGTCAGGCAGGATACGTCACCTGCCTGAGATATATGGATATCTGATCAAGGTGATGTATTACTCATGGATCAAGATGAGCCTGTGACCTACTCATGGAATCTTCGTTTTGATGAAACAGTAAAACTGTATGGATTCATCAAGAACGAAGATGAGACTTGTGTCTACAAGAAGGTTAGTGGGAGCATGATCGTATTCCTGGTATAATATGTAGATGACATATTACTCATTGGAATTGATATCCCTACCCTGCAACAAGTAAGGTCTTGGTTGGGGAAATGCTTTTCTATGAAGGACCTAGGTGAAGCAGCCTATATATTAGGAATCAGAATCTATAGGGATAGGTCACAAAACTGCTTGGCCTAAGTCAGAGTACATACATAGACAAAGTGCTGAGACGCTTTAATATGAATCATTCCAATCTGGTTATGTGTTTTGCTTAAATGGTGGCGCTGTGAGCTTGAAAAGTTCAACGCAAGATGCAGTTGCTGATTCTACAACTGAGGCTGAGTATATTGCTGCCTTAAGTGCAGCAAAGGAAGCTGTTTGGATCAATAAACTTGGCATAGTCCCTAGCATTGTGGATCCCATTGGTCTCTATTATGATAACAATGGTGTTATCGCACAAGCTAAGGAGCCTAGATCTCACCAACGATCCAAACACATACTTAGGCGTTGTGCGAAAATATGTAAAGTACCTACACTTGACAATGTTGCTAACCCACTGACAAAGCCTATTGTGCAGCAGAAGCATGATGGCCATACTAGATCAATGGGCATACAGGGTATGCTTGATTGGCTCTAGTGCTAGTGGGAGATTGTTGGTGTAAGCCCTAAAGGCCAATACTTTTGGTACTTGTATCGAATTATTTATTAATAATAAAAGGCATTTTCATTATTAATGGTTGATTAATAAAGTCCCTGGAATAGATAGTCCGTTTAATGTATTAAGTGTGACTTAATCATGAGAACACATTAAACATAAGGACACTATTCTTAAAGTATCCGTAGTCGAGCTTTAGTGTGAAGTGGGATAACATTAAAGCATTAAGACTATTATGTTTGTAGACTGATGATCACATCTCATGGATCATGGATAAGGAGTTATCAAGTCTTAAACATAGGTATGAATATTAGGAGTAATATTTATACCGGATTGACCCGCTATGAGAATACTATATAGAAAGTCTTGCAAAGTGTCATAAGTTATTCTCATGGTGATAATAGTGTATACCACTCTTCGACCTGAAACCACTATGGATCCTAGATGTAGAGTCGAGTGCTTTATTGTTGATCCAATGTTGTCCGTAACTAGATAACCATAAAGACAGTTGATGGGTACTCCACGAAGCATTCTGAGGGACATGAGTGTCCTAGATGGAATTTGCCAATCCTGCGTAACAGGATAAATGTCTATGGGCCCAATATTGAACTGGACAAGGGTGACACGGTCTATACCTTGTGTTCAATATAGACATAAGGGCAAAGGGGTAATTATACACATAATTATTATCACAGGAGGTTTTGTCAGATCACATGACATTTTCGTGACTTGGGTAGCAGTGATGTGTTGCTAGATACCGCTCACTGTTTATTATGTTAAATGCGTGATTTAATATAATTGCCAACGTCGCGAAAACCTATAGGGTCACACACAAAGGACGGATTGATGAGAGATAGAATAATTAAGGAACATCGTAAGGTACGGTGTACTTAAGAAGATTACGAAGTATGGTAAGGTACCAAATACTTAAGTGATTTTGGCATATTATGAGATATGGGCCAAAATACATTTAAGTGGGCTTTTTGGCTTGAAGCCTACACAAGTGGTTCTATAAATAGAGCTCTTGTGCAAAAGCTTTGTATGGGAATACAACACAACTGAAGAGTTGGAATTTCGTATCTCTCTTTCTCTCACTCAAAGCCTTCATTCACAAACAGCTAGCACTGCGATTGAAGGAATCCGTTCGTGTGGACTGAGTAGAGACGTTGTCATCGTTCAACGTTCATGATCGCCCCGTGGATCTGTATCAAAGGTTTTGATCATTATCAGAGATCTGCACCAAAGGTTTGAATCGCCACAAGAGGTAACGATTCTATCACTGATCATGCCCATTCGTAAGGATCACTAAATGGAGAAATTTTTAAATTCCGCTGCGCCTTGGATGGCAATTCTCCAACACAAAGCACATCAAAGTATCATATTATGATAAAAGTTCACCTCGTACAAGGGTTCAAGTCATTAGGGTTCATGCCTCTAAGGTTCATACATTACGGTTTCAAAGCATGTCATCAACCATAAACATCCATGTACTTCAAGCATAAATCAAATAAACAAGTTATTATCAAGTCTAAGTCCAAGTATAATCAAGGTGTTCAACACATATGGATCAAAATGGGAGCAAATTAATCATGGGAAAAATTGAATCAAAGTATAATTAAATGAAAAAATAAAAAGGAAAAAATAATAAAGTTTTTTTTATATAAAATTAAAAACTAAATAATAAAATAAGTGAGCTTTTTATGAGGGAGTTCATGTTCAAAACAAACATAATGGTAACAAGAATGATTGAAATGATGCTTTTATGAGGGAGTTCAAAATTAGCCTTTTTTTACCTAACGAAGTGTGTTTGTTAAGCACTTTCAGATGAGAAATAACGCTCCCTATAGATTACTTAAGTGAAAATGTGGAAAGATTTGATGATTGATGTTTTTTTTTGTGTTGGAGCATTGCAATAAGGCCTCATTTTATAGTGAATGAATTCAGATTTGGTGTAGTGGTTATTGGTTTTGTTTGATGGACTTTGGATCAAATCTAAAAAAATGGTGAAAGGTATAAAAGTGCTTTTGCTTTTGATGTTTAGATAGGGTAAGATCAAAGAAAGATCTATTTATAAAGCTCCAAGCAAAAGTGGTTGAGAAAAGTGATCTTTATGGAAATGGCAATGAAACTTAATGGCAAAATGATCCATGAATGGCGTGTTGTTTGGATAATGGTTCAAGCCCTTGTGTAATGCATAAATGGTTTATGTAAAACACTCATTATGTTGATATTTAGAAGCATCATAGGATGAAAATCAAGATCTTGAGGTTTGGCTTTGGTTTGAAAATGAAACTTGACATTTGAAGAGATTAAACTTGGATAATGGAGATAATTGTCCATGAACTTTGACAATCTTAACTGCTAAACACTTGGAAAATTTTCAAGTGTTGAACAATTTTACAACTTTGAGATCTCATCTTTATCACTTTGGAACTTCCAATCCTTATGAGATATTTGGTTCATCATTTATACAAAGTTGAACTTTGGAACGTCATCTACAAGTACATCCTTTGAGCATGAAAAATGATGGCTTGAGGAAGAAGTTACAAACTTGTAAAGTGGGCTTCATGAACATGCAATTTCACAACTTAGAGAAATTTTGAAAACCCTAGATTTGACATTCTTGAACGTTTTCTTGATTTTCTTGATCAAATGCCTTCATCAACCGTATTTTCATGTCTCTTGACTTGATAAACCCATGGTTGACCAAAAAATCTCAAAAGTCAAAGTTTGACCTTGAGCAATTGACTTTTCATCAAATGAAATCCAAATCTTTAATGATCAATGAATCAACCTTCTTTAGCCAATTGAAGCACATGAATGGATCATAATTAAGCACTTGAGGAGCTTGAATCATATTTCAAACCATTAAATCATGTCTTGGCCAAAAAGGCAACTTCAGAGCAATCTTGATCAAAACCCTAATTTAGGCATCAAATGAACTTGGAACTTGTTGGTCTTGAATGGATGCAATCTTGACCTTGATTATGATGAATGGAAATAACTTGACTATTATGAATGAATGAGAAGCTTGGATTACTGAGGAATTCCTATAATCTTGACCAGTCAATCACTTGAGCTCCTTAAACCAACACACATACCTTGTGAAAGAATCAAACAAGATAAAACATATTTTTTGTATTTTCATAAGGTTGGTAATGCATAAAAGACATACATATGAGATGTTTTATGCTATTCAAATGATGAAAATGATATGGGACCTTAGGGGTAAGAATTATGGTACGACAAATGCCCCTATTTAAGTTTCTTCCATCTGAAGATATGAAGATTGACATTTTTGTCTCAACCAGATGGGAGACACTTAAATAAAAACATGCATAATTTTGGCCCATAAGATGCCACAAAATGATATGATATGATATGAATGCATACAAAGATTATGTGGGGAATAACACCATAGGGGAATAACAACAAACTAATTTACTGGGAAAGGATTAAGATTACTGGGAAAGGGATGCAACTTTGATGTAAAAACAAAAAAAAATGCGATTTTGACAATTGGAAAGATAGGAACTTCACTAGGGAAGAGACTGTCAACTACCAATCATAAGGTACCTTCACAGGGGAGAGAAATATTAACTACTACCAAACATATGGTAGCCTAAGCAAAGGTAATAAAATCAGGAAGAATATCGGATCGCAACAGACTTCTCAGATAAAGAGATGACCGCCTGTTCAAATAACTAGTCAAGTTGAAGAATAACAAACTTCCATTAATAGAATATGATTTAGCTTCTTCTTTAACTAAATAATCCACTCAGAAAAAGTAAATAAACCTCCCCATAACTCCGGCTTGTAAGACACAAATGGGTTTCAGTTTCTTTTTTAATCAAGTTTGTTAGAACAAGATTTTGGTTTTGCAATTTATCTCTAAGTTTTGATGATAACCAAGAGTGAAACATTTTGGTACCCTAATAAAATTCTCTAAGTGTGCAGGACTCTAACGAAAAAATGAATCTGATGAAATAACATCTGACGTCACACGAAGTCCATAACAGCTGACTCAGAGTTAAAGGTATTCGTTCTGACGCTGAAGACACCAATGTCTAAAAGAATCACCCACAGAATCTGTCATTTGAAGACTCTGGAAACTCTGCATCTGAAGACATCTGAAGGATCCCACATATGAAAACTCTGAAGATCCTTACATCAGAAGACTGTCTAATTAGAGATCAGTCAAGAACTTCTAAAGAAGACACAATAGACAATTATCTGAAGAATACAAGATCTGAGAAAAGAATCTGAATTTTGCGCATTCTGAATCACGAATAACAGATCAGAATCAAGAACTTAATAAAGAAGTATTACAAATATGGTATGAATCTCTATATGGATAATATTGAATACTCTCCAAAACTGCTCTGGAAAGAACAAAAAAATTAATGCCATTAAGTCCCATAATTGGCAAGATATCAGCATCAATGCTCAATTCAACGGTATCATCTCCAAGCACTATAAAAGGCCCAACTATCATCATACCAAGACACAAAGCTATTACACAAGACTTCTGCACATCAAAATCAAGTCATACATTAAATTCTTGTTTTATGTTTTCACACGAGTTGTTGCTCTAAATGTGATCATTGAATATTGTTCTTACTGTGTTCATATTGCTTATCTAGAAGCACTAAACACTTTCTTGTAATTCTAAAATAGTTGTTGTAAATTTCCTCAAGTGACTTGTGAAGTCTGTAGACTTGAGAGGGCTAAGAGATCATTGTACTCTTAGACGTTTGTTGTGATCTTTCTAGATTATTAGATTAAGTCCTTATTGAAGGCAAAATCACCTGGGCCAGGTGGATTGGAGTAACTTTGATCTTCAAGCGAACCAGGATAAATTTATGTGTTGTTTGTTATTATCTTTGTCTGTGTAGTATTTCCAAAAGTTTTTATTGTCACTGAAAATAATTCACCCCCCCCCCCTTCTTGTTTTTATCTACCTTCAATTGGTATCAGAGCTTCGGATATGTTATTGATTTTTGAATCAATCACTTAATAATGTAGAGAGATCTAGTGTGAGATAAACATCATGGCCAACACCAATGAAAGAGATAGCTACAACGCTAAACCTCCAGTATTCGATAGAGAGAAATTTGATTATTGGAAGGACAAAAGTGAAAGCTTCTTCATAGGCTATGACGCTGACTTATGGGACATTGTTACAAATGATTATGAACCACCTGTACCTGCTCCTGGTATTGTCATTGCAAGAAACAAAATGAGTGATGATGAGAAGCGTGACTTCAAGAATCACCACAAAACCAGAATGATTATGTTGAATGCAATATCCTAAATTGAATATGAAAAGATCACCAACAGGGAAACAACTAAAGAAATATTTGATTCCCTAAAGATGACTCACGAAGGAAATAATCAAGTCAAAGAGAGTAAGGCTCTGTCCTTAATCCAAAAATATCAAGCCTTCATAATGGAGGATGATGAAGCTGTAGAGGTAATGTTTTCTAGATTCCAAACTTTAGTTGCAGGACTCAAGGTTCTGGACAAAGGATACACAACTACATATCATGTCAAAAAGATAATCAGGAGTCTACCAAAGAAATGGATACCTATGGTTACTTCCTTAAAGTTATCCAAGGATTTGAACAACATAAGCCTGGAAGAACTCATCAGCTCCCTCAGGAGTCATAAGATAGAGCTAGAGGAAGACGAACCTCAAAAGAAAAGCAAATCAATGGCTTTGAAGTCCAAATTAGAAAGACAAAAGCTAGTAAGGAACAAAGCCTTTCAAGCTGAAGAAGAAGATGTAGATGACTCTAAAAAGGAAGATTCTGATGATGAAGAAGAGTTATCTCTTTTATCCATAAGAGTCAAACAACTCTGGAGAAAAAAGGAATAACAACTTCAGAAGACCCAGACAGAAGGGAGATCATTCTGAGTCAACTTCCAGAAGCATACCAAACAAAGAGGTAACCTGTTATGAATGTAAAGAACCAGGACACTACAGAAATGAATGTCCAAAGCTCAAGAAAGATGGTTCCAAAAAAGAAGGATTCAAGAAAAAATCCTTCAAAACTAAGAAGGGGCTCATGGAATCCTGGGATGACTCTGAATCTGACCCTTCAGAATCAGACTCTGAAGAGGAACAGGCAAATGTTACATTCATGGCTACCATATCCGGAAGTTCATCCGAAAACAAATCTGACTCTAAAGAGGTATTTTCTGATTTCTCTCGCTCTGATCTGGAAGCTTGTTTATCATAATCTCTAAGCTCTTATCAGAAGCTTCAATAGAAATTCAAGATCCTAAAAAGGGTCCATGAAGAAACTATTTAAGAGTGTGATAAGCTTGAGAAAGAAGTTTCTGAACTTAAAGGAAACATTTTTATCCTTGAAAAGGAAAATGAATTTTCAACGAAAAAATGTTTACAACTTGAAGAAACTCTTTTTAAAGCTCCACCAACTTCTGACACCATCATATATAAATATGAAAAAGCTTTTCAGAAATTTCTGAAAAATGGGCTTGAAAGAAGCAAATTGGCTTCTATGGTTTATGGTGTTAGTCACAATAAGAAAAGAGGAATTGGATATGACTCTGATGAAGATGAGTAAATACCTTCTGCAGAAGACAAATCTAAATCTCCTTTTTCTTATCATTACACACATGCACAAACACAAAGATTTAATAATGCCAGAAAACCCAAAATTTCCAAAAACTCTGGGAGAACTAATCATAAAGGACCCAAAATATTCTGGGAACTAAAAGATAAAATAGTATATGTTGCAGATATCTTGTGCAAGAGAGTTAAAACACCAATCATGGTACCTGGACTCTGGATGCTCGCGACACATGACGGGAAGAAAGCATATGTTCCAAAGCCTGGAACTTAAAGACGCTGGCTTTGTAGGATTTAGAGGAAATCAGATAGAAAGAATTAGAGGATCAGGAATGATTGGTAATGGATCTCTTCCCTCTATTTTTGATGTCCTTTACGTAGAAGGATTAATGCATAACTTGTTATCCATAAGTCAATTAAGTGATAACGGTTATGATATAATCTTCAATCAAAAAACGTGCAAAGCTATTAATCAGAACAATGGCACAATCCTTTTCACTGGTAAGAGGAAGAACAACATTTACAAAATTAAGCTTTCAGATCTAAAAGATCAAAATGTAAAATGTTTAATGTCTGTAAATGAAGAGAAACGGGTGTGGCATAAACGCTTGGGTCACATTAGCATGAGGAGAATTTCTCAGCTAAATAATCTTGAGTTAGTCAGAGGCCTACCTAAGCTGAAGTTTTCTTCAGATGCTCTTTGTGAGGCATGTCAGAAGGGAAAATTTTCTAAAACAACTTTCAAAAATAAAAATGTTGTCTCTACCTCTAAGGCTCTAGAACTTCTTCACATTGACTTGTGTAGACCTGTTAAGACAATGTCAGTCAATGGAAAGAAGTATGGACTTGTCATTGTTGATGATTATAGTCGTGGACATGGGTAAAATTCCTAAGACACAAGAATGAGTCACACTCTGTGTTTACTAGTTTCTACTCAAAAGTGCAAAATGAATTTGACTCTAAAATCTTCAGAGTCAAAAGTGATCATGGTGGTGAATTTGAAAACAAACTTTTTGAAGAGCTTTTTGATTCTAATGGAATATCCCATGATTTCTCCTGTCTTAGAACTCCACAATAAAATGAAGTTGTAGAAAGGAAGAATAGGACTATCCAAGAAATTGCCAGGACCATGATCAATGAAACAAATGTAACTAACCACTTATGGGCTGAAGCGGTGAATACATCGTGTTATATTCAAAATAGAATATCTATTATACCTATTTTGGAGAAGACTCCTTATGAGCTATGTAAAGGAAGAAAACCTAACATTCCCCACTTTCATCCTTTTGGATGTTCTTGTTTTGTCCGAAATACTAAAGATAATCTGAACAAGTTTGACTCTAAAGCACAAAAATATATTATGTTGGGATACTCAGAACACTCTAAAGGCTATAGAGTATACAATACAAAAACATAAATTGTGGAAGAATCAATATATGTCAGATTTGATGATAAGCTTGACTCTGAAAAGTCAAAGCTAGTTGAGAATTTTGCAGAATTGGAGATAACACTTGCAGGTTCTGAGGAAAATGCCAAAGAGTCTGAAGAAGCAGAAAAGGGAATGTCAGAAGCACCTAAAGTCATAATAAATCAGAAAATATCAAGAAATAGACAAAACGTTTCTGAAGAATTGATTATGGGGAACAAAAGCGAACTTGTCAGAACAAGATCAACATTCAAAGGTTCTGAAGAAACACTTCTGGGACTAGTATCTTTTATAGAGCCAACATCCTGTGAAGAAGCACTTAAAGACAAAGAATGGATTCTGGAAATGAAAGAAGAACTTGACTAATTTGCAAAGAAAGATGTCTGGGATCTTATACCAAAAGCCAAGGGAACCCACGTGATTGGAACCAAATGAGTGTATAGAAACAAACTCAATGAAAAGGGTGAAGTGGTAAGAAACAAAGCACGACTGGTGGCACAAGGTTACAGTCAACAAGAAGGTATTGACTACAATGAAACCTTTGCTCCATTCGCCAGGTTAGAATCTATTTGTCTACTTATATTTTTTGTTTTAAATTACTCCATCAAACTATATCAGATGGATGCCAAAATTGTGTTTCTGAATGGATATATTTATGAAGAGGTGTATGTTCATCAACCTCCTGGTTTTGAAAACTCAAAATGTCCAGAACATGTTTTTAAACTGAAAAAATCTCTTTATGGTTTGAAACAAGCCCTTAGAGCTTGGTATGAAAGACTAAGTTCTTTTCTTCTGGAAAATGATTTTATCAGAGACAAAGTCGACTCTACTTTCTTCTGTAAAAACATCATAAACGACCTTATGATCCGTCAGATATATGTTGATGACATAATTTTTTATTCTACTAACCCCTCTGTCTGTCAAGAATTTTCTGAGCTAATGCAGGCTGAATTCGAAATGAGTCTGATGCAAGAACTAAAGTTCTTTCTAAGAATTCAAATCAATCAAACATCATATGCTACTTATGTATATCAAAGGAAATACATAAAAGACATTCTGAAGAAGTTTGAAATGTCAGAAAGCAAACCAGCAAAGACTCATATGCACCACACTTGCATTCTGGAGAAAGAAGAGGTAAGTCAAACAGTTTTTCAGAAACTCTATCGTGGTATGATATGTTCTCTTCTCTATCTGACTGCTACACATCCAACTATATTATTCAGCATTTGTCTCGGTGTCAGATTCCAGTCATATCCAAGGGAATCTCACTTATCTGCTGTTAAAAGAATCCTAAGGTATCTGAAAGGAACACCTAACCTAGGCCTGATGTATAAGAAAACATCAAAGTATAGGATTTCTGGGTATTATGATATAGATTACGCTAGAAACAGATTGGAACGTAAAAGCAAATCTGGGAACTGTCAGTTTCTGAGACGAAACCTCATCTCATGGGATAGCAAAAGACAATCAACAATTGCACTCTCAACTGCAGAAGAAAAATACATCTCAGTTTCACTATGCAGCACTCAGATGCTCTAGATGAAAAACCAACTTGAGGACTTTTAGATATATGAGAGTAACATCCCTATCTTTTGTGACAATACTGCTGCCATATGTTTAAGTAAGAACCCTATTTTACATTCCAGAGCGAAACACATAGAAATTAAATACCATTTTACCAGAGACTGTGTTCAGAAAGGGATAATAAGTTTAAAATTCATAGATACAAACCATAAATGGGCTAATATCTTCACAAAACCCTTAACTGAAGATAAAATTTCCTTCATTCTGAAACATTTAAACATGGAAGATTACCCATAATGATTCTAAACTCGTGCTTCTCTTCGGATCTGTTAAAAAGGCTTTGGTTTAATCATGTTGGTCATCTGGTTCTGGTTCAGATACTTCTACCAGTTAGACATTATCTGGATTAGAATCCCTCTAAATTAGAAACTCTTTGGTATTCTTGATGTCTGAAACATTAACATGTGGTTTCTCAAACGTGTGGCCTTGGATCTTCTAGACAAATGTCTAGCTTTGAACTCAAGAGCTAAATTGTTGATATCTCCTCGAGAAGTGTGCATATTTTTGAGATTAGACAACCATCATTAGCTGTAATTAATTCTCCCAAGCGTGTCAACTCAGATTTCTGAACTAATTAATTTTGGTGTTTCCTATTCTCCTTTAACATTGTCGTTTTCCATGCTACATGGTGTGTATATATTTTTTTCTTCACATTTCTCACTTTCACATTTTTCACTCACAAACCTATACAAATCCTCTTGTGCTCAAACTCTCTGCGAGTTCATCAACATTCTTCAATCTTCATCAACATTCAACAACAATCTTCATCTTCTCCAAATGGATTCTCAATAACAACAGGTCTACAACTACTCTCAACAAATGGAAGCAAATGAACAACTTGTTGAAGCTCCATAAAAAACCACTACTCAAACTGCTACAACCTCAACAACTTCTTATAAGGAACCCCACGTCCTTGATCGTCCCCCTCACATAAACCTTGCCATGCCTTTTGAAAAGCTGGAGGTTCTATGTGAATCACATGTGGACTTTGAAAACATGAAGTGAAACGGAGTTGATCTCACTGAAGATATGAAGAAACAACGCTGGGGAAATTACTTCTAGAGACTTTATGGTCCTATCTACACCTTCCTCATCAAAGAGTTATGGAGATTCGTAGACTATGATAACCATTACAGAGAAGTCAATTGCCAAACTTCTGGATATGGAGAGAACTAGGGGTAGAAGGATTTATAACATAAACCCTATGGCAAGATACATGTCCCAGGAGATTGTTCCCACTATTTTCAAACAAAACTCAGACAGGAAATCCTCCAAGAACAAGGAACTTCACCAGAATCTGAGGGTCAGGTTAAAGATCATTCTGGGTACCATCCACCACCGTCTAACTTCAAAATCTTTTGACTACATCAACACAGATCAGAAGTGCATCTTGCATTGCCTTCACAAGGGACTAAAGCTGAACCTGCCAGCGTTACTCTTCAGGTATCTGAGGGATTTTGTCAAGGATACAAGGAACCACATGAAGCCCAGAAACTACATCCTTCTAGGGAGGCTCATCTCTGACGTTCTGATCGAAAGTGGGCTAGTGGACCATCTAATATCCTACAACCTGATGGAAGATGTGACTGTAGATGTTGGCAAGCCTCTGAATGCCAGAAATCTAAAGAGCATGGGGGTCATTGAAAAAGTCTTAGTCAATCCAACTCTGGATACATCCTGGGATGCTCTGAAGGATCCACTACGCCAAAAACTGGAATAGACAGCACACCTTAGAGGGCGCTTTATTACAAAAGCGCACTCTAAAGTGAAGCGAAAAAATAAGGAGCGAACAACTGGAATAGACAGCGCACTTTAGATGGCGCTTTTGTAATAAAGCGCCCTCTAAGGTGAAGCGAAAAAATAAGGAGGAGATAGAGGGACAACAATACAGGGCGCTTTTTAGAAAGCGCCCTCTAAGGTTACCCTTAGAGGGCGCTTTTAAAAAAGCGCTCTATAAGTCCATGTGCATTTCCAGTTTATAAAGCGCTTTTGGAAAGCCTTAGAGAGTGCTTTCATAAGCGCCCTCTTAGGCCCCCTTTAGAGGGCGCTTTTTTTCCACAAGCGCCCTCTAAGGTCCCCTTTAGTAAACATTAAAATTATAACTTACTGCGCGTTTTGTTATTTCACTCTCTATTATTTTCGTTCTTTTTCACGTTAGGGTTCTCACTGCTACGATTTTCACTACTTCTAAGGCGTTCTCCTTCCACCTCTGTTAGATCTACGACGTTTCCTCCTTCTATTAATTCGTTGTTAGCTGTTCAATTTTGACACCATAGGTATTTTTCTAATCTTCATATTACTTGGTTTCTCTTCTGACATTCGCTATTGTTCATTTTTGGTTTCATTTTTCTTGGTTCATACATTTATTGAGTATTCTCAACAATAATTATTGTGTTGCAATGCTAGCAATGGAGGCTAGGCATTATGGGTTAAATTTTACCAACTGTTCCATTTGTTTCTCGATGTAGAAAAAGGAGGCAGCAATATCTAAAACACCTTCTACCAATCAAAGGTACACTATGCAGCTTATGAGTGTATTTATTCTAGCATACATAACGTAGCTAGTAACTTAAGAAGTTTAGGTATGGATGTTATTTGATAGAGTAAATTAGAGTCGACTATTCTTCTGTTAGCTTTCAGTTAAACCATTATACAATTCTACATATATATTTTCTAGTCAATGTTTATCTTTTGTAAAAACTATATGATGATATATAACTATGCTACAAATTAGTGCATACCACTAATGCTTAATGCATGTGTAAGACCCCAATTTTTGCCCTAAGATCCCTCATGGCATCATATCATATCATATCGTTGCCTCAAGGATCATTGTGCACCTTGCTTGCCTCTTAGTGGGTGGGTTATCATTTTTGGTGTGGTTCTTGATCACCAAGCATGTTTAGCATTTGTATATCATTGCTTTCCATTTTTTTACTAACCAAAAGTACAAAAATATTGTCATCTAACCATGTTACTTGCAGCTGAAGCAATCAACAGTCAATCAGTCAAGCAAGTCATTAAGCCATAGATGGTGGCCATTCTTGAAGAAGTTGGGCACCATGATCATTCATAAGAGGTTCATATGAGTTGTGACATCATTTTGAATCAAGATCTCAAGTGGTAGAGGCTTGGGATTCATCAAAGCATGGCTCAGTCAACCAAAACCATAGCAAAGTCAACTGTGGTCAACTGTGCATTTAATCAGGGATTTGAGAGTGTGAGATGGTTGGAAAGGTCTCATTCATGTCCATATAAGCCTCATATAACATGTCAAACATCATCATTGAGGAATTGGAGGTCAGACAAAAAGTTTCCCAAAATAGCAAGGACCTGTAATTTTCAACTGCCAAAAATGGAAAGGCCTTCTCCTCAAAATTACATCATCAAGCAAGCTTCAATTCAAAATTTGTCCAACATGAAAGTTGAAGATCTTGCTCTTGCCTTTCCAAAAAGTCCAAGAACACTCATTTCTCATTTGTGGTTGACAAGTTATGATCAAATCATTTTCAAAAAATCTTGAACTTCAAGGAGGCATAACTCTTGAACCATTTGGCCAAATTGTGTGATTCTTTTTTGAGCAAACTCCATTTGACATGTTTTATCATAATCCATCATCACATTTCATCAAAAATCATCACATCAAAAGTCCATTTTTCAAGTGACTTCATTTTAAATTTTGGTGGGAAATTTGAATTTTTGAAAAGGTGCATAATTTTCATGCCAAACCATTTCCAATTACTTCAAAACAGGTTTTGTGACTTGCTTCAACTGGTTTTCTACTATTCCATTGATCACACTTACATAAGGGCATTTTGGCATTTTACATAAGAGGTGCATTTTCACTAATCCAAGCTATTATTGTTAATCATGTTTAACAGTGGATTAAGAGGGACTATAAAGTGTTAATCATAACAGAAAATTGGGATCCACAATCACAATCTCAGATCCAATCTCAAATTTCTCTCAAATTCTCTCAAATCTTCTCAAAACTTTTTCTCATTTTTGATCGAATTTCTTGATTGTTCTTGCTTGCTTCTTGTTCTAAAATTCATCTGCAAGCATTGTTGTGTTGAATTGAAGCCAGATCGTGCATAATCCAGGCCTAAATCGCAGCTATTGAAGTAAGCTCATGTTCATGGCAGTTGGAGATTTCTTGAAGTTGGAGCATTGTTGAGCTAAAGCACCTCACTCATTCATCTTCTGGAGCTTCATAGATCATCTGTTTTCAATTTCCTGGCCTTGATTCGCACGAATTCCACACTGTCTCTCCAGCAAGGTTAGAATTCGATCTTTCCAATTGGTGAAATGCTTGTGTGCCTCTTGTAGATCGTGGAACATAGGTCATTCTGAAAGTTAAATCGTGTAATTTCGTTAAGTTTTGATGTAGTTATGCTGTTTTGAACTTGGATACATGAATCTTCCATGGCTCGATCCGTTTAACATGAGTAGAATTAGGTTAATTGAAAACTGGATATGTGATGTGTGATGTGTGATGATTCCATTGGTATGCTTCTCTTGGATTTCTGTGGAGTTTCGATTTTGAGATGATGAATCATGATGAACACTCAAGAACAGCTAGGGTTTACATTCCCAGGCCTGTTTTGATCTTCTCCCCGTGTTTCTGCATGCGCGTTTCTGTTTTTCCTCATGCGTTGGGCCACTTGTCTGCTTCTGATTGGGGGCTGCGTTTCTTTTAATGAAACGCAGCGTTTTGTGTAGGCGGCAATATTCAAATGTTGTGCTAAATTACAAGTTTGCCATTCGCGCCATTTAATTTCATTTTATTTCCAAATTTTATTTCATTTCATGATTAAACTTCAAAAAATCATAAATAATTCATGGAGCATCCAAATTGGTTGGGAATTTTTTGCATTCATCTCCATTTTTCATCTAGTTTTTTATAGGCATGATAACACAAGTTGTGCACGGTTGATTTTTAATTTGGTCCAATAGTTTTGATCATGTATGCTTTGTGCCTATGTTTTACCAATTTGCTTGTGAAATAATGATGGATGATCATATGAAGCTGAAATTTTATATGCATGATCTAGACTCACTCCTGGTCATTTTGGTATATGGTTTGCTAATTTTGCATTTCTGGATTGTGAGATATGATGTGATCTTTGAAGGTGTGACAATGTATGTCACACCATGTCTTGTTCATGTTCTTGATTTTAGTTTCCATGCTTATGCTATGCCAATTGCTCTGGATTTTTGCATGCTAATACTTAGGGATGTCTAGCTTGTTTGTGATTTTTCCTGGGATTTTTGAATGCATTTTCTATTTGTTTGAGAATTTTCCCTCTGTTTGGTCAATTGTGAATATTTTGAGAGTCATGATACCACATGATTTGTGAAATCCTTGTGGTTTGTTGGATGACTTTGAAATTTGGCATGTGTATTGTAGACATCTTAAAGATTTCCATGGCTTTGATCTCATTCATTTCTCATGTTTGATTCCTGTTTTATGATTGCATGAACTTGATACATGATTTGTGGTCTTGTATGAGCTTGTATGAATATGCTCTGACTTGTTGATTTTAATTGACTTGCTTCCCTTTATCCAAATGCTATGAAATTTGATGTGTTGCTCATTGAATGTGTTCTGGTTAAGCATGACTTTTCCTGGAATTTATTGAGCCATTTTGGTATTGATATACTTGTGTTCATTCTGTTTACATCATTGAGTTCTCAACTTGCCTAGCTTGACATGATTTGCTTATGAAATGCAATTGGTGAATAGTTTTGATGTGGGACCAGCTGGAATTTGTTCTTATTTGATAAATATTGATTTTGATCAAGTTTCATGTTCTGTTTTAAATTTTTCTCCCCCTTTGACCCTAGGCTTTGGCCTAAGGGTTTACTTCTCACATTTGAGTTTGATTTTCAGGTTTAAGAAGCAATTGCTTTAAGGAGATTAATTCAAGTTGATTGAGTTGGTTTACTTGATTGTGATGAACTAACTTGGTTTGTTTTGTAGGATGCTAACTCATTTGGTTTGAGTTTGTGCTTTGCATATGTGGTTGATTGTGTTGACTGTTGGTTCATATCTTGTCTGTTTTGACTTTGTGATTGGTATACTGATTATATTTGATTGATTTCAGGTACCATAGTCGCTTTAGTTCCTTTGAGAACTTGCTATTGCTTTGCTTTGCTTAAGCATTGAGGTAGAATCTCTTGTCTCCATGTAGTCTGGAAGACCTGGCTTGTTACTTAGCCAGGCAACTGTCTGAAGTCCTCCTTAAGAGGCAATGTTTGTGATTGTTTAACTTTATCCCCAAGCAGGTAAAGACCTCATATGAGGCAATTGGTAGACAAAAGAGATATGTAGCCTATCTCCTGCTATTCTGTGTGTCACTCACCTTGCTCACACCACATGTGTTGATGCATAGTGAGTAAAAGCCCAAGATCTATCGAGTCTTTAACTTGTGGAGAGAGTTCCAGCTTTCTGAACTCCCACACCTTCTGATATTCAATGCTCTCCCTGACCAGGGATAAGAGTGATGAGGCACACCCCTCTTATCCTTTCATCTGCTTCACCTTGGCTCTCAATGTCAAGGTTAAGAGCACCATTCACCCTATTCCAGTTGACTTCTTAGTCTAACCCTTTGATTGAGCCTAATTGTTTGGTTATAGTGGGTGCTAAATGACTTTGTTTGATTGATTGCTTGTTGCATTTGTACATGTTTGCTTGCATGCCTTTGTGCACTTATCATCATAAATTGTTCATTATTGCATGATCATCATTGCATATCTCTGTGATCCATGTTTGGTTTACCCATTGAGGACAACCATAAGTCCACTCATTGGCCATTGTTCATGTGATTTGGAAGGGATAAAGTGTAAGACCATTTCATTTGGCTACTTATGTCCATTGCTTTTGCTTGTTTGTTGTATGTGAGGATGCAATTATAAGTCCATGTTGTTGGCATTTGTATTCCTATGATCATCCTTTGGAGGTTGGTATAAGTCCAGATAGATTGGCATCCGACATCCAAGTTTTGTTTTACTTTAGGAGATTGGTGTAAATCCATTTATTGGTATCCGATATCCGCTTTTGCTTTTGTGAGATTGGAGTAAGACCATTTATTGGCTTCCGGTATCATTGTTTTGTTTTAGGAGATTGGTGTAAACCCATTTATTGGTATCCGGTATCCGCTTTTGTTTGTGAGATTGGTATAAGTCCATTGATGGCATCCGGTATCACCTTGCTTTTATTTGCTTACTTGCATTGTTGCCTATTCCTAAGGACACACTTGAATCATCTTCTATATGATTTTAAGAGGTGAACCTTTCTAAGAAGTTTTACATTCCATCATCCATACCCTCTTTGTTCTAAACCTTTTCACACTTTGCTCTCAAAAACTTTTGACTTGTTGTGCAAACATTCTCATCTCTTTCCAAGTTAGAAACCTGGACCATAAGTCCTTGACTTTTCAAACTTCACTTTCATAACACTTCTTTGAATCAATCTTAATCATACCTTGACCATATTTTGTGAATACTCATAATCAATTAACCTCACACATTCAATTGTTTTGTGGCTTTGTCCATTGTTAATATGTTTTCATACATTAGCCATAGGTTTCAATTACCATAGCGGTTGATGTAAATCTTACCTTATCCTTAGTGAGTCGATTGTAAGACTTCCGTACTGAAAACAGGGTTAACCCCTCTAGTACGTCGAAGCCGTCCTCGCATGGTGGATTGTTGATTCAGGTTGAGTTTTCTCCCATTGGTAATGAAAAACCTTAATGCTTGTGTTTTAAAATGAACTCACTAATTTTTGGAAATCTTTTAGCCGAACTACGGCGTTTTGATCCTTACCTTTGATGGAAGGTACATAGGCAACGGGTTCATCCGTTCAAACACAAAAACAATAAAAATTGTACATTCTTTTCTCATCATCCCATTCATGTTTGCACAATATGTCAAAAACAAATAAACATTTTTATACAACAAGTGTGAAAAGGGCTCCCTAGGAGTACCTAGGACGTGATGGGTGCCTAACACCTTCCCATTGCGTAATTTACCCCTTACCCAGATTCTCTGATCTTTTATTGGTTTTCTACGTGTAAAACTTCTTGGGTTTTTGTTCGCTTTTTAACCAGTCCTTAGGATAAATAAAAGTGCGGTGGCGACTCGATTCTTTGTATACTTTGCTTATGGTTTAATCAATAAATCATATAGCGACGAATACACCGCTACAGAAAAGTGGCGACTCTGTTGGGGAATAACATTAGACCTTCCCTGGTGGTTTTGCCTACTTTTCACCCTTGTTGTATGATATTTGTTTATGTGTTATTTGACATATTTTTGTACAATTTGGGATAACTGTATTGATTGTAATGTTTGAATTGCTTGATATACATTTGCTATTTGCTTTGGTGATCTCTGTGAGATGAGTTCTATACCCGAACTCGAGTGCACTCTAGGATAGGAGAATGGCGTAGTCTTGTTGACTGGTGTGGCGTATTCCTTAGCCAGTTGACTTGCGAGTCCATTCACTTGGTGGAGGTCATGTTAGATTAATAATGTCACACAAGTTATTTGTGGTTAGGCATTATTCTTTCAATCATGTGCCTTAGAAACCAAGGACCGTAGTTTACCAAACCCATCTTGGCCTATTTTTAGGACGTAGTGCGGAGGTCGTTTAGATGTAAGATCTGATGCGATTGTTACGCGATACTACACTCATAAGAGTCTCTCTTGAGAATATTTTTGGAATACGAGTATTCGTTCCTCCGATAATATCCGAAAGATGGGACGATGATTATGGGAACCTCTGGTAGAACATGTCTGGCAGGTTTAAACCCTAGTACACTCCTTTTGGGTGGTTCTTAACCAGGACTCCATGCTCGTGACTCTCAGCAAACCCGTGATTCGTGGTTGAGTCGTTCAAACATCGTTAATATCAATGGAACTTGGGCGTTGATAAGGTGTAAACCATAATCCGCCAAAATGGATGATTGATATTAAGGATGATTGAGCCGGTTCATGTACCGTTAATATCAATGGAACTTGGGTGTCGATAAGGTGAAAACCTAAATCCACCAAAATGGATGATTGATATTAGGGATACAATGAGCTTTCCCACGACCTTTGTTTGGTGTGCCTTGCTTGATCCTTGAGTGTGATTGTTGCATTCATGCATTCATCTGCATTCATGTCATCAGAAAAAAAAAATTCAAGGAACTTAAAAGGGTTATTTGCAAAATTTTCAGACATGGAAAGACCAAAAAGGCATACAAAGAAGTACGACTTTAGACAGCCCGATATGAAAGAGTTAAGGAATCTGACATCTTATGTATTAGATCCCTTGGTTGATGAGGGATTGATGAGTACTTTGGCTCAGTTTTATGATCCTCTGTATCACTCCTTCTCATTCCCGGACTTCCAGCTGTTGCCTACCTTGGAGGAGTATTCTCACCTTATTGGGATTCCGATTCTGGATCAGGTGCCGTTCAGTGGCCTAGAGAGTATTCCGACCGCTCGAGAGATTGCAGATTTGTTGCACATAGATGAAGCTTTGATTAAAGCTAACCTGACTACCAAAGGTGGAATTCAGGGTCTTCCGTCCGAGTTCCTCGTCGCTCAAGCTACCATCTATGGGAAGGCCATGAGTGAGGATGCCTTTGAGGCTTTGTTTGTGTTGCTCATCTATGGATTGGTGTTATTTCCCAACTTCGACAAATTCGTGGACATGAACGCCATTAGGATCTTCTCAGTCCTTAACCCCATTCCGACTTTGTTGGGTGATGCCTATTTCTCTTTGCATCTGAGAAATGCAAAAGGTGGAGGAGTTATTGTATGCTGTCTGCCTCTGCTGTACAAGTGGTTTATTTCGCACTTGCCACAGACTCTTGCTTTCAAGGAGAATAAGGGATGTCTACGGTGGTCTCAGAGACTCATGTTTCTCACTAATGATGATATCTCTTGGTATGATCGCGTGTATGATATCGTCCAGATCATTGACTATTGTGGTGAATTCCCTAATGTGCCTCTTCTTGGTACATGTGGTGGGATCAGCTACAATCCCATCCTCGCACGTCGTCAGCTTGGGTTCCCCCTAAAGGATAAACCTCATAACATTCTGTTAGAAGGTGTATTCTTTCAGGAGGGTAAAGATCCCCAAGGCCTGAAAGCCAGATTTGTCCGCGCTTGGCGCAAGATCTGCAAGAAGAGCAGAAATGAGCTAGGTCCGAAGAACTGCATTGCTTTGGAACCTTATACATCTTGGGTCAGACAAAGAGCTTCTGTATACCTTATGCCATATGATCATCCGAGACCTACACCGTTGGATATGGCTGGGCCTTCAACCCTCCCTACCCAACGTGTAGAGGAGTTGAGAGAAGAAGACCTTTCACGTGCTTGGATCCGTGAAAGAGAAGAGTTGCTTCAACAGCTGAAGGAGAAGGACGCTCTGATTGAATTTCTCGAGCACCGGGTAATCGACGATCCGAACGACACTTGGACTTCTCTACTTCCTCAGTCTTCCAAATTCTGGAAGAGGAAGTATGATCGGCTCGCAAAGGAGAAAGCATATATGGAAGCTGCCTATGAGAGAGAGATCAAGAAGCTGTGTACTTCTCGTCTTCCAACATCCCGAGCTTCTAGGGATCCATAGGATGCTATTTTCCTTTTCTCTTTGTAATATGATCAAAAATGTTGTACTTCTTTGTCTCGATTATATTGAATGAGATATTTTCCATATGATAATAAATGCTTAAAAAATTTAAATCTGCAAATAATACCCTAAGGGTTCCTTGAAAATAAAACAAAGCACATGCACTAGCATTTCATGCATCATTTTGCATAAGCAGGTACCTTGTTTCTGGTCTTCTTGCCCTAACTTTGTGCTCTTCATTTATTTTGAAGACAAGCTGACTCACCGGTACTATACTCGAGCCAATTCTGCAAGAGTTATGGATCAGCTAGAACAAGAGAACCGTGAATTGAAAGAAGAGGTCGCCAGACTTGGCGCTTTGATGGAGCAACTTCTTGCTGCTCAGAATCAACATGCTCAACCGCCTGCAGCTCCTATCCAGAGGACAGTTGTCTCAGAGATTGTGACTCCGACAGTGCCAGTCAGTGCTCATTTCGCGTCTCACGCCATGCCAGCCGGGTTCCCTTGGGGCATGCCTCCGGGTTTCATGCCGGATATTCCTGCTCCAACCTTTGCTCACATGCCGACATCTAGCCCGGTCCCTGTTGCTGCTCCTCCTGTCGTGCATACCATGCCGAGGGTAGACGACACCATCTATCATTCCGAGCCGTCTGAGGGCCCGGACGTTAATGAGAAGATGGACGCTATGAACGACCAATTCCTTGAGCTAAGGAAGGAATTGAAGACCCTCAGAGGTAAAGATTTGTTTGGCAAGTCTGCTGCCGAGCTATGCCTTGTTCCTGGAGTTAAGATACCGATCAAATTCAAAGTGCCTAACTTTGAAAAATATAAGGGGAACACCTGTCCACTGGCTCACCTGGTCATGTACGCTAGGAAGATGTCAACCCAAACGGATAATGATCAGCTTCTGATCCATTATTTTCAAGACAGTCTGTCCGGTGCTGCGCTCAGATGGTACATGAGTATGGACAGTGCTAATATCCGATCCTTCAACGATCTTGGCGAAGCCTTCGTCAAGCAGTATAAGTACAACATTGATATGGCGCCTGACCGTGATCAGCTCAGGGCCATGTCTCAGAAGGACAAGGAAACATTCAAGGAGTACGCCCAGAGGTGGCGAGAGCTGGCTGCTCAGGTTACTCCACCGCTGGAGGAGAAAGAGATGACTAAGATCTTCTTAAAGACTCTTAGCTCATTCTATTACGAGCGGATGGTAGCAAGTGCTCCCTCTGATTTCACCGAGATGGTGAACATGGGGATGCGACTTGAAGAAGGTGTCCGTGAAGGACGTTTGGCAAAGGATGAGAGCTCTTCTTCTAAACGGTATGGGGCGTTTAAGAAGAAGGATGGGGAGGCACATGCTGTGCAATCCCATGCCAAGCATAGAAGACCCTCTGTTCAGAGGAAGCCAGCACGGCGCAACAGCAATCAGCACCAGGTGGCTCATATAGCACCTGTATTCAGAGACAGTGCTCAATACCAGCAACCTCAACCTCAGTATCAACAACAGCAGCGTCCACAGCAACAGGCTTATCAGCCTCGTGGAAGTACGACCAACCAAGCTAATTTGAATTATGATAGGAAGAAGATCAGCTTTGATCCAATTCCTATGTCATATGCAGAGCTTTATCCTTCCTTGTTGGAAAGGAAGTTGGTTAGTCCCAGGGATCCTCCTGCCGTGCCTGCAAATCCCCAATGGTGGTATAAACCAGACCAACACTGTGTTTATCATTCCGGTGCTCCGGGTCATAACATTGAAAACTGCTACCCACTGAAGACTAAGGTTCAAGACCTTATGAGATGTGGAATTTTGAGCTTTGAAGATTCAGGCCCGAATGTTACCAAGAACCCATTGCCCGCGCATGGGAAATCTGTGAATATGGTCCAGGGGTGCCCTGGCAAATACAAGGTCAAATATGTCAGCCATATTAGACAGTCGCTGGTCGAATTACATCGGTTGCTATGTCAGTACAGCCACATGGAGCATGACCACGACAAGTGCCGCATCTGCTCGGTCAACCGTTTGGGTTGTAACCAAGTACGAAGAGAACTTCAAGAATTGCTGGATGAGGGAACCATTGAGATCCTCCAGAATCGCAATGTTGATAAGGATGAACCGGAGGTTAATGTGATATCTCCTGTGTTCAATTTGCCCGAGCCTGTTGTTATTCGTTATGATAGCAGCAAGCCGAAGGTCTCTCCGTCTTTGGTGATCAAGCCTGCAGGTCCTGTGCCTTATTCTTCAAATAGAGCTGTGCCGTTCAGGTATAATCCTGTTGCTGTGCAAGATGGGGTAGAAGTGCCTTTGCCTTCAACGTCTGTGACCAATATTGCTGATGTGAGTGGGTTGACCCGTAGTGGTCGAGTATTCTCTGCCCCTCCCAAGGCTCCTGCTGTTTTTAATTCTGTTGAGCGTCCGGTTGGGACTGCTGTGAATATTCAGAATCCGGCACCTGTTGCCCAACCCTCCTCTGTACCAAAGACTCCTGCTTCTTCAGTTGGCCATAGTGGCATTATGAATGAAGAATCTGATGAGATGTTGAAGCTCATCAAGAAGAGTGAGTACAATGTTGTAGACCAGCTTCTACAAACGCCATCCAAGATCTCCGTGTTATCTCTGATGTTGAATTCAGAACCCCATAGGGAGGCTCTGCAGAAGATTTTGGATCTGGCGTATGTTGATCACGACGTCACGATCGAGCAGTTTGACAGTATCGTTGCAAACATCACCGCTTGCAACACTTTGAGTTTTTGTGACGCTGATCTCCCTGAGGAGGGAAGAGACCACAACATGGCTTTACACATCTCCCTGAATTGCAAATCTGATGCCATGTCCAACGTGCTGGTGGACACTGGATCGTTCTTAAATGTATTGCCAAAATCCACACTCTCGAAGTTGTCATATCAAGGTCCTCCTATGAGGCAGAGTGGTGTTGTTGTGAAGGCATTTGATGGGTCGCGTAAAACGGTGATTGGGGAAGTTGATCTTCCAATCAAAATTGGACCTAGTGATTTCCAAGTTACCTTCCAAGTGATGGATATCCACCCATCTTATAGCTGTCTCTTAGGCAGACCATGGATTCACGAGGCTGGCGCCGTGACATCCACCCTACACCAGAAGCTGAAATTTGTCAAGAACAAGAAACTGGTCGTGGTAGGGGGAGAAAAGGCTCTCCTGGTTAGCCACCTATCTTCTTTCTCGTATATTGACGCTGAGGATGAAGTTGGAACGCCGTTCCAAGCTTTATCTATTGATGAACCAATTGAGAAGAAGTCTCCTTCATTTTCTTCCTATAAAGATGCGAAACTGGCCATTGAATGTGGTGCAGTAGCTGGTTTAGGGAAGGTGATCGAGCTTGAAGACAATAGATCCCGGGCTGGCATTGGTTACTGTTCTGGGGCATTTAATGAGTAGGGTTTATTCACGAGTGGAGGATTCATCCATGACGATCAACCTGAGGAAGAGGCTGCTGCTATCTTAGAAGAGGATGCAGAGGATCTGAACAATTTCGTCATACCTGGTGGTGTCTGCCACAATTGGGTCGCTGTAGATGTTCCTACAGTCATCCATAGATCAGAGTAATTGTTCACTTTGTTTGAAACCCTTCTCCCATGCCAAAGGGAGAAGTGATGACATTGTTGGCAGCATTTAATACAATGATGTTTTCATTCAATTAATGCATTGTTAAACATTTGTTTTTCCATTTGTTTTCACTTTTTGCTTTTGCATGAAATCAGTGATCACAAAAAACCCATAAAAACAAGAATAAGAGCAAACATTTTTTCATCTGCATAAGGATTTGTTTGTTTAAATTCTAAAGTTTTTCATTAACCAAAATCATTATGCAGGTTGATCCTAAAACCCATTGAACATAATGATCCAACGCCATCTCCCAATTTTGAATTCCCTGTATTAAGGGCAGAGGAAGATGATGTTGAAGGAATTCCTGATGAGATTTCCCGTCTCCTTGAGCACGAGAAGAAGATCATTCATCCGCACCTTGAAGATTTGGAAACCGTCAACTTGGGGTCTGAGGATTGTATTCGTCTGGTGAAGATTGGGGCACTTCTTGAAGAGTCTGTCAAGAAGGATTTGATTGAATTGCTACGAGAATATTCAGATATCTTCGCTTGGTCATATGAAGACATGCCGGGTCTAGATACAGATATTGTGCAACATTTCCTGCCTTTAAAGCCTGAGTGCGTGCCTGTGAAGCAGAAGCTCAGAAGAACTCATCCTGATATGGCAGTGAAGATCAAAGAGGAAGTTCAGAAGCAAATTGATGCGGGGTTTCTGGTGACTTCTACATATCCTCAATGGGTGGCCAATATTGTGCCTGTTCCTAAGAAGGATGGAAAAGTCCGTATGTGCGTTGATTACAGAGATTTGAATAAAGCTAGTCCGAAAGATGATTTTCCTCTACCACACATTGATATGTTGGTAGACAATACAGCTAAATTCAAAGTCTTTTCCTTTATGGACGGATTTTCCGGATATAATCAAATCAAAATGGCACCCGAAGATATGGAGAAGACAACATTCATCACACCTTGGGGAACATTCTGTTATCGAGTGATGCCCTTCGGTTTGAAGAACGCCGGAGCCACGTATCAACGAGCCATGACTACCTTGTTTCATGATATGATGCACAAGGAGATAGAGGTCTATGTTGATGATATGATTGCTAAGTCCCGAACGGAAGTTGAACATGTTGAGCATTTGTTGAAGCTTTTTCAGCGTCTGAGGAAGTTTAGACTTCGCCTGAATCCGAACAAATGTACATTTGGAGTCTGTTCCGGCAAGTTATTGGGTTTCGTTGTCAGCGAGAGAGGTATTGAGGTTGATCCTACCAAGGTCAAAGCAATACAAGAGATGCCTGCACCCAAAACTGAAAAGCAAGTCCGAGGTTTTCTTGGCCGCTTGAACTACATTTCCAGATTTATATCCCACATGACTGCCACATGTGCGCCTATATTCAAGCTCCTTCGGAAAGATCAGTCTCACGATTGGACCGAGGATTGCCAGAAAGCTTTCGACAGTATCAAGGAATATCTGTCCGAACCTCCGATCTTGTCTCCGCCTGTGGAAGGAAGACCTCTGATCATGTATTTGACTGTGCTTGAAGACTCTATGGGTTGTGTCCTCGGTCAGCAAGATGAATCAGGGAAGAAAGAATCTGCTATATACTACCTCAGTAAGAAGTTTACTGATTGTGAGTCTCGGTACTCTATGCTTGAGAAGACGTGCTGTGCTTTGGCTTGGGCTGCTAAGCGTTTGCGCCAGTACATGATAAATCATACAACTTGGTTGATATCCCGAATGGATCCAATCAAGTATATTTTCGAGAAGCCTACTTTAACTGGGAGGATTTCCCGTTGGCAGATGTTGTTGTCTGAGTATGATATCGAGTATCGAGCTCAGAAAGCTATCAAAGGTAGTATCTTGGCTGACCATTTAGCGCACCAGCCGATTGAAGATCATCAGGCAGTTCAGTATGACTTCCCTGACGAGGAGATTCTGTATTTGAAAATGAAAGTTTGTGATGAGCCTACACTTGATGAAGGTCCAGAACCTGGTTCCAGATGGACGATGGTGTTTGATGGCGCTGTAAATCAATACGGAAATGGAATTGGGGCAGTAATCATTACTCCTCATGGCACACATATTCCGCTTACAGCAAGGCTAACTTTCAAATGCACGAATAATATGGCTGAGTACGAGGCCTGCATTATGGGACTTGAAGAATGTATTGATTTGAGAATCAAACATCTTGATGTGTATGGTGATTCGGCCCTGGTTGTCAATCAGATCAAGGGTGAATGGGAGACGAATCAGCCAAGTCTCATTCCATACAGAGATTATGCAAGAAGAATTTCAACTTTCTTTACAGAAGTTGATTTTCATCACATTCCTCGAGAGGATAATCGGATGGCAGATGCTCTTGCTACGCTTGCCTCAATGATTGTTGTGAAATATTGGAATGAAGTTCCCAATATTGTCGTGATGCGCTTGGACAGACCAGCTCACGTATTTGCAGTCGAAGAAGTGAATGATGACAAGCCTTGGTATTTCGATATCAAGAATTTCCTCCAGAACCAGGTCTACCCGCCTGGGGCATCTGTGAAAGATAGGAAAACTTTGAGAAGGTTGTCAGGCAGTTTCTACCTCAGTGGTGAAGTGTTGTATAAGAGAAATTTTGACATGGTTTTGCTCAGATGCGTGGATAGACACGAAGCAAACCTGTTGATGACTGAGGTCCATGAGGGTTCATTTGGTACTCATTCCAATGGACATGCCATGGTAAGAAAGATGCTGAGAGCAGGCTACTATTGGTTGACAATGGAGTCTGACTGCTGCAAATATGCGAAGAAATGCCACAAGTGTCAGATTTACGCGGATAAGATTCATATTCCTCCAACACTTCTGAATGCAATTTCATCACCATGGCCTTTCTCTATGTGGGGAATCGACATGATCGGCATGATTGAACCGAAGGCGTCCAATGGACACAGGTTTATTCTCGTAGCAATTGACTACTTCACCAAATAGGTTGAGGCCGCTTCGTATGCGAACGTGACCAGACAGGTGGTTGTGAAGTTTATCAAGAACCAGCTGATTTGCCTTTATGGTGTGCCAGATAAGATCATTACTGATAATGGATCTAATCTGAATAATAAGATGATGGATGAGTTGTGCGCTGAATTCAAGATTGCACACCATAATTCCTCTCCCTACAGACCCAAGATGAATGGGGCTGTTGAAGCTGCTAATAAGAATATCAAGAAGATCATCCAGAAGATGACAGTCACATACAAAGATTGGCATGAGATGCTGCCATTTGCTTTGCATGGTTATCGTACGTCTGTACGCACTTCAACAGGGGCAACCCCTTTCTCTCTTGTTTACGGCATGGAGGTTGTTCTCCCAGTAGAGGTGGAGATCCCATCAATGAGAGTCTTGATGGAAGCCAAGTTGACTGATGCTGAATGGATTCAAAGTCGTTATGACCAACTGAATTTGATTGAAGAGAAGCGATTAACTGCCATGTGCCATGGTCAGTTATATCAGCAGAGAATGAAGAAAGCATTCGATAAGAAGGTCAAGCCTCGTGTGTTCCGAGAAGGTGACCTTGTGCTCAAGAAAGTCTTGTCTTTCGTGCCCGATTCCAGGGGCAAGTGGACTCCAAACTATGAGGGTCCATATGTTGTTAAGAGAGCCTTTTCAGGCGGTGCTTTGATACTTACAACAATGGATGGGGAGGATTTCACTCGTCCTGTGAATTCAGATGCAGTCAAGAAATACTTTGCCTAAAAAAAAGTATATGCAAATGAAAAACAGAATTGCTCGCTAAGTTGAAAACCCGAAAGGGCGGCTTAAGCAAAAATGAGCGTCTCGGTGGAGAACCCGAAAGGGCAATCCAGGCAAAAATTAGAGACTTGAAAAAAAGGTATATTTGCATCCCGCTAGATTGAGTACCTCACCCTGGGGCAATCTAGGCAAAAATTAGGGATTCGGCAAGTAACTGCATCCTGACAAGACTTTCTGTTCTACAGCTGTCTGTTTGTCAAAGATTCTCGATTCGTCGTCAACTGAAGTTTCGCATACATCGAGATTCAAATTGGTAGAGAAAGGATCATTATGTTCAATGTAGCCCTCTTCCAATATATATCACTGATTTCAAATTTGTACAGATCTATGGAGTCTTGCCATTTGCAGGCTACCATTCCATCAAATCAATTTGAGCTTTTTTTATCCAATTATTTGCATTCTTATTTGTTTCAATTCAACAAATGTTTTGCATGTTTTAATTGATAAAATATCATTGTTTTAAACAAAGAATTTTTCAAAATTGTTGTTTTTAACAAAGTGAACATTCACAATGATGAAAGGATACTTAAGAATGTCTCAGTGCTCTCCCGAGGGTGGCATGATTTCCAACAAGTAAGACATGTGTTCATATTCCTGGCTTGGTTGTATCCTCTTTCTCCTGCTTCGTTGTTGGGGTTGTTCCCCAGGCAGAGTTGTTGGTGGGGTTGTTCCCCAGTATAGTCGCAAGCAGAGATGTTGTTGAAGACTTCGTTTTCTTCTCCAACAGTAGTCTCTCCCCAGTGCAGTCGCTAGGGGAGTTGTTGTGTCTCTCCTCAGCATGGTTGCTTTCCATTTTTCCCAGCTTAGTCTGCAGAATGGTTGTTGTGGCAGTTTCTGCCTGTTGAAAACTCTTTCAATCCCCAGTAGGGCCGGTTGGTGGCTCTAGCATCCCAAAGGTTGGAGTGATTTCCTGATTTGCTTGTGATCCCAGTAGAGTAGCTTATTCTACTTGCGTGATCCGTCGGATGTATGTTCTCCCCGAGTAGAGTGGCGTGTCGCAGAATCTACTTGTGTGGTGCTTTCTCCTTCAATGGTTTGTTCCCTAGAAGGATAGTTGACAGCTTTCCCCAGTAGAGTTGATTGTGCAGTTAGATTCTACTCGGATGGTTCTCCTGCCGTGGGTTGTTCCCCGGTGGAGTTATGTGGAGTCGCTTTCGTAGCAGTGAGCTCTTGTTCCCCTGCAGATATTTTGGGACTTCTCCCGCCTCCCCAACAGATTTGTCTTTGTGGTCGTTGTTGCCTGTTGTGACTTTCTGCTCCAGTTGGGTTGATTGTTGATCCGTTACTCAGAGATTATGTGATATCTCTTGTTTTGCCTCCCGCAGATCTTTGCTTTTTAGCATGTGGATCTCCGCAGATTGGCATTCCAGTTGGTTTTCCCCTGGAAGTATAGTACCGGGCGTGTGATTCCCGAACCTGTTGTGTTAGATATGTCTGTTTTGTCAGCACTCATCAAACATAAATTACGCATATTCATGCATATTCATAAAACATTCAGATATTCATGTTGCATTTTTTGCCATATATCTCTTGATTGTTGTTCTCCTGCTATGGGTGATATAGATCTCTTTATAGATCTCCCTAAGCAGATGTCGGGTGTTTAAATCTCTCCATATAGAGTCAGCCCCATAAGCAGAAAGTGTCTGCCTTTTCCTTCTGCAGTTCCCCACTGAGATTATCCTCGTGGATGACGGTTTCTTCTGTTTCCTCCCAACACATATATTGGGATGAATTGTTCTTTTTGAGTTATATCCTCATAGGACGAGTCTTGATTCAGTCTGTCTTTTCGGATTAATCCCGAATTGGCATTTGTCAACCTGTTCTTGTACTTCCCTGTGGAATAAATGAATGAACTGCCCAGTAACCGACAATAATTCTTTTATCCCCAGCGGAACTTTTTTGGGCCCCTACCCTTATACCGGTAGGTGTAAGTCCTATGTTCCTTCGTCTTGATGGAATTTGTGGTTATACACCTTTTATTCCTCAGCAAGAGTTGTTGGTCTTCTACCCAGTAGTCGGTAGTCGTAAATCCTGTTTGCCGGCTCTCCAGCAGAGTTTGTGGTTTGTTATAAACCCTATTTGTTGTTTCCCGTGCGGATTTGTGATTCGTTCCATCCCCATGCGGAGTTGTTGGTTTTCTACCCAGCATTCGGTAGATGTAAACCCTAATTTGTGTGTATTCCCACCAGAGTATGGCTACTACCCCGTATTCGGTAGTTTGTAAGTCCTATCTCTTTTCCCCTAGCAGAGGTAACCGTTGTGGTTCGTTCTGGCTGATGGTGGATTTTTGTGCTGTTGTGGTTTTATCCCCAACAGAGTTGGTGTCTCCCTGTGGTATAAGTTGAATAAGTGCTCAGTATTTGGCCTTCATTCACCCTCTCCCCAGTGGAGTCTGTGGTCTTCTACCCCGTATTCGGTAGTTGTAAATCCCATGTTTTGGTTGTTCTCCCCCATCGGAGTTTTGTACCTTGTGGTACAGTTGGATAATTGCCGGATGCTTGCAATTTTATCCCAGCTGAGTCTTTGGTTGTCTACCCAGTAGTCGGTAGTGGTAAACCTCTTGTTTCCTCAGCCAGATTTTTGGTATTCTACCCCGTATTCGGTAGTTGTAAACCCTAATTTCTCTCCTTTGCAGAGTTAACCTTGTTGTTCATCCCAACCGATGATGGTTACTCTTTGTGGTTATCTTCATTCAATATTTGATGTTGATATTCCTCCCTTTGCTTGTGGATAATTGCCGGTTGCTAGCAATTGTATCCCCAGCAAGTTGTCTTCTGGATAATTGCCGTATGCTTGCAATTTTATCCATTGAAGTCACCAGTGGGTCCTTTCACCATTTGCTAGTGATTTGTTCCCCGGAATATTGATTGACTATCAATATACCCCTAGCTAGTCTTTGTGGATAATTGATGTTCATGCAATTCATCCTCAGCAGATCGCCTTTCATTTACCCATTTGCTTGGTAATGATTGTTGCTCCCTTTGATTGGTCATCATTATATACCTAGTTTTGGTATCCCGATGCCTTTCTTTTCGGTCGATTTATTCTTTGTTAACCCAGTAGCCGGTTGTGGATAATCTTCCATGCGAGTATGTTATCCACGTTCTGACGGTAATGGATAATATGTCTCATGCGCTCTTCAGTTGAAGCCTTTTGTGTTTCCCTAGTTGAGTAAGATTCGTTATTTCCCTTTTTGCGGAATCGAATGTTTTGTTGTGTTTTGGATAATTGCCGGATGCTTGCAATTTATCCCCTTTGAGTTGTCTTTCGTTTACTCGGATGCTTGGTATCGATTGTCTCTCTTTTTGGTTAGTCACCTATTATATACTTCGGTATCTCTGGTGTCTTTTCCTTTCGATTATATTATTCACGGTCTGCCGGTAATGAATAATATGTCTCTTTCACTCTTTGGTTGGAATCCTTTGTTGATCTTCCCCAATAGAGCAAGTTTCGTATTCTTTGTAGAATCGAATATCCATCCTCTAACCAGTTTGTGTTTCGGATGATGAGTGTTTTGGCATATATACCAATCCACGTTTTCGGTAAATCACCTATTATATACCTCAGTATCTCTGGTGTTTCCTACCATGCGAGAATATTATCTATGTTCTGACGGTAATAGATAATATATCTCATGCGAGTATTCTATCCACGTTCTGACGGTAATGGATATTATATCTCATGCACTCTTTGGGTTTGTGTCCCCAGTTGAGTAAGATTCGTTTTCCCGTTGTGGATTCGGATGTCCATCCTGTAAGTCGATTTGCTTTTTCAAGCCCTCCTTTCGGATGATGAGTGTCTTGGCATATATACCAATTCACGTTTCGGTCGGTCACCTATTATATACCTCGGTATCCCTGGTGTTCCTTCCTTTCTGCTCCCTATTATGACCTTGATCCCTTGCGGAGTCAGATTTTCCTGAGTTTATGTACCTTTTTCAGGTCTTTCTCAGATGTTTGGTTGATTGATATCTCTCACCCTCATACCGGTCTTAGATATTCATTCTTCCTGAGTTTGTTGCCCTTATACCGGTAACATCTCATCCTTGGCTTCCCCTGGAGAGTCTTTTTCTAGATTTCCCCAGCGGAGTTGTATTGCTATTTGTGTTGCTGTATTGGTGTTATCCCCAGTACATGCATTTTGTGAGTCAGCTTGAGTCTTTCCAATAGATGTGTCTTCCTTTGGAAATTCGTCTGTTCCCCAGTGTGAGTCCTTTACGTCCCCAGTAAAGTTTCCAATCTGTTTTCTGTTTCCCTTAAATCAGAGTCGTGTCATGCTCACGCATGTCTTTTCTCTTATCCCCAATAAGAGTCTCCATGAGAGTCTTGTTAATGTCTCTGTTCCTGGTGAGTGTATTACTCCGATGGATCGTCTTTTCTTCTGTGTGAACTAGATCCCCACAGAGTTTGTGTCTTTTGCATGCATACATTTGCATCATGAGGTCTCTTAGGGACCAAAATTTGTCTCATTACTGTTATTTAAGCCCATTCTACCGCGTCGATATGAAGATTTCTAAACTTCACTTCTCCGGCTAGAATGACCTTAAATAGGGGCATCTGTAAGACCCCAATTTTTGCCCTAAGATCCCTCATGGCATCATATCATATCATATCGTTGCCTCAAGGATCATTGTGCACCTTGCTTGCCTCTTAGTGGGTGGGTTATCATTTTTGGTGTGGTTCTTGATCACCAAGCATGTTTAGCATTTGTATATCATTGCTTTCCATTTGTTTACTAACCAAAAGTACAAAAATATTGTCATTTAACCATGTTACTTGCAGCTGAAGCAATCAACAGTCAATCAGTCAAGCAAGTCATTAAGCCATAGATGGTGGCCATTCTTTAAGAAGTTGGGCACCATGATCATTCATAAGAGGTTCATATGAGTTGTGACATCATTTTGAATCAAGATCTCAAGTGGTAGAGGCTTGGGATTCATCAAAGCATGGCTCAGTCAACCAAAACCCTAGCAAAGTCAACTGTGGTCAACTGTGCATTTAATCAGGGATTTGAGGGTGTGAGATGGTTGGAAAGGTCTCATTCATGTCCATACAAGCCTCATATAACATGTCAAACATCATCATTGAGGAATTGGAGGTCAGACAAAAAGTTTCCCAAAATAGCAAGGACCTGTGATTTTCAACTGCCAAAAATGGAAAGGCCTTCTCCTCAAAATTACATCATCAAGCAAGCTTCAAGTCAAAATTTGTCCAACATGAAAGTTGAAGATCTTGCTCTTGCCTTTCCAAAAAGTCCAAGAACACTCATTTCTCATTTGTGGTTGACAAGTTATGATCAAATCATTTTCAAGAAATCTTGAACTTCAAGGAGGCATAACTCTTGAACCATTTGGCCAAATTGTGTGATTCTTTTTTGAGCAAACTCCATTTGACATGTTTTATCATAATCCATCATCACATTTCATCAAAAATCATCACATGAAAAGTCCATTTTTCAAGTGACTTCATTTTAAATTTTGGTGGAAATTTTGAATTTTTGAAAAGGTGCATAATTTTCATGCCAAACCATTTCCAATCACTTCAAAACAGGTTTTGTGACTTGCTTCAACTGGTTTTCTACTATTCCATTGATCACACTTACATAAGGGCATTTTGGCATTTTACATAAGAGGTGCATTTTCACTAATCCAAGCTATTATTGCTAATCATGTTTAACAGTGGATTAAGAGGGACTATAAAGTGTTAATCATAATAGAAAATTGGGATCCACAATCACAATCTCAGATCCAATCTCAAATTTCTCTCAAATTCTCTCAAATCTTCTCAAAACTTTTTCTCATTTTTGATCGAATTTCTTGACTGCTTCTTGTTCTAACATTCATCTGCAAGCATTGTTGTGTTGAATTGAAGCCAGATCGTGCATAATCCAGGCCTAAATCGCAGCTGTTGAAGTAAGCTCATGTTCATGGCAGTTGGAGATTTCTTGAAGTTGGAGCATTGTTGAGCTAAAGCACCTCACTCATTCATCTTCTGGAGCTTCATAGATCATCTGTTTTCAATTTCCTGGCCTTGATTCGCACGAATTCCACACTGTCTCTCCAGCAAGGTTAGAATTCGATCTTTCCAATTGGTGAAATGCTTGTGTGCCTCTTGTAGATCGTGGAACATAGGTCATTCTGAAAGTTAAATCGTGTAATTTCGTTAAGTTTTGATGTAGTTATGCTGTTTTGAACTTGGATACATGAATCTTCCATGGCTCGATCCGTTTAACATGAGTAGAATTAGGTTAATTGAAAACTGGATATGTGATGTGTGATGTGTGATGATTCCATTGGTATGCTTCTCTTGGATTTCTGTGGAGTTTCGATTTTGAGATGATGAATCATGATGAACACTCAAGAACAGCTAGGGTTTACATTCCCAGGCCTGTTTTGATCTTCTCCCCGTGTTTCTGCATGCGCGTTTCTGTTTTTCCTCATGCGTTGGGCCACTTGTCCGCTTCTGATTGGGGGCTGCGTTTCTTTTAATGAAACACAGCGTTTTGTGTAGGCGGCAATATTCAAATGTTGTGCTAAATTACAAGTTTGCCATTCGCGCCATTTAATTTCATTTTATTTCCAAATTTTATTTCATTTCATGATTAAACTTCAAAAAATCATAAATAATTCATGGAGCATCCAAATTGGTTGGGAATTTTTTGCATTCATCTCCATTTTTCATATAGTTTTTTATAGGCATGATAACACAAGTTGTGCACGGTTGATTTTTAATTTGGTCCAATAGTTTTGATCATGTATGCTTTGTGCCTATGTTTTACCAATTTGCTTGTGAAATAATGATGGATGATCATATGAAGCTGAAATTTTATATGCATGATCTAGACTCACTCCTGGTCATTTTGGTATATGGTTTGCTAATTTTGCATTTCTAGATTGTGAGATATGATAGGATCTTTGAAGGTGTGACAATGTATGTCACACCATGTCTTGTTCATGTTCTTGATTTTAATTTCCATGCTTATGCTATGCCAATTCCTCTGGATTTTTGCATGCTAATACTTAGGGATGTCTAGTTTGTTTGTGATTTTTCCTGGGATTTTTGAATGCGTTTTCTATTTGTTTGAGAATTTTCCCTCTGTTTGGTCAATTGTGAATATTTTGAGAGTCATGATATCACATGATTTGTGAAATCCTTGTGGTTTGTTGGATGACTTTGAAATTTGGCATGTGTATTGTAGACATCTTAAAGATTTCCATGGCTTTGATCTCATTCATTTCTCATGTTCGATTCCTGTTTTATGATTGCATGAACTTGGTACATGATTTGTGGTCTTGTATGAGCTTGTATGAATATGCTCTGACTTGTTGATTTTAATTGACTTGCTTCCCTTTATCCAAATGCTATGAAATTTGATGTGTTGCTCATTGAATGTGTTCTGGTTAAGCATGATTTTTCCTGGAATTTATTGAGCCATTTTGGTATTGATATACTTGTGTTCATTCTCTTTACATCATTGAGTTCTCAACTTGCCTAGCTTGACATGATTTGCTTATGAAATGCAATTGGTGAATAGTTTTGATGTGGGACCAGCTGGAATTTGTTCTTATTTGATAAATATTGATTTTGATCAAGTTTCATGTTCTGTTTTAAATTTCTCTCCCCCTTTGACCCTAGGCTTTGGCCTAAGGGTTTACTTCTCACATTTGAGTTTGATTTTCAAGTTTAAGAAGCAATTGCTTTAAGGAGATTAATTCAAGTTGATTGAGTTGGTTTACTTGATTGTGATGAACTAACTTGGTTTGTTTTGTAGGATGCTAACTCATTTGGTTTGAGTTTGTGCTTTGCATATGTGGTTGATTGTGTTGACTGTTGGTTCATATCTTGTCTGTTTTGACTTTGTGATTGGTATACTGATTATATTTGATTGATTTCAGGTACCATAGTCGCTTTAGTTCCTTTGAGAACTTGCTATTGCTTTGCTTTGCTTAAGCATTGAGGTAGAATCTCTTGTCTCCATGTAGTCTGGAAGACCTGGCTTGTTACTTAGCCAGGCAACTGTCTGAAGTCCTCCTTAAGAGGCAATGTTTGTGATTGTTTAAATTTGTCCCCAAGCAGGTAAAGACCTCATATGAGGCAATTGGTAGACAAAAGAGATATGTAGCCTATCTCCTACTATTCTGTGTGTCACTCACCTTGCTCACACCACATGTGTTGATGCATAGTGAGTAAAAGCCCAAGATCTATCGAGTCTTTAACTTGTGGTGAGAGTTCCAGCTTTCTGAACTCCCACACCTTCTGATATTCAATGCTCTCCCTGACCAGGGATAAGAGTGATGAGACACACCCCTCTTATCCTTTCATCTGCTTCACCTTGGCTCTCAATGTCAAGGTTAAGAGCACCATTCACCCTATTCCAGTTGACTTCTTAGTCTAACCCTTTGATTGAGCCTAATTGTTTGGTTATAGTGGGTGCTAAATGACTTTGTTTGATTGATTGCTTGTTGCATTTGTACATGTTTGCTTGCATGCCTTTGTGCACTTATCATCATAAATTGTTCATTATTGCATGATCATCATTGCATATCTCTGTGATCCATGTTTGGTTTACCCATTGAGGACAACCATAAGTCCACTCATTGGCCATTGTTCCTGTGATTTGGAAGGGATAAAGTGTAAGACCATTTCATTTGGCTACTTATGTCCATTGCTTTTGCTTGTTTGTTGTATGTGAGGATGCAATTATAAGTCCATGTTGTTGGCATTTGTATTCCTATGATCATCCTTTGGAGGTTGGTATAAGTCCAGATAGATTGGCATCCGACATCCAAGTTTTGTTTTACTTTAGGAGATTGGTGTAAATCCATTTATTGGTATCCGATATCCGCTTTTGCTTTTGTGAGATTGGAGTAAGACCATTTATTGGCTTCCGGTATCATTGTTTTGTTTTAGGAGATTGGTGTAAACCCATTTATTGGTATCCGGTATCCGCTTTTGTTTGTGAGATTGGTATAAGTCCATTGATGGCATCCGGTATCACCTTGCTTTTATTTGCTTACTTGCATTGTTGCCTATTCCTAAGGACACACTTGAATCATCTTCTATATGATTTCAAGAGGTGAACCTTTCTAAGAAGTTTTACATTCCATCATCCATACTCTCTTTGTTCTAAACCTTTTCACACTTTGCTCTCAAAAACTTTTGACTTGTTGTGCAAACATTCTCATCTCTTTCCAAGTTAGAAACCTGGACCATAAGTCCTTGACTTTTCAAACTTCACTTTCATAACACTTCTTTGAATCAATCTTAATCATACCTTGACCATATTTTGTGAATACTCATAATCAATTAACCTCACACATTCAATTGTTTTGTGGCTTTGTCCATTGTTAATATGTTTTCATACATTAGCCATAGGTTTCAATTACCATAGCGGTTGATGTAAATCTTACCTTATCCTTAGTGAGTCGATTGTAAGACTTCCGTACTGAAAACAGGGTTAACCCCTCTAGTACGTCGAAGCCGTCCTCGCATGGTGGATTGTTGATTCAGGTTGAGTTTTCTCCCATTGGTAATGAAAAACCTTAATGCTTGTGTTTTAAAATGAACTCACTAATTTTTGGAAATCTTTTAGCCGAACTACGGCGTTTTGATCCTTACCTTTGATGGAAGGTACGTAGGCAACGGGTTCATCCGTTTAAACACAAAAACAATAAAAATTGTACATTCTTTTCTCATCATCCCATTCATGTTTGCACAATATGTCAAAAACAAATAAACATTTTTATACAACAAGTGTGAAAAGGGCTCCCTAGGAGTACCTAGGACGTGATGGGTGCCTAACACCTTCCCATTGCGTAATTTACCCCTTACCCAGATTCTCTGATCTTTTATTGGTTTTCTACGTGTAAAACTTCTTAGGTTTTTGTTCGCTTTTTAACCAGTCCTTAGGATAAATAAAAGTGCGGTGGCGACTCGATTCTTTGTATACTTTGCTTATGGTTTAATCAATAAATCATATAGCGACGAATACACCGCTACAGCATGGTTCATACATTCTCATGCTATTGAAGTCAGAGATATCTGAAAATGTTGAGAAACTAACTCAATAAACCAAAATTGTTTTGGTTTTGGGTTGTTGTTGGAGACATGAATGCCCTGCACAGAGACTAACTCAATAAAGCGAAATTGTTTTGTCTCATCCCATTTTTGGTTTCTCTTCTGAAATTGTTTTTTGTTTATTCTAATTAGTAATGGATAATACATGGATGTCTTCCAATCGATTGTCGAGAGAGTACGAGAATGGGGTATCAGAATTCGTTAAGTTTGCCGTTGCGCACGCCGAAGACCCCAGTAGAACGATATGTCCTTGCTTGGGTTGTTGTTATGGGAAACGGGTTGACGCAGTTCAGTTGACATCGCATCTAATGAGGCATGGAATTGATCGAAGTTATACATGTTGGAATTTGCATGGTGAGAAAAGTAACGAGAATGTTGAACCGGGGGATAGTACGACCTATGTCTCAAACTATAGTGGCGCAAATACATACGTTTGTGATCGAGTTGAAGAGATTGCAGAAGCACTTGAAGGAGATCTTAAGGATTGTCCCGAAATGTTTGAGAGGTTGGTAAGTGATGCAGAGAAACCTTTGTATGATGGTTGCACTAAATTCACAAGATTGTCTGCGGTATTAAAGTTGTACAACTTAAAGGCGGGCAATGGATGGTCGGATAAAAGTTTCATAGAGTTATTAGCCCTTTTGAAAGATATGCTTCCTGAGGATAATGTTCTTCCCAATCGAACATATGAGACCAAAAAGATGTTGTGCCCTATTGGCATGAGCTATGATAAGATACATGCATGTCCAAACGATTGCGTTTTATTTCGAAATGAGTATGCATCATTAAATGAGTGTCCTAAATGCGGTGTCTCGCGATATAAGAACAAGTTGTCTCCAGTAAAAGTCTTGTGGTATTTTCCTGTTATTCCGAGATTTAGACTCATGTTTCGTAGTGAAACCAATTCAAGACACTTGACCTGGCATGCAGATGAAAGAATTATAGATGGAAAGTATCGACATCCGGCAGATTCACCACAGTGGTTGAAAATTGATAATGATTATCCTGAATTTGGAGAAGAATCAAGAAACCTTCGCTTGGAATTTTCTTGATGTTATGCATATTGAAAAAAATGTATTTGAAAGTGTTATTGGCACGTTACTCAATATACAAGGAAAGTCTAAGGATGGCCATAAGGCAAGAAAGGACTTGATAGCGATGGGAATAAGAACTGAATTAGGACCCTTGAAGAAAGGAAAACGAACATATCTACCGCCTGCTGCTTATACTCTATCTAGAAAGGAGAAAAAAACATTGTGTAAGTTTCTAAGTGAAGTTAAAGTTCCAGAAGGGTACTCTTCAGATATTAGAAGACTTGTGTCTATGAAAGACCTCAAGTTAAAGAGTTTAAAGACCCATGATTGCCATGTTATAATGGAACATTTTCTCCCAATAGGTATACGTTCTATTCTTCCAGAAAAAGTAAGAAGCTCTATAACTAAGTTGTGTTCTCTCTTCAAGTCAATTTGCAGTAAGGTGATCGATCCTGCGATCTTACCAATGTTGCAAAAAGAAATCGTTATTACTTTGTGTGAGCTTGAAATGTTTTTTCCTCCATCATATTTTGACATAATGGTACATCTAGTTGTTCATCTTGTGAAAGAGACACAATTGTGTGGACCAGCTTATATGAGATGGATGTACCCTGTTGAACGTTATATGAAAATATTAAAAGGGTACGTGAAGAACCGAAGTCGACCAGAAGGTTGTATGGTTGAAAGATACATTGTTGAAGAAGCGATTGAGTTTTGTACTGAATATTTGTCTAATGTTCAGTCAATCGGACTCCCCAAGTCTCAGCTTGTCGAAAAGAAAGAAGGAAAAAATCTAATTGGAAATAAAATCGTGGCAGTATCAAGGGTCGAACGGGATCAAGTGCATTTGTATGTTCTGCACAATGAGAATGAGGTTGAGCCGTATGTTGAAATTCACAAGGATGTTCTCCGAGGTTTAAATCCCAATAGAAATGAAAATTGGATAGTACGAGAGCACAATCGATGTTTTATACCTTGGTTTAAGGATCATATTTATTCAAAGTATTATTCAGATCCCGCTTCAATAACAGAAAGGTTGAGATGCTTAGCATATGGTCCAAGTTTCCATGTTTTTTCTTATAGCGCATACGCGATTAATGGATACACATTTTATACCAAAGAACAAGATGATAAAAGTACTATGCAGAATAGTGGTGTCACCGTGGTAGCTGAAGCAATGCACATATCAAGTGTGAAGGGCTTAAACCCCAAATTTGCAAATCTGTCATATTTTGGTGTTATCGAGCGCATTTGGGTGTTTGATTATGAGAAGTTTCAGATTCCTATATTTGGTTGCAAGTGGGTTGAAAATAATAACGGCATTCGAATGGATAAGTCAGGATTTTTGCAAGTGGATCTTAATAGGGTTGGATACAAAGATGAGTCTTTTATTCTAGCCTCTCAAGCTAGACAAGTGTTCTATGTCAATGATCCGAAAAGTACGAAATGGTCTATAGTTCTTTTTTCCAACAAAGTAATTGATGAAAACACTGGAGATCAAGGTGATATTGATGTTGAGATTGAATCGTTTACCAGAAATGATCAAGATGAGAATATTATATCAAATGATTCATATATTAGAAATGATCATAATGAGGGTATTTGGATCAATCCAACCGTCCGTGTTGTTAAGAGACATGTAGAACATATTCCAACCAAGAAAAGAAAGAGAACTTAGTGAAAAAGGTACAGGTCAAATGATTTTAATTGTTTTCTTTATTACAGGTAAAATGGCTTTTATTACAGCAAATCGAGTCAGTTGCATAAAAAAAAAGGTATAAACACAATTATATGATATTTATGCATAGAAAATGTTAATTCTTGATCTTATACTTCACCTAACTAATTTTATGATATTTTAGGTTCATGCTATTGATATTGAACAAAAAGAGGTTATTGCTAAGAAGACTGCGGCTAGCAAAAAAAACATACATCTCAGAGATGCTTTTGCTACTTAGTTTTATTTCTTTTTAAGTTATGAATTGGTTGTATATTTAGAATCTTTAGAAGTTAAACGATTATATATCAGTGGATTGTTGTATATGTATGGATTGTTGTATATAAGGCTTGTTGAATGCAATGTGTGAAAAAGGGCTTCAAATTATACAGTTTTAGGTGTACTGCTTCAATATACAGGTTGTCTAAAATAAATAAAAAAATATAGCGCTTTTTAAAAAAAAAATTTAAATAACCACCCACTTTAGAGGGCGCTTTCCAAAATAAGCGCCCTCTAAACCCTTTAAATTTCCACTTTAGAGGGCGCTTTCTAGTAAAAGCGCCCTCTAAACCCTTAAAAGTTTCCACTTTAGAGGGCGCTTTCCAGTAAAAGCGCCCTCTAAACCCTTAAAAGTTTCCACTTTAGAGGGCACTTTCTTTAAAAAGCGCCCTCTAAAGTGGCCCTTAAAGGGCTTAAAGAGCCACTTTAGAGCGCGCTTTCACCAGGAAAAAAAGAGCTGTCTTTACCTATGCCAGCGCCAGATTAGAGGGCGCTTTAAAGCGCTGTTATAGGCCAAAAAAAGCGCCCTCTTTTCCCTTATTTGGCGTAGTGGGATCATAGAAAGATAGCTAATGGTTTCTATCTTTTCTCCAAGATAGATCCTCCAGAGGCCATTGCCCATTACCTCCAGGATTCGGCATATCAAGGAGTGGATATCTCATAGTTCTCATTGGACTGGCTTCCAGAGAAGCCACCTAACTTCATGAAGAGGAAGAGAGATCCTTCTGAGAAGTCAAAGAAGAATAAAACTCTGAAGGTGGGAGAACCTTCAAAAACTAGATCGCATACGCCTTTGGACTCCTCTGTTTCAAGTAAGTCACATCCCTCTAAACCTCCTTTAAATTCTAATTTAAAACAAATATCTTCCTGTATACCTCAACCTCTCCCCACCTACTTCCCATCTGAACCCACCATATATATTCCAACTCCCTTTGAACCCCATAACTCTGAACCCAAAACGCCTTCATCTCCTCCACATGAATTCAACCTAGAAACATCAACACTCCCCTCATCTGAAGGTAGGTATCTTAATGAATCCATTTCACCTCCTTTATACACTCCCTCTTCTCCTCCATATTACGACATCTCTACTGACTCTGAACAACCAGAAATATCTGACCCTTCATCTCCAACATTGGCCTAACTCCAAGCCGTAACACTATCTGACCAACCTTCTGTAAGAACAAAAATTGTTCTACAACAGATTCCATGATTTTGATGATAACAAAGGATGAAACCAAAAATGGCACCCTAACGAAAAGTTTCTAAGTGTGCAGGGTTCTAAGGAAAGAAGGAAGAGATCTGATGACGTCATCAGATACAGAATCATATCAGATACAAATTATCAGAAGATCAAAAGCATCTGAAGTAGAAACACGCTCAAGAAGTTCTAACTCTGAGCAAAACAGCAGAATATCAGAAGCATTTGAAGAAGAAGTGCACTCTAGAAGTTCTGACTCTGAACAACGGTATATCATTCCAGAAGCTCTCAGCGTCATCTGAAGACATCATCAGAACTCCTTAAGATAAACATCAGAAGCTCCAAATCAACACAACAAGATTCCAAGATTCCCAGAGTCACGCAGACTTTGATAATGGATTTCCTAATACAGAAAGAGTAACATTAACTTCAAATTCAAATGGAAAGGAACTATATTTGGAAAGAAGTTATTCGGGGAGACAAAGTTGTTTTGGCAAGAAACAACAGAAGTTATGGCATTAATTCCTATTCAAGACAAATTATCTGCCATCAATTTCAACGGTCCTTTCACTCCTATATAAAGGACAGCAATCAACATTGAGAGGCGCGCAAGAATACACTAAAACATTCTCTCTCTCTCTCTCTCAATCTTTCACAAAGCTTTTGCTTAGAACGTGAAACACTCTTTTGTTCTTACTGTTGTAATATTTGCTTATCTTAGAAGCACTCTAGATTACATAGTCTTTTTATCTAGTGTTTTATTTCCTCAAGTGACTCTGCGCAGTCTGTATACTTGAGAGGACTAAGAGATCTTTCTCTTAGACGTTGGTTGTAAACAATCTTTCAAGATTAGTGGATTAAGTCCTTGTTGAAGGCGAAATCACCTTGGCCGGGTGGACTGGAGTAGCTTTGTGTTATAAGCGAACCAGTATAAATTCCTTGTGTGGTCTTTATTTTGAAAAAGCGCTTATTTTCCAAAACAATTCAAACCCCCCTTTCTTGTTTTTCTCACCTTCAATTGGTATCAGAGCTTCGGCTCTGTTATTGATTTTCTAATCAAACACTTAACAGTGTAGAGAGATCCAGAACGAGAAAAACTATGGCCCACACAAATGAAAGAGACAGTTACAATGCTAAGCCTCCTGTCTTTGATGGAGAAAAATTCGACTACTGGAAAGACAGGATTGAGAGTTTCTTCCTAGGCTATGATGCTGATCTCTGGGACATTGTCACAGATGGATACACACCTCCCGTCTCAGAAAATGGAGTTGAAGTTCCCAGAAGTAAGATGTCAGAAGATCAGAAGCGTGTCTTCAAAAATCACCACAAGGCCAGAACCATACTTCTCAATGCTATATCTTACAACGAGTATGAAAAGATCACCAACAGAGAAACAGCCAAAGACATACTTGACTCTCTGAAGATGACTCATGAAGGAAACTCCCAAGTCAAAGAGACAAAGGCTCTGGCGCTTATCCAGAAATATGAAGCTTTCAAAATGGAAGATGACGAAGCCATAGAGGTAATGTTCTCTAGATTCCAAACTCTTATTGCAGGTCTCAAGGTTCTAGACAAAGGATACACAACTGCAGACCACGTCAAAAAGATAGTCAGAAGTTTGCCAAAGAAGTGGAGACCCATGGTTACTGCCCTGAAGCTGTCAAAGGATCTGAACAATATCAGTCTTGAAGAGCTTGTCAGTTCCCTCAGAAGCCATGAGATAGAACTAGAGGAAGATGAGCCTCAGAAAAAGAACAAGTCTGTAACATTAAAGTCCAGATCTGAAAGACGCAAATCTGACAGAACCAAAGCATTCCAGGCAGAAACTGAAGATGTTGATGACTCTGAACCAGAAGATTATGATGATGAAGAAGAATTGTCCCTCCTGACCAGAAGAGTTAAACAACTCTGGAAAAAGAGGAACAACAACTTCAGAAGACCAAGACCCAGAGGGGATCGATCAGAATCAACCTCAAAAGATAAAACTAACAAAGATATTACTTGTTATGAATGTAAAGAAACAGGTCATTACAGGAATGAATGCCCCAAGCTAAAGAAAGACAATCCCAGAAAAGAAAGTTTCAAGAAAAATACCTCCAGGACAAAGAAAGTACTAATGGCTACCTGGGATGATAGTGAATCTGGCTCATCAGAATCTGACTCTGATGAACAGGCCAATGTGGCATTTATGGCTACCACATCCAGGAGCAGCTCAGATGAAGAATCTGAAGAGGTATTTTCTGAACTCTCTCGATCTGATCTAGAATCATGCTTTTCAGAAACTCTTAGCTCATATCAGAAATTAAAACAAAAGTTTAAAAATATAAAAGGCTGTCTTGGAGCAAAATTTGAAGAATGTGGCAAACTTGAGATGACAATTCTAAAACGAGAGGATGAAATCAGATCCTTAACATTACAAAGAGATGCAACGAATAAAAATCGTTTAGAACTGGAAGAAGTGTTATCTCAAGCTCCACAGACTTCAAATACAATAATTTATAATTACGAAGAAGCCTTTCAAGAATTTCTGAAAAATGGGATAGGTAGGAGTGTCATGGCATCCATGATTTATGGAGTCAGTCAGAACAATAAAAAGGGAATTGGGTATGATCCTAAGGAAGATAAAACTTCTACTGGTGACCAACTTAAATCTCCGTTTTCATATCACTATACGCACACACAAGAACAAAAATTTGAAAATGCTAGAAAACCCAAAGTTATAAGAAACTCTGGGAAAACTAATCAGAAAGGACCCAAGAAACTCTGGGTACCAAAAGATAAGATTGTCTATGTTGCAGATATCCTATGCAGCAAAGTTCAGACACCAGTCATGGTACCTGGACTCTGGATGCTCGCGACACATGACGGGAAGAAAGTCTATGTTCCAAAGCCTGGAACTTAAAGACGCTGGATTCGTAGGCTTTGGAGGAGATCAGAAAGGAAGGATCAGAGGCTCCGGAACTATTGGTAATGGTACTCTTCCCTCTATATCTGATGTTCTTTACGTAGAAGGATTAATGCATAATTTGTTATCCATAAGTTAATTAAGTGATAACGGTTATGACGTGATCTTTAATCAAAAAACATGTAAAGCCATAAATCAAAACAATGGTTCAGTCCTATTCACAGGCAAGAGGAAAAACAATATTTATAAAATTAATCTTTCTGATTTAAAAGAACAAAATGTTAAATGTCTGATGTCTGTTCACGAAGAGCAATGGGTATGGCATAGACGCTTGGGCCACATTAGCATGAGAAAACTATCTCAGCTAAATAAACTCGAGTTAGTCAGAGGCCTACCTAAACTGAAGTTTTCTTCAGATGCTCTATGTGAAGCATGTCAGAAAGGAAAATTTTCAAAAACATCTTTTAAAAAGAAAACTATTGTTACTACCTCTAAGCCTCTGGAACTTCTCCACATTGACCTATTTGGTCCTGTGAAAACAGCATCAGTCAATGGAAAGAAGTATGGACTAGTCATTGTTGATAATTACAGTCGCTGGACATGGGTGAAATTCCTAAAGCACAAGAGTGAGTCTCACTCTGTATTCACTAGTTTCTGCTCCAAAGTGCAAAAAGAATTTGACTCTAAGATTATCAGAGCCAGAAGTGATCATGGTGGGGAATTTGAAAATAAATCCTTTGAGGAATTATTTGACTCTAATGGAATATCCCATGATTTCTCCTGCCCTAGAACTCAACAACAAAATGGAGTTGTAGAGAGGAAGAATAGGACACTCCAAGAGATGGCCAGAACTATGATCAATGAAACTAATGTGGCAAAGCACTTTTGGGCCGAAGCTGTAAATACAGCATGTTACATTCAGAATAGAATCTCCATAAGACCTATTCTGGATAAGACTCCCTATGAACTGTGTAAAGGAAGGAAACCAAACATTTCATATTTTCATCCATTTGGATGTTCTTGCTTTATTTTAAACACTAAAGAACATCTGAACAAGTTTGATTCCAAAGCACAGAAAGGTATTATGTTAGGATACTCAGAACGCTCTAAAGGCTACAAAGTATTCAACACAGAAACCAAAATTGTGGAAGAATCAATTCATGTCAGATTTGACGATAAGCTTGACCCTGAAAAGTCAAAGCTAGTTGAAAATTTTGCAGATTTAGAAATCACTCTTGCAGGATCTGATAAAGCTCCAGAAGCAACTGCCACTCAGAACTCTGAGGAAATTAATTCCCCAGTAATCCCAAAGAAAGTTAAAAGTCGTATCAACGTATCTGAAGATTTGATTATGGGCAACAAGGACGAACCTATCAGAACCAGATCTACCTTCAGGACCTCTGAAGATACTCTTCTGGGACTAGTGTCTCTGATCGAGCCTACGTCCTGTGATGAAGCACTTCAAGATAACGACTGGGTTTCAGCCATGCAAGAAGAATTATATCAATTCACAAAGAATGATGTCTGGGATCTTGTTCCTAAGCCCAGAGGCACTCACATTATTGGAACCAGATGGGTATTCAGAAACAAGCTGAATGAGAAAGGAGAAGTCGTCAGAAACAAAGCTCGACTGGTAGCTCAAGGTTACAGTCAACAAGAAGGTATTGACTACAATGAAACCTTTGCTCCAGTCGCAAGGTTAGAATCTATTCGTCTTCTTGTCTCTTTTGCTATAAACCACTCTATCAAATTATATCAAATGGATGTCAAGAGCGCATTCCTTAATGGTTATATATCAGAAGAAGTGTATGTCAACCAACCTCCAGGTTTTGAAAATCCAAAATTTCCAAAACATGTCTTTAAACTTAAAAAATCTTTATATGGACTTAAACAAGCTCCCAGAGCTTGGTATGAACGTTTAAGCAATTTTCTTCTGGAACACAATTTTATCAGAGGAAAAGTTGACTCCACACTCTTCTGTAAGAACCTTAACAATGATCTCATGATATGCCAGATATACGTTGATGATATTATTTTTGGTTCAGCTAACGCCTCTGTTTGTCAAGAATTCTCTGAGTTAATGCAGGCAGAATTTGAAATGAGCTTAATGCAAGAACTAAAGTTCTTTCTGGGAATTCAAATTAATCAAACTTCAGAAGTCACGTACGTTCATCAAAGCAAATACATTAAAGATGTTCTGAAGAAATTTGACATGGCTGACTGCAACTCTGCAAAAACTCCCATGCATCCAACATGCATTCTTGAAAAGGAAGAAGTAAGCAAAAAGGTTTATCAGAAGCTCTATCGAGGTATGATAGGCTCTCTTCTCTATCTAACTGCTACTCGACCTGATATTCTCTTTAGTGTCTGTCTCTGTGCCAGATTCCAATCAGATCCTAGAGAAACTCACTTAACAGCAGTTAAGAGAATTCTCAAATATCTGAAAGGAACTCCTAACCTGGGCCTGATGTATGAGAAAACATCAGAGTATAGACTTTCGGGTTACTGTGATGCAGATTATGCAGGAAATAGACTAGAACGAAAAAGCACATCTGGAAATTGCCAGCTCCTAGGAAACAATCTGATATCCTGGGCCAGCAAGAGACAGTCAACTATCGCTCTATCTACTGCAGAAGCAGAATACATCTCAGCATCACTGTGCACAACTCAGATGCCCTGGATGAAGAATCAGTTAGAAGATCTGCAAATCTTCGAGAGTAACATTCCTATCTTCTGTGATAACACTGCTGCCATTTGTCTAAGTAAGAATCCCATTTTACACTCCAGAGCTAAGCACATTGAAATAAAACATCATTTTATCAGAGACTATGTTCAGAAAGGGATAATAACATTGAAGTTCATTGATACAGATCATCAATGGGCAGATATATTTACTAAGCCTTTAGCTGAAGATAGATTTCTTTTTATCTTATAAAATCTGAACATTCAAAATTGCCCTGAATAAATTATGCCTCTGAAGATGTAAAATGAGACTCTGACATAAATAAATGAGCTTCTGTCTCTGACTTTGATACTTCTACCAAGTTAAGAAGATGTCTGAGTTAGAAATCTCCAGGAACCAATCCTTTGGTATTCCTGAAGATCAGATACATCAAACCACGTGGAGCACTTAGCGTCTAACCTTGGAACTTCTAGACAGCTGTCCAGAAGAAATTCAAAGGCCAGACGTTTGAGATCTCCTCGAGCAGTGTTCATACTGTTGGGATTAGACATTCATTAATGAGCCATAATCATTTTTCCCCCAAGCGTGCTAACTTGGTTTTTGTGCTAACGTTGTTTTGTGTGTCGTTTTGCATGTGTTTTTGTTTAGGGTATTTAAACACTCCTCTCACACTTCACACACTTTTCACTCTCACTCACTTTCAAACCTATTCTCTGAAGCATTTCTGCAAGCAGTTCATCTTTAACTCATCTTCATCAACAATGGATGCTCAACAACAACAAGTTTTCAACTTTTCTCAACAAATGGAATCAAGCACCACAGCCCAAAGCTCAAGCATTCCCACTCCAATCGTTATAGGCGTAACCATCACTCCAGTATACAAGGAACCCCATGTTCTTGATCGTGAGCCTCATATCAACCTGGCAACTCCCTTTGATAAACTGGATGTGTTGTGTGAATCACTTGTGGATTTCAACAACATGAAGAGGAATGGAGTAGACCTAACTGAAGAACTTCGTCAACAAGGTTGGGAAAACTACTTTCAACGGCTCTATGGCCCTGTTTACCCAAACCTCATCAAAGAATTCTGGAGATTTGCTGATGTTGATGACCATTTCATAGTCTCCTATGTATTGGGAGTTAAGATAGTGATTACTGAGAAGACAATTGCCTCACTGCTGAACATGGAGAAAGCTGGAGGAAGAAGGATTTACAACATCAATCCTAGGGCAAAATACATTGCTCAAGGAATCAATCCCACCATCTTCAAACTCAACACTGAAGGCAATCCATCAAAGAACAAAGAACTTCATCAGAACCTCAGGGTGTGGCTCAAGATCATTCTGGGAACCATTCATCACCGCCCAGCATCAAACTCCACTGACTACATCAATACAGATCAGAAGTGCATTCTGTATTGCATTCACAAGGGTTTGAAGCTCTGCCTTCCAGCACTACTCTTCAAGTATCTCAGAGACTCTATACGGGAGACCAGAAACAACATGAAACCCAGAACCTACATCCCTCTGGGAAGACTTCTGTCTGATGTTCTGATCGAAAATGGGCTTGTAGATCATCTGGAGAAGAACAAACTTATGGAAGATCTGGCGATAGATACTGGAAGGCCTCTGAACGCCAGAAATCTGAAGAGTATGGGAATTCTGAAGAAGATTCAATTCAAACCCACGTTGGACACCTCTTGGGACGCTTTAAAAGATCAGAGGAAGCTACCACATGGTCTTGCAAGGTTTTACAAGAATGAACCCAGAGAAGCAATCCTCCACTATATGCAGCGTCTGAAGGATGAAGGAGTAGACATCTCTGAATTCAGACTAGACGATATGCTAGATTCAGAATCAGACTTCGTCAAGTTCAAGAGAGGTCCCTCTGAAAAGAAGTCTTCAAAGGCAAAGAAAGCAAGGCTAGGAGAAACTTCTGAAACCAGATCTCCAGCGCCTCTGCAAGTAACTACTGGTAAGTTTGCTCCCTCTATTCCCTCTGAACCTCCTGTGGCTTCCTCTAATCCTCTCCCAGCACCTATCTACACCACCTCTGAAACCCCACCTTCTACAACCAGAACCTCACAACCTCTACCCAAATTTAATCTCGCCCATACATCCCTACCTTTATCTGAAGCTGAAGAAATAAATCAAACCACTTCCTCCTCTTCAGCCCCAGAATCACCCTCTTACCTTATCCTCTCCTCTGACCCAGAACCTTCTGACCTCGCTTCTCCCATTTTAGCCCACCTTTATTCTCTAAACCAAAACTCACAACAACCACAACAACCTCCACCTGAACCTGAAGTCACTTCACCACCCCCAGAACAAACAACCAACAACCCTTATGAAGCTCAACCCTCTGACATCACCCCCCAAAACACTTCCGCTGAACCTGAACCTCTAACATTAAACCTAAGCCCTCCAACCTCTCCACCTCAAACCTCTGAACCTGATAATTCCCTGCCTACCCTAGAGGAAGCCATAATGTTGTTCGCAGGGGCTTCAGTACAGAAGGTCAAGTCTCTGACCATTAACTCTGGCATCAGTGATAATCCTGACTCTGTAAGGACACACTGGAACAGGGTCATTGGCTGGATGACCTCTGAGGCCTTCAAACTGAAGCACATCTCTGAGCAAGTCAGAAACGACTTCATCAGAGATGCTGAGGCAAGACTACATGAGAGACTTGCCAGAGAAGCTGAAGAAGAAGCCAGGAGGCAAGAAGAAGAAAGAGCTAGACAAGCAGAAATCCAAAGGGCCAAGGAAGCTGAGGCTAAAGCTCTAGCTGATGCTGCTGCTGCTGCTGCTGCTGCTGAAGCTGAAGCAAAGGCAGCTGCAGAAGCTGAAGCCAGAGCTGCTGAAGAACATAGTGCGCTGACTCAGGGGGAGTCCTCTTCTATCATTCCCATGGTTCTCAAGACACTTGAAGAACTTCAGAAAGACCAGAAGGAACTCAGAGCCAGAATGGACAAACAGGACACCGTCAACGACAACATTCAGAACATGCTGGCTCAACTGCTTTAGAGAATGCCTCCGCCTCCCAACCCTTAGGCACTTAGGATTTTTTTGTTTGTTGCCTTGTTTCCCTTGTTCTGATGTTTGCTTGTTTGCTTTCTTGCCATTGTCTCTGTTGCTCTATTATCTGAATATAATATCTTTTTGATTATTTCGTTTAAGTCTTTTTGATTCTGACAAAAAGGGGGAGAAATCAATATAGCTCTGATGAAAATTGCCTAATACCCTAAGCACTCTGCAACATGCTTTTCTTAAAAATAAATTCATCTAACATTGGACTTAAGAAATTGCAGATAGTATCGAACCTTCATTGCTTGGAAGCTCTGGTAAGAACTTCTGAACTCCCTAGCTCATCTCAGGGGGAGCTCCTGATCTGATATTTCCTATTTCATCTGCTATTTAAGTTTGTTTTGTCATCATCAAAAAGGGGGAGATTGTAAGAACAAAAATTGTTCTACAACAGATTCCATGATTTTGATGATAACAAAGGATGAAACCAAAAATGGCACCCTAACGAAAAGTTTCTAAGTGTGCAGGGTTCTAAGGAAAGAAGGAAGAGATCTGATGATGTCATCAGATACAGAATCATATCAGATACAAATTATCAGAAGATCAGAAGCATCTGAAGTAGAAACACGCTCAAGAAGTTCTAACTCTGAGCAAAACAGCAGAATATCAGAAGCATCTGAAGAAGAAGTGCACTCTAGAAGTTCTGACTCTGAACAACGGTATATCATTCCAGAAGCTCTCAGCGTCATCTGAAGACATCATCAGAACTCCTTAAGATAAACATCAGAAGCTCCGAATCAACACAGCAAGATTCCAAGATTCCCAGAGTCACGCAGACTTTGATAATGGATTTCCTAATACAGAAAGAGTAACGTTAACTTCAAATTCAAATGGAAAGGAACTATATTTGGAAAGAAGTTATTCGGGGAGACAAAGTTGTTTTGGCAAGAAACAACAGAAGTTATGGCATTAATTCCTATTCAAGACAAATTATCTGCCATCAATTTCAACGGTCCTTTCACTCCTATATAAAGGACAGCAATCAACATTGAGAGGCGCGCAAGAATACACTGAAACATTGTCTCTCTCTCTCTCAATCTTTCACAAAGCTTTTGCTTAGAACGTGAAACACTCTTTTGTTCTTACTGTAGTAATATTTGCTTATCTTAGAAGCACTCTAGATTACATAGTCTTTTTATCTAGTGTTTTATTTCCTCAAGTGACTCTGCGCAGTCTGTATACTTGAGAGGACTAAGAGATCTTTCTCTTAGACGTTGGTTGTAAACAATCTTTCAAGATTAGTGGATTAAGTCCTTATTGAAGGCGAAATCACCTTGGCCGGGTGGACTGGAGTAGCTTTGTGTTATAAGAGAACCAGTATAAATTCCTTGTGTGGTCTTTATTTTGAAAAAGCGCTTATTTTCGAAAACAATTCAAACCCCCCTTTCTTGTTTTTCTCACCTTCACCTTCATCTGTCCTAGAAACCTCTATGCATTCACCTTCTAAACCTCAAACAGAACCTCCATCTGAACCTCCCACTAAACCTCCATCTGATCCCCTAACTGAACAATTCTCTGAACCTCCTACTAAAACCACCCACACTTCATATGAACCCATTAATCCATCATCTGAACCTAAACCAACCTTCCCAACCCTGGAAGAGTCATTTGCTTTATTTTGATAATCTTCAGCTGTGAAGCTCAAAACACTGTCTAAACAATCTAGCCTAAGTGATAATCCTTCTGAAGTAAGGAATCATTGGAATGGATTTCTCAGATGGATGACATATGAGGTCTTCAAGCTGAAAGGACTCTTTAAACAAGTAAAAAATGACTATATCAGAGAAGCTGAGGAGAGACTAGAGGCATGCATGGCCAAAGAAGATGAAGAGAAATCACGCCAGGAAGCTAAAGAAAAGGCAATATTGGAAGCTGAAGAGCAGGCGAGAAAGGAAGCCGAAGAAAAAGAGGTTGTTGAGGTTGCTGCTACTGAAGCTGAAGCTAAAGCTAAGGCTGACGCTAAAGAAGCAACACATATTACTGTAGAGGAAGCTGCTAAGTCAAATGAATTTGCTTTGACTCGAGGTGAGTCTTCGACATATGGCATCGCTCCGTTGGTGCTCCAAATTCTGGAAGAACTTCAGAAGGAACAACAACTTGTGAGAGCCAGACTCGACAAGCAAGATTCAGTTAACTCCAACATCCAGAATCTTCTCACCCAGCTGCTTCAGAGGATGCCTCCTCCTCCAAACCCTTAGGCACCTTAGTCTTTATGTTTTATGTGTTTTGGCCTCTATGGTTTTTCTTATATGTACTTCTCTCATATTATCTAAATGAAATTTTGTTTTGCACTATATGTTTTTCTCGGTTATGTCTTTTTTAGTCTAAAAAAAAAGGGGATAAATAAATAAATAACCTTCTGATGAAATAAATATCTGATTCTCATAATGCACTGCTTACATCCTAAAACTTTAAATCTATTGCGTAGTCTAAGTTTTCTTACAGGAAGTATCAAATTAAACATCTGGGAAACAAGCTAAGCAACATAAGAGGCTCTAGGAAGAAACTCTAAACTCTCTAAGTATCAGATTTAGGGGGAGCTTGCTTATCTCAGGGGGAGTCATAATATATATGACTCTGAATTTATTTTCCTTTAATTATTGTGAAGTATCATTATTTCATCAACAGTCTGAAGTTTTGTCATCATAAAAAAGGGGGAGATTGTTAGAACAAGATTTTGGTTCTTCAATTTATCTCTAAGTTTTGATGATAACAAAGAGTGAAACATTTTAGTACCCTAATAAAATTCTCTAAGTGTGCAGGACTCTAACGAAAAATGAATTTGATGAAACAACATATGATGTAACACAAAGTCCAGAATAGCTAACTCAGAGTTAAAGGTATCTATTCTGATGCTGAAGACAACAATGTGTAAAAGAATCACCCACAGAATCTGTCATCTGAAGACTCTGGAAACTCTGCATCTTAAGACATCTGAAGGATCCCACATATGAAAACTTTGAAGATCCTTACATCAGAAGATTGTCTAATTGGATATCAGTCAAGAACTTCTGAAGAAGACACAATAGACAACTATCTGAAGAATACAAGATATGAGAAGAGAATCTGAATTCCGTGCACTCTGAATCACGCCAAACAAATCAAAATCAAGAACTTAACAAAGAAGTATTCCAAATATGGTATGAATCTCTATATGGATAATATTGAATACTCTCCAAAACTGCTATGGAAAGGATACTAAAATTAATGTCATTAAGTCCCATAATTGTCAAGAAATCAGCATCAATGCTCCATTCAATGGTATCATCTCCAAGCACTATAAAAGGCCCAACTATCATCATACAAAGACACGAAGCTATTGCATAATAATTCTGCACATCAAAATCAAGTCATACACTAAATTATTATTTTACGTTTTCACACGAGTTATTACTCTAAGTGTGATCATTGATCATTGTTCTTACTATATTCATATTACTTATCTATAAGTACTAAACACTTTCTTGTAATTCTAAAATAGTTGTTGTAAATTTCCTCAAGTGACTTGTGAAGTCGGTAGACTTAAGAGGGCTAAGAGATCAGTGTACTCTTAGACATTTGTTGTAATCTTTCTAGATTATTGGATTAAGTCTTTATTTAAGGCGAAATCACCTTGGTCGGGTGGACTGGAGTAGCTTTGATTTTCAAGCAAACCAGGATAAATTTATGTGTTGTTTGTTATTATCTTTGTCTGTGTAGTGTTTCCAAAAAAATTCATTGCCCGTGAAAACAATTCAAACCCCCTCTTCTTGTTTTTCTCTACCTTCAAAGTTTTCCACTTGAAAAGGATAAAATAAACCTCCCCAATGCTTCGGGTCAACAACCACGAACGGGTCGCAGTTTCTTCTTTAATCAAGTCTTCCACTTGAAAAGGGTAATAAACCTCCCCACGATTCTGGTCATAAACCACGAACGGGTCTCAGTTTCTTCTTTAATTAAGTCTTCCACTTGAAAAGGATAAGCAAACAAGCTCCTAAAAGGGTAACCATTTTTTAAATTGATAACTTCACTGAGGATCTTTAAAGAGATGCGGGTCAGTTAATTTGCTAAAGGATGTCTCAAATAAAGAGAAATTCATCTGTATGGATATTCATCAAACTTCTCACCGGCATTTACTGGGGAGATAACCATAATTTGATAACAGTCTTACTGGGGAATCTGCAATTAGCTATGGTTTACATTGCATGAAGCAGATAAAACACTTGTAATAATCTTCGACAAAGTAATAAATTTCTTCTTCAATGGGGAACCACCAATAGATTCTTCCCAAGGGGACAAAGTATTCAAAGGTGAAAAATAAATGCACTCTCAATCCAGGTTTCATAGCCTAGAGAGACTCAATCATTAAAATTGTCAGAGACCAAGTTCAATCTAGGAGTAAACTAGAAAGAAATTGTCAAACAAGACACTACCCAACGAGGAACGAAACCCAACAGGGGATTTGTCTGATCCATGGATGAAAAGGAAAGAAAAAGAAAATTCTTCTATGAGGGATAACTCTATGGGGAAATAGAAATGATATACACTTTCTACTTAAGATTGACAACTCTATTGGAGAAAAGAAAAGTATCACTTATGGAGAAACACAACCAAGGTGAAGTAATCACATCAAGAATATGCGAAATGAATATGACTATGAATTTAGCTACACATGATCTATGTATGCATGTATGCGTGTTATGTTTATGATGACAAAACAGACACAACAATTAAACTGGTGATGAAATAAACATCACAATATAACCGAATATTCGGCTAACCATCACTGGCGATAAACAACATCGAGGATAAATCTAGATAATCTTTGTCCAATAAAAAAGGACAACCACACGAAATTCGTTTCATTGGGGGTTCCATGCTTCGTATTCAACTGGGGATGAACTAAATTATGTATTCTGCTGGGGAAGAAACCCACACTAAACTGGAGAAACCTAAATCAAAGCTTGGTTGAGGAATTCGTTTTAGTACTTCATTGGGAGAATGTTAAGTCCCAAAGACATCAACTGGGGGATACTGAGCCATACACCTTAACATGTCATAGAAATTTGAAGTAAAGATCCATCATCTGGGGATACTTGCAAGGTAGATCACAAAAACATGTAGTCTTACATTTTGTGGTTTAACCTTTCTTGGAGAAACTGTTGATATTCCTTCTTATATTCACAAATTAAAGGCAAACATACACATTTCTATCAAAAAAAATCTTTTGTTTCAAGACTTGCTACCAAAAGTAAAAATGAAATCTTACAAGATATAATAAAATAAGAATTGCAAATAAATATATAAATTCTCAAATTTTATTGAAGGAATGGTAATCAGCAAATGGCGTGATTCCATGGATCATTTACAAAATTTGGAAAATGGTAATTAAAGGGAAAAGGCTACATTAAAATACGATGACCACTATTCTCCCTAACAACTTTTGAATTCCAAACATTCTTGAGCTTTCAATTGAGAGCCATTTGATTGAGAACTCTTGATGGATAAGGTCGCCTTAGATTATCCAATATGGTATGATGCAGTTACTTGCCATTATCCCTAACTTTTGCCTAGATTTCTGTTTCAGGTTTTCGATCTACCAGGATGATTATTTCTGTTTATGTCTCTAATTTTTTCCTAGACCGCCCTTTCGGGTTTTTAGCCCAACGAGACGCTCAATTTTTGCCTAAGCCACCCTTTCGGGTTTTCAACTTAGCGATCTATTCTTTTATTTTTGTCAGGCGAAGTATTTCTTGACTATATTAACATTTACAGGTTGAGGGGGCTCCTCACCATCCATAGTCGCAAGAATTAATACACCACCAGAAAAGGCTTTCTTGAAAACATATGGGCCATCATAATTAGGAGTCCACTTGCCCCTAGAATCAAAAATGAAAGATTAGATCTTCTTAAGCACGAGGTCCCTTTCTCTAAATACGCGAGGTCAAACCTTTTTGTCAAAATATTTCTGTTCATTCTTTGCTGATACAACTGACCATGGAACAATGTTGTCATCCTATTTTCTTCAATCAAATTCAATTGATCATACTTGCTCTGACACCATTCATCCTCGGACAAGTCAACTTCCATCAAGACTCTCATTTACGGGATCTAAACTTCTATCCGGAGCACTGCTTCCATGCCGTATACCAAAGAGAAAAGAGTTTCCCCTGTTGAAGTATGGACGAATGTGCGATACCCATGCAAAGAAAAAGGGAGCATCTCATGTTAGTCTTTATAAGTCACAACCATCTTTTGAATAATCTTCTTTATGTTCTTGTTTGCAGTTTTGACAACACCGTTCATCTTGGGTCTATAAGGAGAAGAGTTATGGTGTTCAATTTTGAAGTCTGCACACATCTCTTTCATCATTTTATTGTTCAAGTTTGATCCATTATCAGTGATGATCTTGCTTGGAACACCATAACGGCAGATTAGTTGATTTTTTATAAACCTGACAACCACTTGCCTGGTGAGATTGGCATATGACGTTGCTCTAACCCATTTGGTAAAATAGTCAATGGCCACTATTATGATACGATGTTCGTCCGAAGCTTTGGGATCAATCATTCCAATCATATCAACTCCCCACATGGAGAAAGGCTAAAGTGAAGAAATAACGTCGAGAAGAGTTGGAGGTACATGAATCTTGTCGGTATAGATCTGGCATTTGTGACATGTCTTCACATATTTGCAACAATCAGACTCCATTGTCAACCAATAATATCATGCCCTTAACATTTTCTTCGCCATTGCGTGTCCATTGGCATGAGTACCAAAGGACCCTTCATAAATCTCTTTCATTAACATATTTGCTTCGTGTCTATTCATGTATCTGAGCAAGACCATGTCGAAATTTCTTTTATATAGCATATCATCATTCAAAAATAAGTTACCAGCCAATCTTCTCAAAGTTTTCTTGTCTTTGTTCGATTCCCCAAGTGGGTACTCTTGCTTTTGAATAAAGCATTTCATATCATGATACCACGACTTATCATCTTTGACCTCTTTTGCTGAAAACACATGAGCGGGTATCTCAAGGAGCATAACATTAATTTTCGGCACATCATTCCACCGGTTCACAAGAATCATAGAGGACAAAGTGGCTAATGCATATGCTATTTGATTTTCTTCACGGGGAATATGATGAACTCAATTTCATTGAAGAAGGTTGACAACCTCCTTGCATAATCTTTATACAGGACTAAACCGGGTTGAAGAGTTTCCCACTCTCCTTTGATCTGATTGATTACCAAAGCCAAGTCTCCATACATATCCAGAATCTTGATTCTCAAGTCGATAGCTTCTTCGATACCCATAATGCAAGCCTCATACCCTGCCATGTTGTTTGTACAATTGAATGTTAACCTTGCGGTAAAAGGAATGTGGGAACCATGAGGAGTAACAATGATGGGCCCAATTCCATTACCGTAAGCATTAACAGCTCCATTAAATATCAATCCCTAACGGGACCCCGACTCTGGCCCTTCATCTAACAACAGTTCATCATAATCTTTTTCCTTTAAATACATCACATCTTCATCCGGGAAGTCAAACTTGATAGATTGGTAATCATCAATGGGATGGTGAGCCAAATTGTCATCCAATATACTCCCTTTGATGGCTTTCTAGGTATGATACTCAATATCGTATTCTAACAAAAGCATCTGCCAACGAGAAATTCTTCTAGTCAAAGCAAGATTTCCAAACATGTACTTGATTGGATCCATTTTGGATATTAACCAAGTGGTATGATTCAACATATATTGATGGAGATGACGAGCATCCCAAGCTAAGGCACAACAAGTCTTCTCAAGCATAGAATATTGAGACTCACAATTTATGAATTTCTTACTCAGATAGTAAATGGTGTGCTCTTTTTTACTTGTTTTATCTTGTTGGCCAAGCATACAACCCATGGAATCTTCCAATATAGTCAAATACATAATTAGAGGCCTTCCTTCTACTAGAGGACTCAAAATGGGAGGCTCAAGCAAGTATTCTTTGATACTATCAAAAGCTTTTTGGAAATCTTCCATCCAAACACAACCTTGATCTTTTCGAAGAAGCTTGAATATAGGGCCACAAGTAGAAATCATATGAGAAATGAATCTGGAGATGTAGTTCAAACGTCAGAGAAATCCTCTCACTTGCTTTTCAGTTTTAGGCGCGGGTATTTCTTGAATGGCTTTTACTTTGTCGGGATCAACTTCAATTCCTCTTTGGCTAACAATGAAACCTAAGAGCTTCCCTGATCGAACACCAAAAGTGAACTTGTTGGGATTTAGGCGGAGTTTATATTTTCTCAAGCACTGAAATAACTTCAATAAATATTACACATGTTCTTCTTCAGTTCTGGACTTAGAAATCATGTCATCAATATATAATTCAATTTCTTTATGCATCATGTCATGGAAGAGAGTTGTCATGGCTCTTTGATATGTTGCACCAACATTCTTTAAATCGAAAGGCATTACTCAGTAGCAGAATGTCCCCCATGGTGTGATGAATGTTGTTTTCTCCATATCTTTGGGTGTCATTCTAATCTGATTGTATCCAGAGAATCCATCCATGAAAGAGAAGACCTTGAATTTAGCTGTGGTGTAAGCCAACATGTCAATATGTGGTAATGGGAAATCATTCTTTGGACTCGCCTTGTTTAGATCTCTATAGTCGACACACATTCGAACTTTATCGTATTTCTTGGGAACAAGCACTATGTTGGCCAACCATTGAGGGTATTCAAACGTGATAAGTAAGCCTGCATCAATCTGTTTTTGGACTTCCTCTTTGATCTTTATGGCCATATCTGGACGAGTTCTTCTCAATTTCTGCTTGACCGTAGGACATTCTGGCTTCAAAGGCAAATGTTGCTCTATAATATATGTATCCAACCCTGGAATGTCTTGGTAGGACCAAGAAAACACGTCCACGTACTCTCTGAGAAGCTCTATCATTCTCTATTTGATAGCTGGAATAAGAAAAGCTCCAATCTTCACCTTTTTTCTATATTCTTCTGAACCCAAGTTGATTACCTCCACTGGTTCCTTGTATAGCTGAATGGTTTCTTCCTTCTTCTCGAGTGACCGGGAGATATCATCAGGAATCTCTTTAACACTTTCCTCTTCAGCTTCAAATATTGGGAATTCAAAGATGGGGGAGGGCATAGGGTCATAGTTTTTAATGGATGTTTCATGACTTAACCCGCACATGTGATTATGCTTGAATTTAGAAACAGATAACATGGAAAGAAAAAGGTGGCACTTTTACTAATGATTATAAAATCTTGACACAAAAGCCCGACATCAACTCTTTTCCCAGTGAACATCTTATAATGAAATGAGAGAGGAGGGTCCCTTTTGAATGTTCTTCCTATATTGATTAATATATTAGGGTGTTGACTCAGGATAACCCCATAAATCAATGAGGGAAAAGTTATTGACATTTTCACAACATAAGATGCAACATGCTTCATAGTCTGATCAAAAACATAGGAACCAAAATCAAAATTTGACTTGGTCCCAAAAATATAGATGAACTTACCTAGCCCTGTAGCTATATTGGAGGTGTGATTTGTTGGCACCCAATTTGCAGCTCCAGTTCTGTGGAGAACATCATACTTGACACTCAAGGCACTAGCAGAAAATTTCCCTTTCCTTTGCCATTCTTCACTTCCTTAGCAGTAATATCTCTGTAGATGACATTGTCATAGACTTCAATTTCAACTTGTTCTTCATTTCTGCGAAAGAACCTGTTGATTATTTCAGGAGAAAAACTTACACATCTTCCTCTGACATATACTTTTATGAATTCCTTGCTCCTTTTGTTATCACACTCCTTAGAGATGTTCACAATAAACTCTTTGACAAGCATTTCATAGCACTTGCCAAAGCCTGTTACAGTTTTCATTAAACCATCTTCTTGAATCAAACTTAACACCTCTTTACATTCAAAAGCATCCTTCCCCAATTCCCTTTCAAGTGCTAACCTTCTTTGATAAACAAATTTCCATTTTTCAACATTTTCAACAGAGTGAAAATAAATGTTGTCAAGTGGAACTTCAGGAATATTAGTTGGTATCTTCTTCCAAGAGGCTTGCTTTCTGGAAGTAGAGATGATCAGATTCAACATAATGATCAGATTCAATATCATGATCAAATTCACTAGATTCAGAGGGAACTTCCTTCCTTTTCAAGGACTTCTTATTAGACATGGGAGTAACCACCTTGCTCCATCTTTTAGTGGGACCAACACTAGCTTTCTTCCTGACAAATTTGGAGGGAGTGGTGGAGGATCCAACAACTTGGCCTTTTCTGTTCTTCAACCTTTTAGCTATGCCAGAAGCAAGTCTTTTCCCAATAGGAACATCATCAGAGTCAAATTTCCTTAATATTAATAATGTTAGTGGGTTGATCAACAAGGTTTTTATCTTTGTTACCCAACTCATTAGTTATATCTTCAGACCCTTCGTTGTCTTGTGATTTCTCAAGAGACAAAGTAGGTGCATGCATATCAGGATTATCAATGGGGTCCTTAGTATTTTTATCCGGTTGGGACAGGGATGTGGAGACACCCGACACGACATTTATCTTGGGGTCAATCCCCAATACTTGAGAGATCAACACACGAATATTCTTATCAACATCATTTCTGTCAACAATGACCACACTAGATTTACTTAAGGTAGTAACAGATCTAGGTTTATTGTTGGTTTCAGAAGCTTCAACATTTTCCATAACATTTGTTGCAATGGGACAATCTTTAGACACATCAACATTAGGTTCAATGCTGATGGGATCGAGATACAAACTAGGCATGGACATGGTTTTCTTCATAATCGTTGGGGGTTCAGGATCATTCATACCTCTAGCAGTTATGGAGGGAGTGAAAAGGGTACTTACTTTAGTAGGCCCCCCTTTTCTTGAAGATGAAGTTATGGCCTTTCTCATGGAAGTTGCATGGATAGGAACGATCGAGAGGGTAACGAATCAGTAATGACATCAGAGAGATCTAACCCAATGCTAATATTTTTAAGGTTTGATTGCTCTTTGAAGGATTTGCTTGCAATGGAGACAAAAGGTTATGACATTTTGGAAGTTTTTGGTTGAGAGGAGATAGAGAGATGAAGATGTCTGAGAACGAGTTTGAGAGAGAGAATGCAGAGGTTAGCGTGAAGGTGGCTAGGGTGTTGTGTTGGGAAAATAAGAAAAATTTGTAATGATGGACTTTGAGTTTTGTGCAAAGTTAAGTGGAGGGAAGAGAAAATTTGATTTCCATTTCTCCCCTTCAGTAATTGTTATAATTCTTCCAGCATGAAAATGCCCAATTGCCCTTTAGTTTTTCAAATTGATTTACATCTAAAGATTTGGTAAAAATGTATGCTAGTTTTTTGCAGTAGTTACATGCTCAAGAGTGACAATTTTGTCTTCCACCAGATCCCTAATAAAGTGATGGAGGATATCAATATGCTTAGTTCTGTTGTGCTGAATAGGGTTCTTGGAAATGTTAATAGCACTTTGTAGCGGTAAATTCATGACCATCAAGCTATGGATAAGCTAGACGTCAATTAAACCAGAGTTTCCACCACGCTTTTATTGTTTCCAAGGGAAAAGGGAAAAGTATGAACAAAACCCAAAAATAATAAGTTTTCAAATCAAAACTAATAAAATGCAAGAGATTACAGGTAAGGGGATTGGTTAGACAAAGGGAAGGTGTTAGCACGCAAAGTGTCCTAGGTACTCCCGGGGAGCCATTTCTTGTGTGCATATGTGTTTTTGTACAAAATGATGTTTGCAATAAATAGAATGGAGGGATGAGAAAAGAATTCATTAATTATATTTTTGTGTTTGACAAGACCTTCGGACTTGTGCCTACGTACCAACATAAAATGAGGGATCAAAACCTCATAGTTCGTGGTATAAATTTCGAAGTGAATGAGTTGCTTTTAACAAAATTTTGAATTTAACAAAGGCACCAGAGGCCTAAAAAGGTTTGAATGAGTGTTAGTTCTTTTTGGCTTTTGAAATTTTAAGTCAAGTATAGTTAAATTCATTTACAAGTTTGATTAAGAAAGTGAGTTTGAAAATGCAATGGCATAAGGCCAAAGTTTCTAATTTGCAATATGCCCTAAGTTTAGAAAAACAAACACAAGCAAAGAAGATTTTAAAAGGAGGGAGAGGTTTTGAAATTAAAGAAGTGGGGAGGAGATGAAGAGACTAATCCTAAGCAAAAATTTAAAATTTAAGAGTTGAAAAGATTTGACCAATGGGTTACGATCCCGTAGACAAAAATGTCATATAGAAACCCAAATTCCCCTTGGACTTTAGAATCAAGCAATATCAATACACAAATAGCAAGATGAATAGTAAGGCATCAAATAAAGATATCCACATCCAAGATTAGCAATTCCATGATCTTCTTCATAATTCCCCATGTATCAGGTGACTTCAAAGATAGGCATTAGACACAGGTTCAGAATAACAACTTCAATATGATCATGTTGCAGATGAACTCCAATGGATCTTCAATATTGTATCAAATGAAAGTTCACTTCATAAGCACTTGGTTTTTTTGAAAGTTGGCATTGGCCAAGTCATTTGCATAGGGAGTGTTGCCTAATTCTAAGTCCAATGTCTCAGATCAAATCCAACAGTCCACACAATTTTTTTTAGAGTTTTTGTTGTTATTATGTACATTAAGGTCAAAAGACCACAACACAAACAAGTATAAAAATGGCATTAAAGTAAACAAATTGAATGGTATGAGTAATGGCAAATGAAATAAGACTTAAAATTAAAGTGCATAAAAGTAAATGGCTTAAAATTAAATGTTAGTTGTTAGTTGATTAGAAGTTAGTATTGCTTTTGATTTTTTTTGTTTAAGTCATTCTTTGGAGAATACTCAACCCACTTATCACAAGAATGGATCCTTGAACCAAGACATCTTCCAAAGGAAGGAAAAAAGGTCAAGTTTCCACACAATACCATGAAAGAGGGGAGACTTACAATCTCACTTACTAGAATTCTATGCCTTTTTGTGTCAACAATTTAGTGCTATGTTAAGCAATCGTAATTGGACTTATATAGAAGTCACAACTATTTGAGGCCGGACAATAAGAACTTTAGTGTTAATGCATGTTAGAGACATGGTATTATGAACCATGTTCCTAAAACATACCACACTTAAAAAGAATATGCAAAAGAGGTGGACCTAATCTCATCCACACTTATGTTGATTTTACAATCAACTAGCCTTAGGATATGAAGATATCATAGGTCTATGAAATGAATGAGAAGAGAATGGGATTGAGATGAAGAGGGAGGGGAAATGAAATTAACACAAATTGGTCAAAGGAGGACTTTTATCAAGTTAAAATCATTCATTCATTTTGGGAGATGAAATGTACATTTCATCAATCCCCTAAATCCAATGATTTTAACTCAACAAGGTCAAATCAATCTTGACCAATGCCCAACAACACAAGTCAAACTCAACAAGTCAATATCAAACGCTCAACACAATTTATTTTGCAATTAAACAATTAAAATCAATTAAATAATGCACCAAATTAAATTATGGTTTGTCAAATTCCTAAAACCTAATCAAAACACTAAAGAAATATCCATGAGATTCATCATAGGTCAAACAAGGTCAAAGGACCTTGGAGAAAAAATTTCATAATTTTTGGAAACTTAAAACTGTTTTTAAACAATTAAAAATATTCACAAAATTAATTAAATCATGAAGAATATTAATAATGATCCAAAAAATAATTTTAATTCAGAAAATGAAAGAGGAATTTATTTAAATTTTTTTGGTGAAACTCTCATATTTTTTGGATCAATATTAAAATTAATATGAATTAATGAAAATATAACAAATAAAATGAAAATCAGAAAATGATTAAAAACACGGACCACTTGGTCTCCCTTATTAATTGAGGTGGCAGATCAAGTGGCTCTCATCGTGCTTTCCACCATGATCTTGAGTTAGCGCGCCACACAAGTGGTAATACAAGCCAACGTGTGAGATTAAAACATTTGAAATGGATCTTGTGGTTCTGATGACTGCTAACTTACCACCGGAGCCAAAGCTCTGGTCTCTTTCTCCGGTGAGCCTCACCGGACTGGTTCAGTCACAACCATCACCAAAATTAAAAAGAAGGACATGATTTTAAAGTAAAAATGGCACTGACCTCGAATCTGGCATCAATTTATCCAAACTCCAAGTATATTGAGAGATACAAGGAGTTAAAATTTGAGTTGCACGATCTGAGTTGCTTCGATTTGACCTCAAAGTAACTCAATCTTGTTGCCTACATTGGTAGGACTTCAGACAACCAAAGATCCAAGAGAATTATGGAAAATTGAGTGAGAATCGAAGAGATGAAAATTTCTAGAAAATACCTTTAATGTAGGTCTGAATTCGATGGTTCTTGCTCTTGTTTGTGCTTGATCTTGCTCAGGATGCTTGAAGGAGTAGAATAGAATGATCAAAAGGCTTTGGATTCGTGGAGATTTGAATCTCAAAACAGTGAGATTCAAACTCAATTTCCAAATGGAAATTATCAAGATTATCCTTTGGAATGGGAGGGTTTGAATGCTTGGGATCAAAGATGGCACGCAGGGTCCTCAATTCTAAACCTAGAGGTCTCTATTTATAGCCAATTGATTTGATATTTGAACACTTGAACATGGAACCCAAAAATAGCAATGAGTGATGCATGGGTGCATGGGCGTGTACAAGCCCATGAAATCATGTCATTTGGTCCATAATTGAATACAAACAAGTCTGAGATCATGTTGGAATGTCAGGCATTGGTGTGTGGGAATTTGAAGTTCAATCTTGCCAAATGATGATGCAATGTTCAATCCATGCGCAACCCATTCAAATCTTGTCCAAAATGGATGAAATTAGACTTTTTGGAAAGGCCAGATCAAGAGGAACAACTTTCATGTTGGAAACTTTTTAATTTGAAGCTTGGATCATGATGAATTTTGAGGTGTAAGTTTGGAAAATCAAACATGTTAAAAAAAATTCTAAGTGTCAAGCCATATGTTCACTTATTCCACCTTGGCTAACTTTTTATGTGAGCTCCAAATGAGAAACGTTCCTCCATCAAAGTTGTATCTATCTGAAAGTCCTTAAAAATTGTCGCAAATTTAACCTCATTTGGATTTAATATGAAGTAGTTATGCATTTTTGAAGTTGAGGAAAATCACTTGTTCAATGGCATTGGTCCCAAATGACCTATAATGTATCCTCATATCACATGCACATAAAAGTTTAATTAGCTCTTCCTCTAAACATGAAAGTTGAAGTAGAAATCTTGAATTATATTTTGCAACTTGGAAATATTTCATCTCATAAAAATTGAGCAAGTTATGGCCTTGGGAAGTTGACCTCAAAATTAGGGTTTAGACAAAATGACCTATAATCTTTCACCATAAAAAATACCTTTCTAAGAAACATTAGCTCTATACCTCAACATGAAAGTTGTTTGGAATGTCATTTAGAGTAACTTTTCTCTTGGAATAATTTTCATATGATAAAAATTGTAGGCGATAGAGTCTAGGGAACCCCAATTTTGATTAGATGAATTCCTCTGGTCAACCACCATGAACCAACTCGCTAGCTTGCCATTCTCTTGACTTTTGGGACTCATGGAGGATCATATATGCATAAGATGATGAAATTTGAAGTATCCCTTTCAATATTTGATCAATTATTGAAGAAGCTTGTTGAAGAAGTTACACAAGATACCCAGATGAATTAGGGTTTCCAAGGCAAACCAACTCCAAACTCTTGATGATTTCTTTATAAAAATAATATTTTAAGATAATTGGGATCCATATATGATGCTTAGATCCATAGTAAACCAATCTTGATTGAGCTCCTTGCACTGAGGGTCTTAGACCCTTGATGTGAGCTTGATAGATCAAAGGTGAGCACATGCCCTACCTACAAAAGAGTTAGTTTATACAAAGAAATATTTTTGGTATTTTGGTTAGTAAAATGATAAAAATACAAAGTATGATACAATCACATGATGCTTGATGATCTCTCCAAATGCAAACCCAATGAGTGAGAGGTAAGGAGGATGCCAAGATATGATCCCAATGCCAATGCATATGATGAGATAACATGAGGGATCTTAGGGTCAAAATTGGGGTCTTAAACACTTAGGTTATCATAGTACAATGTTATGACATCTTGCTAGACATTGTATTCTTCTATCATTTGTTTCATCCAAATTAATTGAGAGCAACTACTTCCTGCAACAATATATTCAGCCTCAATTGTAGATAAGGACACACTATTTTGCTTCTTACTGAACAAAGATATGATATTATTTCCCAAAAAGAAACATCCTTCATAAGTGCTTTTTCTATCATCAGTGTTGCCCGCACAATCTACATCACAATATCCTGTTAGTAAGGAGTTTACATTGTGAGAATACAATATTCCATATTCACTAGTTCCATTGATATACTTCAGAATATTTTTCACTTGAGTAATTGACTCATTTTGGGTTCAATTTATATCTAGCACAAACTCCTACAACAAATGTAATGTCGGTTCTTCTAGTTGTGAGATAAAGCAGAATACCAATCATACTCATGTATAGACTTTGATCCATATTTATACCTTTTTCATCTTTGGTTAGTTTCAAATGTGTTGGTGCATGTGTCCTTTTATGGCTAGCATTTTCCATGCCAAACTTCTTCACTATATTGCATCTATCTGACTTGGAGCCCAAGGAAGTATGTCAGTTCACCAACAAGACTCATTTTAAACTCAGATTGCATCTACTTGACAAAACTTTGTACCATCTAGTTCGACATCCCTCCAAACACAATGTGATCAACATATATTTGAGCTATCATGAGTTTTCCATGCTCTTCTTTAACAAATATTTTGTCTATTCCTCCTTTCCTGTATCCGTTGTTAACAAGGTACTCAGTGAGCCTCTCATACCAAGCCCTCGGTGCTTGCTTTAATACATAGAGAGAGCTTTCCTTAATTTGTAAACATGATATGGAAAGTTTGGATCTATGAACCCCTTGGGTTGTTCAACATAGACTTCTTCATTCAAGTACCCGTTTAAGAAGGCACTTTTCACATCCATTTGAAATAGTTTGAATTTAAGTAAACAAGTCACTCCTAACAGTAGTCTTATTAACTCAAGGCGAGCAACAGTGGCAAATGTCTCATCAAAATCGACCCCTTCAATTTTGAGTGTATCCTTGAGCAACAAGTTTGGCTTTGTTTCTGGTTACAGTCCCTTTTTCATCAGATTTGTTCTTGTAGATCCTCTTTGTGCCAATACATTCATTCCTTTAGGTCTAGGAACTAAGTCCTGTACTTCATTTCTTATAAATTGACCTAATTCCTCTTGCATTGCATTAATCCAAAATTCGTCAAGAAAAGCTTCCTTCACATTTTTTGGTTCAAACTTAGAAACAAAGCAAGCATTTGAGATTGTGTCTCTAGACCTAGTGGTGACCCCTTCATTAAGGTTTCCAAGCATGAGATTTGTTGGATGGTCTTTCTGTATTCTGATTGAGAAACCTTTGTTGACTTGAGAGTTATAAGGTTCAATGCCTCCTTATTCACTGTTTGATTCAATACCTTCCTCATTTTCAGTTGAGTTAATATGCTAATATGATATCTCGACATCTACTTCAACATACGTCCCTTTTTCTGAGATATTTTCATCCACTACCACATTGATGGATTCCATCATAACTTTGATTTTGGAATTAAAGACTCTATAGGCTCTATTTTTTGTAGAGTATCCCGGAAATATACCTTTATCACTCTTGGGATCCATGTTTCTTCTTTGCTCACGGTCAGCTATGATGTAGCATTTTCTTCTAAAAACGTGAAAGTATTTGACTGTGTGCTTCCTTCTTTCCATAATTCATAGAGAGTAGCTGAGGTACTGGTTCTTAGAGTGACTCTATTATGAATATAGCAGGCATTATTTATTGCTCCAGCCGGTAAATGATAGGGTAGATGCTTGGCATGAAGCATGACTTTGATTTTGTGAAGTTAACTTTAAGACCCTCATCACACAGTTGACTAATAATAATCAAGTTAGTAGTAAAACCTTTTACCAACAAGACATTATAGAGACTTGGAAGTCCAATACATGCTAGTCTTCCAACCCCTTTAATTTCTCCTTTAGCCCCATATCCAAACATTACATAGTCGATTGAGTATGGCTTGATGTTTTCAAGGAACTTCTTGACACTTGTCATTTGTCTAGAACATCCATTGTAAAAATATCAGTCTTCTCGAGCTGAAGCAATAAGAGAGGTGTGATCTATAAAGTTGGTGTTAACAAGCTTGGGTATCCACTCTTTCTTTTGATTAACCCTGGGTATGTTGGGTAATTTGGATAACCATACACTTTGAAATAGAAGGGCTTTATATGACCATATTTTCCACAGTAGTGACATCTCCAACAAGATGATCTTCCTTTAGTTTGAGAGTTACGATGAATGGCATGATGTTGATCCAGAGGTTTAGACATTACAGGTTTAAACTCCCTCCCTGGAAGAACAAAGTTGGTCATAGATGATTCTCCTTGGCTATGCAGAGACTGATTTTTAAAGCCAAACCCTCCCAGATCTCCAACTGCTTTTCCAATTTGCAAAACTTCATCTAACATGTTAGATCCCTTGTTTAGAATTCTTACAATTTTTGTCATCTTGTTAAGTTTGGAAGTCAACAGTATCACCTCATTTTGGAGATCAGATATGGTGAATTGAAATCCTTCTTTTTCAGCCTGCAGTTGAGATATAATTTTCTTCTGTTTTTCTCCCAGCTGGCATACTTCTTCACTTCTGATGCAGCCAGTTCCTCATGAATCTTCATTAGATTTACATCTTCCAGTTAGAGAATTAGCATGTTTATCAGCTTCATCCTCAGTTTCACTTTCAGAATTATCCTCATCAGACAAAGAGACAGACAATCTTTTTTTTTTGTTTCTTGAGATAGGTAGAACATTCATCTCTAGTGTGTCCAAAACCTTCACACCCATGACATTGAATTCCTTTACCTTGATTGGATCTCTCTTCAGTTCTTGTTATTTTCTAGAATTCATTAGTATTCTTGATGTCAAAAGGGATGTTCTTGACTTTTGGCCTTGACTTCCTGTCAATTCTTTTAAGAACCTTGTTGAATTTTCTTCCTAGAAGAACTATAAAATTGTTCATTCCTTCATCAGTATCCAAATCACATTGGTTTTGTTCATCTTCAGTGTTGGATACAAATGTTATACTTTTGGTTTTCTTTTCAATTATGTCACTAATACCTAATTCAAAGGTTTGGAGAGACCCAATAAGTTCATCTACTCTCATGGAGTTGATGTCTTGAGCTTCCTCAATAGTTATGACCTTCAAGTCAAAAAATTTAGGTAGAGACCTTAGAATTTTTCTCACCAGTTTTTCTTCTGACATCTTTTCTCCCAAGGCACTAGATGAATTAGCTATTTCAAGAATACTCATGTGAAAATCATGAATATTCTTATCATATTTCATCTTTAGATTCTCAAATCTGGTAGTGAGAAGCTGAAATCTAGACATCTTCACTTTGGATGTGCCTTCATGAGTAGTTCTGAGGATTTCCCATGCTTCTTTAGCTATAGTACAGGTATTAATCAGCCTGAATATATTTTTGTCCACCCCATTGAATAGGGAATTCAAGGCTTTGGAGTTTCCAAGAGCTAATTTAGCTTCTTCCTTTGACTAGTCCTCTTCAGGTTTTAGTTCAGTAGTAGCCTTGCCATCCTTGTCATTCACAGCAAGATGTTCCCGTCCTCTAATGATAGCTTTATGTGTCCTGTTATCCATAGATTTTAAGAAATCCACCATCCTTGCCTTCTAGTAGTCATAGTTGAATCCATCTAAGATAGGAGGTATGTTGATAAATCTTCCTTCCTTGTCCATGGAGCCAGAAAGTATCTTCCCTGAATCTCACTCAAAAATAGAGCAGGATGCCTCCTCTAATACCAATTGAAATTCTGGAAAGCAGCTGATGTCGTACACGACATCACGATCTCAAGGTCTTCATATTATCACACCACAAACAATAGCAGGATAAATATAATAGTATAACAGTAAATAACACAATCATTTGTTAACCCAGGTTCATGCAACGTCACCTACATCTGGGGGCTACCAAGCGAGGAAGGAAATCCACTATCACAGAATTAGTTTGAAGTCCTTAAAAACCTCAGGTTTTATAGACTTCTCACCTAATCTCTACTTGTGGACGTTTCTATATAGGACACACCTAGATATGAGACCCCTCTCACTTCCCTCAACCATACGATAACTAACAACTAAAGAACACAATCCACTCTTGCTTAAACGCTTATGAGGGATTGTTAGTGACAACTCAATACACCAGGTCCAATTCAAGTATCAATGTGATACTCGAATGTCTCACACAAATCACACACACAAAACCCTAATGATAACAAAATAATGCACCGCTTTGATACATTCTTAGGTTTAGAACTCCTCTATAAATAGCAGTGAGAGGCATATGAAGTCTTTGATTTGCAACAGATCTAAGATCTCTGCTCAATCTTCTGAAGATATGATTTCAATCAAATCAAATGTATCCTAAAATGTCTTGAAATTTTTACTTCATAAACAAGTCAAGATATGATATTCTTCAGGTACAAGGAAAACACGTAATAATATACAAGTGCTAAATTTTAAGAGAATCTTTGGATAAATCATTAAAGAGACTAAATCTCACAAACAACTTAAGATCGATTACGCTGAATGTTGAAACAACATGTCAGGACATCTTGTTCAACATCTGTCCAATATACTTGTTTTTCCAAAATGCAGTCAATCACAATATGACAAACCTAACAGAAATTACTGACCTCTTGCCATCTTTCCTCATAATCAGAATATCACCAAGACCTTCAACTGCTAAAGTATTTCCATTTGCAAATTTTACCATGTACTTCATTGAGAGTTTCATGTTGACAACCCAATCTTTCCTACCAGTCATGTGTGATGAGCATCCTGAGTCCAAGTACCATTGGTCTTGGAATATTTCTTCATCTTTTGTTGTGACTGTCGCCACCGGGGTTTTCAGAAAACGAGTGAACTGGACGGACTAAACAAAAGATCATAAGAGTCACCATCGAATTTTATTTCTGTGCTTCTATCGGGGGGAAAGGGGAAATAGTCGATAAAGCCCTCAAAAAGATAAGTGCACGGGAAGCACTATAGAAAGGATAAAGAATTGGTCTCGCAATCGAGATTAGGGTTCGGGGGTTGGTTACGCGAGGGGAAGGTATTACACCTCTCATGTCCATGGTATTCCATGGGAACCATTTGGGTTATTTACGTACATGGGGATCTATCTGTTATTGTTTTATTTTAAAAAAGAATGTGTGTGAAAGAGAGGGGTTTTAGGCTTTTATTTATGGTGCTCGCCAAGGATTGTGGCCCTTGTGCCTACGTATCACTCATTTAGGGATGAGGAATCAGAGCTCTGTAGTTCATAGTAGAAAAATGTTTGTGTGTTGGTTGATTTTATCTTTGAGAAAAGGGTTTTTGGGGTGGGTGTCCTAAGGCACAAAAATTAGGTTTGATGGGCTGTGTTGATTTTACCTTAAACAAGGGTTTATGAAAAGAGTTTGTGATTAGATTGAACTAAAGTCTAGGGGCGGAGGTTAATATTCTAGACAACAAGATAAGCGTCTTGCGTCCAAAATAATCAGAGTGAGGGTAGGAATGCTTAACTCTCACTCATTCTCTACCACTTAAGACTCGTGGCGCATAATATTAATCGTAGTTATTAAGTATTTTGAATTTGGTTATGAAAAAGGCGCTTGATGTTGGATCAAGGGTTCATTTATTTGATTAAGAAATTTGACTTATGCAACATGAATGCAAATTAACCAACAAGAAAGTAAAATGTCTCATTGTAAGGTAGCCCAAGAGAAAACCTTGTGTGTGAAAAAGTGACCTATGCTGAACAAAGGATATTGGTCTTATAAACATGTCCTACTAGGGTGGTACCATGATGCCATTCTTACAACAAGTATGTAAGTACATATGAAACCCAAGTGTTTACAAAGTATCACAAAATATAAAGAGAAAAACCTCCAAGCAAAGGTCCTAAATGGGATCCTCTAAGTCCAAGTTGGTTTAGTGTCATGGATTTTTTTCTTCTTATAACATTATCATGTTTTTGTCATTTTTATGAGTATGATAAAAATAAAGTAAAGATAATATAATAAACATGTATGATGCAGTTTGTACAATGATAATGATGATGAGTACTTAAATGTAAATGACATAAAAGTAAATAAAAATGGATAATAACTATAGTGGGAAATTCATGATCATCAAGCTATTGACAAACTAGAGATCAATTAACAAGAGTCGCCACTGCACTTTTATTGTTTCCAAGGGAAAAGGGAAAAAGTACGAACAAAACCCAAAAAGTAAGAAGTTTTCAAATAAAAACTAATAAAAGTCAGAGATCAGAGGTAAGGGGGTTGGTCACACTGAGGGAAGGTGTTAGCACCCAAAGTGTCTTAGGTACTCCTAGGGAGCCCTTTTTGTGTGCATATGTATTTTGTACAAAGTGATGTTTTCAAACAAATAGAATGTGGGGATGAGAAAAGAATTCATTAATTATATTTTTGTGTTTGACAAGACCTTCGGTCTTGTGCCTACGTACCAACATAAAAATGAGGGATCAAAACCTCGTAGTTTGTGCTACAAATTTCAAAATGAGTGCATTGATTTTAACAAAATTTAAGTTTGAAAGGCACAAAGGCCTAAAAATGGTTTGAATGAGTTAGTTCTTTTTGGCTTCTTGGAAGTTTAAGTCAAGTATGGTTAAGTTTATTTACAAGTTTGATTTAAGAAAAGAAGTTTGAAAATGCAATGTCATAAGGCCAAAGTTTCTATCTTTTTGCAAAAGTAGTCAAAGTTTAGAACAAAAATAGTTCACACAAAGAAGATTTTAAAAATGGAGAGAGAGATTTTGAAATTAAAGAAATGGGGAGAAGATGAAGATGCACAAAATTAAAAGTTTAGAGTTGAAAAGATCTCACCAAATGGGTAGCAATCCAATAGACAAGTATGTCAATAGAAACCCAGAATTCCCTTGGACTTTTAGAATCAAACAACACACAAATGCACAATTATATTATCTTGAAAGGCAAGGCATCAAATAAAGATGGCCTTATCCAAGTTTATCCACTTCATGATCTTCTTCAAAATAACCCATGTAACAGATGAATTCCACAAGTCACAGGTTCAAAATAACAGCTACACCATGATCAATGTTGCAGATGAATCTTAGAGAGATCTTCAAAGATGTATTAGATGAATTTCGAATTGCAAGCACTTGGTTCTTCAACAAATTGGCATTGGCCAAGTCCATTAGCAAAGGAATGTTGCGTAAGTTCTAAGTCCATTTGTCCAAGATCAAGCCAACAGTCCACTCAAAAGTTTTTTGGGTTTTTGTTATTATTATGTACATTATTGGTCAAAGACCACACAATCAAACAAAGTATATACAAGCAAAATATATCACACAATATGGTCCAAATGGACAAAGTGAAAATTATATTAACATAAACAATTAGAATGATATGTACAATGGCAAATGAAATAAAGTGCTAAAAGTAAATTGTATTAAAGTAAAAGCTTGAAATTAAAAGTTAATAGTTAGTAAGTTAGAAGTTAGTTTTGTTTTGCTTTTGATTTCAAGACATTCTTTGGAGAACACTCAACCCAGTTGTCACAAGAATGGATCCTTAAACCAAAACATCTTCCAAAGGAAGGAAAGAAGGCCAAGTTTCCATATAATACCATGAAAGAGGGGAGACTTACAATCTCACTAACTAGAATGCTTATGCCTTTTATGTCACAAATTTAGCGCTATGTTAAGCAATTGTAATTGGACTTATATAGAAGTCACAACTATTTAAGGTCGGGCAATAGACTTTTGGTGTTAATGCATGTTGGAAATATAGTATTATGAACTATGCTCATGAAACATACCACACACAAAAATATGCAAAAGGTGTGGCCTAATCTCATCCTTACTCATGTCAATTTTTCAATCAACTAGCATTAGGACTTTGAGATATCATAGGCCAAATGGAAATAAATGAATGAAGAAGGGGAATTAGATGAAGAGGGAAGGGAATGAATGAGATCACAAATTGGTCAAAGGAGGACTTTTACCAAATTAATATCATTCATTCATTTTGGGAGATGGAATGTACATTCCATCAATCCCCTAAATCCAATGATATTAACTTAACAAAGTCAAATCAACTTTGACCAAGGCCCAACAACAAACAAGCCAACTCAAATAAGTCAACACAAATGGTCAATAAAATTTAAAGGGCATTTACTCATTTAAAAATAATAAAATAGTGCATTAAATTCAAATATGTTTTGTCCAATTACTAAAATCTCTTCAAAACACCAAAGAAATGGCCATGAGATTTATCATAGGTCAAACAAGGTCAAAGGACCTTGGAGAAAAAATTTCATGATTTTTGGACACTTAAAAATATTTTTAAACAATTTAAAACAATTTTTGAAATTTTTTGAAAATAATTATAATTCAGAATAATTTTAATAATGATCCAAAAAATTATTTTAATTCAGAATATGAAAGAGAAATTTTTTTGAAATTTTTTGGTGAAAGTCCCATATTTTTTGGATCAATATTGAATTTAATATGAATTATTGAAGAAAATGAAATTAAAACAAAAATATTAGAAAATCAAAAATACGTGGACCATCAGATCTCTCTCATTAATTGAGGTGGAAGATCTGATGATCCAAAACGCGCGTTCCACATGTACATGAGTCAACTGCGTGTCAAATGTGGTAATCAACACCAACACTCAAGATTAAAACGTGAGAGGAGGATCATGTGGTTCAGAGGCAAGACACCTCATCGCCGGAGCCAGAGCTCCGGTCATCTTGTCCGGTGAGCCTCACCGGACTGGTCAACATGAACCATCACCAAAATAAAAAACAGGGACATGATCTTGAAGAAAAAATGGCACTGAGCTCGAATCTGACCTCCATTCATTCCAATTCCAAATATATTAAGAGATATGTGGATTTGAAATTCGAGGTACATGAACTGAGTTGCTTCGATTTGACCTCAAAGCAACTCAATCTTCTTGCCTACATTGGTAGGACTTAAGACAACCAAAGAATAAATGGAATTGAGCAAGAATTTAAGAGAATCGAAGAGTTTAAAATTTCTGAAAATTACCTTCAATGGAGGTCTGAACACGATGGATCTTGATCTGGCTTGTGCTTGGACTCACTCTACTTGCTTGTAGGGAGAGAATGGAAAGGTTTGGAAGCAATAGATTCCTAGAGAATTGAATTCCAAAACAGTGGAGATTCAAGCTCAAATTCAAATGAATTTATCAAGTTTATCCTATGAGAGTGAGGGGTTTTCAATGGGAAATCATGTGATATTTGCACACTCACTTCCACTTTCGAAATTTGGCAAATGTGATGTAATGCTGCATGGGCGCGCATAGGCCCATGAAATGATGGTTTGAAGTCCATAATTGAAGATCAAATGTGTTGAAGTAGGCTTGAATTGCAAGGCATATGTTCATTGATGCTTGAAGATTGATCCATGCCAAATGATATCAGCCTATTTAAGCCATGCACAGCCAATGCATTTCTCATCCAAAATGAACGAATTTGAGCTATTTGGAAAGGTGAGATCAAGAGGAACAAGTTTGATGTTGAACACTTTTTCATTTGGAGCTTGGAACTTGGAGAAATTTGAGGTGGAAGTTTGGAGAAATTTGACATATCAATTTTTTTTTAAGTGTCAAGCCATATGTCTCAATACTCCACCTTGCTTTACTTTTTATACAAGCTTCAAATGAGAAAAGTGTCTTCATCAAAGTTGGATATCTCTTAAATACATTAAAAATGGTCATAAATTTCATGTAATTTGGATTTGAAATGATAGAGTTATGCATTTTTGAAGTTTGGAAAAATCACTTGATCAATGGTATAGGTCAAAAGTGACCTATAATGTAGTCTCATATCACATGCTCAAAAAAGTTGAATTAGCTCCCACTCCAAACATAAATGTTTAAGTAGAAACATTGAATTTGATTGTGCAACTTAGAAATCTTTTATCTCATAAAAATTGAGCAAGTTATGGCCTTGGGAAGTTGACTTTCAAATTAGGGTTTAGACAAAATGACCTATAATGTTTCAACATAGAAAATGATTTTCCAAGCAAAAATAGTTATAGGTCTCAACATGAAAGTTGTTTAGAATGTCATTTAAAGTACGTTTTCTCTTGGAATTATTTTTATATGGTGAAAATTGTAGGAGATAGGGTCTAGGGAGACCCAATTTTGATCAGATGAATTAATCTGGCCAATCACCATCAACCAACTTGCTAATCTTCAATTCTCTTGACTTTCTTGGATCATGGTAGATCATATATGCATGAGATGATGAAATTTGAAGTGTCCCTTGAGAAATTTGATCAATTGGTGAGATAGCTTATTGGAGAAGTTACTCAAGATACCTAGTCAAACTAGGGTTTCCAAGGCAAATCACCCTCAAACTCTTGAAGAAAACTTGACCAATATAAGATGTAGAGATCATTGGGACTCATATATGATGTTTATAACCATTCTTGAATCAATTATTGGTTGTACTCTTTGTTCATGAGGGTCTCAAACCCTAGATGTTATCTTGATGAATCAATGAGATCATGCCCTACCTACAAAAGAGTTAGGCAAAAACAAAGACATATTTTTGGTATTTTGTTTAGTGAAATGATAAAATACAAGTATGATATAACCACAAAGTGCTTGGTGATCTCTCCCAAAACAAACCCAATGAAAAGGGGCAAGGAGGATGCCAAGGTATGATCCCAATGCTAATGCTTATGATGGAATTGCATGAGGGATCTTAGGGTCAAAATTAGGGTCTTACAGCTGCCCCTATTTAAGGAAATTCTAATTGAGGAGGTGAAGGTTAAAATCTTCGGCTCGACTCAGTAGAATGGGCTTAAATAATAACATAGAGAAACAAATTTTGGTCCCTAAGTGACCTCATGATGCAAATGATATTAATGCAAAGCTAATGCTCTATGGGGAAATATTGCCACAAAGGAAAAAGAAATCAGAGAGACCGAAAATCCACAGGAGTATAATGCATTCCATAAGGAAAAATCACTGGGGGAGACAGAGACTCTGGGGGATAAAAAGGAGTTATGTGTAGGCCCGGCTACGACTTAAAACTACTGGGGGACTAGAGGGATTCCACAAAAATGGAGAGACTCAGCCGGGAAAATAACAACATCTGCAGGGGATACGAATAAGTTAGGATAAAACTGAGGTACTCGAATCATGCAGGGGAACAACGATTTCACTAAGGAAATGCGCACTCAACTCAACTGGGGAGGAATAAACTCCAACACAGGAGGAGCAAAAATCTATTATGTACTACCTATTACTGGGTAAGGAGATAATAAAGATCTGACAGAGAGAACATCTGTCATCGGTTAAGATGAACATATCAAGGATGACTCGCCGAGGAAATGCCAGGAGGGAGTATTCATTACCGGTTACTGGGTAAGAATAGCCTCGTTGGGGAAAACTGCAGAAAATAGGATTTACAACTACCAGTTACTGGGCAGAAGACCAAAGGGTGAGAGTGTCCGTCATCGGTTAGGATGAACATATCAAGGATAAACTCAACAGGGAAGAAAATCCGTCATCGGTTAGGATGAATATATCAAGGATAGACTTGCCTGGGAATGCCAAGGAGGATACCCATCATCGGTTAGGATGAACATATCAAGGGTATACCAATTGAACAAAAAGGGAGGAATTACATCTATCGAAAACCGGATAGAAAACCAGAGAATTTTTTTTGTCACTGGTTAGGATGAACATATCAAGGATTAACTCTGCGAGGGGACAAAGTAGGATTTACAACTACCGGTTACTGGGTAGAAGACCAATCAAAGAGAAAATCCGTCACCGGTTAAAGTGAACATATCAAGGATAGACTCTGAAAAGGGGAATAAAAATAGGGATTACATCTATCAGTTACTGGATAGAATACCAAAGAAGAAAAAATCAGTCACTAGTTAAAGTGAACATATCAAGGATAGACTCTACACAGAAAAAAGTAGGATTTACGACTACTGGTTACTGGGTAGAAAACCAACAAGGAGAAGAGAACCTGTCATCGATTAAGATGAACATATCAATGATTAACTCTCTGAGGAACAAAATAGGGATTACAACTACCTTTTCACTGGGTAGAATACCAAACATGAGAATATCTATCACTGGTTAAAGTGAACATATCTAGGATAGACTCCTGTGGGGAATAGATCCACTGGGAATTCTGCTGAGGAGAAAAATGGTACTTTTGTCGGGTATTGGGCAAGAAGTGAAAAACTGCAAACTAAGAAGAATATTACCAGTTACTGGGTAATAGACTCTTAGGGGACCAAAATATCTATCTAGGTAAGAGCTAGAAAGAAAACGGTCAATCAAGACTCAACCCAATGAGGACATAACTCAAGGGGAGTAATTCCATCCAGAAAATTTACTGGAGAGGAAACTGAAATAACAAACATCCACGAAGAAACAAACTCAGTGGGGAAACAGAGAAAGGTTAAAGTCTTTCTGCTTAAAGGGCTGACACTCTATAATTGAAAGAGGACAGACACCAGATTTGGTATGGGGATAAAGTACCGCCATAACAGAGAATGAGAATCTCAAACAAATCAGATATAAAGACGCAAGATATGCAAATTATGAAATTTATATGAATGTGTGTGTATATGTGTATATGATGATTATGCTGACAAAATGATCATAAAGGATACAGAGGTGTCGCAAAGAATTGAACCACCGGTACAATCCTTGGTCAATCCACAAAATATGGAGACACACAGCCGGAGAACAGAGAGATCAACATCCTAAGGGCTCAACCCTAGCTGAGGACGGAGGAGATTTGCTGAGGATAAAACATCCAATCTGTGGGGAATTTTAGGTCAACACCATAAAAATGGGAGACAACCCTACAGAGAAACAAGTCAGAAGTTGCTCAGGAACCAGGAGGAAACTCTAACTAGGAGCAAAGATACATGGCGATTGGTGAGGACACCAAAGCGATCTACTGGGGAAAGATCAAACATCTCAAATGACGATCCGCCTACTGAGGAAATACAAACTCCGCTGGGGAAGGCCGAAACTCTGTTGGAGACAAGGACACACCGCAGGGTATCTGAATCAACCAAATCAGCTGAGGGATAAAGTAAGAAGCTCCACCGGGGATCAATCACTCCGCCGAGGAACTGAATCAACACTGATGTCTAGGGATACCCGAAGGGTTAACTGCTTGGAGAACCTCATATGCTTCGCACTTAAGGGCTTGCTTTTTACTGAAATGATGTTGATATTCCTTTTACTTGCTTTGGAAAAATTCTTGCTTTTATATACTAAAGAAACTTAATTTTGATTTAAAAGTTAATTTTAAAATGATCATAATAACATTTAAAACTATTGGTTGAAGTAAAATAAGAGTAGAAACAATTGGATAAAAGCTCAACTTTATTTAATAGAATGGTAGTCTGTAAATGACAAGACTCCATAGATTTTACAAAGTTGAAAACGGTAATTTACATGGAAAAGGTTCCATTGAATACAAATGATCCTTAATCCTTCTACCAACTCTTGATATCCACTGTGTTCTTGACCGCTGCCGGGAATTTTTTTCTGTTTTATGTCTCTAATTTTTGCCTGGATCGCCCTTTCGGGTTTTCAATCCACAAAGACGCTCATTTTTGCCTAAGCCGCCCTTTCGGGTTTTCAACTTAGCGAGTTGTTCTTTTCTTTTTAGGCGAAGTATTTCTTGACTGCATCTGCGTTCACAGGACGAGTGAACTCTTCACCATCCATAGTTGTAAGAATCAATGCACCACCTGAAAAGGCTCTCTTAACAACGTATGGGCCTTCATAATTAGGAGTCCATTTTCCTCTAGAATTTGGCTTGAATGACAAAATCTTCTTGAGCACAAGGTCACCTTCTCTGAACACTCGAGGTTTGACCTTCTTATCAAAAGCTTTCTTCATCGTCTGCTGATATAACAGACCATGACACATGGCAGTTAATCTCTTCTCTTCGATCAAATTTAACTGAACCTGGTCTGACACCAATCAGCTTCTGTCAACTTAGCTTCCATGAGCACACACAATGAAGGAATCTCAACCTCTACATGGATTACCGCTTCCATACCATACACAAGAGAGAAAGGGGTTGCCCCTATTGAAGTGCGGACGGATGTACGATACCCATGTAAAGAAAATGGAAGCATCTCATGCCAATCCTTATATGTGACAACCATCTTCTGAATAATCTTCTTAATGTTCTTGTTCGCAGCTTCAACAGCCCCATTCATCTTGGGTCTGTAGGGAGAAGAATTATGATGTGCAATCTTGAAGTCTTCACAAAGAGCTTCCACCATATTGTTATTCAAGTTCAATCCATTATCAGTAATGATCTTACTTGGTACACCATAACGACATATAATCTGATTCTTGATAAACCTCACAACAACTTGCTTGGTTACATTTGCATACGATGCCGCTTTAACCTATTTTGTGAAGTAATCAATTGCCACTAAAATGAAATGATGTCCATTCGAAGCTTTGGGCTCAATCATCCCAATCACATCAATTCCCCACATGGAGAAAGGCCATGGGGAAGAGATAACATTCAATAGTGTCGGAGGAACATGAATCTTATCCGCATAAATTTGACACTTGTGGCATTTCTTCACAAATTTGCAACAGTCAGATTCCATTGTCAGCCAATAGTAACCTTCTCGCAACATCTTCTTCACCATTGCATGTCCATTGGAATGAGTACCAAAGGAGCCTTCATGCACTTCAGTCATCAACAAGTCTGCTTCGTGTCTATCCACGCATCTGAGCAAGACCATGTCGAAGTTTCTTTTGTACAGTATATCACCATTCAAGTAGAAATTGCCGGCTAATCTTCTCAAAGTCTTCTTATCTTTCAAAGATGCCCTAGGCGGGTAAATCTGACTTTGGAGGAAACATTTGATGTCATAATACCACGGTTTCTCGTCTTTGACCTCTTAAACAGCAAACACATGAGCTGGCCTATCAAGACGCATCACAGATAAATTGGGAACTTCATTCTAATATTTCACTACAATCATTGATGCCAACGTTGCAAGAGCATCTGCCATCCGGTTTTCATCTCGAGGGATATGATGAAACTCAACCTTTATGAAGAAAGTTGAAATCCTCCTCGCATAATCTCTATATGGTATTAAACCGGGTTGATCTGTCTCCCATTCTCCCTTGATCTGATTCACAACCAAAGTCGAATCACTGAAGACATCCAAATACTTGATTCTGAGATTCATGGCCTCTTCAAGCCCCATAATGCAAGCTTCATATTTTGCCATGTTGTTTGTACACTTGAAAGTCAATCTAACTGTAAATGGTAGGTGCGTGCCTTAAGGAGTAATAATCACTGCCCCAATTCCATTTCCATATTGATTAACAACTCCATCAAATACCATGCCCCAACGGGAACCAGGTTCTGGCCCTTCTCCTAGCAATGGTTCATCACAATCTTTCATTTTCAAGTACAAAATCTCTTCATCAGGAAAATCATACTGTACTGACTGGTAATCTTCAATTGGTTGGTGATCCAAATGGTCAGCCAAGATACTACATTTGATTGCTTTTTGAGATCGGTATTCAATATCATACTCTGATAACAACATCTGCCAACGAGCAATTCTCCCAGTTAAAGCAGGTTTCTCAAATATATACTTGATTGGATCCATTTTGGACATCAACCAAGTGGTATGATTCAACATATATTGACGCAGACGCTTAGCATCCCAAGCCAATGCGCAATAAGTCTTCTCAAGCATTTAATACCGAGTCTCACAGTCGGTGAACTTCTTACTGAGGTAGTAAATTGCAAATTCTTTCTTCCCAGTCTCATCTTGCTGACCAAGAACACAACCCATACTATCTTCGAGAACAGTCAAATACATGATCAACGGTCTTCCTTCAACAGGTGGAGACAAAATCAGAGGTTCAAGCAAATATTCCTTGATACTATCAAATGCTTTCTGGCAGTCTTCGGTCCAATCACAAGACTGATCTTTCTGAAGAAGCTTGAATATAGGCGCACATGTGGCAGTCATGTGGGAAATAAATCTGGAAATATAATTCAAGCGGCTGAGAAAACCTCTGACTTGCTTCTCAGTTTTGGGCGCATGCATCTCTTGTATTGCTTTGACCTTGGCAGGATCAACTTCAATACCCCTCTCGCTGACGATAAAGCCCAACAACTTACCAGGACGAACACCAAAAGTACACTTATTGGGATTCAAGCGGAGTTTATACTTCCTCAATCGCTAGAATAGCTTCAATAAATGCTCAGCATATTCCTCTTCATCATATGATTTAGCAATCATGTCATCGACATAAACTTCAATCTCTTTATGCATCATATCACGAAAAGAGTAGTCATTGCTCTCTGGTAAGTTAAACCAGCATTCTTTAAACTGAAAGGCATCACTCTATAAAAAAAATGTTCCCCAGGGTGTAATGAATGTGGTCTTCTCCATATCCTCGGGTGCCATCTTGATATGATTATATCCGGAAAATCCATCCATAAACGAAAAGAATTTGAATTTAGCAGTATTGTCTACCAACATATCAATGTGTGGCAGATGGAAATCATCTTTCGGACTGGATTTATTCAAATCTCTATAGTCAACATACATGCGGAATTTTCCATCACTCTTCGGCACAGGCACAATATTGGTCACCCATTGCGGATACTCAGCAGTTACAAGGAAACCAGCATCAATCTGCTTCTGAACTTCCTCTTTGATCTTCACAGCCATATCAGGATGCGTTCTTCTCAACTTTTGCTTGACTAGCGGACATTCTGGCTTCAACGGCAATCTATGTTCCACAATCTCAGAATCCAACCCAGGCATGTCTTGATAGGACCAAGAAAACACATCTGAATACTCTCGAAGAAGATCAATCAACCCCTTCTTAGCATCTGGACACAGTCGAGACCCAATCTTGACTTCCTTCACATCATCTTCGGAACCCAAGTTGACTAGCTCAATCTGCTCTTTAAACGACTGAATAATCTTTTCATCTTGCTCAAGAAGACGACACAATTCATCACTCACTTCTACATCACTTTCCTCCTCGGCCTCAAACACAGGGAATTCAAAATTTGGAGAAGGAGAAGGATCATTGTATTCAATGTGGTTAGGAATCAACCTGCATAGTGATTTGATATTTTGATTTTAGAGAAGTGAATTTGTGACCAAATATTATGCAGATGGACAATTATATTGTTTACTTATGTTTTTTGTGATTACCATTTTCAGAATAAAGCAAAAAGTAAAAATAAACATCAAAGATGTGGATGAATAGAATTAATTTTATTGATGATCAATTTAAAATGCCCAAACAATGTTTACTTCTCCCTTAGGCATAGGAGAAGGATTTTAAAATATAAAAGCAATTACTTAGATCGATGCAAAATAACAGGAATATCAACAGCAGTTCAATTGTTGCATGTCTTTCCATGCGTTACAAAGTTGGTGCAATCTTCCTCTTCGCTATCCTCTAGCACACCAACTAAGTGTTGTTCATTCCCATGAATGAACCCTCCGCTACGGAAGCTGAGTTGCATATCTTCAGATCTAATAGTTGACGATCCCTTCTAGAACCCCAAACCAGTTCTTCCTTTGTTGTTGTAACACCCCTTTTTCTACCCCAAAATACTTAACATATAATCAGAGTAAATAGGCACGCATATAACCAAAAGGGTGTCACATCGACGTTTTCAAAAACTAAAAGCTTTCAAAAACCAAACATCATTCATCATCAATACACAACACACCTGGTCATTTAAAATTACACATTTCCATTATCATGAATATTCAAGCATATGCATTCGCAGCGGAAAATAATGAATACTCATGCATTTCATAAAATGATCCATGTCCCATACCATGATCATCTCTCAATAATCTCTCCAATTAAACATGTTCAGAAGTAATAACATAATACGTATCGAAATACGATATGAGTTCAATATTATTAATCTACCCAGTGTTACATGACCAGAGCATTGACTCACTACTTAGTCTCTAAACAAAGTACCGCAGCTCTCCAGCTAACCTCGAGTGAGCTACCGTCCACTTACTTCAGCGATACTACTCCTGAGTATCTGCGCGATACCCATGTAAAGGTAACATTCAAACAGTAAGAGTGAGAATTCAAATCATTATGAAGAAGTACAATCAAGCACAATGATTAAATCAACAATTAAAGGAATTCATCACACTTCATATAACCATGTAAATAATATTCATCAACATCTATTTCACATGTTTCAAACATCCATCAAAACTCAAGAAGCATAATATTAAAATCCAATATTATATTCCCAAATATACACATAACTACAATTATCACATAATCACATATTCAGTCAACTTATGTACCCAAACATCACCAAATTCAATTACCATATCTCATACACACATCACAATCTAACCAATGCAAACATTAAATTATCACCTAACTCTAATGTGACTTAATGCATGACATGTGACTCTATGCATGTGGTACCATCTACTACCACGCCTATTTCCAATTAAGGCTCAACATGTGCAACATCTACCACACCTATTTCCAATTAAGGATCAACATGTGCAACATCTACCTCGCCTATTTCCAATTAAGGATCAACGAGTGCTCATCTACCTCGCCTATTTCCAATTAAGGATCAACGAGTGCTCATCTACCTCGCCTATTTCCAATTAAGGATCAACGAGTGCTCATCTACCTCGCCTATTTCCAATTAAGGATCAACGAGTGCTACATGTGAACCCATAGTTTCACCGCTTCCACCATGAAGCCGACCATGCATGCCATGAATGAATGTACAAATACCAATACATATGCGATTAAGATCATCTCTACCATCTTAACATTCCACATATCACCATAATTCAACTCTATGAATTATCCACCAATGGTACATATACACATTCATAACAAATACACCATTCACAAATCCACCAATGGTACATATACACATTCATAACAATATATCATTCACAAATCCACCAATGGCACATATACACATTCATAACAAATACACCATTCACATAATATGCAATTAACCAATTCATGTTACCACATGAATAATATCAACAAATAACAACAACTCATCAACATCTTAACATCATTGACCTAACAACATAATTATCACGCAATCATATTACAACAATGCAACGATTCATCAACCAAACGTATAACCCAATATATTTATCAATACAGTAGGCATATGAATATTATTAAAACATATTAACAATCAATACCATGTTTTAGGTATTAGCTTTCTAACACTTCAAACGCCATCAAAATCAGACTTACGAGTTAAAAGTTATGATCAAAACCGTGCACAAAGGCATTACTAAAAGTTGTTGTTTAGTAAATTTTCCAACATAATTTTCATCTTCTTCAACCCCCATAACGTCCATGAAATAATCTCCAAAATTATTTTATTCCTGAAATAAAGTTATAGCCCTCTGTTTCAACTGTCCAACGCTTTGAACGACACTCGATTTGGACTTACGGATCAAAAGTTATGACCAAAGCGATTTCGACAATAAAACATAAAAACAGGTGGCGAGTGTGACGGACATCATGCAAAATTTTCCGCGGTTTTCATCGTTGGAGGATTTCCGGACCTCCGATTTCAATTTCGTAAAAAGCCAAACGTTCAGATAATTATAACTCACAGAATACTCCAAATATATAACGTTAATTTGTAGTTTTAACACAATCAATCACCACAATCAAATATAATCATCAAAATCTAACAATCCTAAAATCATGCAAATTAGGGATTTTGACCTAAACATACATCTACACATTGACCCAATCATACTAACCCATAATAATAAGCATTCCCCCCTTACCTCTTCAATTTTCTGTAAACCCTAGCTTTTCTCTTTATTTTTCCTCTCCTCTTTCTCTATTGCCTTCAATGATCAAATGAATCATAATTCTCACTTTCCTCACCTCTTACTATTTATATTAGTATTCTATTTGGGCTTAAGTCATTATACTTATAATTTAATTAATAGGCCCAATAAGACTTAATATTTAAATATCTCTATTTAATTCAAATAAATTAAACTAACACCATACATCCACCAAATTAATTAATTCAATTATTCATGATATCTCCTATCAACTAAATAATTAATTAACACTCCACATAAGTAATAATAGTATAATAATTAAATACTAAAAATTGGGTTGTTACAACTCTCCCCCACTTAAAAGATTTTCGTCCTCGAAAATTCACCTCAAACGAACAACTCCGGATACGATTCCCTCATCTTATCCTCGAGTTCCCAAGTAATATTGCCATTGGTGACTCCGCCCCATATCACTTTCACCAAAGCAATTTCCTTACCACGAAGCTTCTTCACTTCTCGATCTTCTCTAATCTCGTCAAGAATGCCACACGTAAGCTTCAACCTACCAAGCTTAACACACGAAGACGTCGCTTCACAAACCAATCTTCCTTAGCACCAACCTCATGAAAAATAACCGTCTTCTCGACATAGTTGATATACACCCGATTAAATTTTAACTAACACCATCCTCGAATCCGACCGCACTTCGGGTTCAGGAAAGCACAACATCCTTAAAACAGGTTAACTGGCCCACTGCACTCTTGCATGCGACCACATAATGTCCAAGCTCGATACAATTGGAACATCCAAGAGAAGCAGACGCTTCTCCCCCACTTATTCCATTCCCAACCTGCCAATAAAACAAGCATCGACAGTGTTCTCACACACATGTCGCATACTAGAGAAAAATCCTAATTAAACAACCTGGCCGGACGGACCGACCTGCTTTGATACTACTAATTTATCAGACAAACAGTATCGATCGTGTCAGATACACGAATCAAATACAACGGGATGGAAAACCCTAATGACTATTGACCAACTGGTCGACCATGCTCTGATACCACTAATGTAACACCCGTTTTTCTACCCCAAAATACTTAACTTATAATCAGAGTAAATAGGCACGCATATAACCAAAAGGGTGTCACATCGACGTTTTCAAAAACTAAAAGCTTTCAAAAACCAAACATCATTCATCATCAATACACAACACACCTGGTCATTTAAAATAACACATTTCCATTATCATGAATATTCAAGCATATGCGTTCGCAGCGGAAAATAATGAATTCTCATGCATTTCATAAAATGATCCATGTCCCATACCATGATCATCTCTCAATAATCTCTCCAATTAAACATGTTCACAAGTAATAACATAATACGTATCCAAATACGATATGAGTTCAATACTACTAATCTACCCAGTGTTACATGACCAAAGCATTAACTCACTACTTAGTCTCTAAACCAAGTACCGCAGCTCTCAAGCTAACCTCGAGTGAGCTACCGTCCACTTACTTCAGCGATACTACTCCTGAGTATCTGCGCGATACCCATGTAAAGGTAATATTCAAACAAAAAGAGTGAGAATTCAAATCATTATGAAGAAGTACAATCAAGCACAATGATTAAATCAACAATTAAAGGAATTCATCACACTTCATATAACCATGTAAATAATATTCATCAACATCTATTTCACATGTTTCAAACATCCATCAAAACTCAAGAAGCATAATATTCAAATCCAATATTATATTCCCAAATATACACATAACTACAATTATCACATAATCACATATTCAGTCAAGTTATGTACCCAAACATCACCAAATTCAATTATCATATCTTATACACACATCACAATCACACCAATGCAAACATTCAATTATCACCTAACTCTAATGTGACTTAATGCATGACATGTGACTCTATGCATGTGGTACCATCTACTACCACGCCTATTTCCAATTAAGGATCAACATGTGCAACATCTACCACGCCTATTTCCAATTAAGGATCAACATGTGCAACATCTACCTCGCCTATTTCCAATTAAGGATCAACGAGTGCTCATCTACCTCGCCTATTTCCAATTAAGGATCAACGAGTGCTCATCTACCTCGCCTATTTCCAATTAAGGATCAACGAGTGCTCATCTACCTCGCCTATTTCCAATTAAGGATCAACGAGTGTTCATCTACCTCGCCTATTTCCAATTAAGGATCAACGAGTGCTACATGTGAACCCACAGTTTCACCGCTTCCACCATGAAGCCGACCATGCATGCCATGAATGAATGTACAAATACCAATACATATGCAATTAAGATCATCTCTACCATCTTAACATTCCACATATCACCATAATTCAACTCTATGAATTATCCACCAATGGTACATATACACATTCATAACAAATACACCATTCACAAATCCACCAATGGTACATATACACATTCATAACAATATATCATTCACAAATCCACCAATGACACATATACACATTCATAACAAATACACCATTCACATAATATGAAATTAACCAATTCATGTTACCACATGAATAATATCAACAAATAACAACAACTCATCAACATCTTAACATCATCGACCTAACAACATAATTATCACACAATCATATTACAACAATGCAACGATTCATCAACCAAACGTATAACCCAATATATTTATCAATACAGTAGGCATATGAATATTATTAAAACATATTAACAATCAATACCATGTTTTAGGTATTAGATTTCTAACGCTTCAAACGCCACCAAAATCGGACTTACGAGTTAAAAGTTATGATCAAAACCGTGCACAAAGGCATTACTAAAAGTTGTTGTTTATTAAATTTTCCAACATAATTTTCATCTTCTTCAACCCCCATAACGTCCATGAAATAATCTCCAAAATTATTTTATTCCTGAAACAAAGTTATATCCCTCTGTTTCAACTATCCAACGCTTCGAACGACACTCGATTTGGACTTACGGATCAAAAGTTATGACCAAAGCGATTTCGACAATAAAACATAAAAACAGGTCGCGAGTGTGACGGACAACATGCAGAATTTTCCGCGGTTTTCATCGTTGGAGGACTTCCGGACCTCCGATTTCAATTCCGTAAAAAGCTAAACGTTCAGATAATTATAACTCACACAATACTCCGAATATATAATGTTAATTTGTAGTTTTAACACAATCAATCACCATAATCAATTATAATCATCAAAACCTAAAAATCCTAAAATCATGCAAATTAGGGATTTTGACCTAAACATACATCTACCCATTGACCCAATCATACTAACCCATAATAATAAGCATTCCCTCTTTACCTCTTTAATTTTCTGGAAACCCTTGCTTTTCTCTTTACTTTTCCTCTCCTCTTTCTCTATTGCCTTCAATGATCAAATGAATCATAATTCTCACTCTCCTCACCTCTTACTATTTATATTAGTATTCTATTTGGGCTTAAGTCATTATACTTATAATTTAATTAATAGGCCCAATAAGACCTAATATTTAAATATCTCTATTTAATTCAAATAAATTAAACTAACACCATATATCCACCAAATTAATTAATTCAATTATTCATGATATCTCCTATCAACTAAATAATTAATTAACACTTCACATAAGTAATAATAGTATAATAATTAAATACTAAAAATTGGGTTGTTACAACTCTCCCCCACTTAAAAGATTTTCGTCCTCGAAAATTCACCTCAAACGAACAACTCCGGATACGATTCCCTCATCTTATCCTCGAGTTCCCCAGTAATATTGCCATTGGTGACTCCGCCCCATATCACTTTCACCAAAGCAATTTCCTTACCATGAGGCTTCTTCACTTCTCGATCTTCTCTAATCTCGTCAAGAATGCCACACGTAAGCTTCAACCTACCAAGCTTAACACACGAAGACGTCGCTTCACAAACCAATCTTCCTTAGCACCAACCTCATGAAAAATAACCGTCTTCTCGAAACAGTTGATATACACCCGATTAAATTTTAACTAACACCATCCTCGAATCTGACCTCACTTCGGGTTCAGGAAAGCACAACATCCTCAAAACAGGTTAACTGGCCCACTGCACTCTTACATGCGACCACATAATGTCCAAGCTCGATACAATTGGAACATCCAAGAGAAGCAGACGCTTCTACCCCACTTATTCCATTCCCAACCTTCCAATAAAACAAGCATCGACAGTGTTTTGACACACATGTCGCATACTAGGGAACAATCCTAATTAAACAACCTGGTCGGAAGGACCGACCTGCTCTGATACTACTAATGTATCAGACAAACAGTATCGATCGTGTCAGATACACGAATCAAATACAACGGGATGGAAAACCCTAATGACTATTGACCAATTGGTCGACCATGCTCTGATACCACTAATGTAACACCTCTTTTTCTACCCCAAAATACTGAACATATAATCAAAGTAAATAGGCACGCATATAACCAAAAGGGTGTCACATCGACGTTTTCAAAAACTAAAAGCTTTCAAAAACCAAACATCATTCATCATCAATACACAACACACCTGGTCATTTAAAAAAACACATTTCCATTATCATGAATATTCAAGCATATACGTTCGCAGCGGAAAATAATGAATACTCATGCATTTCATAAAATGATCCATGTCCCATACCATGATCATCTCTCAATAATCTCTCCAATTAAACATGTTCACAAGTAATAACATAATACGTAACCAAATACGATATGAGTTCAATACTACTAATCTACCTAGTGTTACATGACCAGAGCATTGACTCACTGCTTAGTCTCTAAACGAAGTACCGCAGCTTGTTGATTGTAATTTTAATTGTCGGGTTTTTATTATCGTCTCCACAGGGATTGTGAGATATCACCGCCTTTCGACAGTTGTTTTAAATCTTAGCTTAAGGGAACAATGGTTTTTGGTTTTAGTCACGGTATCTTGCATAAAAGTGTAAGAAAATGCGGTAAAAGATTTGGTTTTAATATTTGAGAAATATTGCCAAAGTTAGGGTTCGACAATCACTTTGCGTGTATATGTTCGATCAACAAAACTTATAAACTCCTTTAGATGATAAACTATTTCACAAAGTCCTCCCAATGTGTTTATCTCTAACACACATTGTGAGTTTTCCCATTTTGATCCATTGTTTATCTCTAACACAATCTATCAAAATGACAACTTTTTGGTTCAACCTTATGGTGAACAAAATCATTCATTACTATCTCTAGCTAACAAACAAGATTGGATGAAAACCTAGGTAAAGAGTGGGTAAACATCTCTCGATCATAAACCAACACAAAGAGTTTTCAATAAAACAAAGTTTTCACCATATATTCACCATTAAAGAGTTTACAAATGAAGATCATCCCATTTACACACAAAGCTAATGATCATCTACATCTAACCTTGACAAAATGAAGAACTTAGCTACTCATTTTCATGGTAGCTTGGTCAACAAGTTTCGGAAGAAGGTTGATCAACATCCGAGTCGAATAATCGAGATTGGATGGGAATCCACCTTCTTTTTGTGAAAGATTGTTAAGAGATGAAGAGAAATGATTTCTAGGTCACAAAAGATCTCTAGAGCAATGCTGGAAAATATCTTAAAAAGTACAAAAGTATGGAGGTAAAAAGTATGGCTCCAAAAAGTAGCCCTTGCTACTTATAGAGCTGCTACTGAGCTGTCATGCTTGCTAGGCGAGCGGAATGGCTCGCCTAGCGAGCCCCAAAATGAGGCACCTGTGGCACCTGCGCCTAGAGAAATAACCTTTGCCAGACTGGCATGTTCGCTAGGCGAACAAAACCTTCGCTAGGCGAAGCCCACGCTTCAACCTTCGCTCCAGCGAGCTTGAGAGGTTTTGCTACTGGAATGCTTGTTGGGAGCTCGATAATGGCTCGCCTAGCGAGTTAGTGCTGGATGTGCTTTTCACCAAGTCTGGACGTGTTCGCTACACACTTCGCTGGCAGCTCGCCTAGCGAGTTTGTTGATGTTTGCCACTGTAAAATACTAGAGCTTTTCGCTGGGGACTCGCTGGGCGCTCGCCTAGCGAGCTCTTCGCCACAGCCCTCGCCTAGCGAGCAAGCTGATGAATGCATCCCTTTTTGGTCCCTTTGCCAACTTTCTTGTGGCTTCAGTTTCTATTATTTCATGCCTAATTCCTGCACAATAACACACAAATCAAAGGTACCAAGACCGTTTATCATTGTATTGCAATTCATCTAAAACAAAGGTGTTTTCGAACACTTTAGCAAGGAAATGGAGTGAAAGATACCCATATTTGATAGCTCAAGAAGCATAATATTCAAATCCAATATTATATTCCCAAATATACACATAACTACAATTATCACATAATCACATATTCAGTCAAGTTATGTACCCAAACATCACAAAATTCAATTACCATATCTCATACACACATCACAATCACACCAATGCAAACATTCAATTATCACCTAACTCTAATGTGACTTAATGCATGACATATGACTCTATGCATGTGGTACCATCTACTACGACGCCTATTTCCAATTAAGGATCAACATGTGCAACATCTACCATGCCTATTTCCAATTAAGGATCAATGTGTGCAACATCTACCTCGCCTATTTCCAATTAAGGATCAACGAGTGCTCATCTACCTCGCCTATTTCCAATTAAGGATCAACGAGTGCTCATCTACCTCGCCTATTTCCAATTAAGGATCAACGAGTGCTACATGTGAACCCATAGTTTCACCGCTTCCACCATGAAGCCGACCATGCATGCCATGAATGAATGTACAAATACCAATACATATGCAATTAAGATCATCTCTACCATCTTAACATTCCACATATCACCATAATTCAACTCTATGAATTATCATCCAATGGTACATATAGACATTCATAACAAATACACCATTCACAAACCCACCAATGGTACATATACACATTCATAACAATATATCATTCACAAATCCACCAATGGCACATATACACATTCATAACAAATACACCATTCACATAAGATGCAATTAACCAATTCATGTTACCACATGAATAATATCAACAAATAACAACAACTCATCAACATCTTAACATCATCGACCTAGCAACATAATTATCACGCAATCATATTACAACAATGCAACGATTCATCAACCAAACGCATAACCCAATATATTTATCAATACAGTAGGCATATGAATATTATTAAAACATATTAACAATCAATACCATGTTTTAGGTATTAGCTTTCTAACACTTAAAACTCCATCAAAATCGGACTTACGAGTTAAAAGTTATGATCAAAACCGTGCACGAAGGCATTACTAAAAGTTGTTGTTTAGTCAATTTTCCAACATAATTTTCATCTTCTTTAACCCCCATAACGTCCATGAAATAATCTTCAAATTAATTTTATTCCTGAAACAAAGTTATAGGCCTCTGTTTCAACTATCTAGCGCTTCGAACGGCACTCGATTTCGACTTACGGATCAAAAGTTATGACCAAAGCGATTTCGATAATAAAACATAAAAACAGGTCGCGAGTGTGATGGACAGCATGCAGAATTTTCCGCGGTTTTCATCGTTGGAGGACTTCCGGACCTCCGATTTCAATTCCGTAAAAAGCCAAATGTTCAGAAAATTATAACTCACACAATACTCCAAATATATAACGTTAATTTGTATGTTTAACACAATCAATCACCACAATCAAGTATAATAATCAAAACCTGACAATCCTAAAATCATGCAAATTAGGGATTTTGACCTAAATATACATCTACCCATTGACCCAATAATACTAACCCATAATAATAAGGATTCCCCCCTTACCTCTTCAATTTTCTGGAAACCCTAGCTCTTCTCTTTACTTTTCCTCTCCTCTTTCTCTATTGCCTTCAATGATTAAATGAATCATAATTCTCACTCTCCTCACCTCTTACTATTTATATTAGTATTCTATTTGGGCACAATAAGACCCAAATATTTATAATTTAATTAATAGGCTCAATAAGTCATTATACTTATAATTTAATTAATAGGCCCAATAAGACCTAATATTTAAATATCTCTATTTAATTCAAATAAATTAAACTAACACCATATATCCACCAAGTTAATTAATTCAATTATTCATGATATCTCCTATTAACTAAATAATTAATTAACACTCCACATAAGTAATAATAGTATAATAATTAAATACTAAAAATTGGGTTGTTACAGTTGTCGGAGACCTCTACCATGCGCCTCCATTGATCAACAACACCCTCTTCAACAATCTTCTAAGCATCTTTCAGCGGGGACATAGGTGCCCCCAACTCGCTTATCAACAGTAACAGATAAGGCTTGGAACGGAGTTCCAACCTCATCCTCAGCTTCAACATAGGAGAAAGATGACAGATGGCTAACCAATAGCGCTTTCTCTCCTCCCACAATCACTAGCTTTCCATTCTTCACAAATTTGAGCTTCTGGTGCATAGTGGAGGTAACAGCCCCTGCCTCATGAATCCATGGCCTTCCCAACAAACAACTGTAGGCTTGATGGATATCCATTACTTGAAAAGTAATTTGAAAATCACTCGGACCTATCTTGACTGGAAGGTCCACTTCACCAATAACTGTTTTGCGAGAGCCATCAAAGGCTTTGACAATTACTGCACTATATCTCATGGGAGCTCCTTGATAAGATAACTTTGACAAAGTTGACTTCGGAAGCACATTGAGTGACGAACCAGTGTCAACAAGCACATTTGACAAAGCATCTTCCTTACAGTTCATTGAAATATGCAAAGCCAGGTTATGATTTATTCCCTCCTCGGGGAGTTCTTCATCGCAAAAGCTCAGATTATTGCATGAAGTGATGTTAGCCACAATGTGATCAAATTGATCCACAGTAACATCTTGCTCCACATATGCCTATTCAAGAACTCTCTGTAGTGCTTCTCTGTGCGCTTCAGAATTCAAAAGCAGAGACAACACCGAGATTTTTGAGGGAGTCTGGAGTAACTGCTCAACCACATTAAATTCCCTCCTTTTAATCAATCGGAGTACCTCATCATCATCATTGGCTTTCAAGTTGCTGGATTCACCAAACTTATCCTTTGAACAACCAATCGGATCTACATTAGGCACCTCCGCCTTCTTACCAACACTTGTTTCTTCTTTATTCTCCGGGAACACCAGTCCAAATACTCGACCACTGCGGGTCACCTTCGTAACATCGCCAATGCTCACTACTGAACTGGTCGTAGGTAACGGGACCTCTTGACCATTCTCTATCATTGTAGCATTGTATTGGTATGGTACAGCCTTATAAGATGAATACAGGACTGGGCCCGTTAACCGTATTACCAACGGCGATACTGATCTATTATTGACATTCTTGTTGCTGCTGCTATCATACTGAATTACTAACCGCTCTCGCTATCTAAAAGTGGGCACTTCGACATTGACATTGTCATCTACATGACGGGATTGAACAATTTGAATCATGCCTTCATCCATCAGACGCTGGATGTCCCTTTTCACTACATCACACCCTCTTGGGTTCATGCTACAGACAACACAACCATCATGGTCATGTTCACAGCCACTCACCAAACAAATATCTTTATGCATCTGCACCAAAGATCTTCGGATAAACCAGACGTTAAAAACCTTGAATTCACCAGGACAACCGTCCATCATATTCACTAAGGAGTTCCCATGAGCGGGCAAAAGGTTAGCTTTCACATTTGGCACACGGTCCTCAAAGGACACCATACCACTCTTCATAAGCTTCTGCACCTCATATTTCAACGGATAACAGTTTTCAATATCATGCCCAGGTGCACCCTGATGAAAAGCACAACGAAGCTCAGGTTTATACCACCAAGGAAGTGGTTCGGGGATCTGCGGTGGGTTCCTCGATTGAATCAAGTGTTTGAGGACCAGAGACAGATACAGTTCTGGATATGACATAGGAATTGTGTCAAAAGAGACCTTCTTCCTCTCGAAACTCTGTTGTTGATGATTGTTGTTGGTATCGTTGTTATTGTAAGTGTTTGTTCTTTGTTGAGGTTGTTGTTGTTGACGTTGATGTTGTTGTTGTTGAATTGGTATTGCTTGCTGATTAGAAAATACGCGAATTACTGATGATACTTAATGATGATGATGTTGACGGGGTGGTGGATTTCTTCTGATCTGAGGCCTCCTCTGCCTCCCACTGGAAATTGCATTTGTCTCACTGTCCTTCTTCTTACTGAAACTACTGCCATACTTCTTGCTTGTTAACGCCTCATATTTTGACAATCGTCCTTCACGGACCCCTTCTTTAAGTCTCATCCCCATATTTACCATTTCGGTAAAATCACTGGGGGCACTAGCAATCACGCGTTCATAATAAAATGAACTCAGGGTTTTCAAAAAGATTTTTGTCATCTCTTTCTCCTCCAAAGGAGGAGTGATCTGGGCAGCCAACTCCCTCCATCGCTGCACATACTCCTTGAATGTCTCTTTATATTTATGAGACATGGACCTCAACTGGTCCCTATCCGGTGCCATGTCCATGTTGTACTTATATTGCTTCACAAAAGCCTCTCTCAAGTCGTTGAAAGTGCGGATGATTGCACTATCCAACCCCATATACCAACGAAGTGCAGCACCAGTCAAGCTATCCTGGAAGTAGTGAATCATCAATTGGTCATTATTTGTCTGAGTTGACATCTTACGGGCATACATCACAAGATGACTGAGTGGACAAGAGTTCCCCTTATATTTTTCAAAGTCAGGCACTTTGAACTTCACTGGGATTTTAACATTGGGTACCAAGCACAATTCAGCATCACTATTCCCAAACAGATCTTTACCTCTCAGTGTTTTCAATTCCTTGCGCAGCTCAAGAAATTGATCTTTCATCTCGTCCATCTTTTCAAAAACATCTGGACCCTCAGACGGCTCGGAATGATAGATGGTATCCTCTATGTGAGGCAAGGTGTGCACAACTGGAGGTGGCATGGACATGACCGGGCTAGATGTCGGCATGGAAGCAAAGGTAGGCGCAAAGCCTTCTAGAACAAAGTTAGGAGGCATTCCCTATGGGAATCTGGCAGGCAAGTTTGGTGCGAAGTGGGCGGTGGCAGCAGGCACGGTAGAGGTAACCACTTCTGAAATAACAATCCTCGCGGGAGGAGTTGCAGGTGTTGGAGAAGCTTGGCTTTGAGCAGCAAGAACTGACTCCATCATGGCAGACAGTCGGGCGATCTCGTCCTTCAGTTCTCTGTTCTCTTGCTCTATATGTTCCATGATTCTCAGATGATTGGCTCTGGTGTTGTACCGGTGAGTCAGCTTGGCTAAAGCACAAAAGAACACCAATCAGACGTCTGGCAAAAACCTGCTTATGCAAATGTTGCATGAAATGCAATGCTTGATTATTTTTATTTTTCCAAGGAACTCACTATATCATTTGCAAATATATAATATTTAAGTGGCAATTGCAACAATTTGACATGACCAAAAAATATCTTTTTATTTATATAAATTGGAAGGATTATACTGAGTACAATTTCAGAAACCAAAAAGATACAAGAGAAAAGGAGACTAATCATCCTAAGTATCCCTAACAACAATGTTAGAAGATCTGGCTGAAGGCGCGTACTTCCTTCGAATGCGACGGATCTCGGTCTCAAAAGAAGCCTTCATCTGAGTCTTCTCGAGGACAAGATGATCAACAATATTCTTCCAAGCAACGGAAGGCTAAGGCATGCTAGAAGATGAAACCTCTGTCTCAATCAGTGCATCTTTGTCCTTAGACTCCGACTGCAACTCTTCATGCTTCTTGCTCAAAGCATGGAAACGCTCTTCCCACATATCATTCTCTTGCTTCATCTTGATGAGCGCGTCTTCCAACTCCTCTACATCTTTGTTAGGGAGAGTTAATGGCTAAACCACAACCATAGGCATAGGTCTTTCACAAGGATAAGGCATCTTCAACTCCATAGCTCTCTTCTTCACCCAAAGAGTGTAAGCTTCCAAAGCTACACAATTGCACGGACCAAGCTCAGATCTTCCTTTCCTATGCACATTATGCCAAGCATGCACAATCTTCTGCTTCAAATGTTAGGGATCTTTACCCTCTTGATAGAAAAGACCTTCTAACAACATGTTATTAGGTTTGTCTCTCAAGGGGAACCCAAGTTGACGACGAGCCAAAGCGGGGTTGTAGCTAATTCCTCATTGTGTACCAATGAGAGGCACATTAGAGAATTCACCACAACTATCAATAATCTCCAAACTTCTTAAGGACGGATCATACCAAACTATATCATCATTAGTGAGAGACATAAGTCTCTAAGACCACCTTAGACATTGTTTGTTCTCCACAAAAGCAGGTGTTTGAGGTAAGTGTGAAATAAACCACTTATACATAAGAGGAGTACAACAGACAATCGTTCCACCACCCTTAGAATTCCTTAAATGCAAAGAGAAATACATATCACCCAACAAAGTAGGCACAGGATTCCCAATCAAGAAAAGTCTAATGGTGTTAACATCAACAAAACCATCAATGTTAGGGAACAAAGCTAATCCATAGATAAGCAACACAAATATATCTTAAAAAGCATCCACACTACCAGCTTGAGCAAAAGTGGTAGCTTCCTTGATGAGGAAAACAAATGGCAACCCAAATAACCCTCCTTTCTTCACCCAATGAGCCTCTATCTCATACTTCTTCAAGTGAAGAGCTTCAGCAATAATACTAGACCGGGGAATCTCCTCCAATCCACGAAAAGGCACTCTACTAGAAACAGGTATCCCCAAAATATAATAATACTCCTTCAAGGTAGGCACAAGCTGAAAATCTGGGAAAGTGAAACAATGGTAGAGAGGATCATAGAACTGCACCAGTATACTCAAAAGTCCTTCAACCATATCAGCAGGCAAGATGTACAGAAGCTTCCCATGACGTTGTTTGAAGTCCAAGGGATCTAATACAAAAGATGCTAGCTTCCTTAACTCTTTCAAATATGGACATCTGAAACGGTACTTCTTAGTATTCCTTCGTCCATAATCCATGGTCTGAAAATATTTGCAAATGATACCTTAGTTCCTTGAAATTTTATGTGATGAATGTTATAATGCGCATGAATGCATGAATGCAATAATCACAAATAAGGGATCATACACAAGGCAAACAAAGGTCAAGGGATGAATCGAGTCATTGTCAAGATCAATCATCCATTTTGGTGGATTATGGTTTACACCTTATCAACACCCAAGTTCCATTGATATTGACAAGACTTGATTGGATCAACCAAGAATCAAGGGTTTGTTGCAAGTCACGAGCATGGAGTCTGGGTAAGACCCATCCCAAAGGAGTGAACTAAGGATAAAAACCTGTAGATCATGTTCTAAAAAGTTTCCAGAGTCTTAATTCCATCTATCGGATATTACAGGTTAAGATGACTGAATCATCGACCCATAATATTCTTAAGAGAAACTCGTTTGAGTGTAGTATCGCGTTAGAACTTATCTTACCACTCAGAGGTCACCAAGCACAACAAGCAAATTATATCACACATACATATATACAAACATCACATATATACAAATATATTCACACAAAAAGAAGGCTAAACCCACTGGAGACTACTCCTCAGCAGAGTCGCCACTTAATTTCTGTAGCGAGAAATTCATGATCATCAAGCTATTGACAAGCTAGAGATCAATTAACAAGAGTCGCCATCGCGCTTTTATTGTTTCCAAGGGAAAAGGGAAAAAGTACGAATAAAACCCAAAAAGTAAGAAGTTTTCAAATAAAAACTAATAAAAGTCAGAGATCACAGGTAAGGGGGTTGGTTACACTGAGGGAAGGTGTTAGCACCCAAAGTGTCCTAGGTACTCCTAGGGAGCCCTTTTTGTGTGCATATGTATTTTGTACAAAGTGATGTTTTCAAACAAATAGAATGGGGGGATCAGAAAAGAATTCATTAATTATATTTTTGTGTTTGACAAGACCTTCGGTCTTGGGCCTACGTACCAACATAAAAATGAGGGATCAAAACCTCGTAGTTTGTGCTACAAATTTTAAAATGAGTGCATTAATTTTAATAAAATTTAAGTTTGAAAGGCACAAAGGCCTAAAAATGGTTTGAATGAGTTAGTTCTTTTTGGCTTTTTGAAAGTTTAAGTCAAGTATATTTAAGTTTATTTACAAGTTTGATTTAAGAAAATAAGTTTGAAAATGCAATGGCATAAGGCCAAAGTTTCTATCTTTTTGCAAAAGTAGTCAAAGTTTTGAACAAAAAATAGTTCACAGAAAGAAGATTTTAAAAATGGAGGGAGATATTTTGAAATTAAAGAAATGGGGAGAAGATGAAGAGACTATCCTATGCATAAAATTAAAAGTTTAGAGTTGAAAAGATATGACCAAATGGGTAGCAATCCAATAGACAAGGATGTCAATAGAAACCCAGAATTCCCTTGGACTTTTAGAATCAAACAACACACAAATGCAAAATTATATTATCTTGAAGAGCAAGGCATCAAATAAAGATGGTCTCATCCAAGCTTATCCACTTCATGATCTTCTTCAAAATAACCCATGTAACAGATGAATTCCACAAGTCACAGGTTCAAAATAACAGCTACGTCATGATCAATGTTGCAGATGAATCTTAGAGAGATCTTCAAAGATGTATCAGATGAATATCAAATTGCAAGCTCTTGGTTCTTCAACAAATTAGCATTGGCCAAACCATTAGCAAAGGAATGTTGCCTAAGTTCTAAGTCCATTTGTCCAAGACCAAGCCAACAGTCCACTCAAAAGTTTTTAGGGTTTTTGTTATTATTATGTACATTAATGGTCAAAGACCACACAATCAAACAAAGTATATACAAGAAAAATATATCACACAATATGGTCCAAATGAAAAAAGTGAAAATTACATTAACATAAACAATTAGAATGATATGTACAATGGTAAATGAAATAAAGTGCTAAAAGTAAATTGCATTAAAGTAAAAGCTTGAAATTAAAAGTTAATAGTTAGTAAGTTAGAAGTTAGTTTTGTTTTGCTTTTGATTTCAAGACATTCTTTGGAGAACACTCAACCCACTTGTCACAAGCATGGATCCTTGAACCAAAACATCTTCCAAAGGAAGGAAAGAAGGCCAAGTTTCCACACAATACCATGAAAGAGGGGAGACTTACAATCTCACTAACTAGAATGCTTATGCCTTTTATGTCACAAATTTAGCGCTATGTTAAGCAATCGTAATTGGACTTATATAGAAGTCACAACTATTTGAGGTCGGGCAATAAGAATTTTAGTGTTAATGCATGTTAGAGACATGGTATTATGAACCATGCTCCTAAAACATACCACACTTAAAAAGAATATGCAAAAGGGGTGGACCTAATCTCATCCACACTTATGTTGATTTTACAATCAACTAGCCTTAGGATATGAAGATATCACAGGTCCATGAAATGAATGAGAAGAGAATGGGATTGAGATGAAGAGGGAGGGGAAATGAAATCAACACAAATTGGTCAAAGGAGGACTATTACCAAATTAATATCATTCATTCATTTTGGGAGATGGAATGTACATTCCATCAATCCCCTAATTCCAATGATATTAACTTGACAAAGTCAAATCAACCTTGACCAAGGCCCAACAACAAACAAGCAAACTCAAATAAGTCAACACAAATGGTTAACAAAATTTAAATGGCATTTATTCAATTAAAAATAATAAAATAGTGCATTAAATTCAAATATGTTTTATCCAATTCCTAAAATCTCATCAAAACACCAATGAAATGGCCATGAGATTTATCATAGGTCAAAAAAGGTCAAAGGACATTGGAGAAAAAATTTCATGATTCTTGGACACTTAAAAATATTTTTAAACAATTTAAAACAAATGCAAAATCAATTAATTCATGAAAATTATTAATAATGATCCAAAAAATAATTTTAATTCAGAATATGAAAGAGAAAAATATTTGAAATTTTTTGGTGAAAGTCCCATATTTTTTGGATCAATATTGACTTTAATATGAATTATTGAAGAAAATGCAATTAAAACAAAAATATTAGAAATCCAAAAATACGTGGACCATCAGATCTCCCTCATTAATTGAGGTGAAAGATCTGATGATCCAAAACGCGCGTTTCACATGTACATGAGTCAACTACGTGGCAAATGTGGTAATCAACAGCAACGCTTAGGATTAAAACGTGAGAGGAGGATCATGTGGTTCAGAGGCAAGACACCTCATCGCCGGAGCTAGAGCTCTAGTCATCTTCTCCGGTGAGCCTCACCGGACTGGTCAACATGAACCATCACCAAAATAAAAAACAGGGACATGATCTTGAAGAGAAAATGGCATTGAGCTCGAATCTGACCTCCATTCATTCCAATTCCAAATATATTAAGAGATATGTGGTTTTGAAATTCGAGGTACATGAACTGAGTTGCTTCGATTTGACCTCAAAGCAACTCAATCTTCTTGCCTACATTGGTAGGACTTCAGACAACCAAAGAATCAATGGAATTGAGCAAGAATTTAAGAGAATCGAAGAGTTTGAAATTTCCGAAAATTACCTTCAATGGAGGTCTGAACACGATGGATCTTGATCTGGCTTGTGCTTGGACTCACTCTACTTGCTTGCAGGAAGAGAATGGAAAGGTTTAGAAGCAATGGATTCCTGGAGAATTGAATTCCAAAACAGTGGAGATTCAAGCTCAAATTCAAATGAATTTATCAGGTTTATCCTATGAGAGTGAAGGGTTTCCAATGGGGAATCAAAGTTGGCGCAATGGTGTCTGAATTTCTGAGCAATTGGAGCTCTATTTATAGTTGAATCATGTGATATTTGCACACTCACTTCCACTTTCCAAATTTGGCAAATGTGATGTAATCCTGCATGGGCGCGCATAGTCCCATGAAATGATGGTTTGAAGTCTATAATTGAAGATCAAATGTGTTGAAGTAGGCTTGGATTGCAAGGCATGTGTGCATTGATGCTTGAAGATTGATCCATGCCAAATGATATCAGCTTGTTTAAGCCATGCACCGCGTATGTATTTCTCATCCAAAATGAATGAATTTGAGCTCTTTGAAAAGGTGAGATCAAGAGGAACAAGTTTGATGTTGAACACTTTTTCATTTGGAGCTTGGAACTTGGAACTTAGAGAAATTTGAGGTGGAAGTTTGGAGAAATTTCACATATCAAAATTTTTCTAAGTGTCAAGCCATATGTCTCAATATTCCACCTTGCTTAACTTTTTATACAAGCTTCAAATGAGAAAAGTGTCTTCATCAAAGTTGTATATCTCTTAAAGACATTCAAAGTGGTCACAAATTTCATGTCATTTGGATTTTGAAATGATAGAGTTATGCATTTTTGAAGTTTGGAAAAATCACTTGATCAATGGTATAGGTCAAAAGTGACCTATAATGTAGCCTCATATCACATGCTCAAAAAAGTTGAATTATCTCCCACTCTAAACATAAAAGTTGAAGCAGACACATTGAATTTGATTGTGTGACTTAGAAATCTTTCATCTCATAAAAATTGAGCAAGTTATGGCCTTGGGAAGTTGACTTTCAAATTAGGGTTTAGACAATATGACCTATAATGTTTCAACATAGAAAATGATTTTCCAAGCAAAAATAGTTATAGGTCTCAACATGAAAGTTGTTTAGAATGTCATTTAGAGTAAGTTTTCTCTTGGAATCATTTTTATATGTGTAGGTGTTTAATTGGCTGCATTATATGGTAAAACACTAGCTGGATTCTAATGTCTTGACTGATGTCATGACATGATGTGGAGGTGCCTGTGTGACTGCATTATAGGTTAGAATACCTATCTGTACTCTGATGTCTTGACTGATGTCATGACACACTTGAGTAGTTTACTGCAGGATTAGCTAATATAGGATGTATTGAATGTCAAATTAGATGTTGTGACATTCATCCCTGTCAGCAGATACTGAGGAATAGAACAGGTGGTGTTCTGTTAGAACTCAGTATTTATTTTCAGTCTGGTTATCAAGGAAATACCAGACCTAGCATAAGGCCTACTGTCTGAATGTCAAACTGGATGTTATGTCATTCATCATTGACAGCTTATACTGAACAATAGACAGAGTGGTGTTCTGCTACACTTCAGTATGTTTCTCAGTCTGTTCTTCAAGAGGATAACAGAATTGACTTAAGGCTAAATGTGTAAATTTCAAATTGGATGCTTTAACATTTATTAATGTAAGCTGTTACTGTAGAATGGACAGATTGGTCCTGTACAGTTCAGCAAATTTGTACAGTCTGTTTTCAGGAAAAACAGACTTAGCATATGGTCCTTGATGTCAAGCTGAATGTTGTGACATTCATTCCTGACAGCATATGCTAAATTGTAGGTTGTTTAGTTTTTCTGTTTCAACATTTTTCTCAGGCTATTCTTCAGGGATTCAATAGTTGAGAGAAAATCCAGGAAACCAACAACGAAGCTACATTTAATGAACCTAACAAATAGCCTATTTGTTAGTAACCTAGATGTGGAATTTAGGGGAACTCGCGTGACCTTAAATTCAGGAGAATACAAGTACAATGCCCAAGTGCTGCAATATAAAAGGAAGTCATTCCTTCATTCAGAACTGGGGATTTTGAGGCGTGAAGATTTAGTGTGTCCATCATACTTCACTGCTGTATTTTTGTGAGTCTTGTATTAGACATATCTTGTAAGCCATGCTATTATCAATAGATGATTGCATTGGTATAGGGTGTTCATTGAGTTGTAAGTGTTGTGTCACTCTAAGCTTTTAAGCGTGAGTGTTGTGTATCTTGATTAAAGTTGTTAAGCACAATCAAGAGTTGTTTGAAGTGTGACTTCAAAATTGTCTTTAATATTGATTAAAGGTAGTAATCACTGAGGTGATTGAGGGGGAGTGAGTAGGAACTCTGATCTTAGTGTAAGATTAAAATTGCATTGGGTAGGGATTAAGTGAATAATTGTAAACGGGGGAGTTTAGCTTTGAATTAATACTACTGATAGTGGATTTCCTCCCTGGCTTGGTAGCCCCTAGACGTAGGTCATGTTGGACTGAACTTGGTAAACAATTACTTGTGTTATTTACTGCACTTACGTTTAAGTTCTGCATAATTCTTGTCTGTGCAAAATTGGATGTCATAACAACTTGTGTGACATCGAAAGTCTGATAACTAGAATTTCAATTGGCATCAGAGCAGGCACCCTGCCTGTTAATTTCTGGGTGAGATCTAGGGAAGTTACTTTCTAGTACCATGGACAAGGATATAGGACACTCAAATAGACCACCCATGCTGGATGGCTTTAACTGTGATGACTGGAAGCCTCGTATGATAGCCCTCTTAAGGTCTCTAGACAACAAAGTATGGAGAGCTTTCAACAAAGGATGGGAACATCCAACGAAGACAGGTGAAGATGGAGTCAGTGTGCAAATTCCTGAAGAAGAGTGGGACAAGGAGCAAGAGGCATTAGCCCTTGGAAATTCTAAGGCCTTGAATGCATTGTTCAATGGAATCAGTAAGAACATCTTCAGGCTGGTGCACCACTGTGAGCTAGCTAAGGAAGTCTGGGATACCCTCAAGATAACTCATGAAGGTACCTCCAAGGTGAAGATGTCCAAACTTCAGATGCTGACCACCAATTTTGAAAATCTGAGGATGAAAGAGGATGAGACTATTCATGACTTTCACATGAATATTCTTGAAATTGAAAACACCTCTGGTGGACTAGGTGAGAAAATGGCTGAAGAGAAACTTGTAAGAAAGATTATCAGGTCCTTGCCGAAGAGATTTGCTATGAAGGTCACAGCCATAGAGGAGGCTCAAGATATCTGCAATATGAAGGTGGATGAGCTCATTGGTTCTCTCCAAACCTTTGAAATGGGCTTATGTGAGAATGATGAAAAGAAGAACAAAAGCATAGCATTTGTATCAAATACTGAAGAGAATTCAGAAGAAGGAAACATTGGGGGAAATGAAAGCATTTCAGAAGCCCTAGCCATGCTTGGAAGACAGTTCAACAAGTTCATAAAGAAGGTTGATCAATAGGGTAGACCTAATGTCAAGAACTCTTCATATGACATCAGTAGAAAGTCAAAATATGAAGAAAAGGTCACTCATGGCAAGGGAATCCAATGCCATGGATGTGAAGGTTATGGTCATATTAGAGCTGAATGCCCTACATTCCTCAAGATGCAACAGAAAGGGCTAGCTGCCACCTGGTCTGAAGAAGACTCTAAGAGTGAATCTGAAGGAGAATCTGCTAAACATGTCACTGCTCTGACCAGTGTCTGTGCCTCAGAGGATAACTCAAGCGGGGATGAGCTTACCTTGGACGAACTTGCTGCTTCATATAAAGAGTTATGTGTTAAAAGTGCAGAAGTATGTATCCAAGGAGAAAAGCAGAAGAAACTCATCAAAGAGCTGGAAGCTGAGAAACAGAATCAGCTGAAAGTCATAGATGGTCTGAATGGTGAGATTGCTTTGCTGACAGCTAAGCTAGAACAAATGACAAAATCCATCAGAATGTTGAACAAAGGAACTGACACCTTGGAAGAGATTCTAAAGGTAGGACAGAAGTCAGGAACCATGTCTGGTTTAGGCTTTGCTAAGAAGTCTCCAGCTGAACTCAAAAGATCTAAGGCTGAAGTTCAGAAATTCAAGCAGAAGTCACAACCGATGTCTCAACATCAGAGAACCAGAATGAGTAACCATCAGAAGAAGAAATTTCAGAGATGGAGATGTCATTACTGTGGTAGATTTGGTCACATAAAACCCTTCTGCTACAGGCTGCATGGTTATCCCAACCAGAATACTCCAGTCAGACCTAAGCAGAAGGCGTCTAAGCTTAATGCCCCCATTAAGAAACAAAAATGGGCTGATGATCAGACATCTCATGTCAGACCTAAGCAGCAGGCATCTAAGCTTAATCGCTCCCTTGAGAATCAACAATGTGTTGCTAAACTAGCTCACACATCTCCAAGGGCTCCTACCAGGCAAGACTGGTACTTTGATAGTGGCTGCTCAAGACATATGACTGGAATGAGCAACTTATTGGTGGACCTACAACCCCATGTCACCAAGTATGTGACATTTGGTGATGGAACTAAAGGATAAGTCAAGGGTGTTGGTAAGCTGGATTGCCCTGGAGTTCCAAAACTGAGTAATATGCTGTTAGTAAGAGGACTAACTGCTAATCTCATCAGCATAAGCCAGCTATGTGACCAAGGATTCAATGTGAAATGCACTAGGGGAGGTTGTATGGTGTTGAATGGTTGCAACCAGGAAGTAATGAGAGGAGCCAGATCCAAAGATAACTGTTATCTATGGATATCCAAAGACTCACTCTTCTCCCCCAAGTGCCCCTTAGCCAAGGGAGAGCTGGGAGTGAAGATGGAACATGGAAGACTTGGACAACTTCATTTAAAAGGAATGAAGAAGATCATATCCAAGGAAGCAATCCCAAATCTGCTTGTGAAAAGAAAGGCAGACTGTGGAAAATGTCTGATTGAAAGCTATGAGTCATTGTCAAGTATTGGTCATCCTACAAATGGAGCAGTAGCAAGGATTAAACAGATGTGTGGACCACTGTCCATTGCAGAAGCTAAGTACCTAGCTTGTAGTAGCAGGGGTTCATCACTGGTATGTATGAACCTGATGCAGACTGAGTATAATGTCACTCAGAATGTCATGACATTGAACGCTACTCAGGTTGACAAAGTTAAGGGCAAAGAGGGAATGCGCGCCTCTGAGAAATTATAGCAACTAATAATACCAGTTAGCTACTGTTTAGTAAGGCAACTTATTAAACAATTAAGAGTGCACTCTGAGTGGTCAACAAATAATAGACATTACTCGTGCAAAGAGTGTTTACTATTCCATCGCTTCAATCCTCAGTCTTGCAGATTTTCTTCCAAAGAAACGGTTCAACTCTCCTCCGAGACGTTAATCATGTCGCACAAATCCGACTCAACCACCTACACGACCATGTCTGATTCCCCCAGCACTGAGTCTTGCAACCCTAACCGGGAGGATCCTGTTGCTGACGCTGCAACTTCATCCCATGCAAGAAGACCTAAGGAAACGGTCTCCGGATTTTCATCAGAAATCGCTCTTGATGAACAAACAAGGGAAGGCTCAAGGTATGTGCATAACTCCATTGCAACTATTGTCACTCAGATACTATTTGGTAATCGGAATGTTCCTGGGGTTTCTGTTCCCTTGAACACTATCATACCTGATATTGTTGCATGTCAAGATAACGCTGTAGTGTTAAGAAAGAATGTCTCTGACAATGTTGAGCAACCTGAGGCTCATGAGGGGTCAAAGATTGACAAACCCTCAGGCAATGTGAGGGGTGAGAAGGTCGGTGTCACTCAAGATGTCAGTGACAACCCTAATATTGACACTGTGAATCTGGAAGAGCTCTCTGACAATGATCTGTTGACCTCAGTTGTCCCTAGCTTAGCCAAAAGAGTTAGGACTAGGAGAGAGATGAAGATAGTGGTGCAGAGGTCCCCAACTAGGGAGGTGGATGTGACAACTTCTCCCAAGCAAAAGGTGACTCAGAGTCCCCTCAAAAGGAAAGGACATGGACCTGCAAAATCTTGGAGCAAGGAGGTGCCCAAGAAAATGAGGACCAAGGCTGTTGTGGTGGAGTCTGATTCAGATGTCCCATGTGATGTCACAACATCTCTGTCTAAGAAGAAGCCAACCACTAGCAAGCTGGCTGCTAGTGTCCTAGAGGTACCTATTGACAATGTGTCATTTCATTTTGCCTCTAGTGTGAACAGGTGGAAGTATGTCTATCACAAGAGGCTGGCCTTGGAGAGGGAACTAGCTCAGAACGCCTTGGAGTGTAAGGAGATTGTGGACCTTATTAAAGAGGCAGGACTAATGAGAACTGTGACTCAACTCCTAAAGTGCTATGAGACCTTGGTGAAGGAGTTCATTTTCAATGTGTCTGAGGAATGTGCAGATGGGAAGTCCAGAGAATTCAGAAAGGTCTATGTGCATGGCAAGTGTGTGACCTTCTCTCCCTCAGTAATCAATCTGTATTTGGGAAGAGCTGATGTAGTGCAACCAGAGCTTGAAGTGACTGACAACAGAATCTGTCAAGTCATCACTGCAAATCAAGTTCAGAAATGGCCTCTTAAAGGTAAGCTGGTGGCCAGCCAACTCAGTGTGAAGTATGCCATGCTACACAAAGTTGGAGCTGCAAACTGGGTGCCCAGAAATCACAAGTCAACTGTGTCTGTGATGCTTGGAAAGTTCATCTATGTTGTTGGAACCAAGGCAAAGTTTGACTATGGTACCTACATCTTTGATCAGACCATGAAACACGTTGGGAGTTTCAGTGTGAAGGGACCTATAGCATTTCCTTCTCTCATATGTGGCATTGTGCTGAATCAATTCCCGAACATCTTGACTAACAATGACTTTGTGAAAAGAAGAGAGAGTCCATTGGCCTTCAACTACAAACTGTTTCTGGGTAAGCATGTCCCTGACATTGTCATGACATCAGGAGAAACATCCAATGTTGGCAACCAACCAGATAAAGCTGCTATCATTGCTGTGCTCAGAGAGACTTGCAAAGAGCTGGAGGTTAGGAAGCTCGCCCTGGAAAAGTTGATTTGTCAATTGGAGATGTCTGCTGAGGACACAGATGGAGCTGCAATGCAAAGCTCAGAGGGTGAGGAGGAGACCAGTTCTGATGAGGAGGCTGATGATGAGGCTGAGGCATAAATCATTTTATGTAATTCTATCATTTGTGTGTAATTCTGTTTATTTTATGTGGCTCTGTACCTTAAAGTGTTTCTTTGGCAACATTTTTGACAAAAAGGGGGAGTAACAGACTTTTCCCCAGGACAACAAATTGTTTTGTTAAAACAGATATTCATGACAGATTCAAGATTCCCTCCCCTACTATGCAGCTGGTGTTCCACTTCTATGAGTGTGAGTATGTATGTCTGTGCTGCAATTAGAAGTTTTTATTTAACTTCTGTATGTGTGCTGGTTTGTGGAGTTTTTATTTAACTTCCATATGTGTGAGTGTGCTGCCACTCTGAGTGTATAAGCTAGGTCAATTTCCTACTAGATGTGTGATTTCCGCTGCTATGGACTCTGTTGTAAAATCAAAGTGTTTTAGCCAAAAATTTGCCAAAGGGGGAGTTTATAGGTGTTTAATTGGCTGCATTGTATGGTAAAACACTAGCTGGATTCTAATGTCTTGACTGATGTCATGACATGATGTGGAGGTGCCTGTGTGACTGCATTATAGGTTAGAATACCTATCTGTACTCTGATGTCTTGATTGATGTCATGACACACTTGAGTAGTTTACTGCAGGATTAGCTAATACAGGATGTATTGAATGTCAAATTGGATGTTGTGACATTCATCCCTGTCAGTAGATACTGAGGAATAGAACAGGTGGTGTTCTGTTAGAACTCAGTATTTATTTTCAGTCTGGTTATCAAGGAAATACCAGACCTGGCATAAGGCCTACTGTCTGAATGTCAAACTGGATGTTATGACATTCATCATTGACAGCTTATACTGAACAATAGACAGAGTGGTGTTCTGCTACACTTCAGTATGTTTCTCAGTCTGTTCTTCAAGAGGATAACAGAACTGACTTAAGGCTAAATGTGTAAATGTCAAATTGAATGCTTTGACATTTATTAATGTAAGCTGTTACTGTAGAATGGACAGATTGGTCCTGTACAGTTCGGCAAATTTGTACAGTCTGTTTTCAGGAAAAACAGACTTAGCATATGGTCCTTGATGTCAAGCTGAATGTTGTGACATTCATTCCTGACAGCATATGCTAAATTGTAGGTTGTTTAGTTTTTCTGTTTCAACATTTTTCTCAGGCTATTCTTCAGGGATTCAACAGCTGAGAGAAAATCCAGGAAACCAACAACCAAGCTACATTTAATGAACCTAACAAATAGCCTATTTGTTAGTAACCTAGATATGGAATTTAGGGGAACTCGCGTGACCTTAAATTCAGGAGAATACAAGTACAAGGCCCAAGTGCTGCAATATAAAAGGAAGTCATTCCTTCATTCAGAACTGGGAATTTTGAGGCGTGAAGATTTAGTGTGTCCATCATACTTCACTGTTGTATTTTTGTGAGTCTTGTATTAGACATATCTTGTAAGCCAAGCTATTATCACGTAGATGATTGCATTGGTATAGGGTGTTTTTTGAGTTGTAAGTGTTGTGTCACTCTAAGCTTTTAAGCGTGAATGCTGTGTATCTTGATTAAAGCTGTTAAGCACAATCAAGAGTTGTTTGAAGTGTGACTTCAAAATTGTCTTTAATATTGATTAAAGGTAGTAATCACTGAGGTGATTGAGGGGGAGTGAGTAGGAACTCTGATCTTAGTGTAAGATTGAAATTGCATTGGGTAGGGATTAAGTGAAGAGTTGTAAATGGGGGAGTTTAGCTTTGAATTAATACTACTAATAGTGGATTTCCTCCCTGGCTTGGTAGCCCCCAGACGTAGGTCATGTTGGACTGAACTGGGTAAACAATTACTTGTGTTATTTACTGCACTTACGTTTAAGTTCTGCATAATTCTTGTCTGTGCAGAATTGGATGTCATAGCAACCCGTGTGACATCGAAAGTCTGATAACTAGAATTTCAATATGGTTAAAATTGTAGGAGATAGGGTCTAGGGAGACCCAGTTTTGATCATATGAATTCATCTAGCCAACCACCATCAACTAACTTGCTAATCTTCAATTCTATTGACTTTCTTGGCTCATGGTAGATCATATATGCATAATATGATGAAATTTGAAGTGTCCCATGAGAAATTTGATCAATTGGTGAGATAGCTTATTGGAGAAGTTACTCAAGATACCTAGTCAAACTAGGGTTTCCAAGGCAAATCACCCTCAAACTCTTGAAGAAAACTTGTCCAATATAAGATGTTGAGATCATTGGGACTCATATATGATGTTTATAACCATTATTCAATCAATTCTTGGTTTTACTCTTTGTTCATGAGGGTTTCAAACCCTAGATGTGATCTTGATGAATCAATGAGATCATGCCCTACCTACAAAAGAGTTAGGCAAAAACAAAGACATATTTTTTTTTGTATTTTGGTTAGTGATATGATAAAATACAAGTATGATATAACCACAAAGTGCCTGGTGATCTCTCCCAAAACAAACCCAATGAAAAGGGGCAAGGAGGATGCCAAGGTATGATCTCAATGCTAATGCTTATGATGAAATTGCATGAGGGATCTTAGGGTCAAAATTAGGGTCTTACAATAACAATGATAATAAAAGTAAAAAAGGTTTGTAATAATCAAAGGTTAGTAAGGTTATATTAAGAACAAAGTTATAAGATCAAAGTGTAATATTAACAGGGTAGTAAGGGGTTAGTGTATGATATAAACAAGTAAAGGGTTAATGGGTTAGTATAAACCAAGTGAAATAGAAATGTATCAGATGAATCCAAGTTAACAAAATAAGACGTCATCCACAAGTCAAATGAACAAGTTATTTGAAGTAGGGGAAACTTATCTATCCCTCAAAGTACCATGGACGAACACATGATCATCCAATGGTAGGTTTGGAGTATGGAAGGTTTTAATCAACCCTAATCCAAACATGTCATGAATTAAATAGATTTCATTAGTCCATAAGTTCAAGACCATATAAGTCCACTAAAAATATTTCAAATGAAATAAAACAAGTCACCAATAAATTCTAAAGACGAAAATAAAGGGGGGGGGTTGTTCAACATATTGGCAAAATAATAAAAATGAAAAGGTTAGAAAATATATCAATAGGGAAAGAAAATAAGAAAATAAATGGATAAAAATAACATAAGTACAAAAGATAATGAAAGTTTGCACACGCTGGGGGTTGAACCCCTAACCTTGGGGTCATTGGGGGATCAACCGCCTCTCTCACCGGGCCATAAGCTAGGTGGTGACATGAGACTTCATCGAAACAATAAAATAACAAAATAACACCTAAAAAGGATTCGCGCGCCCAACAACCAATCACAACAGGACACAAATTTTATTTTAATTTTAAAAAACGCGTGAGGTAACGACCACAATCGCATCTTCAACCTCGAGATTTTTGGAAAATCAAAGGTTGGAAATAAGCAAAATCAACAGGATTTTTTCATGGAACCTAATTCCATAGAGAAAAATAAATCATCCTCCACACTCATGAGACATTGATTGGCTATGAGTATGGAGTTCTTTCTCAAAAATCAGAATGATGAACCTAACCTAAAACAAAACTTAAATGGTGGATAAGGGACAATCAAAGCTACAAGTTTAGGGGAAATGAACAGCGAGTGATTTCTAGTGAAATGGAAACTTGTTTGGGTGATGGGGGGTGGAGAAATCTACCTGATCAGAAGTTGCTCAGGGGAGTTTTCTGACGATATAGGTAAGCTCAGGTGAGGCTCGGGGAAGGGTAGTTTGGTGTTTGGAAAGTTTGAGTGATGTGTGGTGAAGGTTTCTGGATGGTTGTTTGGGTTTGAGGTGCTTTGGAAATGAAAACTCGATACTCTGTTAATGGAGGTTCAACATAGATATGGAATGAGTGTTTGAGGCCTTTTTTAGCATAGCTCTACAGTGGAACACCTTCACCTATTTATATGGAAGGTGTGTGAATGGTTTTTGAGGGAGATTGTGGAGGTTTGCTTCAGATTGGCATGTAACTTGAAGCATGCTTGGTGTTGACTTAGGGAACAATGAAACGACTATATCCTGAGCTTGTTTTCACTACAAGCAAGATGATTTTTGTCCCTAGCATGGATTTGGAACAACCAAAGGCATTGAATTGGTCTGCTGCAGAATTTGCTTTTTGCCATTTTGGGCAAAAGCTGATTTTTGCACATGGCATCGAATTTTCTGTTTGGGGAGGTTTCCATGTGCAAGTTGACTTCCAATCATACCAAAATACCATTTTAAAAGTGTTTGTGGACCATTGGGATCAGAAGGAAAGAGTTTGAGGACTTGGTGCATTGAATTGCAAATTTTGGCTGATGTGCATCTGGTTTGTGCATCATGGCAAGTCAACGACTTTGAACCAAGGCCAAATAAAATTGGCTTGTGAATTTTGTTTAAATTTTGGGCCATTTGTTCATTGCCATGAACTTGTATGAATGAAAAAAAAACTAGGTCATAAGGGTTTGTGATTTGGAAATGGCAATGTGTCAAAGTAGTGGTCATGACATGATTTTAGGGCATGGTGGGCATGTTGGACTAGCTTGGCCAATAGCAAAATTGAACTCCTTCCTAAATGACCTAGGTATTTGATATTGAATAAAAGTTGGAGAGGAAGTTATTAAGAACATTTTTCTCGAAGTGGAATTTAAAAATCTTGAAAAATGAGAAAGTTATGGTCGTTGGAACTTCCCATAGGACATTCTTGCCAAAATGTGACCAACCAACATGACCTAATTTGGTGATTTTGTGATATCTTGATTCCGAAGGAACAATGATGGATGTTTTGAGTTTAAATGATCATACAATTATGGGAAATGAAGTTTGAACCTTTGTGGAATGATTTTAGGTCAAATTGGTGGATGGATAAAGTCATGGAAAGTTGAAAAATCATGTATGAACCAAGCACTTGTAACATGGATTGAATGGATGTTTAAGTGGTTTATTTTAATTGTAATGGACATGAAATTATGTTGAATAAGTGTTAGGGTGATTGGATGGCCAAAAATGAGCAAGTTCAATGACCGAAGGATCCTCAAACTAGGGTTCCTTGAGCCACAAGTTTCATCAAGAACCATGGTCAAATGAATTAGGTTTTGAGATGTAGGGATCAAATTAAGATGTCTAAAGGACATAGAGCATGAAAAAACTTTGGATTTGAGAGGTCCTTGATGTCATGGTCAAGATCCATGGTGAATCATGACTTGTACAAGCCAAAAGTAGGGTCAAAAGCTAGGGTTTGAGGATGAGATTGGGGTTGAGGTTGCTTGGTCACACCTTAACATGCTCAGAAGATCTTGGGGTTGTGCAGATGAATCTCATGCCCTGGGCTTGTGGATTAGTGAGGTCATTAAGTAAAATGCATATTGGATGATATATATGGGATGAATGCTTAGGGTTTAAGGCTTAAGAGAATGATATGGGGTAGGGAAAATTTGAGGGTATGACTGTTTCCCCTATTTAATCTTCCCGGACCTGAAGGTATGGATAATAACGACTCCCAGTACATTCATGGTAGGAGGGGATTAAATATTATTAGGAGTAACTAGAAATTTGGTCTGCTGGAGATAATGGTGATATGAGTTTATTTATTTTAGGGATTATGTATGGTTACGATGATTATGCATGCAATATGATGTATGCAACATAAGTATCTTTCGATGTCAAAAATTTCAAGAAGATGGATGGAAGAAACTCTGCTGGGGAATGAGAATCTCAGACAGAGAAAAGAGATAATTTCCCTTAGCAACGTCTGGGGAGAAAAAGAAGGTAATTCCTAACAACGGATGGAACACCTGGCTCTGAATGGGAGAATATAGATTCAGTGACAATTCCTAGCGCCGACTGGAATACCTGACATCACTAGGGGTCGACCAAGTGAACTCAGTGATGATTCTTAGCAACGACTAGAATACCTAATTCATTGGGGAATAACAACTAGGTTCAATGATGATTCCTAGCAACAACTTCAGATAATTGGAATCTCCAATACCCAAGCAAAAATTAGGTGCAATAGCTAAGGATTTCTGTTGGGGAAGAAATTAATTGGCCAAGTCCACGTGACTGTCTGGCGCTTTAAGGTGTAACACCTTAAAATTTGCCCTCCTCTCTTGGGACTAGCTTAGCACATTGCATTTCATGTTTTAGGACATTAGGCACTGCATATTGCATATCATCTGATAATAAGAAGTCATCCTCCTAAGTCTTGCTCAGAAGATAGAGAGGTTAAAAGATTATAGCTTGAGAGTCTCATGAATTGATCACTAGCCATCTGAGGATTTGTGCTTTAATTACGGTTTATTGATTCCTCAAGGAGGATGAGTGTTATCTTATTGGCCAGAGTATATCACCATCATCATGGTTTTATCATCACCAAGAGGTTCTTTGTGCCTGATCATGTTCCTTGGGATTAGGGTTTTAACCTCTGGTCAACCCTAATCAGTTGCATTCTACTAGTCAGGGTTTTGCAAGGAGATGAGGTCTTTATTGAGATGGAGATCTTCATATGGTTTTATTGAGCTTGTATAAGCTAGGGTTTCATTTTTGGAGCCATTTCATCAAGTGGTTGAGGCTCAAAATCATTTGTGCATGATCAAGTCAAATGTGGATTTGGAGGTGGGAAGTGGTCAGAGATACCTCATTCATGTTTAAACAAGTCTCATTTGACATTTCAAACCTCAACATTGAAGAATTTGAAGTCAGATCAAGACTTTCCAAAAATAGCAAGTGACTTGTAATTTGAACTTTCTAAAAATGGAAAGGTTTTAGACCAACTTCAACTTCAAATTACATTATCAAGAAAGCTTCAAATGAACTTTTGTTGAACATGAAAGTTGAAGATCTTTCTCACCCATTTCCAAAAAGTCCAAGATCATGGATTTCTCATGTGTGGTTGAGGAGATATGGTCCAATCATGACAAAGTGTGGTTCAAACTTCAAATGGACATAACTTTCAAACCAAAACTACAATTTGAGTGGTTCTTTTTGCACTTTGATCCTTGTAACATGTATTTTCCAAGCATACCATCATATGGCATGAATTTCATTTGCATAGGCATTGGTTCATTCATGAAATTTTTGGAAGAAAATTGCATAACTTCATGTTGCATGATCATGAGCATACCAAATCAATTTCAAACCTTGCATGGGATGTTTTTAAGTGGATTTTGGGCCAAAGTATGCACTGTTCACGTGCATGAGGTGCATGAAGTAGGAAATTGCATTTTTGCACTTACACCACAAAGCTCATTAATCTCACTTGCATTTGGCCTAAACCTTTCTTAAACATGATTAGCATGGAGTATATATGCTTAATCATAACTGTTTTGATCAGAATCAACATTTCAGATCTAGAATCACCAAAATCTCTAAATTTCTCTCTCATTTTTTTTCCAAAATTCTTCAAACTTAAACACATTTCATTGCTCAATTCATCATCATGAAGCATAATTGAGCATATTTGGACAAGAATTCAGAAGAAATCGTGGCACATTGAGCTAGAGTAGAAGCTTGAAGCATCCATGGCAGTTGGAGATTCAGTTGGTTTCGTGCATCCTTGAGCCTCACATTCATCATCATTCATCTCAAGAAGCATATTGGAAGAGATCTGAGCATTGCCAAGCCTTGGAAGCAAGTGAATCCAATTCTGTTCATCAAGAGGTTGGTTTTTCGACCTCTTTAATTCTCCATTTCCTTATGCTAGTTGAATAGATCGTGGTTTGGTGATAATTCTGATGGAAATTTGGAGTGCTTTGGTGCTGATTTGAGTTAGTTACATGTGATTCAAATTTTGGATGATGATTCTTGATTCCTTCGATCCGTGTTCATCTTGATGTTTTAGCATGAATTAGTCATTGATCTTTGATGTGCATAGCGTGGTGAGTTGATTGGTGTAGGTTTTAGCGATTTCTGGAATGTTTTTTGAAATCTGGAAAAGTTGGATGAAGATCTTCATGATCTTCATCGTGTTCTTCATGATGTTCATACTGTTTTCCAGTTTACCTACGGATTCATCCACGAGTTCATATGGATTACCTGCGGATTTTTAAATCCATGCATGAGCGCGCGTTAGGGTTTAAGTGTCCAAACGTTGTCGTTTTGAGTTAGGCGCGTTTTTGGATTTAAATGTGGTGATGGTTCGAATCCGGTTGAAAACATTTTCCATTTGCCTTGTATTTTCTCACATGTTCCTTCATATTTGCCATGCTTGCTCCATTTCATTTTTTCATTTCTTTCTCCACTTCAAAAATTCATTTAAAATTGAAAACTCATCCAAATTCATCCCAATTTTTTGCATTGTGATCCTTATCCTGTCTATTATTTTTTGATCATTAATTTCAAAATTATGCTTGGCTGGATTTTTTTTGGTGCTAGAATGTTTGAGTACATGTCCATATTTGACCTTGCCTTGGTTATCATGTTGTGAAATGCTGGTCTTTGATCTAATGGATGTGAAATTTTGCATGCTATAACTAGACACATTGCTTGACATTTTGGTGTTGACTTGGCATTTTATCAATCGTCAATTCTGTTTTATGATGTGCTAAGTTCGTGTGACAATTGATGTCACACCTTTTGATGTTCAACTTGTATGATGAGTTTGCCATGTCAAATGATGTCCAATGCTTCTGATTTTTTGTGTGATGCATGTTATGAATGTCTTGATTGATCATGAATTTTCTTGGAATTATTTGAAGCATTTCTGATTTAATTTAGATTTTTCATTCTGGTTGATCACATTTGAGCTTTAAAATTGCCTTGAACTTCAATTGATCATGAATTGCTTTTGGTTGATGATATTGATGTGAGACCTTTTGGAATGTGTCAAGATGAGATTGAAGTTGATTCAAGTTAAATTTCATTTTCTGTTTTGGATTTTTTCTCCATCTTTGACCCTAGGCTTTGACCTAGTGGTTTGTGGCTTACATGTGGGCTTTGATTTCAGGTTTAAACTTCCAAGTCCATAGTTGGTGATGCTTCCTCATTTGAGCATTGATGTTTGCTCTTGATTACTAACACTTGTGTGTTTTGTAGGTTTATGTTAACTCATTTGAGTTTGCCTTGTGGCTTGCACATTGTGAACATTGTCTGTCTATTTGTTATTGCTTGTTGATTGTTTGTCTGTACAGTTGAACTGATTGGTTTAGATTTTTCACAGGTACCTAAGTTGCTTTGAGTTCTTTTGAACATGCTTTTGCTTTGCTTGGTTGCTTAACCACTGAGGTATATTTTCTCTGACTTCATGTAGTCTGGAAGACCTGTCCTGTTATGTGGGCAGGCACCTGTCTGAAGCCCTCCTTAAGAGGCAATGCTTGTGAATGTTTACTTTTGTGCCAAGCAGGTAAAGACCTCTTAAGAGGCAATTGGCAGATAAAAGAGATGTGTAATCCATCTCCTGCTACTCAGTGTGTCATTCACTTTGCTCACACACCTTGTGTTGATGCATTGTGGATAATAACCCAAGATCATGTTGTGTCAGTCACTTGTGGAGAAGAGTTCCTACATTCTGAACTCCCACACCTTCTATTTTGAGTCAAGCTCTCCAAGGCCAGGGATAAGAGCTGTGAGGTCTTACCCTCACTTCCCATTTCATCTGCTTCACCCTAACTCTCAATGTTAAGGTTAAGAGCTAACCACACCCCATTCCAGTTGGCTTGCTTTTGCTGCCTAACCTTGTATGAGCCCAAATTGTGTGCATATACTGTGTGTGCTTGCTTTATTGTGCTTGTATGTGTGACTGTGCTGTTTAGGATAGCTTGCTCCCTGTGCAAGTTAGATAGAAACCTCAACCTAGGGCCATTGTGGATCACATGATAACTATTAGGCTCGAGTCAGGCTCCCTTCTAGTTTATCATTTCCCAGTCTCTGGTTAGGCTAGAAATTCTTTCCCTGTTCAGGGGAACTACGTCGCCCTGATCCTCATACCAGATGAGGTACGTAGGCAGGAGATCGTGCGAGATCTCTCCGGGCACCCTTTTCCTTTTTTATGTGTGTTTGCTTGACAGCTAGCAGGCTCGAGTACCAGACTCCCTGTTAGCTTGTTTGTTCAACTTTATCGTTGCTTTTCACGACTCAGCGTCCGATTAACCTCTTGTTTGCTTGGAGTCTGACGTAAGTCCAGCGATTGGCAGTCGGTTTCTTGTGTTTGTTTGTGTGGAGTCTGACGTAAGTCCAGCGATTGGCAGTCGGTTTCCGGTGTGTGTTTGTTTGTTTGGAGTCTGATGTAAGTCTAGCGATTGGCATTTGGTTTCCAGTTTGTGTTTGTGTGTTTGTTTTGACGTCTCAGCGTCTGTGCGTGTGTTTTGTTTCGGCGTGCGTGAGCCGAACTATGGTAGCTCTGATTCTCATTCTAGATGAGATACGTAGGCATAGGATGCGATATCCTAGCGAGCCCGTTCCCCTCTTCTTCCATCTGTGTTTCCTTCCAGTGTGTGTGTGCAGTTTGTGAGCAGTGTTTAGCAACCTTTCTTCTTTTCTTTTGAGCGTGGATCCCGTCGAGTACGACGGATGCGTAGGGGTGCTAATACCTTCCCTTCGCATAACCGACTCCGAATCCCATCTCTCTCTGGACGCGAGACCATGTCTTTTCCAGGTTTACTTCGAGCGTTTCCTTTCCCTCTTTTGGGATAAATAACGCACGGTGGCAGCTCTGTTTGTTTTGTTTTGCCCGCCGGTTGTTTTTCGCGGATGCGACAGCTGGCGACTCTGCTGGGGACACTGAAGTTGACCTCTTGCTGGTCCATCTTCCCTAAGCGAGTCACTCCTAGCATTCTCTAGGATAGTTTAGGTTGCTTGTGTTGCTCTATTTATTGCACTTATGATTATTATGTTGTGTATATATTTGCATAAATGTTTGCATGCATCATACTATCATTGTGCTGTCTTCTGTACAGGTTGGTTTCTCTGATTTAGGGTGGGTGTTCTGAGTGGGGCTAAAACCCAGGCCCGAGTATACACCTAGGATTAGCGTGGTCTCATGTTCCCTTTCATGTTAGGTCAACATGTTTTAGGCGACGTGATATACCACAAGCCGGACGAGGTTCTTTTGAAGGAGCTCTTCCTTTGTGGAGTATCCACTTTGGTTGAGTCACTTCATTTGAGATGGTGACTTCGGTGATCGATCTTTCCCGGATCTTTGGTTTAGACGATCTTAAGAGAGCTGCAACGGCACACCCGAAAGGGCAAACCCGTTGAGTATCTTTGCCCGATTGTCGAGAGCATTATCCGCCTTAGGATGACCTGATTAGAATTCACCTGTGAGGGGAGGGTTTGATTCTTACAGATGCATGGTCTAATGGTGACTTTGATGGTGACTAATGGTTCAGTTATTGATCAGAGTTCTATTTATAAGTCAGAATTATTGGATTTACTTCCGAGATGCCGGAGTTCTGTCCGTGGTATTTATCAGTGGGGATCCGTTTATTTCAGGATTCCCTGGGTTGATACAGATGATTTTGAGGCTATCAGTTCAGTGTCTTCTTTGTGGTGACAGTGGTGATGGTGATATATCCTCAGGTTCCGTTTATTTCGGAACCCTAAGTCGGATTTGTGGTTACATATTCCCTCAGATGGTTGTGATCAATTCAGAGGCCGTAACTCAGTGCAGTAGATGTTCAGATGACTCGGAGGATGGCACAGTGCATTGCATTCATACATCAGCATCATTCATATTCTGCATTTATCTGCATCTAACACATGTTTATCCATATGCAGGGGACATTCTTGATCGAGATCCTGGCTGAGAGATTTCTTTGTTCCAGACATGAGGACCGGTTTGAAAGACGACGTTGTCTACAGCTTCTTCGACCCAGAGATTGGTGTGCTGAGAGATATGATAGCATTGATTACACCTGACCATGTGGGGTTGTTCCGTGAGACTTACGGTGGTATTCTGAAGTTAGTTTTCAGGCTCACAGACAGTGATAGGAGCGCCATCCATACTCTTCTCCAGTTTTATGACCCGGGTTTGAGATGCTTCGTGTTCCCGGATTACCTATTGGGGCCTTTGATGGAGGACTATGCTAGTATCCTGGGTATTCAGAGCAGAGATCAGATTCCTTTCTATGTCACCAAGGGGGAACCTGATATTGTGGAGATTTCTCGTGCTCTTTATTTGAGCCCAGAGATGACTAAGGGGGGTTTGAAGGAGAAGGGAAAGTTGCTCGGTTTTCATCTGAGTTTGTTAGAGGCTAAAGCCAAGGAGCATGTTGTTGTGGGTAATTGGAGGGCCGTCTGTGCTTTGATTGCTGTGAGCATCTATGGGATCATCATGTTCCCTAATCTGAAGAACTTTGTGGACATTAATGCCATCCGGTTGTTTATACAGAGGAATCCTATTCCTACTCTGGTTGGGGATGTGTATTACTCGGTCCATAATCGGAACGAGAAGCGGCGTGGGGGATTGATCAGATGTTGTGCTCAGTTGTTGTACAAATGGTTCATGGGGTATTTGCCTTCCAGAGGTGCCTTTGCTTTTCTTGACCCTACTGTCAAGTGGTCAGTCAGGTTGATGGGTTTGCGAGCCAATGACATAGCTTGGACTCACAATGGCATGGCTAGACGGGATTTCATTTACAGTTGTGGGAGTCTTCCCAATGTACCTCTTATTGGAGTTCAAGGTTGCATTAATTACAACCCGGTGCTTCTTAGGAGACAGATGGGGTTTGCTGTGGAGGGTCCTCCTCTGGGACGAGAGATTCAGGAGTCTTTCTACTTCCCAATTGAGGGCAATCAGACAAAGTTGAGGCAAGTGTCTGATGAGTGGCGTGACATTCAGAGAAAGGGCAAGGTTCCTTTTGGCAAGGTTAATAGCAGGTCTGTTCCTCCGTTTGATGATTGGCTTAGGAAGAGGATTGAGCTCACACATCTACCATTTCCTGGAGGTGATCCTTGGTGTCCAGTGATTGAGGGGCCACGTTCTTTTGTTAGCATGGAAGAGTTCCTTGAGATGAAGAAAGCCAGATATCAGCTGCAAGATGAGAAGACTGAGTTGGAGATGAGTGTTGCTAGGATTCAGATGGCTAATCAGGAGATCAAAGGGAGAATAGAAGATCAGGATAAGAGGCATGCTCTTGTGGTGAAGCGCTTTGAGATAGACACCGCTTATTACCGCAAGGTCAACCAAGCTTTGGAGTCATCCACGAAGGAGCATGACGTCACCAAGGAGAGGTTGGCTAGAGCTTCGAAGGTCATCGAAGATGAGAAGAGGAGACAAATCCTTGTGAGGGATCAGAGGGAAGACAGAGTCAGAATCCTTATCGCCGAGTGGGAAGCAAAGCTGAAGATTAAGGAAGAAGAGAACACGAAGATTATTGCTGAGAGAGATCATTATCTTGCTGAGAGGGATCATTATTTCCGACAGATGAAGATTCACAAGAAGGAGATAGGAAGATTGCAGCAGGAGAACACCGAACTCAGGTTTGCTGTGAAGTTTACCAAGATGGTAGATGATGTGGAGCCTTCTGTGGGGCCTTCTTCAGCGTAGCCTTTTGTTATCATTTGTGTTGGATTACTGTCAGGCCTGTTGACGGAATTCACTTGTTTGTATTTTCTTTCTGTTTCTGGAGAATTGTATTTGATTTGTATCAGACTCGATGTATGACTCTCGCACTTATTGTGCACTTTTGATATGCCATGGTTATTTTCATTTAGGGATCGATCTTCAAGCTTTATTTGCTTTCTTGTATGCACTCACATAGGACACACATGGTTGGGTGATATCTTTGCTAACTCATAATTCTCTGATCTGTATGATGAAATCATTCGATGAATGTCAGAATATTGCTGCCGGATTATTATCTGTCTCGATGAAGCCAGGATCGAAAGACAGAGTGTTCCTCATATGGATAGACATTGCATTCATGCATAATCATAATAACTTGTCTTCTATTTTGCAGGTGTCAGTTTCTAACGTGCTTGGTTGTTATAGGAATCATTGCTCGTACGCGTAGAGTCATTCCCTTGCACACAACCCGTCCGCACAGATACTTTACCAGACGCAACACACCCAGACTGATGGATCTACCCAACGCAGATTTTCTCGAGCTGAAGGAGAAAATGAATGAACTGATCAATGTCATGCAAAGGTTTGCCGTGGGGAAAAAAGCGCTTGCTGATAAAGTGGAGAAGCTCGAGCGGGCTTCGGCTGCCAATAGTGGTGTCAATTTATAGGGGGTCTCCAACCACGGCCTTGGTGGTTCCAGAGATGGGGAAGATCTCAGAAAGAAAACAACTGTTGGTGTAGTGACTAATAATGATGGGGGTTTTGGTGTTTCCACAAGTGGTAGACCAGGTCCGATGGGTAACAATATGAAGGATAGCCTGTTTCCTCCTTTCTTCAAGGCTGAAGAGGATAGAGAGGAAGACAGAGAAGCAGATCAATTCTCCATGTTAAATGAACAGTTTGGGCAGTACGGTGTCCAACCACCAAATAAAGAGATTCAGGTGCTGGCGGAGAAAATCAGGGCTCTTGAAAGCTATGCTACTCCAGGGGTTGTCAACATGTCGAATATGGGGTTGGTTGAGGGGATTGTGATCCCACAAAAATTCAAAGCGCTTGCGTTTGACAAATGCGATGGGACTTCTTGCCCGGAAACCCATCTCCAGGCCTTCGTCCGTAAGATTTCTGCTTATACAATGGACCAGAAGCTGTGGATGTACTTCTTCCAAGACAGTTTGTCTGGAGGGTCTTTGGAATGGTACACTAAATTGAAATCTTCTGACATCAAGAGCTGGCAGGATCTTGGTGATGCATTCTTTAAATTGTACCAATTCAACGCTGACATGGCTCCTAGCCGTACCCAATTGCAGGGTATGTCTTAGAAGCCTAACGAGGGGTTTAAAGAATATGCCCAGAGGTGGAGGGAGCTGGCTGCCCGAGTTCAACCTCCGTTGGTAGACCGAGAAATGTCAGATCTGTTTATGGGTACCTTGCAGGGGACTTTTGTTGAAAGAATGGTTGGATGCCCGGTTACCAACTTTGCTGATATAGTGGTGGCTGGAGAAAGAATTAAAAGTTGGTTGAAGCTGGGAAAGATACAGGGTAATGCTTCGTCGTCTGGATCGAAGAAGCCCTTTGCAAATGGTCAGAGGAAGAAGGAGGGTGATACAAGTGCTGTGTATGCTCAGAGGGGTCAGAGTAGGGATCGTTACTACCAGCACACTGCTGCGGTAACCATTCCTGCTGATAATCAACAACAGCAACAACAACAACCGCAACAACAACGACAGCCATTTCAACATAGACCGTAGAGGGCCGGATATCAAGTAAGAGGAGGAATGAATGATCGTCAATTTGATAGGCCACCTGTAACCTACTCGTTCTTGTTGAAAAAGTTGAAAGACTTGGGGTTGGTTCAGCTGAGGACGTTGGCGCCGTTGAGACCTGATCAGAGGCCGGCCAGTTTTGATGAGAACGCCAAGTGCGAATTCCACTCAGGTGCCCCTGGACATAACGTGGAAAATTGTAAAGCTTTTAAGCATGTGGTCCAGGACTTGGTGGATTCTAAGGCAATCAACTTTGCACCATCTCCAAATGTGGATGCTAATCCCATGCCTGCGCATGGTCTGATGGGGGTGAATGCAATCTCTGAAGAGGGCAAAATCGGGCTGATAAGTGTGAATCAGTTGAAGACTCCGTTGGCTGAGGTCAAAAGACAACTGTTGAAGAATGGGGTCTTTCCGGGCTGTGATAACTGTTGTGCTGCATGCACTGTTACTCCTGATGGGTGTGTGTTGCTAAGGGAGGCCGTCCAGAGGCTGATGGATGAAAGAAGCCTCAGATTTGAAAAGATTGATTCGAGGAAGGAAGATGTCTCCACCATAACCATTTACTTCGACCCGGTTGATTTGTCAACGCTGGCCGATGCGGCTCCAGTTACTATCACGGTACCTGGGCCTATTCCTTATGAAAAAGATGACACCATGCCGTGGAATTATGGTGGAGAAGTCTACTGTAATGGGGAGAAGTTGGAGGATCAAACTGCAAGTGAAACCACTATTTCAAAGGTGGATAATGCCGGACCTAGTGGGTTCACTCGCAGTGGAAGGTTGTTTGCACCGGACGCCTTGAGGAATGGGGATGGAGAGAGAGAAAAGAAAGATAAGGCCGAGGCTTTAGCCAAGGAAAGAGGGAAACAAGTGGTAAATGAAGGTACTCCTGTGGTGACACCGGCGCCTGGTGGGTCGGAGAAAGAACTTGATGATGAAGCTGAAGAATTCCTGAGGATCATCAAGAAGTCAGAGTACAAGCTTGTTGACCATCTGCAACAGACCCCATCCAAGATCTCAATCTTGTTGTTGTTGCTAAGCTCCGAGGGGCATAAGGAGGCTTTATTGAAGATACTAAAGAGAGCCTATGTTCCCCAAGAGATCACAATCAATCAGTTAGAGACGGTGGTGTCAAATGTCAATGTCAGTCATGGGTTGGGTTTCACTGATTTAGATCTAACTGTGGATGGGAGGAATCATAATAGGGCATTACACATTGCTATGGAATGTAAAGGAGCCGTGCTCTCGCACGTGTTGGTTGATACTGGCTCATCTTTAAATGTGTTGCCAAAGAAAGCCTTGGCGAAGCTGAACTATGAAGGGTTGATCTTGACGCCCACTGACCTGATAGTGAGAGCATTCGACGGTTCGAAGAGGGCAGTGTTTGGGGAAGTAGAGCTCCCGGTGAAGATTGGGCCTGAGGTGTTCAAGTCGGTATTTTATGTCATGGATATTCAACCGGCATACAGTTGCCTGTTAGGTAGACCATGGATTCATGTTGTTGGGGCAGTGACTTCGACTTTGCACCAGAAATTGAAGTATATCTGGGACGGGCAGGTCGTCACAGTCTGCGGAGAGGAGGATATCTTCGTCAGCCACCTATCATCGTTCAAGTATGTTGAAATGGATGGTGAGATATGGGAAACGCCAAGTCAAGCATTCGAAACCGTCAAGGTGGAGAATGCTCTTTTTGCCAAAGAGGAGGAGAAGTCGTCCATTTCTTCGTATAAGCAGGCTGCTGAGGTGGTGAAGAGTGGGGAAACTCCTGGTTGGGGAAAGATGATGGACATCGCCGCCAAGAAGGATAGATTCGGAGTGGGTTATCAGCCGGGCCGAGGCTCGTCTGGACAAGGTAGAGGACGTCGTCCGTCAGTCACGTTCACCAGTGCTGGAATGCTGGATCCAGATCACATCTGTATGGTGAGTGAAGAAGTTGACAGTGATTGCGAGATAGATCAATGGATAAAGCCGTGCATACCAGGAATGGAAGTCCAGAACTGGAAGGCCGAAAAGATCATCACTATCACTCTACTTGAAGAGTAATATTTTCTGTTTTCAATTTTATTTGCATGGAAGCCTTACGTTTTGCCCGAAACGTAATGGTTCATTGTAAGGGCCACCTCATGTTTCATTTTGCAATATTTGCATCATAAATAAAAGGATGTTTTTCAATTAAAAGCGGTGTTCCCTGTTTTTCATTTATTTTTGCAGTTTAAAACAAAATAAAAATGGCAATGTTTTCATTTTTCTTTTTCAATTTGTTTCACTCCGGTTCTAAAGCAATGCATGAATCAACATTCATGCAGATGCGATATTTCTCTGGATCTCATTGATAACAATCCTGTTACACCCTCATATGACTTCGACAATCCGATCTATCATGCCGAAGACGAAGGCGAAGAAGATTGTGAACTGCCGGAGGAATTAGCCAGGTTGTTAAAACAAGAGGACAAGGTGATTCAGCCGCATGAGGAACAGGTAGAGGTTGTGAATTTGGGTACCGAGGAGGTCAGGAAAGAAGTAAAAATCGGGGTTGCGTTGGAGGCGAGTGTTAAGAGCAGAATGGTAGCCTTGTTGAAAGAGTATGTTGATATCTTCGCCTAGTCTTATCAGGATATGCCAGGGTTGGATACCGATATTGTTGTGCATAAGCTACCGTTGAGAGCAGATTGTCCTCCGGTGAAGCAGAAGTTGCGCAGAACTCGACCTGAGATGGCAATGAAAATTAAAGAAGAGGTGCAGAAGCAGTTGGATGCTGGGTTCCTCGCTGTCACTAATTATCCGCCTTGGGTCGCAAATATTGTGCTGGTCCCGAAGAAGGATGGGAAGGTGAGAATGTCTGTGGACTACCGGGATTTGAACAGAGCTAGCCCAAAGGATGATTTCCCGTTACCTCACATCGATGTGTTGGTAGACAATACAACTCAATTCTCGGTGTTTTCCTTCATGGATGGCTTTTCTGGCTATAATCAAATTAAAATGTCGCCAGATGATATGGAGAAAACAACGTTCATCACACCGTGGGGCACTTTTTGTTATAAGGTGATGCCATTTGGTCTCAAGAACGCCGGTGCTACTTATAAAAGGGCCATGGTGACTTTGTTTCATGATATGATTCATCATGAAATCGAATGCTATGTTGATGACATGATAGCAAAGTCCCAAACAGAAGAGGGGCATCTAGTAGATCTGGCCAAGTTGTTTGACCGGCTGAGACAGTTCAGACTGAGGTTGAATCCGAACAAGTGCACTTTCGGAGTACGGTCCGGTAAATTGTTGGGGTTTATTGTAAGCGAAAGAGGAATCGAGGTTGATCCTGCTAAAGTAAAAGCAATACAAGAAATGCCTGAACCGAGGACGGAGAAAGAGGTTCGTGGTTTCTTAGGTAGATTGAACTACATTTCACGGTTCATATCTCATCTAACAGCCACGTGTGAACCAATATTCAAGTTATTGAGGAAAGATCAAACGGTCAGGTGGAATAATGATTGCCAAGCGGCATTTGAAAAGATAAAAGAGTATTTGCAGGAGCCTCCGATTCTGATGCCTCCTGTGGAGGGACGACCGTTAATCCTGTACTTTACGGTCCTCGAGGGGTCTATGGGGTGCGTACTGGGGCAGCATGACGAGTCTGGTCGAAAAGAGCATCCCATATACTACCTTAGAAAAAAGTTTACCGACTGTGAAACAAGATATTCACTGCTCGAGAAAACTTGTTGTGCTTTGGTCTGGGCTGCTCGCTGACTGAGGCAGTATATGCTGGTTCATACCACTTTATTGATTTCCAAGATGAATCCAATCAAGTACATTTTTGAGAAGCCAGCATTGACCGGACGGGTTGCGAGGTGGCAAATGATTTTGACTAAATATGATATACAATACACCTCTCAGAAAGCAATCAAGGGGAGTGTATTGTCTGATTACCTCGCCCAGCAACCCATTGAGGATTATCAACCGATGAAGTTTGAATTCCCTGATGAGGACATCATGTTTCTCAAATCGAAAGATTGCGAGGAACCGATCCCGGAGGAGGGGCCTGACCCTGAATCCGAATGGATTTTGATGTTTGATGGGGTCGTTAACGTGAATGGTAGTGGTGTTGGTGCTGTTTTGGTTACGCCGAAGGGATCCCACATTCCTTTTGCTGCCTGGCTGACATTTGAGTGCACCACCAACGTGGCTGAATACGAAGCTTGTATCTTGGGGATTGAAGAGGCGATTGATTTGAGGATCAAGAACCTTATTATATATGGAGATTCAGCTTTGGTTGTGAATCAGGTTAACGGGAAATGGTATACGCATCAGTCTCATTTAGTTCCGTACCGGGATTATACGAGGAGATTGTTGACGTTTTTCACCAAGGTGAAATTGCATCATGTGCCAAGAGAAGAGAACCCTTTAGCAGATGCTTTGGCTACTTTGGCTGCCTTGATTAAGGTGCAGTGGTGGAATCAGTTCCCAAGTGTTGAGGTGGGGCGTCTGGATAGACCGGCTTATGTGTTTGCTGTTGACACAGCGCCTGACAATGAGAAGCCGTGGTATTGCGATATCAAGCGCTATTTGGAAACCCAAGAGTATCCTGAGGGAGCATCCAAGAAGGACCGAAAGACTCTGCGGAGGTTGGCCATGGTGTTCTACTTGAATAAGGATGGGGTTTTATACAAGAGAAATTTCGATTGGGTTTTGCTCAGATGTGTTGATGATAAAGAAGCAAGCCAATTGATGAAAGAGGTTCACGAGGGGTAATTCGGTACCCATGCCAGTGGGAATGCAATGGTGAAGAAGCTGTTGAGGGCTGGTTATTACTAGATGACAATGGAGGCCCAATGTTTCAATTTCGTGCGGAAGTGTCATAAATGCCAGATTTATGCTGACAAGTTGCACGTGCCTCCAAACCCGTTGAGTTTGATGTCATCTCCGTGGCCGTTTGCTATGTGGGACATTGATATGATCGGAAAGATTGAGCCTACGACTTCGAATGGGCACCGGTTCATATTGGTGGCTATTGATTACTTCACCAAGTGGGTGGAAGCAGCCTCTTATGCAAACGTGACGAAGTAGGTCGTTGCCAGGTTCCTGAAAAGAGACATCGTTTGCAGATATGGGGTTCCCGAAAGAATCATTACTGATAATGGTTCTAATCTCAATAACAAGATGATGGCAGAACTGTGCCGGGAGTTCAAGATCGAGCATCACAATTCTTCCCCTTATCGTCCGAAGATGAATGGGGCGGTTGAGGCAGCTAATAAGAATATAAAGAAGATTGTGCAGAAGATGGTCGTGACATATAAAGATTGGCATGAGATGTTGCCATTTGCATTGCATGGGTATCGAACTTCAGTGCGTACATCTAATGGGGCAACACCTTTCTCGTTGGTATATGGAATGGAAGCGGTGCTACCGGTTGAGGTTCAGATTCCTTCGTTGAGAGTCCTGATGGACGTGAAGTTGCAAAAGGCTGAATGGGTAAGGACTCGGTATGAAGAGTTGAGCCTGATTGAGGAAAAGAGGCTGGCGGCCATTTGTCATGGGCAGTTGTACCAACAGCGGATGAAGCGTGCTTTTGACCGAAAGGTGCGACCTCGTGTGTATCACGTGGGAGATATGGTATTGAAAAGGATCCTTCCTCCTCAAAACGATCGTAGGGGCAAGTGGACACCCAATTATGAAGGTCCATTCGTGGTCAAGAAGGTTTTCTCTGGCGGAGCCTTGTTGTTAACGACCATGGATGGCGAGGATTTTCCATCCCTTGTGAATGCAGATGCAGTTAAAAATTACTTCGTATAAGAGACCCGCTGGACGAAAAGAATAAAATAGTTCAGGCAAAAATGGGCATCCCAGCAAACCAATAAAAAAAAGAAGAAAGGTTCGGGCAAAAATTAGGGATAAAAAGAAAAAATGTACACCCGGCAAGTCGAAAACTTGAAAGGGGGGCTTGGGCAAAAAAGGGTATCCCGGTGGACTGAAAACCCGAAAGGGCGGTCCAGGCAAAAGAGGGATTGAAACGAACAACTGCGTCTAGTATGATCGTTTGTACTTTGGATACATCATGGATGATCCCTGGCCGGGAGCAGTCGGAAACGTCTTGTTCAGAAGGCAGAAAGCGCGGAGAGTCTGAGGACATATGGGGTGTAACCGAGATGGAACTCGATGAGGTCACGGGTTCACATTGCCATTAGGATAGATTTTTCCTTTTGTGCGCGATTACCTCTTTTCAGGAATTGCTTCCTTTGTATTGCTCATTTATGAGCCACACTTTTTCAATCAATAAAATGCATATTCAGTCAAATAATTTTGTTTTTGTTTTCATTACCGCTTTGATTGCAAAAACATCCAATTGTTGGTGATAAAGAATCTTTGCATTTTAAGACATACATGTCCCTTCCAATGCATGCTTATAAGAATGAAAACTTGAAATCTTATTTGGAAGGTTGAGTGACCCAAGTGTTGAAACTTTGGCATACCTGGGGCATGTTTTTATATAACGATCTTTGTTGCAGGTGCTGTTAGATATTTTCACTCACTTGCAGGTTGTGATGTGAAGCTTTTGACAAAAGATCCCCGTGGAGTCCAATCAGGGACAAGAGATTGAAGAATGGTGGAAAGACGGCGAGGGATGACGACGATCCTGGATATTAATCAAGAAGACTCTTCAAATTCGGAGGATTGGAAAGTTTGTATAAATCCAAGGAGTTCAATCGCTGTCGAGTACGGAGGAGTTGAGAATACAAGGTGATGAATCAGAAAAGTCCAGGCGGGTCGGGGAGTTCTCAAAAGTGGAAAGCGGATACTGGGTTTAGATGTGGAATACCAGGGTTCGACGAGTCGACGGGTGTTCTGTGCCAGACTTTCCTTGTTTCCCCAAGCAGAGTTGGGATTGTTACCTCCCCAGCAAATTCAAGGTCTGTGTCTTTCCAAGCTGGGTCGGGATGGTTACCTCCCCAGCAGGTTTTAGATCGGTGTTTCCTCAGCAGCCAGGCCTGAAGGTTGCTATTTCCCCAGCGGAGGTGTCCGTGGCTAGTTTTTCCCCCAGCAAGTCAAAGGTTGTTGTTTTCCCCGCAGAATGCGTTGGGAGTTTCGTCCCCAGCGAAATCCCCGAGTGGATCGGGTTCAGTGGAGGTCATCCCTGGTAAGGGTGGCCTATTTTCCCGGCAGCAGTGCTATTCCCCAGCAGGGTGGAGATTGGGGTATTGTCGAGTTCCTCAGCAGGATGCCTCGAGCTCCCCAGAAGAGTCCCTTGGGGGGGATACTTTTTATGCATTCATCATGTAGATAAGCATAGCATATTGCATAGCTAATTGCGTAGCATTTCCATAATTATGGAGCATTACGCTAAAAAATCATCAGCATGCATCAGCATTGCTAGCATAAGCTAGTCTCAAACTGTGGTTACTGTTTGAGTGGTGTTTCGCCCGAGGGTGAAAATGTTACTCCGAAGAGTTTGGCATCGTGATGTGAATCAACAGTATTCCCCAGTAGTGCGATATTGGAGGAAGAGTTTCTGTCGGGCGGAGATGGAGATGATAATTCAAGAGGTTTTGGGGTTTCAGGAAAAGCAAAAAGAGGATAACCCCTAGCGGAGCGCAAATTGTTCGTTTGCTAGGCTTGAATAAAGGATAGCAGGCTCATGGCTTGTTATCCCCAGCTTGGGTCGTTGGCACGCGTGCCGCCTCGTTTATCACTGTTCCTTATCTCTGCCGATGCTGACAGGCATGACAAGTTTTTCGGGTATTCAGACCATTGTGGCACTCAAGCCAGTTTCTGATTTTCATATCGAAGAGGTTTCCGACGTTCAGGTCGAAGAACTTGTGGCACTCAGGCCAGTTTCCGATTTTTAGATCGAAGAAGTTTCCGACGTTCAGGTCGAAGAACTTGTGGCACTCAGGCCAGTTTCTGATTTTCAGATCGAAGAAGTTTCCGACGTTCAGGTCGAAGAACTTGTGGCACTCAGGCCAGTTTCCGATTTTCAGGTCGAAGAAGTTTCCGACGATCAGGTCGACGCACTTGTGGCATTCAGGCCAGGTTTCCGGTATTCAGGTCGAGGTGGGTATTCAGACCAGTTTCCGATCTTCAGATCGAAGAAGTTTCCGACGATCAGGTTGAAGTACTTGTGGCATTCAGGCCAATTTTTGGGCATTCAGGCCAATTTTTCGGGCATTCAGGCCAATCTCTCGGCGATCAGACCGACATCAATACTCTCATGTTCCGATGATCAGTATTTAGACTGATGAGCGGCGTTCAGGCCATGATGGTTCCTGTGTTACCATTTATTTTGGTATCCAGGTCAACGTTCCGTTTCGGTATTCAGGTCGGCTGTCCCCGTACCAGACGGATTCTTCTCTCGAGATCACTTCTTTGCCGATTCTGACAAGCATTGTTATTTATTTTCCCAACGGAGCGCAAATTGTTCGTCTGTTCTTGGTATTCAATCACTCTTCACCCTGATCATCTGAAAGTCGAGGCTATTCATATCGACAGGTTCACAGCGGATTGAATAGGGGCAGCTGTAACACCTCAAAATTTGCCCTCCTCTCTTGGGACTAGCTTAGCACATTGCATTTCATGTTTTAGGACATTAGGCATTGCATATTGCATATCATCTGATAATAAGAAGTCATCCTCCTAAGTCTTGCTCAGAAGATAGAGAGGTTAAAAGATTCTAGCTTGAGAGTCTCATGAATTGATCACTAGCCATCTGAGGGTTTGTGATTTAATTAGGGTTTATTGATTCCTCAAGGAGGATGAGTGTTATCTTATTGGCCAGAGTATATCACCATCATCATGGTTTTATCATCACCAAGAGGTTCTTTGTGCCTGATCATGTTCCTTGGGATTAGGGTTTTGACCTCTGGTCAACCCTAATCAGTTGCATTCTACTAGTCAGGGTTTTGCAAGGAGATGAGGTCTTTATTGAGATGGAGATCTTCATATGGTTTTATTGAGCTTGTATAAGCTAGGGTTTCATTTTTGGAGCCATTTCATCAAGTGGTTGAGGCTCAAAATCATCTGTGCATGATCAAGTCAACTGTGGGTTTGGAGGTGGGAAGTGGTCAGAGATACCTCATTCATGTTCAAACAAGTCTCATTTGACATTTCAAACCTCAACATTGAAGAATTTGAAGTCAGATCAAGACTTTCCAAAAATAGCAAGTGACTTGTAATTTGAACTTTCCAAAAATGGAAAGGTTTTGGACCAACTTCAACTTCAAATTACATCATCAAGAAAGCTTCAAATGAACTTTTGTTGAACATGAAAGTTGAAGATCTTTCTCACCCATTTCCAAAAAGTCTAAGATCATGGATTTCTCATGTGTGGTTGAGGAGATATGGTCCAATCATGACAAAGTGTGGTTCAAACTTCAAATGGACATAACTTTCAAACCAAAACTCCAATTTGAGTGGTTCTTTTTGCACTTTGATCCTTGTAACATGTATTTTCCAAGCATACCATCATATGGCATGAATTTCATTTGCATAGGCATTGGTTCATTCATGAAAATTTTGGAAGAAAATTGCATAACTTCATGTTGCATGATCATGAGCATACCAAATCAATTTCCAACCTGGCATGGGATGTTTTTAAGTGGTATTTGGGCCAAAGTATGCACTGTTCACATGCATGAGGTGCATGAAGTAGGAAATTGCATTTTTGCACTTACACCACAAAGCTCATTAATCTCACTTGCATTTGGCCTAAACCTTTCTTAAACATGATTAGCATGGAGTATATATGCTTAATCAAGATTGTTTTGATCAGAATCAACATTTCAGATCTAGAATCACCAAAATCTCCAAATTTATCTCTCATTTTTTTCCAAAATTCTTCAAACTTAAACACATTTCATTGCTCAATTCATCATCATGAAGCATAATTGAGCATATTTGGACAAGAATTCAGAAGAAATCATGGCACATTGAGTTAGAGTAGAAGCTTGAAGCATCCATGGCAGTTGGAGATTCAGCTGGTTTCGTGCATCCTTGAGCCTCACATTCATCATCATTCATCTCAAGAAGCATATTGGAAGAGATCTAAGCATTGCCAAGCCTTGGAAGCAAGTGAATCCAATTTTGTTCATCAAGAGGTTGGTTTTTCGACCTCTTTAATTCTCCATTTCCTTATGCTAGTTGAATAGATCGTGGTTTGGTGATAATTCTGATGGAAATTTGGAGTGATTTGGTGTTGATTTGAGTTAGTTACATGTGATTCAAATTTTGGATGATGATTCTTGATTCCTTCGATCCGTGTTCATCTTGATATTGTAGCATGAATTAGTCATTGATCTTTGATGTGCATAGCGTGGTGAGTTGATTGGTGTAGGTTTTAGCAAATTCTGGAATGTTTTTTGAAATCTGGAAAAGTTGGATGAAGATCTTCATGATCTTCATCATGTTCTTCATGATGTTCATACTGTTTTCCAGGTTACCTACGGATTCATCCACGAGTTCATATGGATTACCTGCGAATTTTTAAATCCATGCATGAGCGCGCGTTAGGGTTTAAGTGTCCAAACGTTGTCGTTTTGAGTTAGGCGCGTTTCTGGATTCAAATGTGGTGATGGTTCGAATCCGGTTGAAAACATTTTCCATTTGCCTTGTATTTTCTCACATGTTCCTTCATATTTGCCATGCTTGCTCCATTTCATTTTTTCATTTAAAATTGAAAACTCATCCAAATTCATCCCAATTTTTTGCATTGTGATCCTTATCCTGTCTATTATTTTTTGATCATTAATTTCAAAATTGTGCTTGGCTGGATTTTTTTTGGTGCTAGAATGTTTGAGTACATGTCCATATTTGACCTTGCCTTGGTTATCATGTTGTGAAATGTTGGTCTTTGATCCAATGGATGTGATATGTTGCATGCTATAACTAGACACATTGCTTGACATTTTGGTGTTGATTTGGTATTTTTATCAATTGTCAATTCTGTTTTATGATTGTGCTAAGTTCGTGTGACAATTGATGTCACACCTTTTGATGTTCAACTTGTATGATGAGTTTGCCATGCCAAATGATGTCGAATGCTTCTGATTTTTTGTGTGATGCATGTTATGAATATCTTGATTAATCATGAATTTTCTTGGAATTATTTGAAGCATTTCTGATTTAATTGAGATTTTTCATTCTGGTTGATCACATTTGAGCTTTAAAATTGCCTTGAACATCAATTGATCATGAAATGCTTTTGGTTGATGATATTAATGTGAGACCTTTTGGAATGTGTCAAGATAAGATTGAAGTTGATTCATGTTAAATTTCATGTTCTGTTTTGGATTTTTTCTCCATCTTTGACCTTAGGCTTTGACCTAGTGGTTTGTGGCTTACATGTGGGCTTTGCTTTTGCTTTGCTTGGTTGCTCAACCACTGAGGTATATTTTCTCTGACTTCATGTAGTCTGGAAGACCTGTCCTGTTATGTGGGCAGACACTTGTCTGAAGCCCTCCTTAAGAGGAAATGCTTGTGAATGTTTACTTTTGTGCCAAGCAGGTAAAGACCTCTTAAGAGGCAATTGGCAGATAAAAGAGATGTGTAATCCATCTCCTGCTACTCAGTGTGTCATTCACTTTGCTCACACACCTTGTGTTGATGCATTGTGGATAATAACCCAAGATCATGTTGTGTCAGTCACTTGTGGAGAAGAGTTCCTACATTCTGAACTCTCACACCTTCTATTTTGAGTCAAGCTCTCCCAGGCCAGGGATAAGAGTTGTGAGGTCTTACCCTCACTTCCCATTTCATCTGCTTCACCCTAACTCTCAATGTTAGGGTTAAGAGCTAACCAAACCCCATTCCAGTTGGCTTGCTTTTGCTGCATAACCTTGTATGAGCCCAAATTGTGTGCATATAGTGTGTGTGCTTGCTTTATTGTGCTTGTATGTGTGACTGTGCTGTTTAGGATAGCTTGCTCCCTGTGCAAGTTAGATAGAAACCTCAACCTAGGGCCATTGTGGATCACATGATAACTATTAGGCTCGAGTCAGGCTCCCTTCTAGTTTGTCATTTCCCAGTCTCTGGTTAGGCTAGAAATTCTTTCCCTGTTCAGGGGAACTACGTCACCCTGATCCTCATACCAGATGAGGTATGTAGGTAGGAGATCGTGTGAGATCTCTCCGGGCACCCTTTTCCTTTTTTGTGTGTGTTTGCTTGACAGCTAGCAGGCTCGAGTACCAGACTCCCTGTTAGCTTGTTTGTTCAACTTTATCGTTGCTTTTCACGACTCAGCGTCCGATTAACCTCTTGTTTGCTTGGAGTCTGACGTAAGTCCAGCGATTGGCAGTCAGTTTCCTGTGTTTATTTGTGTGGAGTCTGACGTAAGTCCAGCGATTGGCAGTCGGTTTCCGGTGTGTGTTTGTTTGTTTGGAGTCTGATGTAAGTCCAGCGATTGGCATTCGGTTTCCAGTTTGTGTTTGTGTGTTTGTTTTGACGTCTCAACGTCTGTGCGTGTGTTTTGTTTCGGCGTGCGTGAGCCGAACTACGGTAGCTCTGATTCTCATTCCAGATGAGATACGTAGGCATAGGATGCGATATCCTAGCGAGCCCGTTCCCCTCTTCTTCCATCTGTGTTTCCTTCCAGTGTGTGTGTGCAGTTTGTGAGCAGTGTTTAACAACCTTTCTTCTTTTCTTTTGAGCGTGGATCCCGTCGAGTACGACGGATGCGTAAGGGTGCTAATACCTTCCCTTCGCATAACCGACTCCCGATCCCATCTCTCTCTGGTCGCGAGACCATGTCTTTTCCAGGTTTACTTCGAGCGTTTCCTTTCCCTCTTTTGGGATAAATAACACACGGTGGCGGCTCTGTTTGTTTTGTTTTGCCCGCCGGTTGTTTTTCGTGGATGCGACATAAGGCAGGGATACCAAACATGTTTTCGGTTACCTTTAGATACTTGTGAAAGAGAAGTAATTCGATGTTGTTTCCTTTAAAGTTTTTGTTTGAAAAATGTCATTTTTATCAAGAAATTTTTGATGTAATATCATTTTTTTATAGAAAAAGTCATGTTTCACACATAAAGCAGGAAAAGTAAAAATATTGAGCATAAATGAATGGACTGATTTTTATTGATAAATGGCTCCAAAAATGGGTGATTTTGTACAAAGAAGCAATCCCTAAAATAGGTGATTTCAAAAAGAAGTTGAAAAACTAATGGCAATGAAACATCTCAGATTTCCACTAAATTCCAACTCTGCTACAGTCTTTATGCCTTTGGTCGTCCTTTAGTCTCGCTTTTGGAAGGAGAGTGACCCGATTTATTTTTTCGTGGAAGCCACTGGATTGACTCGCTGAGGAGTGAAGAAAGATATTTGCGGGATGCAGCCTCTCGCTTTTATTAAATCCCTAAATTTTCCCTAGACTGCCCTTTCGGATTTTCAGTCTACCGGGATACCCATTTTTGCATAAGTCACCCTTTCATGTTTTCAACTTATTGGGCTCTTTTTTTTTTCAAGCATAGTATTTTTTTGATTGCATCCGCATTCACAAGGGATGGAATATCTTCACCATCCATAGTTACAAAGACCAAGGCTCCTCCAGAGAAGACCTTTCTTACAACATATGATCCTTTGTAATTCGGCGTCCATTTTCCCCTTGGATCAGTGTGAGTGGGAAGAATCTTCTTCAATACAAGGTCTCCAACCTCGAGGCTGCAGGGGAAGACCTTCTTGTCATGTGCCCTCTTGATGCGCTTTCGGTAAAGTTGAATGTGGCATATGGCTGCCAAGCGCTTCACATCAATGAGGTTTAGTTGGTCTAATTGGGCTTGAACCCACTCGTCTTCATCAAGCTTTACGTTGGTCAAAATACTTAAAGAAGGAATCTCTACTTCAACTAGCAAGACTGCATCCATGCCATACACGAAAGAGAAGGGAGTTGCCCCAGCAAAAGTATGTATTGAGGTACGATAACCATATAATGCGAACAGAAGCATTTCGTGCCAATCTTTGTAGGTTTCCACCATCTTTTTCATGATCTTCTTAATATTTTTGTTAGTTGCCTCGACATCGCCATTCATCTTGGGCATATAAGACGATGAGTTGTGGTGGTCGATTTTGAAGTTTTGGCATAGCTCTTTCATCATCTTGTTATTGAGGTTAGATCTATTATCAGTAATGATCTTGTTAGGGACCTCATAACGATAAATGATTTCTTTCCTTATGAACCGAGCCACCACATGTCTGGTAACATTGGCGTATGAGACTACTTCCACCCATTTTGTGAAATAGTCAATGGTTACAAGGATGAAGCAATGTCCATTCGAGGCAGTTGGCTCTATGCGTTTGATTACATCAATGCCCCACATTTAAAAAGGACAAGGTGATGTCAAGACATTTAGTGGCATTGGTGGCACATGGATCTTGTCGGTGTCTATCTGGCATTTGTGGCATGTTTGGACATGGCAATGATAGTCAACCTCCGTAGTCATCCAATAACAAGCGGCCCTTAAGATCTTTTTCACCTTGGTGTGTCCACTAGCATGCGTTCCAAAAGATCCCTCATGGATTTCCATTATGATTTGGTTTACTTCTTGCTTGAACACACATCTTAGAAAAACCAAATCATAATTTCGCTTGTATAGTACCCCTCCACTTAAGAAGAATTTGGATGAAAAATTTCGAAGATACTTACTGTCAGTGATAGATGCATCCTTACGGTATTCTTGGCATTCTAAGAATCTCATTATGTCATAGAACCAAGGATAATCGTCGGCTTCGTCTTCAGCTGCAAAATAGTAAGCAGACTCGTCCAAATAGATGAGGTGAAAGGATGGAGCTTCATTCTTCCACTTGACCTTAAACATGGATGCCAAAGTTTTAAAGGCGTCAGCTAGTCGATTATCTTCTTGAGGAATGTGATGGAATATGATTTCGTCAAAGTAAGGGATCAGTTTCAAGACATGATCCTTGTAAGGGATGAGCTTGTGATCTCTAGTGTCCCAATCTCTTTTGACTTGGCTAACAACCAAGGCTGAATCTCCATAGACTTCAAGAATTTTGATCCTAAAATCAATTGCATCTTCAATACCAAAGATACAAGCTTCGTACTCCTCCATATTATTTGTACATTCCAAACACAACCTTGCGGTAAAGGGGAGGTGGAAACTAATTAGGGAGGTGAAAATTGCCCCAATTTAGGGATGGCAATGGGCAGGGTTTGGTAGGGTACTATAGTACCTGTCCCCATATCCGCAGTTGGAAAAAATCCCCGTACCCGAGCCAATACCCGCTTGGGTACCAATACTGACACTCGTGCCCGTATCCTATGGGTATGTAAGTGCCTTTACTCGTACCCATTACCCGCATTGCTAATAAAAATAAATATGTCAAGTATAAAATATCATATTATTTTAAGTTTTTAATAACATTAAAAAGTTTTTTAAAAAATTTACTGTTGACTTATGAAATAAATGATCACTTATATTAATCATATAGTAGTTTAAAATTGATGTATTTTTAAAAATTGACACACATTTATTTTTATATAATAATATAAATTAAAATATATAAATATATATTGTGCGGGTATGGGGCGGGTTGGATACTAAGGTGCCCATCCCCGCACCCATCTCTGCTTATTTAAGTGGGTAATGACCCGTGCCCATGCCCGTACCCATGTATGCAGGTTTTTACCCTATCCATTGTGGGTATTTTTCTGGGTACCCATTGGGGATGGGTCAAATTTCCATCCCTACCCCAATGCCATTTCCATGAGAGTTAGAAGCTCCATCAAACACCAAGGTCCATCGGGATTCAGGCTCGGGTCCTTCCTCGGGGTCGGGGATGTTGCAATCCCTAATCAACATAATACCCTCATCGGGGAATTTAAAGCGCATAGACTGGTAGTCTTCCAAGGGATAATGTGAAAGATAATCGGAAAATACATTCCCTTTGATGGCCGTTTGAGTGACATGTTGGATGTCGTACTCAGTTAAAGCCATTTGCCATTAGGCTACTCTACCGGTTAGAGTAGGCTTCTCAAAGATGTATTTGATAGGGTCCATCTTGGAGATCAACAACGTTGTATGAGTGAGCATGTACTGCCTTAAGCGTTTGGCAGCCCAAGCTAGTGCACAACAAGTCTTTTCAAGCATCGAATATTTACTCTTGTAATCGGTGAACTTCTTTCTTAAGTAGTATATTACGTGTTCTTTCCTACTAGTCTGGTCATGTTGGCCGAGGACACATCCCACGGATCCTTCGAGGACATTGAGGTACATAATAAATGGTCTTCTAGGTATAAGAGGCATTAAAACAGGAGGTTCTTGCAAATACTCCTTGATCTTCTCAAAAGCTCTTTGGCAATCGTTGTTCCAAATGATGGATTGATCCTTTCGAAGAAGTTTGAATATCGGCTCACAAGTGGTCGTAAGGTGAGATATGAATCTAGAAATGTAGTTTAATCTACCTAGGAATCCTCAGATTTCCTTTTCAATTTTGGGTGGAGGCATAGCTTGTATGGCCTTCACTTTCTCGAGATCTACCTCAATGCCACGTTGGTTGACGATAAAACCTAGCAATTTTCCGGATCTTACCCCAAACGTGCACTTGTTAGGATTAAGCCTCAAATTGAACTTCCTCAGTCTCTCAAATATCCTTTCTAGATTGACAAGGTATTCCTCTTCGGTTTGAGTCATATCGTGAAAAAGAGTGACCATGACTCGTTGGTATGTAGCACCACCGTTATTTAATCCAAAAGGCATGACCTTGTAGCAGAAGGTTCCCCATGGGTTTACGAAATTAGTTTTCTCCATATCCTCTTCTTCCATTCAGATCTGGTTGTAATCGGAGAAACCATCCATAAAGGAGAAAAAAGAGAATTGAGCGGTATTATCCACTAGCACATCAATGAAGGGTAGTGGGAAGTCGTCTTTGAGACTCACTCTATTAAGATATCTAGAATATACGCACATTCTTACTTTTGTGTCCTTCTTAGGCACATGCACAATGTTAGTAATCCATTAGGGATAATTGGAGACCGCTAGGAAACTAGCATTGAGCTATTTTTGTACCTCATCCTTGATATTCATAGCCATGTTAGGATGAGTCCTTCATAGCTTTTTATTCACAGGAGGGAATTCATCTCTAAAAGGTAGACGGTGGACCACGATGTCAGTATCGAGGTCGGGCATGTCTTGGTATGACCATGCGAACACATCCATGTACTCCTTCAAGATCTTGATCAACTTTGTCTTTACCATGTTTTGTAGAGCTGAGCCTACTCGGACCTCTTTTTGCTTCCTCGTTTATCCTAAGGTTTTCCACCTCAACTGATTCTTCATGCGTTTGGATGACCTTTTTCTCTTGCTTGAGCAGTCTTGCCAATTCCTCGTGGAGCTCGACATCTTCATCATAATCCTCGTCGGCTTGATTAATCGGGTTATCAAAGTCATATGAGACAATAACAGAATTAGCATTGGTGGTTGTCAGGATGATTTGCATGACTTTAGGGTTCATGCTTTTATTGATATGAAAGAAATAAAAATGATTTGAAAAGAATTTTTAAGGAAAAATAAAATTGCCATTTTTTTGGAAAGTAAAATAATAAATGAAAGACAAGGATCACAAAATTGAAAGTGAAATATGGAAAACAACAAGGAAAACAACAAGGAAAAGGGAACAAGGACAAGGATCCCCCATGCCTCGAGCTTGACATGGGTTCTTTTGATTAAAAAGGGAAAACAACAAGGAAAATTACATCTTAATCATGGTTACTTCAGGAACTTCCATCATGGTCCACTTGGTGGCAGTCTATCCTTTGGTCTCCGTTAAGATTAATCTAACATCTTCTTCGTCATCTCCCTCCAAAGCACAAAAATTACCGTCAACAAGGGGGATGACACTCGAGAAATATTCTGACAATGGGAGCACTTGTCCCTCCTTAGCTATTGGCAGAACTTCTTCAAATTCTGGGAGTTGTATCCCAACCCCAAGCGATCCTTGTTATTGGGAAGCTCAATCATTCTTCCCCATCCTTGGAGGTGTCCGTTTTTTATGATAGTCAAGGCATCTCGGAGAGAGGCCATCAGAAATTTGGAATTCTTCAATTCATCCCTTACTGGGAAAACCATTTCGACATTGATAACTTCAAAGGAATGAAACGAGATTTCCTTCATTTCTCCTTCTCCTTCAATATAACGAAAATATGTCAGATGACTCACCATAATATCCTCCTCACCTTCTACGACAACCAATTTATCGTCAACCAAAAATTTCAACCTTTGATGGGGCGTTGAAGTAACGGCTACGAATGAGTGAATCCAAGGCCTTCCAAGTAGACATGTGTAAGCTGGATGGATGTCCATGACAAATAAAGTGATAGATAAGGTGCGGGGACCAATCTTCATAGGCAAATCTACTTCAGCGATCATGGTCCTCCTTGACCCATTAAATGATCTCACCACAAGCTCACTCGGTTTCATTACGAGTTCTTCAATGGTTAATTTAGCAAGGGATCCTTTGGGCATCACATTAAAGGAAGATCCAATGTCTACCAAAACTCTTGATAGAATTGTGTTTACACACTCAATATAAATATGGAGAGCCTTATTGTGACTTCTTCCCTTGGTGGGGAGCTCCTCATCACTAAAACCTAAGCTTAGGCTAGTAGCGATGTTATTAACTACTCCTTCAAATTGGCACACTGAAATCTCTTGTGGTATATAAGTTGTTCTTAAGGATTTTACCAAGGCACCCCTATGCACTTCTGAGCACATCAACAAAGACAACATCGATATTTCTGATGGCGTTTGGTTGAGTTGTTCAACCACTCGATAGTCATTCTTCTTGATAATGCGTAAGAACTCTTCTACTTCATTGGTAGGTGCAATGTCTTGCCTTTGCTGAGTATCATCAATTTTCTTGGCCTTGTCTAAAGTTGAAGGATTGGTAGTTCCAATCGGAGGAGGTGCGGGTGCAAAAATCGTTCCATTTCTTGTGACTCCTCCAGTTCTGACGATGATGATTATTGGATCATTAGACTTCATTAGTTCTTATTGATTTTTCTGACCATAGATGTAGACTGAGGTATCATACATGGATGGGACTGCCTTGGTGTTATCGTAGGGGAATGGTGTTGAAACTGTTATTATCATTGGAGCAACAACATTTGCTGAGAGTGTTGACTGAGATAGGTTATATGGAGTTTGCAGAGGAGGGACTTCATTGTATGGTATTCCGAGGGTGGACACATCTTTGAGTGTAGAGGGTCAATCAATTAAAAGAATTCATTGATTCATCAGATTCTGAATGGAGGCCTTCAATATCTCACACAGTTGTGGGTCCTTCAAACAATGTTCGCAGGTCTTCGTGCAAACTAAGAACACATCACTTTTCATAAGTATGTGCTTGATTTCAATGAGCAGAGTCTTCAATTCATTGACAGAGGTTATCACCTTCCTTCCATCGTCCAATTGTACCATATTCACATTTGTTTTACTGTACGGAGGAATAGGGTTATTGTTCATATTTGGGTCGTTGGGCGCGAACGTAATTGCCTTTGAATCAATAAGATATTGGACTTTGTACTTCAAACTTTTCAATTTTCAATAGAATGTCTAGGAGCATAAGAATGGAATTTGCAATGGGCATTTGCATCATAACCGGGAGGAAGAACCGATGGTGGGGAGTTCTAACTCCCTTAGTTGTACAAGTGATCCTCTTAGTAAGTATGGTAAAATATGGATGTACGACATGGGCACCGGGTCAAAACTTTCTTTCAGGCCTTCTTACTCTTTATTGTTGTTGTTATTGCTGATACGGTGGTTGCGATTGATGTTGTTATGGTTGATAATGTTGTTGACCTTGTTGTTGTTGGTAGCGTTGTTGTTGTTGTTGTTGTTGAGGTTGTACAGGAATAGTAAACGGTTGTTGTTGAATTGGTTGAATGGGGGCCACGGGGGCCACTTGTTGATATTGAACTTGATAAGATAGAGTCCTTGCTTGGACGACTGTTGTTGCATTAGTCTCGCCTTCTCTTTTCTTCCCATAGGGAACAAAAGGTTTCTTTGCTATGCTGGATGTACTTGACGAGTTTTAAATTTTTCCCATCTTGATCATGTCCTCGATCCTTTCACCGGCCAACACCAAATCAGAGAAGCCGGATGAGGCAATTCCCACCATTCTATCGAGGTACGAGCCTTGTAAATTGCCCATGAACATGTCTATCAACTCTCGCTCTAACAACGACGGTTGTACTCTGGCTGCTAAATCCCTCCACCTTTGAGCGTACTCTTTAAAGGTTTCCTCAGACTTTTGTGTTAAATTCTACAACTGTGTTTGGTTCGGTGCTATATTAGTGTTATACTGATAGTGTCTGAGGAAAGCTTCGGCCATCTCTCTCCAAGTATGAATATGATCTACCTCCAATTGCATCTACCAATCTAGGGATTCCCCACTTAGTGAATCTTGGAAAAAGTGCATCAAAAGTCGATCATCACTAGAATAGGTAGCCATTTTCCGACAGTGGGCTTTGATGTGGGTTCTAGGGTCACTGGCTCCCTTATACTTCTAAAAGTCTGGGAATTTGAATTTGGTCGGGCTAACCACACCAAACACCAAACACATTTCAACTACATCAAGACTTAATGCATCATTAGTCTTCATTGCTTTAAGTTTTTCCTCAATAGCCTTTACTTTCTTCTCTACTTCATTGGTCGTCGGACCAAAAGCATCATATTGGGAGGCAGCCCTTGGGCTGACGAAAGCATCATGTTGATCATTTATCTCGACAATAGGAGTATGAAGATTTACGTGTGGGACACCACCGGGTGCGCCTATTTGGACTGGAGGGTCAACTTGAGGAGGAGGAATCAGAGTCTCGACCATTGAAGGAATGAAAGGATTAGCAGTGTTGGCATGCTGGTTCATATCTTCTTTCATCTTCACCATAATCTCTTGGCCCCTTGTGATCACTTGGATCATTTCCATTAGTGTGGCTTGGTTTAGATGAAGTTGCTCTATGACGATGTGTTGGTGTCTTCGTGTATTATACCGAAAAGTCGGCTTTGGAGAGTGATTCTGATCAGAAAAGGGTAGATGGATGAGTTTTTTTGTTTTGTTTGTATGTTTTGAAAGAATCAAATGATGCATGAACTTTTGTTTTTATGTTAGTGCAAAGCTCTTTCAGTTAATCGTGTTTATTCATCGCAAGAAATACTTAACGATTTACATTTGCAATCAAAGATAAAGGAAAACACATTAGAGAAAATCACGAAGCTTTATTCATCCTTTGAAGGGAAGTGAAACATGTTACATGGAAGTTGCAAAGTACAAGCAGATAAAACAGATAAACTAACTAGATGTCAACCCTAAAAGTCACCCCTTGAGACTTGTAGAGAGCCTCAATATCGGTAATGAGTTTGGCCATTGTCTTCTTACCGAATTTGACTAAGTGATAGACCTCCTTAGGGGTATTATCTGGGAACATAATCAGATCAACATCCTTCAACTTGTTGGGAAAGTCTTGAAGGGCATAGTTAGTCAGCACCGCCATGTTGTCGTCTTTGTCCTTCCACTCATTGTAAACGGTTTGGAGATTGTGAATCATTTCATCCCTTTGAGCAATGGAAACTTCGGCTTCATGGCAACCCTTCTCCCAATATCTACAGTTGTATTGCAACTCCACATATGCTTGGTCATAGATTCCCATCTTGAGATTCTTTATTTGCTCGCAAGCTCGTCCAAGGTTGAACTACTCGCGCAAGAAGCTTCGGCGGATCTTTTCTCTCTCTAGTTGTTCCTTAGCCAAGAGGTCCTTACACTCTTTGAGAGTGGTCCTAAGCTCGAGGATTTGGGCTTCATAATCCTCCCTCGCTTCTTTCTCCATAGCATTTGACCTTTTAACAGTCTTCTCAATGTCATTGATGACTCGGTACGCTTGATCCAACTTGTCGTTGTAGAAGTCTAGCTCATTATTAGCTCCTTGTAGAGCTCCACAAACCAAAACTCTTTGGCCGTCACCTATTCGGAGCCTCTTCTTGCTATCCTCGAACTTTTCACAAACTTGCTTACCCTTATCTTCCAAGACGTGGTTATGTTCCTTGGCACAGTTGAGTTGGACTCATAATTGAGTGTTCTCCAACTCAAGCTCTTTGATTTGGTTAGTAAGCTTGTCCATGTCCTCTTGCAGGATTGGATTGGGGTTGGGCATCAACGAGAATGAAGAATGGTCAAATAGAAATGATACCTTAACAACCCTAGCCCTCTCTTTTACCCATGCAAAGTAGGGTTCCTTGTCTAGGATGCTCTTCTTACCCATTCTAGGTCAATATGAATTATGTTTGTCCAAGCTTTTCGCACTCTCTTCACATTTGAATCGAGAGGATCCAAGATATTGACGATAAAAGGAATGAAGTCTCTTTTCTCGGGAGGACTTAACGTGGCGTACCCCAATTGTCTTTTGAGTAAAGCGGAGTTGTAGATGAATGAATAAAAACAACAAACATGATTGTTTATATATCTTTTGTTTCAAAATTATTATAAAAAATAAATGAAATTTCGTAAACTGAAATAAGATAAGAACAACAAACAAATGAGAAAAAGGCTCAAGTTTTATTGATAGAATGGTAGTCCATAGATGGCGTGACTCCATGGATCATTACAAACTTGAAAAAAGGTAAGTACATGGAAACAGTTGCATTGAAATACAATGACCATTATTCTCCTTAACAACTTTGAATTTTTCAATGCTCGAAACTTCGGTCGAGGATGACTGAATGGGAATCTTTGATAGGCACTGTTGCTTCAAATGATAAAGTTTGGCCTGATGAAGTTACTCGCCATAATCCCTAAATTTTGCCTAGATTACTCTTTTGGGTTTTCAATCTACCGGGATGATCATTTTTTATTTATGTCTCTAATTTTTTTCCTGGACTACCCTTTCGGGTTTTCAATCCACCGAGACCCTCATTTTTGCCTAAACCACCCTTCCGGGTTTTCAACTTAGGGAGTTATTCTTTTATTTTTCTAGGCGAAGTATTTCTTGACTCCATCGGCATTTATAGGACGAGGGAGCTCCTCACCATCCATAGTCGTAAGAGTCATTGCACTGCCAGAGAAGGCTCTCTTAACAACATATGGGCCTTCATAATTAGGAGTCCACTTGCCCCTAGAATCAGTGTTGAAAGACAAGATCTTTTTTAGCAAGAGGTCGCCTTCTCTGAATACGTGAGGTCAAACCTTCTTGTCAAATGCTTTCTTAATTATTTTTTGATATAATTGGCCATGACACAAAGTTTTCATCCTCTTCTTTTCAATCAAATTTAATTGATCATACCTGCTTTGACACCATTCAGCCTCCGACAATTTGGCTTCCATCAAGACTCACATTAATGGGATCTCAACCTCTATAGGGAGCACTACTTCCATACCATACACAAGAGAGAAAGGGGTTGTCCATGTTGAAGTGCGGATGGATGTATGATACCCATGCAAAGGAAAAGGGAGCATCTCATGCCAATCCTTATATGTCACAACCATTTTCTGAATAATCTTCTTAATATTCTTATTTGCAGCTTCAACAACCCCATTCATATTAGGCATTTAAGGAGAAGAGTTATGATGTTAAATATTTGAATTCATCACTAAGCTCTTTCATCATCTTATTATTCAAGTTCGACCCATTATCAGTGGTGATCTTACTTGGAACACCATATCGGCAAATAATCCGATTCTTGATGAATCTGACCATAATTTGCTCGGTCACATTAGCATAAGATACTGCTTTAACCCATTTGGTGAAGTAATCAATAGCCACCAGAATGAAACGATGTTCGTTTTAAGCTTTGGGTTCAATCATACCAATCATGTCAATTCCCCAATCTTGACCTCTTCTTGTTTTCTTCGAAACCCAAATTAATCACTTCCAGTGGATCTTTATGAGGTTAAATGGTCTTCTCCTCGTGCTCAAGAAAATGGGAAATCTCATCGAGAATCTCTTTAACATCCTTTTCTTCCGTTTCAAACACGGGGAATTCAAAGTTGGGATAAGGCATATAGTCATCATTTTCAATGGGTTTAACAATCAATCTGCACAATGATTTTATGCTTGATTCTAGAATATTAACAAAAAAACGCACAAGTATGATGCAAATATAAAAAGTGATTATTATCTTGTTTTTTATGTTTTTTTTTTTAAAGTAAAAAGAGAAAACATAATATGGATAAATAAAATAACATTTTATTAATGATGATAAAACTTGAAACAAAGCCCACATAGATTCGCTTTCACCTTAGGCATAGTGAAAGGATTTTTTGAAAATAACAAAAACATATTACTTTGACAAGTGAACAATATAGGGAACGTCAACAGCAACCCAATTCTAGCATATTAATCTGTGCATCACAAAGTTTGGCGCTTCTTGTTCTTGATCATCTTCCAGGATTGCAACAACAGACTGGTCATCAGAGTGGATGAAACCAACACTGTTAAAAACTTCTTGAATATGCTTCAAATCTCTACGGGTTGAACCAGGCAAGAATCCTAAACCAACTCTATTTTTGTTTTCAGCAAATTCAACAACTTGACCCCATCTAATAGATTGACCGTTCTCCATAAATTGTTAGGCATCTTTCAAAGAAGTCATGGATACCCCATTCTTCTTAACAACATTATCGACGACAGAAAGAGCTTGAAACATAGTTCTCACAACTTCATCAACATCAATATACGATAATGAAGAAATATGACTTTCTAACATGGCATGTTCGCCACCCACAATCACTAACTTTCCGTTTTTCACAAATTTTAACTTCTGATGGAGGGTTGACGTTGCTGCCCCAACTTTGTGAATCCATGGACGACCTGTGAGACAACTATAGGCGGGATGAATTTACATCACTTTAAATGTAATCTCAAATGAGCATGAACCTATCTTTAATGGGAGATAAACTTCTCCAATCACAATTTTCCTTGAGCCATCAAAGGCTTTCACAACAACCCCACTAAACCTCATCGGAGCACCTTGATAAGAGAGCTTGGACAGAGTAGACTTTGACATAAATTTAGAGAAGAGTCAGTGTCAACCACCACATTAGACAGAGCATCTTCTTGGCAATTCATGGAAATGTGCAAAGCCAAATTATGGTTCCTCCCTTGCTTAGACAATTCTTCATCACTAAAGCTCAGGTTGGTACACGTAGTAATGTTGGCCACAATACATAGGCTTGCTCCAAGACCTTCTAGAAAGCCTCTCTGTAAGCTTCCGAATTCATCATCAATGATAAGACAGATATTTTGGACGGGGTATACAATAATTGACCAACCACATTATATTCGCTTCTCTTAACCAACTTCAATACTTCATCATGATCAGATTTATGGTTTACAATGCTGGATTGACCCGACTACACAACAGGAGTTTCCACCTGAGCTTGCCTACCCAACGAAGTATCTTTAATTCTTTTAGAGTGCACGGAAGAAAATAATCGACCACTTCGGGTTACACCGCTTACATCAACAATATTCACAACAGAAGAAACAGAAGGGATGGAGATTTCCTTTCCATCTTCCAACATTGTATCATTGTATTTGTAAGGAACAACTTTGTCAGATTCATAGGGTGTAGGACCCTCCAGATGAATAATGAGAGAAAAAACATACTTTTGACTATTTTAGGCAATCACAACTGGTTCGGGGATATTGAAACGGGGAACTATGACATTCACACCATGCTTATCTTCATCTATATCTCTGGTAATCTAGATAAGATTTTTATCTAACATCTCTTGTAAATCTCTCTTTACCACAACACACCCTCGAGAGTTTCTTGAATAGATACGGCAAGAAACATGATCTTGCTCATAATGACTCAGCTCGCACAAAGTTGCATGCATCTCGACCAAGGTGTAGTGGTAAATTCATGACCATTAAGCTATGGATAAGCTTAACGTAAATAAAACCAGAGTCGCCACTGCGCTTTTATTGTTTCCAAAGGAAAAGGGAAAAGTACGAACAAAACCCAAAGATAAGAAGTTTTCAAATCAAAACTAATAAAACGCCAGAGATTACAGGTAAGGGGGTTGGTTACACAGAGGGAAAATGTTAACACCCAAAGTGTCCTAGGTACTCCTAGGGAGCCCTTTTTTATGTGTGTATGTGTTTTTTAATATAAATGATGTTTGAGAAAAATAGAGTGTAGGGATGAGAAGAGAATTCATTGATTATATTTTTGTATTTTCCAAGACCTTCGGACTTATGCCTATGTACCAACATAAAAATGAGGGATCAAAACCTCGTAGCTCGTGGTAACAATTTCAAAGTTGGTGAATTTTCTTTTAACAAAAGTTTAAATGAAAGGGTACAAAGGGCCAAAATTTTGAATGAAGTTGTTAGTTCTTTTTGTCTTTTGAAATTTTAAGTCAATATGATTAAGTTTATTTATAAATTTGATTTAAGAAAGAGGTTTGAAAATTCAATGGCATTTGGCCAAAGTTTCTATTTGAAATAAGGTCTAAGTTTGAAAATCACAAGCAAAGAGAGTTTTTGAAAAGGGGGAGAGATTTGAAATTTAAGAAGTGGGAGAAGATGAAGAGGTTATCCTAAGCATAAAATTAAAAGTTAAGAGTTGAAAAGATCTGACCAATGGGATGCAATCCAACAGACAAGAATGTCATATAGAAAACCCATTTTCCCTTTGGACTTTGAATCACACAATAATCAACAAGAAATTAGCAATATCCAGACATCATGAAGATCAAGGCATCAAATAAAGATGGCCACATCCAAGAAAGCAAATCCCATAGCTAGCATTCTTCTTTGTCTTCTCATGTACCAGATGAAGTATTCTTTGACCAACTCAGATCAGAGCATCAGACACAAGACCGAAATAACAATTAGCACCAAGACAAAGTAGTAGACAAATTCAAATAAATCCTAAGACTTGCATCAGATGAAGGCTCAGTTCACAATAACTTGGTCTCAAAATGTTGGCATTGGCCAAGTCCTTTTTGCACATGGAATATTGTTTAATCCTAAGTTCAAAAGTTTAGATCAAGATCAATAGTCCATCAAATATTTTTTAGGGTCTTTGTTGTTTATTTAGTGTTTTAAGGTCCTAAGACCACAAACAAAAATCAAAATGCACAAACAATATATCACAAGATATTGCTCAAATAAGCAAAGTGAAAATGACATAAATATAAACAAGTTAAATGAAATGTAAATGGTAATGAATCATAAATGACTGAAATTTAAATTGCATAAAGTAAATGACTTGAAAGTAAAGCAATATTAACAAGAGTTAGTCAAATGTTAGTCAAAAGTAAGTCAAGTGTTAGTGGTGTTTTTTAATTGATTAAGTCATTCTTTGGAGAACACTCAATAATCCATTCACAAGCATGAATCCTTGAACCAAGACATCTTCCATGGGAAGGAAAAAAGGTCAAGTTTCCACACAATACCATGAAGGATGGGAGTCTTACAATCTAACTAACTAGAATGCTATGCCTTTAGGGTCAAATTTAGCTCTATGTTAAGCAATCGTAATTGGACTTATGTAGAAGTCACAACTATCTGAGGTCGGGCAATAAAAATTTAGGTGTTAATGCATGTTAAGGATTTGGTATGCTGAACCAAACTCCTAAAACATACCACACACTAAAAGAAAAGATCAAGAGGGGTGGACCTATCTCATCTATACTTGTATTGGTTCATCTGACACAAGGTCATTGATGAACCAATTAGCCTTTAGATATTAGAGATTTCATTGGTCAATGAAAGGAATGGGAAAGAATAGGGATGGAGATGAAGAGTGAGGGGAGTGAGAAACACAAATTGATCATGGGAGAAATTTTATCAAATTAAAACCATTAATTCATTTTGGGAGATGAAATGTATATTTCATCAATCCCCTAATCCACTGGTTTTAATCCAACAAAAGTCAAATCAACCTTGACCAAGGCTCAAACAAATAGTCAAACATCTTAAGACCATAAAAATGGCTCAACGTAATTTTCACACAGTTAATCAATTAAAAGTGCATTAAAATACAATTTAATTTGGACAAAACCTAAAATCTCTTCAAAACACCAAATAAATGGCCAATAGATTTATCCTAGGTCAAACAAGGTCAAATGGCCTTAGACAAAAAATTTCAAGTTTTTGAAAAGTCAAAAGTATTTTTAAACAATTAAAAATATGCACAAAAACATTTAATTCATGAAAAATATCAAAATTAATCCAAAAAATAATTTTAATTCATAATATGAAAGAGAAAAATATTTAAAGATTTTTGGTGAAAGTCCCATATTTTTGGGATTAAAAATGAAATTAATATAAATTAAAAAAAAGGATTAAACATAAAATCAGAAATTAACATAAAAATAGAAAAAACAAGAGCCATCAGATCTCCCTCATTAATTGAGGTGGCAGATCTGATGGCCAAAATGCGCACTCCATCATGTACCACAGTCAACGCGTGTACACGGGTGGTAATCAGAAGAGAATGTCAGGATTAGAACATGGGAAAACATCAGATGGTTCAGGACATTGCCAACACATCACTGGAGTTATGGCTCCGGTTTTCTTCTCCGGTGGACCTCACAGGACTGATCCACCATAAACCACCATGGAAATGAAAAACAATGACATGGATTTAAAAAAAATGCTCAGAAGCTCCAATCTGGCCTCAATTTTCTCCAATTCCAAGTATATCAAAAGATACAGAGATTTAAATTTTGAGGATTTTTGAGGATCATGAACTGAGTTGCTTCTATTTGACCTCAAATCAACTCAATCTTGTTGTCTACATTGGTAGGACTTCAGCCAACCAAAAGTCACAAAGAATAGTGAAGAATTGAGAGAGAATTGAAGAGATGAAAATTCTGGAAAATCACCTTCGAATGAGCTTCAACCTTGCTTGATCTTGCTTCCAATTGTCCTTGGCTTGGCTTCATAAGCTTGTAGCAGATGAATATGATCAAGGAAAAGCTTGGACTCTTGGAGTTTCAATCTCAAATAGAATGATATTTGAAGTTCGATTTTCAAATGAAAACCTTAAATATTATCCTTTAATGGTGAGGGTTTGGATTGCAGGTTCAAAGCTTGGGCATGAGGTCTTCAATTTTGAGCCATGAGGGTTGTATTTATAAGCATTCCAATTCATTTCTACACACTTCCAAATTTTCCAAATTTAGCAATTTTCCTTGCATGCTTGCATGGGCGTGTGATAGGCCCATCAAGTGATGTATTCAGGTCCAAAATCACCAATGTGCAATGCTGAAATCATGTCATGTGGTCATGCGATGGAGATTGGAAAGTGTATGTGAAATTCATCCAAATGGACCTTTGAAAAGAACCCATGTGCAAGTCCTTCATTTCTTGGCCAAATGAGACGATCTTGAACTTTTTGGAAAGGAGAGATAATGGGGAACAACTTTCATATTGAAAACTTTTCCATTTATAGCTTGTATCATGATGAAATTTGAGGTGGAAGTTTGGACAATAAAATATATTTGAAAATTTTCTAGTACCAAGTCAAATGTCCACTTCTTCCACCTTGAATAACTTTTGTTATGGACTTCAAATGGAAAACGTTCCTTTGTAAAAGTTGTAGCTATTTCAAACCTTTTCAATTAGGTTACAAATTTGACTTCATTTGGATTTGGCATGAAGGAGTTATGCATTTTAGAAGTTGAGGAAAATCACTTATTCAATGGTAATGATCCAAAATGACCTACAATATTTCCTCTTGGCATATACATTTTAAAGTTGAATTTGAACTTCTTCCAAACATAAAAGTTGGACAAGACATCTTTAATTTTATCATTAAATTTTAATGGCTTTCATCTCATGATAATTTAGCAAGTTATGGTCCTTGGAAGTTGACCTCCTAACTAGGGTTCAAACAAAATGACCTATAATCTTTCACCATAAAAAATGACTTTCCAAGCAAAACTAGCTCTTGACTTCAGCATGAAAGTTGTTTGGAATTTCATAAAGAGTAACGTTTCTCTTAGAATCATTTTGATATGATACAAATTGTAGGAGATAGGGTCTAGGGAACCCCAATTTTGACCAAATGACTTTCTCTGGTCAACTACCATGAACCATCTTGCAAACTTGATATTCTCTTGATATTTGGGACTCATGGAGGATCATATATGTGTAAGATGGTGTAATATGAAGTATCCTTTGAAATATTTGATAAAATGATGAAGAAACTTGTTGAGGAAGTCATACAAGATACCCGGATGAATTAGGTCTTCTAAGGAAAACAAGCTTCAAACTCTTGATGATTTCTTGATCAAAATGATATGTGAAGACCATGGGGATCCATATATGATGTATAGAGTCAATGTGAACCATCTTTTGATTAATCTCCTTGCATTGAGGGTCTCAAACCCTAGATATGAGCTTGGTGGAGCATGGGTGAATTCACACACTACCTACAAAAGCAACAAACTATACATTGACATATTTTGGTATTTTGGTTAGTAAATAATGAAAAAGAAAGTATGACACAATCAAATGTGCTTGGTGATCTCTCCCAATGCAAACCCAATGAATAAGGGGTAAAGAGGATGCCAAGGTGTGATCCCAAAGCCAACGCATATGATTAGATAGAATGAGGGATCTTAGGGTCAAATTTGGGGTCTTACAACTGCCCCTATTTAAGGACATTCTAACTGAGGATGTGAAGGTTAAAATCTTTGTATCAACACAGTAGAATGGACTTAAATAACAACATATAGAAACAAATTTTTATCCCTAAGAGACCTCACGACGCATATGATATGGAATGTTAAAAATAATCTATGTGGGGGAAAATACTACCACAAAGGAAAAGAATCTGGAGAGACTGAAAGTCCACAAGAGCATAATGCATTCCATAAGGAACACTCACTTAGGAGGCAGAAACTTCTGGGGATAAACAGTTGTGTGTAGGCCAGGCTACGACTTAAAGACTAATAGGGACACGAGAGGAATTCCATGAAAATAAATCAATGGAAGGAATCGGTTAGGGATAAGGGAAAGTCTACAAGAGAAACGGGTAAATCAGAACAAAACTGAAATACCTGAATCAAACAGGGGATCAGCGACTTCCCAAGGTAAATACACACTCAAACTCAACTGGGGAAGCATGAACTTCAACACAGGAGTACCAGAAGTATATTATCTATCACCGGTTATTGGGTAGGAAGATAATGTACTCTGACAAAGAGACATTTGTTACCGATTGGGGTAAACATATCAAGGAGGATCCGTTGAGGAAGAAGTGGTGTATTCATTATCGGTTACTAGGTAAGAATAGCTTGCTTGAAAAAAGGTCAAATAGGATTTACAACCACCGGTTACCGAGCAGAAGACCAAAGAGATAATATCTATCACTGGTTAAAGTGAACATATCAAGGATAGACTCAGAGGAAGAATATCCGTCATCGATTAGGATGAACATATCATGGATAAACTGTTGGGAAGAAAATAGGAATTATGTCTATCAGTTACTAGATAGAATACCAAAGAGAATATTCATCATTGGCTAGGATGAACATATCAAGGATAGACTCAGAAGGAGAAAGCGGAATTTACAACTACCTGTTACTGGGCAGAAGACCGCAAAAAGGAGAAAACCCGTCATCGGTTAAGATGAACATATCAAGGATTAACTCTTTGGGGAATAAAAGTAGGGATTACAACTACCTTTTTACTGGGTAGAAAATGAACAAAGGAAGAATATTCGTCACCAGTTAGGGGAAAACAAAGGAAGTAGATTACATTTTACCGGGTATTAGGCAAAAGTAATGTACTCAAAAATCGAGAAGAATAATACCAGTTACTGGGTAATAAACTTTCAATGGACCAGAAAATATCCATCTAGGTAGTAACTAGAAAGAAACGATCAAACAATGACTCAACCCAATAAGGATATAACTCAAGGGGAGTGGTTCCATCGAGATAGTTAACTGGGGAGGAAACTGAAATAATAATCATCCACGAGGAAATAACTCAGTGGGGAATGAGAAAGGTTAAACTCTTTCTGCCTAAGCGGACTGACACTCTATAATTGAAGGAGGACGAACGCACCAAACCTGTATGGGGAAATAATGTCATCGAAGTAGGGAATCTGAATAAAGGAATCAAATGCAATAAAATGCATAATGAAATATTTGATGCTGTGTTTTATGCATGAATATGTATGTATATGATTATAATTATGATGACAAAACAACACAAAGGATACAAATATCACATATTTGAATCACCACCGCAACACTCGGCTAATCTCAATAAGATGGAAACACCAACTGAAGAAAAATGTTGGGGATGAATAGAAATCATTTGGCTCTAAATCAATCAATCCTAGCCGGGGAGAGAGAACAGATATGTTAAGGATTCAACTCTGCGGGGAATCTTAGGTCAACACCATATTAAATGGGAGACCACTTCACAGGGGGACCAGACGTTGCTCAAAACTAAATACTGTCAGGAATAAGAGATCTTTGATATCTGAAGATGAACTCCGCCGGGGAATACAGGAGATAAAACATTGTATGGGGTCTGAGCCATTTGCTGAGGGTGAGACCCTACTACTCAACCGGGGGAAATGGTTTGCAAAAGGGATTGATCGCCAACTCAACTCTACTAGGGATAAATGATGATCTGTTTGAGAAAAATCACCAAACGAACTGCTTGGGGAAGACCAACAAGGCTCCACATTTCAAGACTTACCTGTTCTCAAACTGTTGTTGATATTCCTTGCTGAAATCGATTATTCTTAAATTAATTACTTTTATATTCTTAAGAAAAATGATCTTTATTTATTAATTTATTTTAAAATTATCATCATAAAAATTCAATTTTATTTAACTGAAAATAAATAAGAGTAGAAACAATTGGGTAAAAAGCTCAACTTTATTTAATAGGATGGTAGTTTGTAAATGACAAGACTCCATAGATCTTTACAAAAGTTGAAAATGGTAATTTAAATGGAAAAGGGATACATTGAATACAATGATCACTCCTCCTCCTACCAACTTCAATATCCGTTGTGCTCTTGGCTTTGGTTGAGAATAATGAATCAGAACCAAATGACTTGCTCAAAACTACTTCAATGATCCGGACCAATCGAATGCAATTACTTGCCAAAATCCCTAATTTTTGCCTAGATTTCCCCAAGGTGGGATGCTCAATCTATCGGGATGATTTTCTTTTTTATGTCTCTAATTATTGCCTGGATCGCCCTTTCGGGTTTTCAATCCACCGAGACGCTCATTTTTGCCTAAGCCGCCCTTTTGGGTTTTCAACTTAGTGAGTTGTTCTTTTCTTTTTAGGTGAATTAATTCTTGACTGCATCAGCATTCACAAGACGAGTGAACTCTTCTCTATCTATAGTTGTAAGAATCAAAGCACCGCCTGAAAAGGCTCTTTTCAAAATATATGGGTCTTCATAATTAGAAGTCCATTTTCCCCTAGCACCAGGTTTAAAATATAGAATCTTCTTGAGCACAAGGTCACCTTCTCTGAACATACGAAGCCTGCCCTTCTTATCAAAATCTTTCTTCATTCTTTGTTGATATAACTGACCATGACACATGGCAGTCAATCTATTCTCTTCAATCAAATTTAGCTAATCATATCTGGTCTGACACCATTCAGCTTCAGTTAACTTGGCTTCCATCAAGACACGCAATGATGGGATCTCAACCTCTACTAGGAGCACAACTTCCATGCCATAAACGAGTGAGAAAGGGGTTGCCCCTATTGAAGTGCGGATGGATGTATGATAGCCATGCTAGTCTTTATATGTCACAGCCATTTTCTGAATGATCTTCTTGATGTTCTTGTTTGCAGCTTCAACAACCCCATTCATCTTGGGTCTGTAGGGAGAAGAATTATGATGTGCAATCCTGAAGTCTTTGCAAAGAGCTTCCACCATATTATTGTTCAAGTTATATCCATTATCAGTAATTATCTTACTCGACACACCATAACGACATATAATCTGATTCTTGATAAACCTCACAACCACTTGCTTAGTTACATTCGTGTACGATGCCGCTTCAATGCACTTTGTGAAGTAGTCAATAGCCACCAGAATGAAACGATGTCCGATCAAACTTTGGGCTCAATCATACCAATCATATCAATTCCCCACATGGAGAAGGGCTATGGAGAGGAAATGACATTCAACAGTGTCAGAGGGACATGAATCTTATATGCATAAATTTGACACTTACGGTATTTCTTCACAAACTTGCAACAGTTAGATTCCATTGTCAACCAATAGTAACCTGCTCTCAACATTTTATTTTCCATAACATGTCCATTGGAATGAGTACCAAAGGAACCTTCATAGACTTCAGTCATCAACACATCTGCTTCGTGTCTATCCACGCATTTGAGCAAAACCATATCGAAGTTTCTCTTGTAAAGCACATCACCATTCAGGTAGAAGTTGCCAACTAATCTTCTCAAAGTCTTCTTATCTTTCAAAGATTCCCCAGGAGGGTAAATCTAACTTTGGAGGAAACACTTGATATCAAAATACCACGGCTTTTCATCTTTGGCTTCTTCAACAACAAACACATGAGCTGGCCTATCAAGATGCATTACCGTCAGATTAGGATCTTCATTCCAAAATTTCACCACAATCATGGAAGCCAACATTACAAGAGCATTTTCCATCCAGTTTTCATCTCAAGGTATATGATGAAACTCAACCTTTATAAAGAAAGTTGAAATCCTCCTCGCATAGTCTCTATATGGTATCACACCGGGTTGATTCCTTTCCCATTCACCTTTGATCTGATTCACAACCAAAGTTGAATCTTCATAGACGTCAAGATATTTTATTCTGAGATCAATGGCCTCTTCAAGCCCCATAATGCAAGTTTCATACTTAGCTTGTTGTTTGTACACTTGAAGGTTAATCTAGCTGTGAACGGAAAATGAGTTCCTTGAGGAGTAATAATCACTGCCCCAAAGCCATTACCATATGAATTAATAGCTCCATCAAATACCATACCCCAATGCGAACCAGGTTTTGGCCCTTCTTCAAGCAATGGTTTGTCACAATCTTTCATCTTCAAGTACAAAATCTCTTCATCAGGACAATCATACTGAACTGACTGGTAATCTTCAATTGGTTGGTGAGCCAAATGGTCATCCAAGACACTACCTTTAATAGATTTTTGAGATCGGTATTCAATATCATACTCGGATAACAACATCTTCCACCGCACAATTCTCCCAGTCAAAACAGGCTTCTCAAATATATACTTAATTGGATCCATTTTGGGTATCAACCAAGTAGTATGATTCAACATATACTGGCGCAGATGCTTAACAGCCCAAGTCAATGCGCAACAAGTTTTTTCAAGCATAGAATACCGAGTCTCACAGTCGGTGAACTTCTTACTGAGGTAGTAAATTGCATACTCTTTCTTTCCAGATTCATCTTGCTGGCCAAGAACACAATCCATACTCTCATCAAGCACAGTCAGATACATGATCAATGGTCTTCCTTCAACAGGCGGAGACAAAATTGGAGGCTCAAGTAGATACTCTTTGATACTGTCAAAAGCTTTCTGGAAATCTTCAGTCCAATCATAAGACTGATCTTTCCAAAGAAGCTTGAATATAGGAGCACAAGTGGCAGTCATATGCGATATAAATCTTGAGATATAATTCAAATGGCCGAGAAAACCTCTGACTTGCTTCTCAGTTTTAGGTGCAAGCATTTCTTGTATTTCTTTGACCTTGGCAGGATCAACTTCAATACCCTTCTCGCTGACAATAAAGCCCAAAAACTTACCAGAACGAACACCAAACGTACACTTACTGGGATTCAAGCGGAGTTTGTACTTCATCAAATGCTGGAATAACTTCAACAAATGCTCAACAAGTTCTTCTTCATCACTTGATTTGGCAATCATATCATCAACATAAACTTCAATCTCTTTATGCATCATATCATGAAAAAGAGTGGTCATAGCTCTCTGGTATGTTGCACCAACATTCTTTAAATCGAAAGGCATCATTCTATAACAGAATGTTCCCCAGGGTGTAATGAATGTGGTCTTCTCCATATCTTCAGGTGCCATTTTGATCTGATTATAACCGAAAAATCCATCCATAAATGAAAAGACTTTGAATTTAGTTGTATTGTATACCAACATATCAATGTGTTACAGAGGAAAATCACCTTTCGGACTAGCTTTGTTCAAATCTCTATAATCAACACACATGCGGACTTTTCCATCTTTCTTCGGACATGCACAATATTGGCCACCCACTGCGGATATTCGGAGGTAACAAGGAAACCAACATCAATCTTCTTTTGTACTTCCCCTTTGATCTTAACTGCCATGTCAGGATGAGTTCTTTTTAACTTCTGCTTGATAGGCGGGCATTCTGGCTTCAACGGCAATCTATGCTCCACAATATCAGAATCCAACCCAGGCATGTCTTGATAGGACCAAGCAAACACATCTGAATATTCTCGAAAAAATCAATCAACCCCTTCTTGGCCTCTAGACACAATTGAGACCCAATCTTGACTTCCTTCACATCATCCTCAGAACCCAAGTTGACTAATTAAATATGTTCTTCAAACGGCTGAATGGATTTTTCCTCGTGCTCAAGTAAACGAGATAGTTCATCAGATACCTCTTCATCATCAGTCTCTTGCTCAGCTTCGAATACAGGGAAATCAAAGTTTGGAGAGGAAGTAGAATCATTGTATTCAATGGGTTTGAGAACCAGCCTGCATAATGATTTGATATTTTGATTTTAGAGAGGTGAATTGTGACCAAATATTATGCAGATGGAAGATTATTTTTTATTTATGTTTTTTTGTGATTACCATTTTTCAAAAAAGCAAAAAGTAAAAATAAAACATCATAGATGTGGATGAATAAAATTGTATTTTATTGATGATAATATAAATGCCCAACAATGTTCACTTCTCCCTTAGGCATAAGAGAAGGATTTTTCTTTAAAATGAAAAAAAAAATTACTTAGAGCGATGGATAACGGTAGGGACATCAACAACAACCCAATTGTTGCAAGTATGGCCATGCGTCACAAAGTGGAGGCAAGTTTCATCTTCATTATCACCATCTTCAATCACATCAGTTGAGTGTTGATCATTCCCATGAATGAACCCTCCATTGCGGAAACTCGCTTGCACATCTTCGGCTTTAACGTTGAACGACCCTAGTTGAAATCCCAATCCAACCCTATTCTTGTTGTCAACGATGTCTATCATACGACTCCACTAATCAATGCTACCAACCTCAGTAGCCCTTTATGCATCTTTTAAAGAGGACATGGGTTCCTGTAGCAGTAAATTCATGATCATCAAGCTATGGATAAGCTAGAGATCAATAAAACCAGAGTCGCCACCGCGCTATTATTTCCAAGGGAAAAGGGAAAAGTACGAACAAAACCCAGAAGTAAGAAGTTTTCAAATCAAAACTAATAAAATGTCAGAGATTACAGGTAAGGGGGTTGGTTACACAGAGGGAAGGTGTTAGCACCCAAAGTGTCCTAGGTACTCCTAGGGAGCCCTTTTTTGTGTGCATATGTATTTTGTACAAAATGATGTTTACAAACAAATAGAGTGAGGGGATGAGAAAAGAATTCTTTAATTATATTTTTGTGTTTGACAAGACCTTCGGACTTGTGCCTATATACCAACATAAAAATGAGGGATCAAAACCTCGTAGTTCGTGATACAAATTTCAAAGTGGATGTATTGCTTTTAACAAAATTAAGTTTGAAAGGCACAAAGGCCTAAAAATGGTTTGAATGAGTTAGTTCTCTTTGGGTTTTGAAAGTTTAGGTCAAGTATAGTTAAGTTCATTTACAAGTTTGATTAAGAAAAAAAGTTTGAAAATGCAATGGCATAAGGCCAAAGTTTCTAGTTTGCAAAGTGGTCAAAGTTTAGAACAAAATAAGTTCAATCAAAGAAGATTTTAAAAAGGGGAGGAAGAGATTTTGAAATTAAAGAAATGGGGAGAAGATGAAGAGACTAGTCCTATGTACAAAATTAAAAGTTAAGGGTTGAAAAGATCTGACCAATGGGTAGCAATCCAATAGGCAAGAGTGTCAATAGAAACCCAAATTCCCTTGGATATTTTGAATCAAGCAACATACAAATGCACAATTGTATCAATATTGGAGAGCAAGGCATCAAATAAAGATAGCCACATAAAAGCTTAGCCACTCCATGATCTTCTTCAAATTAGCCCATGCAACAGATGAATTCCACAAGTCACAGGTTTAAAATAACAACTTCACATTGATCATGTTGCGGATGAACTCAAAGGGATCTTGAATGATGTATCAAATGAAGTTTCAAATTGCAAGCACTTGGTTTCATAGAAAGTTGACATTGGCCAAGTACTTTAGCATAGGGAGGTTGCCTAAATTATAAGTCTAATTGTCCAAGATCAATCCAACAGTCCACACAAAAGTTTTTTAGTGTTTTTGTTCTTATTATGTACATTATTGGTCAAAGACCACACAAACAAATAAAATATACACAAACAAGATATATCACATAATATGCTCCAAATGGACAAAGTGAAAATTGCATTAACATAAACAATTAGAATGATATGAATAGTGGCAAATGAATAGAACTTAAAAATTAAAGTGCATTAAAATAAAGGACTTGAAATTAAATATTAGTTGTTAATGAGTTAGAAGTTAGTATTGTTTTGCTTTTACTTTTTACTTTAAGTCATTCTTTGGAGAACACTCAATCCACTTATCACAAGCATGGATCCTTGAGCCAAGACATCTTCCAAAGGAAGGAAAAAAGGCCAAGTTTCCACATAATACCATGAAAGTGGGGAGACTTACAATCTCACTAACTAGAATTCTATGCCTTTTTGTGTCACAAATTTAGCGTTATGTTAAGCAATCACAATTGGACTTATGTAGAAGTCACAACTATTTGAGGTCGGGCAATAGAATTTTGGTGTTAATGCATGTTAGAGACATAGTATAATGAACTATGCTCATGAAACATACCACACACAAAAAGAATATGCAAAAGAGGTGGCCTAATCTCATCCATACTTATGTTAATTTTGCAATCAACAAGCCTTAGGACTTAGAGATATCATAGGCCAAATGAGATGAATGCATAAAGAATGGGAATGAGATGAAGCGGGAGGGGAATGGATCAAAACTCAAATTGGTCAAAGGAGGACTTTTACCAAATTAATATCATCCATTCATTTTGGGAGATGGAATGTACATTCCATCAATCCCCTAAATCTAATGATATTAACTTGACAAAGTCAAATCAACCTTGACCAAGGCCCAACAGCAAGAGTCAAACTTATACAAGTCATCACAATAGGTCAACACAATTAATTGGCATTTATTCAAATTAAAAATACTAAAATAATACATTTAAATTAAATATGGTTTGTCAAATTCCTAAAACCTCATCAAGACACCAAAGAAATGGCCATGAGATTTATCATAGGTCAAACAAGGTCAAAGGACCTTGGAGAAAAAATTTCAGAATTTTTAAAGACTTAAAAGGATTTTTAAACAATTAAAAATATTCACAAAATCAATTAAATGATGAAAAATATTAATAATGATCCAAAAAATAATTTTAATTCAAAATATGAAAGAGGAAATTTTTTGGTGAAACTCTCATATTTTTGGATCAATATTAAAATTAATCTGAATTAATGAAAATAAGCTAATTAAAATAAAAATCATAAAATAGCAAAAAACGTGAATCACTTGATCTGCCTCATTAATTGAGGCGGCAGATCAAGTGGATCAGCGCGCGCGTTCCATGGTGCACTGCAGTCAACACGGCATAGGCTTGGTATTTAAAAGCAACGCACGAGATTAAAAGATTTCAAACTCATCTAATGGCTCTGAGAACTTCCAGCTCATCGTCGGAGCCAAAGGCCGGTCATCTTCTCCGATGACCCCGGCCGGACTGGTTCAGTCATCACCACATCATAAATGAAAAAAGAGGACATGATCTGAAAGATAAAATGGTGTAGATCACGAATATCACCTTAATTTTAACTAACTCCACATATATAGAGAGATATATGGAGTTGAATTTTGAGGTCTGTCAACTGAGTTGCTTCGGTTTGACCTCTAAGCAACTCAATCTTCTTGCCTACATTGGTAGGACTTCAGACAACCAAAGATCTAAGGGAATTGATGAGAATTGAGTGAGAATCGAAGAGATGAAGTTTTATGAATATTACCTTCAATGTTGTGCAGAACTTGATGTTGCTTGCTTCAAACACGATCTGATCACACTTGAGAAGCTTGCAGGAAGTGATTAGCAAGGGTACAAGGCTTTGGATCCTGGAGTTTTTGAATCTCCAACAGTTGAGATTCAAACTCAATATTCAAATTCAAAATTCTAAGGTTTTTCTTTAGAATGGGAGGGTTTGAATTGGGGGGAAAAGCTGGCACACAAGGTCTGTTTGAATTGAGCACAGAGGTCATGTATTTATAACATGAGGGAGTGATATTTGCACACTTGAAATTTTGTCCAAATTTAGCAATGTGAATGGCACGAGTGCATGGGCATGTACATGCCCATGAGGAAATGCATTAAGGTCCAAAATCAATCATGTTGAAGTCTGAATGAAGCTTGAATGGCAAGGCAAGGTGAAATGAAGTTTGTACATTTGATTTCCTCCAATGATGCAGCGCTGTTAAAGCCATGCGCAGTTCTAGCAAACCTCATCCAAAATGCATGAACTTGGGTTCTTTGAAAAGCTTCGATCAAGGGGAACAAGTTTGATGTTCAACACTTTTTCATTTGGAGCTTGGGTCATGGTGAATTTTGAGGTGGAAGTTTGGAAATTTCAACATGTTGAAGAATTTTCTAAGTGTCAAGCCATATATCTCAAGATTCCACCTTACTTAACGTTTTATGTGAGCTTCAAATGAGAAAAGTGTCTTCATCAACGTTGAAGCTTTTTCAAATAACTTCAAAATGGTTACCAATTTCATGTCATTTGGATTTAGAATGATAAAGTTATGCATTTTTGAAGTTTGGAAAAATCACTTGTCCAATGGTATAGGTAAAAAATGACCTATAATGTTTCCTCATATCACATGCTCATAAAAGTTGAATTTGCATGCACTCCAAACATAAAGGTTTAAGTAGACATCTTGAATTTGATTGTGCAACTTAGAAATCTTTCATATCATAAAAATTGAGCAAGTCATGTCCTTGGGAAGTTGACTTTCAAATTAGGGTTTAGACAAAATGAACTATAATGTTTCAACACAGAAGATGATTTTCCTAGAAAAAATAGCTCTAGACCTCAATATGAAAGTTGTTTGGAATGAAATTTAGAGTAACTTTTCTCTTGGAATCATTTTCATATGGTGAAACTTGTAGGAGATAGAGTCTAGGGAGACCCAGTTTTGATCAGATGAATTCATTTGGCCAACCACCATCAACCAACTTGCTAACTTTCAATTATCTTTATTTTATTGGCTCATGGTAGATCATATATGCATAAGATGATGAATTTTTAAGTTTCCCTTGAGAAATTTTATCAATTGGTGAGATATCTTGTTGGAGAAGTTACTCAAGATACCTAGTCAAACTAGGGTTTCCAAGGCAAATCACCCTCAAACTCTTGAAGAAAACTTGATCAATATGACATGTAGAGATCATTGGGACTCATATATGATGCTCATAACCATTCTTGGATCAATTCACGGTTGTTCTCTTTGTCATGAGGGTCTCAAACCCTAGATATGAACTCGATAGATCAATGGTGATCATGCCCTTCCTACAAAAGAATTAGGCAAATGCAAAGACATATTTTTTGTATTTTGGTTAGTAAAATGATAAAATACAAGTATGATACAATCACATGGTGCTTGGTGATCTCTCCGAAAACAATCCCAATGAAAGAGGGGTAAGGAGGATGTCAAGGTATGATCCCAATGCTAATGCATATGATGAAATGGCATGAGGGACCTTAGGGTCAAAATTGGGGTCTTACAGCTGCCCCTATTTAAGGACATTCTAACTAAGGAGGTGAAGGTTAAAATCTTCGGCTCGACTAAGTGAAATGGGCTTAAATAACAACATAGAAACCAATTTTGGTCCTTAAGAGACCTCATGATGCATATGATATGAATGTAAAAGTTAATTCTCTTTGGGGAAATATTGCCACAAAGGAAAAGAAATCAGAGAGACCAAAAACCCGCAAGAGCATAATGCATTCCATAAGGAAAACTCACTAGGGAAACATAAACTCTGAGGGGGAAAGGAGTTATGCGTAGGCCATGCTACGACTTAGAACTGGTGGGGGACTAGAGGAATTCCATACAAAATGGAAAGACTCAGCCAAGGAAACAAAACATTTGCAGGGGATAAGAGCAGATCAGGATAACGCTCAAGTACTTGGATCATGCAAGAAAAATGATTTCACTAAGGAAATACACACTCAACTCGACTGGGGAAGATAAACTTCAATGTAGGAGGAGCAGAAATTTATTATCCACTACCTGTTACTGGGTAAGAAGATAATAAAGATCTGACAGAGAGGACATCCGTCACCAGTTAAGATGAACATATCAAGGATGACTCATTGGGAACCACCAAGAGGGAGTATTCATTATCGGCTACTGGGTAAGAATAGCCTTACTAGGGAAAACTACAGAACAATAGGATTTACAACTACCAGTTACTGGGCAGAAGACCAAAGGTGAGAGTATCCGTCATCGGTTAGGATGAACATATCAAGGATAAACTCAACAGGGAAGAAAATTCGTCATCGGTTAGGATGAACATATCAAGGATAGACTTGCCTGGGAATGTCAAGGAGGATACCCGTCATCGGTTAGGATGAACATATCAGGGATATACCAACTGAACAAAAAGTAGGAATTACATCTATCGAATACTGGATAGAATACCATCAAAGAGAAAATTTGTCACCGGTTAGGATGAATATATCAAGGATAGACTCTGCCAGGAGAAAACTAGGAATTGCATCTATCAGTTACTAGATAGAATACCAAGAGAAAGCATCCGTCACTGGTTAAAGTGAACATATCAAGGATAAACTCTACGGGAGAAAGTAGGGTTTACAACTACCGGTTACTGGGTAGAATACCACAAGGAGAAGGAAATCTGTCATCGGTTAAGATGAACATATCAAGGATTAACTCTCTGGGGAACAAAGTAGGGATTACAACTACCTTTTTACTGGGTAGAATACCAAAAATGAGAGTATCCGTCATCGGTTAGGATGAACATATCAAGGATAAACTCAGGCAGGGGAAAGAAAGATATCTGTCACCGGTTAGGATGAACATATCAAGGATATACTTCCTGGGGAATCAAGAAAAACAAATCCACTAGGGACTCTACTGCTAGAAAAACAGGGATACTTTTGTCGTGTATTGGGCAAGAAGTAACAAACTGCAAACTAAGAAGAATATTACCAGTTAATGGGTAATAAGCTTTTAGGAGACTCAAAGCATCTATCTAGGTAAGAGCTAGAAAGAAACAGTCAATCAAGTCTCGGCCCAATGAGGATATAACTCAAGGGGAGCAATTCCATCCAGATAATCTACTAGGGAGGAAGCTGAAGTAATAATCATCCACGAGGAAGTAACTCAGTAGGGAAAAGGAGAAAGGTTAAAGTCTTTCTGTCTAAGGGGATGACATTCTAAAATTGAAGGAGGACAGACACCTAATTTGTATGGGGATAAAGTACCTCCATAACAGAGAATAAGAATCTCAAATAAATCAATCAATATGATGATGGAATTATGAAATTATGAAATTATATGAGTGTATATGTATATATGATGATTATGCTAACAAAACTATCACAAAGGATACAAAGGTGTCGCAAAGAATTTAAATCATCAATACAATCCTCGGTCAATCCACAACAAGAGGGAGACAACAACTGGAAAATAGAGAGAGATCAACGACCCAAAGGCTCACCTCTAGCTGAGGAAGGAGGAGATCCGCTGAGGAGAGAAAATTTTATCATATCTGCAGGGAATTTTAGGTCAACACCATATCAAAATGGGAGACAGCCATACAAAGGATAAACACAAGTAGCTGCTCAGAAACCAGGAGAAAACTCTGACTAGGAGCAAGTCGGATGGCGACTGGTGGAGAAACCAACATGATCTACTGGGGAGTCTAAATACTCTGTTGAGGATCAAAACTGCTGAGGAATACACAAATTCAGTCGAGGGAAGTAGAAATTCAGTCGGGGGAGTAACACGCCGCAAGGCACTGAATCAACCAACTCAGTTGGAAAAAGAAACGAAACTCCACTGGGATCAAACACAACTCCGCAGGGGAACCGGGTCAACAAACTCGGCTAAGGATACCCGAAGGGTTAACTACTTTGGAAACCCTTAATGCTTTACACTTAAGACTTGCTGCTCTTTGAAATGCTGTTGATACTTCTTTTTTAATTGCTTTGAAAAAAAATTCTTGCTGTTATATGTTTAAGAAAATAATTTTTATTAAAGATTTTAATTTCAAAAATGATCATAATAAAATTTAAAACTATTGGCTGAAGTAAATAAGAGTAGAAATAATTGGATAAAAGCTCAACTTTTATTTAATAGAATGGTAGTCTGTAAATGACAAGACTCCATAGATCTTTACAAAGTTGAAAATGGTAATTTACATGGAAAGGGTTACATTGAATACAAATGATCCTTAATCCTTCTACCAACTTTTGATGTCCGCTATGCTCTTGACCGCTACTGGGGATGATGACTCGGCGTCAACCCTTGTGCTCAACAAAGTTTTTCCAACATTGGACGATCAACAAACTGCAGTTACTTGCCATAATCCCTAATTTTTGCATAAGTTGCCCCAAGGTGGGGTACTCAACTTATCGGGAAATTCTTTTTGTTTTTATGTCTCTAATTTTTGCCTGGATCGCCCTTTCGGGTTTTCAATCCACCGAGACGCTCATTTTTGCCTAAGCCGCCCTTCCGGGTTTTCAACTTAGTGAGTTGTTCTTTTCTTTTTATGCGAAGTATTTCTTGACTGCATCTGCATTCACAAGACGAGTGAACTCTTGAACATCCATAGTTGTAAGAATCAAGGCGCTGCCTAAAAAGGCTCTCTTAACAACATATGGGCCTTCATAATTAGGAGTCTATTTGCCCCTAGAATCTGGTTTGAACGATAGAATCTTCTTGAGCACAAGGTCACCTTCCCTGAACACACGAGGTTTGACCTTCTTATCAAAAGCTTTCTTCATCCTTTGTTGATATAACTGACCATGACACATGACAGATAATCTCTTATCTTCAATCAAATTCATCTGATCAAACCTGGCCTGACACCATTCAGCCTCAGTGAACTTGGCTTCCATGAGCACACAGAATGAAGGAATCTCAACCTCTACGGGGAGTACTGCTTCCATGCCATATACCAGAGAAAAAGGGGTTTCCCCTGTTGAAGTGCAGAAGGATGTTTGATACCCATGCAAAGCAAATGGGAGCATCTCATGCCAATCCTTATATGTGACAACCATCTTCTGAATAATCTTCTTAATGTTCTTATTCGCAGCTTCAACATCCCCATTCGTCTTAGGTCTGTAAGGAGAAGAATTATGATGTGAAATCTTGAAGTCTTTAAAAAGAGCTTCCACCATATTGTTATTCAAGTTCGATCCATTATCAGTAATGATCTTACTTGGCACACTGTAATGACATATGATCTGATTCTTGATAAACCTCACAACCACTTGCTTGGTTACATTTGCATACGATGCCGCTTCAACCCATTTTGTGAAGTAATCAATTGCTACTAAAATGAAACGATGTCCATTTGAAGCTTTGGGCTCAATCATCCCAATCATATCAATTCCCCACATGGAGAAGGGCCATGGGGAAGAAATAATATTCTATAGTGTCGGAGGAACATGAATCTTATCAGCATATATTTGACACTTGTGGCATTTCTTCACAAACTTGCAAAAATCATATTCCATTGTCAGCCAATAGTAACCTGCTCACAACATCTTCTTCGCCATTGCATGTCCATTGGAATGAGTACCAAAAGAACCTTCATGCACTTCAGTCATCAACAAGTCTGCTTCGTGTCTATCCACGCATCTGAGCAAACGCATGTCGAAGTTTCTCTTGTAGATTACATCACAATTCAAGTAGAAATTGCAGGCTAATCTCCTTAAAGTCTTCTTATCTTTCAATGATGCCCTAGACAGGTAAATCTGACTTTGGAGGAAACATTTGATGTTGTACTACCACGGCTCCTCGTCTCTGACTTCTTCGATAGCAAACACATGAGCTGGCCTATCAAGACGCATCACAGACAAATTCGGAACCTCATTCCAATACTTCACTACAATCATTGAAGCCAACGTTGCAAGAGCATCTGCCATCCGGTTTTCATCTCGAGGGATATGATGAAACTCAACTTTGGTAAAGAAAGTTGAAATTCTCCTCGTGTAATCTCTATACGATATTAAACCGGGTTGATTCATCTCCCATTCACCTTTGATTTGATTCACAACCAAAGTTGAATCTCCGAAGATATCTAGATGCTTGATTCTGAGATCAATGGCCTCTTCAAGCCCCATAATGCAAGCTTCATATTCTGCCATATTGTTTACACTTGAAAGTCAATCTAGCTATAAATGGAAAATGCGTGCCTTGAGGAGTAATAATCACTACCCCGATACCATTACCATATTGATTAACAACTCCATCAAATACCATGCCCTAATGGGAACCAGGTTCTGACCCTTCTTCAAGCAATGGTTCATCACAATCATTCATTTTCAAGTACAAGATCTCTTCATCAGGAAAATCATACTGCACTGACTGGTAATCTTCAATCGGTTGGTAAGCCAAATGGTCAGCCAAGATACTACCTTTGATCGCTTTCTGAGATTGGTATTCGATATCATACTCTAATAACAACATCTGCCAACGGAAGATTGTCCAAGTTAAAGCAGGCTTCTCAAATATATGCTTGATCAGATCCATTTTGGATATCAACCAAGTGGTATGATTCAACATATACTGACGCAGACGCTTAGCAGACCAAGCCAATGCGTAACAAGTCTTCTCAAGCATAGAATACCGAGTCTCACAATTGGTGAACTTCTTACTGAGGTAGTAAAATGCAAATTCTTTCTTTCCAGTCTCATCTTGCTGACCAAGAACACAACCCATACTATCTTCGAGCACAGTCAAATACATGATCAACGATCTTCCTTCAATAGGTGGAGACAAAATTGGAGGTTCAAGCAGATATTCCTTGATACTGTTAAAAGCTTTATGGCAATCATCGGTCCAATCACAAGACTAATTTTTCCGAAGAAGCTTGAATATAGGTGCACATGTGGTAGTCATGTGTGAAATAAATCTTGAAATATAATTCAAGCGGCCGAGAAAACCTCTGACTTACTTCACAGTTTTGGGTGCAGGCATCTCTTGTATTGCTTTGACCTTGGCAGGATCAACTTCAATACCCTTCTCGCTGACAATAAAGCCCAACAACTTACCAGAACGAACACCAAAACTACATTTATTGAGATTCAAGCGGAGTTTATACATCCTCAAACGCTGGAATAGCTTCAACAAATGCTCAACATGTTCCTCTTCATCAATTGATTTAGCAATCATGTCGTCGACATATACTTCAATCTCTTTATGCATCATATCATGAAAAAGAGTAGTCATTTCTCTTTGGTATGTTGCACCAGCATTCTTTAAACCAAAAGCTATCACTCTATAATAGAATGTGCCCCAAAGCATAATGAATGTGGTTTTCTCCATATCTTCGGGTGCCATCTTGATCTGATTATATTCGGAAAATCCATCCATAAACGAAAATACTTTGAAATTTGCAGTATTGTCTACCAACATATCAATGTACGACAAAGGGAAATCATCTTTCGGACTGGCTTTATTCAAATCTCTATAGTCAACACACATGCGGACTTTTCCATCTCTCTTCGGCACAAGCACAATATTGGCCACCCCTTGCGGATACTCAACGGTTACAAGTAAACCGGCGTCAATTTGCTTCTGCACTTCTTCTTTAATCTTCACAACCATATCAGGATGCGTTCTTCTCAATTTCTGCTTGACTGGCGGGCATTCTGGTTTTAACAACAATCTATGCTCCATAATCTCAGAATCCAAACCAGGCATGTCTTGATAGGACCAAGCAAACACATCTGAATACTCTCGAAGAAGATTAACCAACCCCTTCTTGACATCTGGACACAGTCGAGACCCAATCTTGACTTCCTTCACATTATCCTCGGAACCCAAGTTGACTAGCTCAATCTGCTCTTCGAATGGATGAATGGTTTTTTCATCTTGCTCAAGAAGACTAGATAATTCATCACTCACTTCTTCATCACTTTCTTCCTCGGCCTCAAACACAGGGAATTCAAAATTTGGAGAAGGATAAGGATCATTGTATTCAATGGGGTTAGAAACCAACCTGCATAATGATTTGATATTTTGATTTTAGAGAAGTGAATTTGTGACTAAATATTATGCAGATGGACAATTATATTGTTTATTTATGTTTTTTGTGATTACCATTTTCAGAATAATGCAAAAAGTAAAAACAAACATAATAGATGTGGATGAATAGAATTAATTTTATTAATGATCAATTTGAAAATGCCCAAACAATGTTCACTTCTCCCTTAGGCATAGGAGAAGTATTTTAAAAACATATAAAAGCAATTACTTAGATCGATGCAAAATAACAGGAATATCAACAACAGTCCAATTGTTGCAAGCCTTTCCATGCGTCACAAAATTGGTGCAGTCTTCCTCTTCGTCATCCTCTAGCATAGCAGATAAGTGTTGTTCATTGCCATGAATGAACCCTTCACTATGGAAGCTAAGTTTCATATCCTCTGATCTTGCAGTTGATGAACCTCGCTAGAATCCCAAACCGGTTCTGCCTTTGTTGTCGGAGACCTCTACCATGCGCCCCCACTGATCAACATTGCCTTCTTCCACAATCTTCTTTGCATCTTTCAATAAGGACATAGGTGCCCCAACTCTCTTTTCATCAGCAATAGATAAGGCTTGGAATGAAGTTCCAACCTCATCCTCAGCTTCAACATAAGAGAAAGATGACAGGTGGCTAACCGACAACGCTTTTTCCCCGCTAACGATTACAAGCTTTCCATTCTTCACAAATTTAAGCTTCTGATGCAATGTGGAGGTAACAACTCCCGTCTCATGGATCCATGGCCTTCCCAACAAACAACTGTAGGCCGGGTGGATATCCATTACTTGAAAAGTAATTTGAAAATCACTCGGACTTATCTTAATTGGAAGGTCCACTTCACCAATAACTATTTTGTGCGAATCGTCAAAAGCTTTGACGATTACACCGCTGTATCTCATAGGTGCTCCTTGGTATGATAGCTTTGACAGAGTTGACTTCTACAGTATATTCAACGAAGACCCGGTGTCAACAAGCACATTAGACACAACATCCACTTCGCAATTCATGGAGATATGCAAAGCCAAGTTATGATTTCTGCCCTCCTCAGGGAGTTCTTCATCACAAAAGCTGAGATTGTTGCAGGAAGTGATGTTAGCCACAATATGATCGAATTGATCCACTGTAACATCATGTTCTACAAACGCTTGCTCTAGAACTCTCTGCAGTGCTTCTCTGTGTGCTTCAGAATTCATGAGAAGAGACAACACTGAGATTTTTGAGGGGGTTTGGAGCAACTGCTCCACCATATTGAACTCGCTCCTCTTGATCAATCGAAGTACCTCATCATCATCATTAGCCTTCAAATCGTTGGATTCACTAGACTTACCCTTTGAAGCATTAATCAGATCTACATTAGGCACTTCCACCTTCTTACCAACAACTGATTCTTCTTTATCTTTTGGGAACACCGGCCCAAACACACGACCACTGCGGGTCACCTTGGTAACATCAGCAATGCTCATCACAGAACTAGTCGTAGGCAGCGGGACCTCTTGACCATCCTTCATCATTGTAGCATTATACTGATCCGAAATAGCTTTATCATATGAATACAGGACTGGGCTTGCTAACCGTATAACCAATGGCGATACTAATCTATTGCTGACATTGTTACTGTTGTTGCTGTCGTACTGAATTACCAATCTTTCTGGCTGCTTGAAAATGGGCACTATGACATTGACATCATCATCAACATGACGAGATTGAACAATCTGAATCATGCCTTCATCTATCAGTCGTTGGATGTCCCTTTTCACAACTTCGCAACCCCTTGAATTAGTACTGCAAATAGCACAACCCTCATGGTCATGCTCACAATCACTCACCAAACAAATGTTGTTATGCATCAGCACCAAGGACCTTCGGATAAAACGAACATCAAAAACCTTAAACTCTCCAGGACAACCATCCACCATATTCACAAAAGAATTCCCATGTGTGGGCAATGAATTTGCTTTCACATTCGGCGCTCGGTCCTCAAAGGACACCATTCCAATCTTCATCAGCTTTTGAACCTCATATTTGAGCGGATAACAGTTCTCTATATCATGTCGGGGTGCCCCTTGATGAAAAGCACAACGGAGTTCAGGTTTGTAGTACCAAGGGAGTGGTTCTCGAATCTGCGGCGAGTTTCTTGGTTGGATTAGGTTCTTGAGAACCAAAGACGGGTACAGTTTCTGCATATGACATAGGAATCGGGTCGAAAGAGACCTCTTCCTCTCGAAGTTTTGTTGATGATGATTGTTGTTGGTATTGTTGTTGTTGTAGGTGTTTGTTCATTGTTGCGGTTGTTGTTATTGACGTTGTTGTTGTTGAACTGGTGTTGATTGATTATTAGAGAATACTGGAATGACTGAAAATACTTGGTGATGATGTTGACGGGGTGGTTGACTCCTCCTGATCTGAGGCCTCCTCTGCCTCCCACTGATAACTACCTTAGCTTCATTGTCCTTTTTCTTCGCAAGACTACTGCCATACTGTTTACTGTGGAAATTGGTAAACAACCGTTGGTCCTCCCTAGGCCTTAAAAACAAAGGGTTACTTGCAGGATCGACCAGTTGATCCTAGGACATGTGCTAGTGCAAGTGAGGCTTGTCCAACTCGACGAAATAACTTTGTGAGGAACAACTCCTAACAAAGTGTCGAACAAGCGTAGAATCAGTGTCGACAACGTAAACGACAATGTAAAATGATGACTCAATAGTAAATAAAATTAAGATAAAATGTTCAACGGGAACAATTGAGAAGTAATGATGTTGCATTGAAATAAATGTGGTGATTCACGTATATAGCATTCTCAAAAAACTCTTGCTTCCTCGCGCTGGGAATGGGAAGTTTTCTTACAAGTGATTTTCAGTAAAAAATGAACACCTCGAGCCCCTCGTGGGACATTCTATTTATACTAAACTAAAGGAACTGCTCATAAGCTAAAACTCCTAGAAACCAGCAGATGTTATGTCACACGATCTGCCAAACTGCTGCCCTCACGTCTTGCTAACTACTCCAGATTCTGGCGCTCTTATTCTTCTTGTAAGTGCTGGTTATTTTTTAAATTTCAAATTTCTCCCGCCCAGACGATAGGGTGACGCTATCTTCTACGCATTTGGCATAAAAGAAAAATTCTTTAAGTCTCAGACTTCACCTCAGTCGACGGAATGGCCTATCGACCAAACAAGTTCTCCTGTCGGCTTCATCCCTTGACTTGTGTTTTTCTCACTCTTACTTGCCTCAAACACCTCTTCATCCTTTGATGGGGTATAACCCCCAAATTCACAGGACTCTATCACTAACTATGCTTTCAGCATGCCTTAGAGATTTTTCATGGTAACAAAATGCCCCCATAGAGATGCCATTTTTGACTGTCGAAGCTGGTGAGATGATGGAATCTTTGAAATGTCGACTTACTTCTCACTGCTTCCACTTCTACTTAGTGGGACCTTTGTTTACCCCACGTGGATGACGTCATATAATCATGACGAACATTTCCTTTTTCCCTCGAGACGCACAAAATCACGCCTACCTTCTCTCCTCCACGTGTCTGCAAACGTGGGAACGTGGGCATACATGTCGAAGATGGAAGCTCAAACGCTCACTCTTCTCTGCTCAGGGTTTAACCCCTATAAAACCCTCACTCCTTCTTCTTCTTCCCTTTTTTGCCCTTTTGCTTCAGCATTCACTTGTCTCCTGCGCCCTATGAAAACTCTTCTTCTCCAAAATGAAAAAATCTTCCATTTTCTCCATGGCAAGCTCCAATAAACCCTCTGTTGCTAAACTCACACATCCCATCAACATTGATGGTAGGGAGTATGTTCCTGAGCCTCCGTTTGCAGAAGAAAAGGCAAAAATCTGGCGTTCTCAGGTATTGATTCCTCTTTCTTTGGCTAATGAACCCTTAGCGTTCTTAGGTCCTCTCCCAGAAAACCGACACCCAGAGATTACCAGAACAGATTCTTCCCTTTTCCCCTCCAGTCACATCTCTGAAACTGTGATTTCTGCTCAACAACCTTTCTCCCTTCGCTACGTCGACAGGAAGTTCAGGACTGCTCCTCCCAAAAACTGTCCTAAGTTTTGCGCTTGGATGGATCGATTGGAATCAGAGAAAATCGACCATTGGAAAAGGACATGCATCTACACCCTCCTACAGATTTCCCGTTGTAGCCCTCCCCAATCTTGTGGCATGTTATTAGCTGCCCTTCAATTTTGGGAGAGTTCGACCAACTCCTTCCATACCAAGTGTGGCATGATCACGCCGACACTTCTGAACATTAATGCCATCACTGGCTTGAAACCGACTGGCGAAGTCTTCGACTGCGAAGCTGTAGCGCCAATTTCCTTGAGGTTTAACGTTGGTGACTCTCGCAAGCCAACATACAACAATTTTATTGTTCATCATGCCACCTCTGCAGGCCCTGTGACCGACGAGGAACATGTGGCTTTCTTGACCCTTTGGCTATCCCGCTGTCTTCTGTTCCAGATCTATGCAGGTAGCCAAGCACTTCGCTGTCCTGGAAACCCAACTGCACCAAGAGCGTGACATTGCATTGGGCCAACTGATTTTAGCTTCTCTCTATGATTCTCTGTCCGAGGTTGTCTACCAAATTAGACTCTTCGACCCTAAGAACTCCAGAAAGAAAAATGTGTTGGTCCATGGTCCTTTCTGGTTTTTGCAACTGTGGCTCAATGCCACCTTCTCTAAGGATATAGCCCCCTACGGGATGAGGAGGGTTGCGTGTCCCCCAGAGGAACGGCACCTTATTTTGAAACGGCTAATCCCTCTGACGCCTATCGACAAAAACTTCCCCGACCTCCAAGTGGTTCGACTTTTGTTCAACATCATGCTGACCTGTGTCTATTTTCTACCTTCTATGGCCCCTTTCAGCCGTCGAACTGAGGGTCCTGCGTGGCTCACCAGACCTTTCCCTCAGACTGACGGGGAACATAGAGATGAAACCTTCCTCATTTGGAGGCGTCTTCTGGTCCCTCGATTCCTGTCGGCTGAAACCTCTAGCAACAATCCTGGCTTAGTGGCTTATCAGCCTAACCTTGTGGCCAGGTAATTTGGCCTTTGCCAATTCATTCCCAAGTCCCTGTTCTCCTCTCAAGAATTGCTCGTCAATATCCTCTGCGGTAAACCTTGGAGCGAGATCGAAGAGGAACTTGAAACCATTTGGAAAAATCGACCACGTCTCCCTTCTCTTCCTTTTCGACCAGCCTACTATTGTACCAAAGAATTCCATGATTTGTGGCAGTTGTATTTTACCATTTATGTTGGTGCTCCTGAGGCCAAACTATCTGAATTAACTGAAGCTTTTGTTCATTTGCAGGCGAAGTCGACCAAGTGTAAGGCTCTTCATGTCAAACAATTTCGTGCTTTCTAGAATTATTTCCAAGTTGTGTATCGACCAGATAATCTTCGTGGGACCATCTGGGAGGCTGCGGTCGAACTAAAGGCAAAAGTGACCGACAGGCTTCCAAAACTTAAAATCCCCGGTTACGCGAAAGACAAGTATCTTTATGCTCTTCACTTTGGAAACCTCAAGTTCCCTCCCCTTCCATCTAGCCCCTTGGCTTTGGCCTTTGGTCATTTGGTTCCGGTGTGGTTTTATTGTCCCATTTCATACGTACAAAACGCCTCTAAGAAAAAGGCCGACAGAGTGGTCCCGACGAAGCATTATCTGCCTGACTACTCAGGGCCACTACATATTGATCCTCAATATGTTAGTGTGTTCGAATCCACACAACTTGGTAACACTTCTCTGGAAATTTTAACACCTCCTTTCAGTTGGATTTCGTCGCTCACTTGCGTTTCTTTTGCTTATTTACAACGATCCCTCTAGATCCTGTAGGTCCTGCACCTGCTAACTAACCTACTCCTTCGACACAGGAGGCTCAGGTTCGACTCTGGCTGAGTTGTTATTTCCTTTGGATTTTTGTTTTTATTCTTAGCCATCCTCTCCCTTCTTGCAGGCTGCTCCTGAGAAATCCTCTGATGATGATGGGTGCCCTATTGCTCAAGTCTTGAGGAAACCCAGTTCCTATGTATGCACCTATCTGAAACATTTCCATTTACTCTTGTGACTTTTTAAGGAAAATATTACGTGATCTCTAATATCTCACTTATGTGCAGGGTCAACCACGTTCGACAGAACCCACTATCTCCTCTCACTCCAAAAAATCTAAAAAACACAAACGCTCTGCCCCCACAGGCTCTGAGGTATTTCTTGTCGTCTTGTCTGCTCTTCTTGCTACAAAATCTGCTTATAACCTCTTTTCGTGTCTCCAGCACACTTCCCAGCATAAATCCAAAAGCCACCATGGCCACAAGAGGAAGAAGCATGACTCTCCCTCCAGGAGCGGCGAAACCAAGAAGAAGAGGCACCATACAATGCCCACTCCGGAGGTTCCTACTGAAGACGTCGACACCATTGTGGTCGACACTTCCATCCTCGACAAGGTCCCTGATCCAGTTGTGGGAGCTTCACAGTCGACTGGCACCTCCCCTGCTGCTGCCTTGGGGAAAGAAAATCAGGATGCAGTCTCCCCTGCGTCGACACAGGTATTTACCTGTTTTCCTGTTTACTCCCTTGGATTTTTGTATTTCTCTTACACATTTTTTCTTACTGCAGACTGATGCCTCTGCTGAGCCGACTCAACCTGTTGTCGACTACACTCCCTCGTCGCTGGTTTCATCACTAGCTCGCCCATTTCAGTCTGTCGACACCGCTGGTGAGTTCATTGAATTCCCTATCCAGATTAGTGATAGTGACTCTGACTTAGTCACTAGTCCTGCAACGCATCCGGATTCAAGTTCGACTAGTTCTGATTCTAGTCTCTCTTCAGCTTCCTTGCCTTTGCAGGATCCACAGGGACCAGTAGGTGTCGACACCCATAAGCAACAACCCTCTCAGACTACTCCTCTATCGATTGCTTCTCCCTCTTCTCAGACTATTCCTCTGTCGATTGCTTCTCCCTCTTCTTAGACTACTCCTCTGTCGGCTGCTTCCCCTTTGTCTTTCCCGGGGCTGGCGATAAAGCCTTCTGCTTTAGAAGCAATTTCTAGGCTCCGCAATCTGGTGAAATCGTGTGATGCCTCTTCCGACTCTGAGCAGCCTCATTCTGGTAAAGTGGGCCCTAAGGCGACGAAGACTAAGGCTCTAATGGATAAAATCCGCGTTCACGCCTTGAATCCTGACCTTCCTTTCGTGCTCATGCATGAACCCGCTGTCGGTCCAGAGATCCTGTGCGTGCTTGCCCAACTAAAAGATCTCCAGCTCTTAGATTATTCCAAACGTGCAATGGCCGCTTTAGAACAACTTCTGGTTCCCATGCTGCGCCATCTCGACAGCATCAGGGACACTGAATGCCAGATTGCTGCTACTGAGGCCTCCGTGAAGGAAAAATGGGAGGTTGTGATTCATGCCGACACAGAGGTCACCTACATGTTGGGGGCTATGGAGGAGCGGAAGAAATAATTGATCTCCAAACAAACAAGGGCCACTGAGATACGTCAACAGATTGATGCCCTTCGGCGTTAAATTGCCACTCTGGACAGTGAGTTGGAATCAATTACCAAGGAGGAGTCATGTTTTATCGACGAAGTGCTAAAACCTCCCCAGGCCACCGTGGAGTAAACCATCGGTGATGCCTTAGCGGTCGCTGAAGAGCTTATGACTGTCGAAGGGAAGCTTGAGAAGCTCAAAGCCCACGCCGACACTTTGGAGCCTACATCCTTGCATTACAATTTTGAGCTTAAATCTTTCCAATCTAAGTTCGGCCAACTTTGACCATTTCTATTGTTTGTATGAATTTTTTTGTAATATTTAAACAATGGCTTCTTGCCACTTTAATGTTATCCTTCTTACTTTTAGCACTGTGTATTTATTTTCTGTGCCTTTTGTAGTTGGTTTCCAACATAGTTTTCTCCAACATAGTTCTTTCGGCAGTTATTTAGTTTGTCAAAATTTTGAGTTCTTGAAGGAGAGGCCTATATTTTTTCAAGTATTTTCCATTCACTCTCAGGATTCGCTTATCTGGTGCCAGCTCCTCGACCTCGTAGGCGTTGTTAGAAAAGGCCTGCAAAACCTTAAACGGTCCTTCCCAATTAGGGGACCATTTACCCAAAACTCTATCATTTCTGTCCATAGGCAGGATCACTCTCCAAACCAGATCGTCGACAACAAACACTTTACCTTTCACCTTTTTATTGTAGGCTCTGGCGACTTTTTTTTTCTGCCTTTGGAGGGAATCCAAAGCTAACATTCTTTCTTCATCTACGTCGACCAGTTTGTCTGTCATCATACTCCAGTAATCTTCAGAAGGCATTTCATACTGCCTTTGGGTTCTGACCGCCTGGACCTGAATCTCTACTGGCAACACTGTGTCATTACCATACACCAGTCGAATTGGAGTTGTTCCAATTGCTTCTTTTGGTGACGTTCGACATGCCCACAAAGCTTGGTCTAACGTCTTATGCCAATTTCTTGGCTTCTTTCCTATGTGTTTCTTTATTAGGTTGATGATCACCTTATTAGCAGCTTCGACTTGGCCATTCGCCTGTGCGTAATAGGGGGTAGAAGTTAGTAATTTGATTCCCATTTCTTTTGCAAAATCTTGCACTTTTTGACCAGTGAAAACTGACCCCTGGTCGATTCTAATTGTTTCTGGGATGCCAAATCTGTAGATGATATAACTTTGGACAAAATCTATCACAACCTCTTGGTCTACATTTGTTAATGTTACGGCTTCGACCCATTTTGTGAAATAGTCGATACCGACTAAAACATACCTTTGTTGTTTCGACGAGGCTGGTTTTATTTCTCCTATAACATCCAAAGCCCACCCTCAAAATGGCCAGGGCTTCACAATTGTGTGCAACTCGCTTGCAGGCACATGCTGTATGCCCCCATGTAATTGGCATTCTTGACACCCTTTAGCAAATTCAATGCAATCTTTCAACATTGAAGGCCAATAACCTCCTGAGCGCATCAAGAGCCATTTCATATTCAACCCTGCTTGATGCGCCCCACACGCCCCACTATGTACGCTTGACACAGCCACGTATGCCTCACTTTCTCCTAGGCATTTTAGTAACACTCCTTCGACCGTCTTTTTGAATAATTCATCCTTTACCAAGACGTAGCTAAGGGCCCTATATTTTATCTTTCGATATGTCGACCCTATGGGATTGCGTAAGTAATCGACTAGCGGTTTACGCCAATCACTTTCCCCCCCGTCGTCGATGGTCAGAATTTCAAAATGATTTTTATCTACGGCTCCCAACTTCACAATCGACAAATCTGACGGTGACAACAATGTCGCTCGTACTTTGTCTCTTACTTGGACCTCTTCATCCTGGTCTTTCGACGCTTTGTACCCTGAAGCCTCCTGTGCCAAATCATTTGCTTTTTGGTTCTCTTTTCGTGGTATGTGTTGGAGGTTGACTTGCTCAAACCTCTTGAGTAATCTGATGGTGACCATAAAATACATGATTAAATTTTCTTTAACACACCTGTACTCTTTTGATGCTTGTTTAATAACTAACTCCGAGTCTCCCATAATTTCGACATTCCTTGCCCCCAATTCTAGCAGTAGTTCAAGTCCTGTGATCAGTGACTCATATTCTGCTTCATTATTAGTGCATACCCCTTCAATTCTATATTTGAACTCTGCTGGAATTCCATCTAGAGATATTATGACTCCTCCTATCCTAGATCCGTGCTTATGTCTTGATCCGTCGAAGTATAACCTCCATGGCGCTAAGTCTACGTAATTTTGCGCCATTTCGACCATTGAGTGGTCGACAAGGAAATCCGCTACTACTTGCCCTTTCACTGCTTTCAAGGGTACGAACGTCAGGGAGTATTCCGTTCACGCTAAAGCCCGTTTCCTAATTCTCATATGCAAAATTGGTTTAGATAACATGTGTTTAATAATATCAAAGTGGGAAGATACGTACACATCAACAGTCTTGATATATTGCTTTAGTTTCATACAAGAGAAATACAGGCATAAACATAGTTTTTCTATATCACTATACCTAGTTTCAGGGTCATTAAGCATTCGACTAAGGTAATACACAGGTCTCTCGACACATTTTTCATCCTCTTGGACTAACATACTTCCTATAGTCGATTCTGAGGCTGCAATATACAGTCTCATTGGCCTATTCCTAACATGAGGGGCCAGTACTGGAGGCCTAGTCAAATACTCTTTGATTTTGTCAAAAGCCTCTTAGTGCTCATCCTGCCACTTGAAATCCTCGTTCTTCAGTCGAAGTAGTGGGGAGAAAGCTTTTGTTTTGCCACTTGAATTTGATATAAATCTTCTAAGAAAATTTATTTTTCCTAGAAAAGATTGTAGCTCCTTTTTGGTCGACGGAGGCTTGACGTCCATAATGGCTTTTGTTTTGCTTTGGTTTACTTCAATACCCTTTTTATGCATCACAAAGCCAAGGAAGTCGCCTGCTTCCACACAAAAAGCACACTTTAATGGATTCATTTTTAATCCATATTTCCTCATCCTTAGAAAGGCCTTTCGAAGATGTTCGACGTGAGCATGTCGACCATTTGATTTTATCACAATATCATCAATGTATACTTGCAAGAAATCTTCAATAAAGTCATGGAACATTGAGTTCATTACCCTCTGGTATATTGCTCCGGCATTTTTCAAACCAAATGGCATGACAACCCACTCATATGTCCCCAAGGCTCCTGGGCATCGAAACGCCGTCTTCGGCACGTCTTCTTCTGCAATAAAAATTTGGTTATATCCAGCATAACCATCTAACATACTAAATATTCAAAATCAGCGGCCGAATCGACCAACATTTCCGCCACGGGCATGGCATACTCATCTTTTGGGGTGGCAACATTTAGATCTCTAAAATCAATACATACTCTTAAAGACCCATTTTTCTTGATGACTGGCACAATATTGGCCAACCATTCGACATACCTTGCAGTTTGAATAAACTTGCTTTTCAGAAGTCTTTCTACTTCTGCTTTTATCTTTGCTATGATCTCTGGGGCGAAACGCCTGGGCGTCTGCTTTACTGGCTTTCTTCCAGCTTTTATTGGCAGCTTTAACTCGACCAAATCCCTACTTAAACCAGGAATTTCGTTATAATCCCAAGCAACATAGTCCCTAAATTCTTTAAGTATGGATATTACCTCATACTTTAGTTCTTTGTCGATGTTAACGCTTATGTATGTTGGTCTTTTCTCGCCATTCTCGCCAAGGTCGACTTCTTCCAAGGGGTCTTTTGGTCGTATCTTCTCTGGTGCCTTTGGGTCTTTTTCAAACCCTAAAGGTTCATTGTCATAAATACAGTCTAAACGCTACATGTCGATGTTTCTTTTAGCCAAAATTGGCTTGTCTGGGGGCTCTGGCCCAATAGCCATATGACCCTCTTTATTTAACACATAGGCTTCGACAGCCATGTTTTCTTCAGCCTCTAGAGCCGACTTTATTTTGTTCTCAACAACGTATGCCGAAATCTTTCTTAGAGCTTCTAGCTCAGTCATCATCAGTGATGTCTCCCCAGCCAGTTGGCCGGATACCTGTATAGGGTGGATCATCCAGGCGTTCCACATCCCAAATGAAGCCATGAGTCTCGTGCAGAGTTAGAGAGACGAAAGCTTCACTCAGATTAGCATATACATCCTCAGCTGGAAAGCAAGGAGAGATGTTGGCCAACTTTCTTTCGAACTCTTTCTTGCCTACATTATTCACGTCAGCCATGAAGTACCCTTGGTCGGCTTCGATATTTTCGACCACCCCATTCTCTGCCAAATAGCAAGTTGTAACTTGGCTTAGCGTCTATCACCATAAATAGTGTCGGTCTGGTTATTGAACCCACCGTGATATTCACCATAATCACCCCATGGTGCTTTTCGTCTTTCCTCCGTAGTAAGACAAAACCACGTTGTTAGATCTGATGTCGGTATCATGCTTGCCAATCTTCCTCAGAATACGGTGTGGCATGATGTTGACCGTGGCACCACAATCGACCAAGACTTTGTTGACAATTACGCCTTCCACTTTTGCCCTTATCAATAGTGGTTTCAAATGATTCTTCATGTTCATCATTGGTCTTTCGAACACTGCCTCTTGGCTTTCAGCAGACCCATCGTTCAGCACAAAATAGCATCTTGGCTGGTGCAAAGCCATTTCTTCAACGTCAGCATCGTCTACCGACTATTCCACTTCAGTCACACATTTGTATTCTTGTGGTAGGATTGACACCATGTTGACCAAGATATCTAGACTTGCTTTAGACTCTGAATTGAAGTCATCAGTCACTTCATCAGAACATTTTTCAGTTGGTCAACGGACATACTCTCTGATTCGTTCCTTCGCTGTTGTGTCAACCTTCACAACAATTTTCTTCCCAGCATTCGCCTCGCAGGTCATGCCTCTTGTAGCCTCTCTTTCGGCCTGTTTACGCCTCTGAAAGCATCTCCATTGAGTCCTCTACATGGGGTTCTTCCCCAAATAATTTTCAGAGACGTGAGTCCTTTTCTCAGACTTAAACTCACGCCTGTAGTTAATTGCTAGACCTCCTCTAGCAGCAGCAACAACACCTTGTGGGGTGTCTTGTTTTTCCTGAGGCTTGATCTAAGTACCTCTAGGGGCACTTGCCGACGGTACAAAGCTCTTAGGCCTTTCTTGGGTATTTCCCACAACCTTTTTTGAGCCTCTTTCATTCTAGTAACCCCTGGTCGACCCATTTCTTTTGCTTTTACCCAACTGCAATTTTTGGAAATTTTCTGCAGCTATTTTATCGGTGACAACACCACACCTAGGGCACAGGAACACTTGTGAACCCTTGTTCTTGCAGCGATACAGAAAATCCACCAGGTCTTCATTAGCCCTTGGGTAAACTTCAGCTATATCGACATCTGGGCTTTCACCAATTTGCTCCAACATGTTGGCCTCATCGTATTCGGTGATCTCGACCATGTTGATCTCGACTGGCTCCACGAATAGGGCTTCCTCCTAGTGAAGAGGATTAGCGTCGATCTTCATTCTGTGGCCAGCAAATTTCAGCCTGACTTCTTGAATCGCTTTCTGAACCAAATCCCTGAAAAGGTAACAATTAGAGGTATTATGACCAAGATAGTTATGATACTTACAGAACCCTATTTTCTGTCTCTGTTCTAATGGTGGTATTTTAGTACCAGGAGGTACCACCATTTGACCATCTTTAACCAACAAGTCAAAAATTTCCTCACATTTTGACACATCAAAAGTATAAGTTTTCGAAGGGAATTTTGGGTTGTGTTCGACAAGATTTTTTCCTTGTGCAGGAAGCAATGATCGACACTCATAGACGGATCCTGGCTTTTGTTTCGCCACGTCGATTCCTAATTCGGTAGATGAAGCATAATCAGCCTCACATATTGGGTTTGTTGCTTCGTATTCGACAAACGCTACCTTTTCTTTCTTAGACTTATTGTGCCTAAATTTTTCTAACCTTAGCCGTTCTAGATGTCGGACTCTATCAGCCAATTGTGACACACTTTTCACAAAAGTTGGATCTATTTTCTTCCTAATGGAATAATCTAAACCCCCTGCGGCCATTTGAACTAGTTCATGTTCTGGCACTTGCGTAAAACACCTAGCATTTAAGGACCTAAAACGATTCAGATAATCGCCGATGCTCTCAGCAAACCTTCTCTTGATACTAGACAATTCTGCCAAACTAATTTTGGAGTGTCCTGCGTAAAAATGTTCATGGAACTTCTTTTCTAATTTGGCCCACGAATCGATTGAACTTGGGGCCAACAAAGTAAACCATGTGAAGGCAACCTTAGTCAGAGAGGAGGGGAAGTTTTTTACTCTCAAACATTCGTTATGAGCTAGATCTCCTGACTTTGTTAAGTATCTGGCAACATGCTCTATTGTCGATTCACCAGAGTCTCCCCCAAACTTAGTGTACTTAGGCACTTTCATCCCCCTGGGCGCCTCGGCTTGGAGAATAAACTCAGCTAACGGGGAGGCGTACAATGGCCTTTGCAATGTAGCACCCATACCATTTCTGGCCATAATTCTTTCGATAATAGTTGTCAAATTATTTTCCACTGCTAAGTCTTCTTGTCGATGTTGGTCGATAATTTGATCAGCATCTTGGTGTCGGTTAACCATTACCATCTGGTTACCTCCCGCGACTCCTGATTCGACGCCTTGATTTTGAAGGGGTCTAATGATTTGTCCTTCGTGGACTGTCTCCTCTTCCGCTGCCCCTACCTCCATCTGCACAGGAACAGTCGGTCTAATCACTTGTGCCATCTGTCGAGTCGATGCCCCAAAAAAATTGCACAAGCGTGTCAATTGATTCGCCACCTGCCTATTTGTTTCAGCAGATTCTTGTATTACTGGATTAAAGACTGTGCCAATTCATTTGGTCAACATGTTAACCAATTCATGGTTACTATCGTCCATTTGTTGTCTCAACACCGCTACTAAGGTGTTCGACAACGGCATGGTTCTGTTCTGAGTATTATTCCTAATGTTGCCCCCTTACGCTGATCCTTGCAGGGGTGGATTTGTCTCTGAAAATAGCGTTGCACTTGATGTCGACTGATATCCTGGCATTAAGGAATACGGCATTCCATAAAGAGGATTTGTGGTGCCAAAGCGAGGCACATAAGGTCTGAACGTCGTTATCGTTGATCCTGAGCCCCCCGGTGGAGGCTGAGGAATTGATGTTCCAACCGCACCCGTAGTCGACATGGTTGAGGTTGCACTTGTCATCGGTGGCAAAGTGGCAACCTGTGAGATTACTGTTTCCATAGTGGATAAAGTTCCTCGTGGTACTTCATCCGTGTTAGTTTCTGACATTTTCACAATATTTCGTGGCTTACCATACAGTTTGCCACTTCTAAGTTTCATGCAATTTCGCAACTGCTCAACCACCATCCCACTGGGCGTGCCATTTTATTTACTGTGGAAATTGGTAAACAACCGCTGGTCCTCCCTAGGCCTTAAAACAAAGGGTTACTTGCAGGATCGACCAGTTGATCCTAGGACATGTGCTAGTGCAAGTGAGGCTTGTCCAACTCGACGAAATAACTTTGTGAGGAACAGCTCCTAACAAAGTGTCGAACAAGCGTAGGATTTTCCATATGAACGGTTTAAACGATGCTACAACCTATAGGTGACTCGTGACTGACAGCGCTATATCATTCAAAAGATGTACACGACGAACACGCTTTTAGTAAACTCCATTATCGTAATAGAATCAGTGTCGACAGCGTAAACGACAACGTAAAATGATAACTCAAAAGTAAATGAAATTAAGATAAAATGTTCAACGGGAAAAATTGAAAAGTAAGGAAGTTGCATTGAAATAAATGTGGTGATTTATGTACATAGCACTCTCAAAAAACTCTTGCTTCCTCGCGCTGGGAATGGGAAGTTTTCTTAGAAGTGATTTACAGTACAAAGTGAACACCTCGAGCCCCTCGTGGGACATTCTATTTATACTAAACTAAAGGAACTGCTCATAAGCTAAAACTCCTAGAAACCAGCAGATGTTATGTCACACGATCTGCCAAACCGCTGCCCTCACGTCTTGCTAACTACTCCAGATTCTGGCGCTCTTATTCTTCTTGTAACTGCTGGTTATTTTTTAAATTTCAAATTTCTCCCGCCCAGACGCTAGGGCGACACTGTCTTCTACGCATTTGGCATAAAAGAAAAATTCTTTAAGTCTCAGACTTCACCTCAGTCGACAGAATGGCTTGTCGACCAAACAAGTTCTCCTGTCGGCTTCATCCCTTGACTTGTGTTTTTCTCACGCTTACTTGCCTCAAACACCTCTTCATCCTTTGATGGGGTATAACCCCCAAATTCACAGGACTCTATCACTAACTATTCTTTCAGCATGCCTTAGAGATTTTTCGTGGTAACACCGGTATCAACCAAAACTCTTGCCAAAGCATCATCTTTGCACTTTACCGAGATATGGAGAGCACGATTGTGATTTTGTCCATCTTCAGGTAATTCTTCTCCACTAAAGCTTAAAGTATTACAAGTTGTGATGTTCGCAACCACCCCATCAAACTGGTCTACTGTTATGCTTTGTGCTACATGAGCTTTGGAAAGCACCTTCAACAAAGCCTCCCTATGGGCTTGGGAGTTCAATAGCAGAGACAGAATAGAAATCTTAGATGGTGTCTGATGCAGCTGATCCATAACCTTGTAATCACTTCTTTTTATCAGCTTCAAGAATTCAACAACATCCTCAGATTGGACCACTTCGGGTTCTTTAGTGGGAGCTACAACTGTAGGTTCCTTGGCTGGAACTTGAGGAGTCACATTGAATTCAGGTGTATAGATTCGGCCACTACGGGTCATTCTGCTCATTCCTGCAATATTGGTGACGTCCTCACTCACATCTTCTGTCACTTCAACGTTTGCACTTCCTTCAACAACCTTGTCTACAACGGTAATCTCATATTTCCAAGGCACAACCTTGGTGCTCTCATATGGAAAAGGCGTGGGCATACATATCTCAACAGGTGACTGATGACTATTTGCAGGAACCACTCCACTACTGTAGTATGGGATTTCAACTAGTTCAGGTAAATTGAAGCAAGGTTCAATTACCAACACATCTTCATTCTTTGTAACGCTGGAGATCTGAAGCACTCCTTTGTTCATTAAGTCTTAAATATTATCACGTACCATCTGACACCCCCTTGGGTGTGTGACACACTCTTCACAGTTGTCATAACAAACATCAATTAGGCCAACTTCCACCAATCGGGCGTGGAATGCTACCAAAGGAGTCTTAACATCATCCCCCTTTTCAACCATAACACCAACAGAGGCATCTTCAATGGCATTCACCGTAGGGTCTCCATGGGGAGGAAGGGGATTGTTCTTCACATTCGGTCCCATATCCTTAAAAGACAGGATCTTGTTATCAATCAGCTCACGAACCCTATGCTTCAAAGCATAGCCACCCTCTAGGTCATACCCGGGGGCACCTTCATGAAAAGGACAGTGTGCATTAGGGTTATACCATGGAGGCAGACGATCGGGTGGAGGTCCCATAGGTTTGGGAACCACCAAACCCTTTTGCAACAGGGAGGGATAAAGCTCAGTGTACGACATTGGAATTGGATTGAAGGTCGCCCTATCCCCTTGCCTCCTATTCTGATTCTGAGCATTTTGCCTTGGAGCTTGAGCTCTCGGCTGTTGATAAACAGTAGCTGCTGGTGCTTGTTGATAAACTGGAGGAACCACATCACGTTGTTGAACTGGAGTTGGTCGATAAACCGGAGGCACTGGATAAGCCTGAGCAGGTTGTTGATTGAAGGTGGGCGTCATAGCAGCTACATACGGTTGCGGGGCATACTGAACGGGATACATGGGCTGCTGATATGGAAAGGGTTGTTGAACATACTGTTGTGCTGAATATTGTTGTTGTCTCCTTCTTGGAGGGGCTCTTCCTTGGTCAATAGACACAACATTGGTTTCACCTTCCTTCTTTCTGGGAAACCCTCCAGAGAACTTCTTCGGATTAGCACTTAAAGTTCCAGCCACAACTACAAGTTTGCCATTTCTAAATCCATATTCGACATGAGCCCCTATAGCAACAAGCTTGGAGAATCCCAAGGAAGCACTTCCAACCATCTTCTCATAGAATTGGGGTTGGACAGTGTCGATGAACATTTCGGCCAGTTCCTTTTCAGCAAGAGGTGGTTCAACTTGAGAAGCCAGTTCCATCCATCTCTGAGCATATTCCCTGAAGGACTCCTTGTCATGCTGGAACATGCTTTGCAACTGTCTTCTGTCAGGTGCCATATCCATGTTGTATTTGTAGTGTTTTATGAACGCGTCTGACAGGTCTTGGAAACATCTGATCCAACTCTGATCCAGACTTAAATACCACTTGGAAGGAGCCCAACTCAAGCTATCTTGAAAACAGTGGATCATCAGCTTGTCGTTTTCCACGTGAGCAGCCATTTTACGGTAATACATGATGAGATGGCTCTTTGGGCAAGTATGCCCCTTGTATTTGTCGTAATCTGGAGTTTTGAATTTGGCCAGAATCACCAACCTAGATACAAGGCACATTTCTTTGGCAGCAGATCCAAAGATGTGGTCTCCTTCTAATGCTCAGAACTTCTTCTCAAGGAGTTGCATGCTCTCCTTAACTTCTCTGAAATCTTCAAATCTTACTTCACCATCACTAATGGTTGAGTCGACAATATGATACATGTGATATTGATCTTCAAAGTGTGGAATGTGCCTAGCATAGGCAGCTGGTGGAGCAACGGTGTGGACGACTGTGCGTGCATCAATGTAAACCGGTAATGGCACAACTTGTTGGACATATTGCCCCATGTCATGCACTACTTACGCTCAAGGGATGAAGTCGTAAGGTAGCCCATATGGAGTAAGGGTTAAAGGTAACAACCTCTGAAGCTGGACTTCAACTATTGGGCCCGTGATCTCCGAAATCACGGTCGCTTGTGGAGCCTCAAATCTGAAGGTTAAAGCTTGTAGCATCTCTCTCATATGGGACATGCCCCCTTTGATTTCATCTAATTCAGCTCTAACTCGGGCGCTCTCTTGCTCTTATTCAGCCATCCTTTGTCTTGCTCGGGCGCGAGTATTGTACGGGTGTTGAACATTCAGCGTGAAACTGGAGGAAGAAAGGACGAAGTGAGACTCTATTTTGAAAATGTATGAATGCATGTATGGATGCATCTTGTTTGCAAAACTCTTGGTTAGTTTCAGTCATTCATTTCAGAAATGTCCCAACATTTGTTCGCAAGTATTTAAAGCAATAAAGAAATAAAACACAATAAAATGAATCCCAAAAGCGACTTTTCATTAATTTAAAACAAAGTTTAAATACAAACAAAATGCTTTATGGCTTATGGGCTTTCCGAACCGTAGCAAGGTCGGTAGTCATCCCTTCCAACATTGCCTTACAAAATTTAATGAAATTAAAAACTAGATGCAGGGTGTTCTCTGGACACATGCACCAATCAGCTTCTTGCATTTTCTTAGGTAGGTCTTGCATGACGGAATTTGCAAATCTGGACAGCCTCAGAAATTTTCCCTTCCACTCAGTGTAAAGTCCTTGGAGGTCTTGAATGATGCGCAAGTCTTTAGCCTTGGTCACCTCTATGTCCCTATAGAGGTTTCTCCAGTATCTGCACTTACTCAACAACATCAGATAGGCAACATCCTGATCCACACCCTCAAGTGCTTGGATCCTAGCATTGGCTTGTTCTAACTGATAGTTCAAACGTGTACAAACTCTTTCCGACTCTTTAGTCCTCAACTTCTCATGTTCCAAAGCATCCTTGTATTTCTGAATGGTATTCTCAAGTTAACGAGTATGAATCCAAGAAATCAGTCGTGCTTCCCTCTTCATTTCAAGAGTCAACTCCAGAGTTTTGTTGAGTTTTTGGATCCGGAGCACAACTTTGTCCAACTCCTCCTCCTTCGTCTTGAACATAGACTTAGTACTATAGAGCGCTTGTCCGAACTTTTCTTTCCTTGCCTCAGACTCCCTAGCCTTTTTGTTGGAAATTTCGAGCTCTTTGTCCTTCTTCTGTTGACCATCTTTCAAATTCCCATTCTCTACCGAGACTCGTCCGAGCTTAATCCTCAAGTCAGCATTCTCCAACTCCAACTCCTTAATATGGGCGTTAAGCTTCTCCACATCTTCATTTAATATGGGTTCTGGCTCAGGAACCAACGAATAGATAGTAGGATCAAATGGAAAAGGGATTTTAACCATTTGAACCCTCTCTCACACCCAACAAGTATAAGGCTCTCGAGCGATGAAATTTCTCTTACCCAATTCCTTACCATTTCTGATAACTGCTTGCCATGACCTCTTGATCTTCTTCACCATGGGGTGATCTGCTTCAGCATTGTGTAAGATGAAAGGCTCTAAAGCTTCAGCTTTTGGAGGGCCATTCATAAGGTAACCATGATGCCTCAAAGATAACACGGGGTTGTAGTTGATGCAACCCTTGGTTCCTATCAAAGATACATTGGGAAAGTCTCCAATGCTGACAATAACATCCTCGGTTTCCCAATCCCTGATATACCACTTAACATGATTGGAGGTGAGAGAAGCTAACTTCTGAGAGGGATTGAGTTCCTTTGAGACAAAAGGGCCTTCTTCGGGCATATGAGATCTAAGCCAGGCATGCAACAGTTGCACACAACATAAAATGGTTCCTCCCTTTTTCTCATGATGTTCATGGAGAGCATAGTAAAGGTCTGCTAGGAGGAACGATATAGGGTTACCAAAGAGAAAGATCCTCACAGCCAGATGGTCCACAAAATGGTCAATATTTGGGAAGAGAACTATCCCATATACCAAAACAGCTAACACAACATAGAAAGCTTTCCAATTCCCCTCGTTTTCCATCTTCTTAGCTTGATCTTCCAGGAACTTCCTAGAAAAACCATTGAAAGCTCCCTTCACATCCCAATTGTCCATGACTTCAGAAACCTTCAGACCCAAAGCTAAAGCTATCCTCTTGGGAGGAATACCTTCGTCAAACTTCGAAAATGGATTATGATCCTTCAAATTCCGGCCTACAATCCTATCAAACTCTTCCAAGGTAGGAGCCAATTGGAAATCATAGAATGTGAAACAACGTAGGGGTGGATCATAGAACTGACCAATAGTCACCGCAGTCATCATGTCCATCTTCTCATTTAAGATGTCCTGAATTCTCCCATAGTCTTGCACAAAGTTGTTGAGTTTGATTGGTGTTACTTTGGCACTCAACTTCTGCAGGCTGGCAAGGTCCACGTTCTTGTATTTGAACTGAAAAGTGCTTATTCTCTCAGGATTTATTTTGCTAACAAGTCTTGGATTCCTGAAACAATGCGAAACAAACTAAGAGTTTTGCTTTTTATGCGTATGCAATGAATGCATGGATGCAATGTGTTTTTTTTATAGGTTCAAAGGTCTGAGGTATGGATAAATATGAATGCTTTCCAAAACGGGGTTCTCATCGGGTATGATCTAGGTTTTGTTATAAAGGACCCCCAGAGTCACTGATTCGCAAGAATGTTGGACGCTTACGGAAAATGCTTTCTGGTCATCAACTCCATTAAGGGAATCTATTCTGGGTGAGGTTCTCGTACCGACTCTTACGAGGTATTCACCTTGGGAGTTCGTACTACGCAACCATCGACTTTGGTTCTAGACAGGGTACTCAGAGTCACAGATTCAAAAGAATGTTTGACGCTTACGGAAAATACGTTTCGATCGTCAACTCCATCTAGAGAATCTATTCTGAGAGAGGTTCTCGTACCGACTCTTACGAAGTATTCACCTCGGGAGTCTGTACTACTCAACCATCGTTATATCTTATGTTGTTTTTCCACTCTAGACTCGGGTATAGAGTCTTTCCCACATGGTTTGCAATCAGAATATCCAAATACGAACATCATAATGGAACTAATATACAATAGATATATCAATATAACAATAAAGATAATAGAAGCAATAAGTAAAGAAAAGCCACATAATTAAACAAACAAAGGCACACAAACGTCCTAACTAGGCTTGACTCACTTAGGGAACTAGTCCCCAGCAGAGTCAGCATCTGTCGTACCTCGTGAAAAATGTGAGAGACATAACCTAGCGAAACGCAATCGCACTCTCACAATGATGGACTGAATAGAGTCGCCACTGAACTTTATTTATTCCTAAAAGGAAAGGGGAAATATCGATAAAACCCAAGAAAGAACGACAATGATTATGGTCGTCACAACCAAATCAGGGTTCGGGAGTCGATTACACAAGGGGAAGATATTAGCACCCCTCACGTCCGTTGTACTCAACGGGAACTGTTAGGTTAGTTGTGCGCAATAGTGTTAGTTTTAAATGTTTGGCTTTTCAAGTTATTAGGTGGGAAAGAAAGAATAGAAGAAAGGAAAATGTTTTTGGGTTTTCAACGAAGGACTAAACCTAAGTTTTTTATTAGTGGGCCTGGATAGAAAAATGTTTCTTTGTTGGTCGATTTTAGAGAAAGCTACTTTGTGTCAATTGATGAAAACATTCTTGGACTATCCAAAACAGGTGGAGAAACATTACCTTGCATTGTTTTGAAACAAAGTACCTTTCATTTGAGAAAGGGTTTGAAGGGTCAATCGCACGGCGGTGAGAAAAGGTTTGATTGGTTTGATGTGTTTTGAGTAATGGAGAAAATTGTAAGTTTAACTAGTGCCTTAGATAGCGGGGTGAATGAGGCACTTAGACGATTTTCTGGATTTTTTTATGGTTTATTGATTTTTACTTTCTTGAGATGCTTATGTGATGAAAAGCGGTAAAGTGCGGAAAGTAAAGAACACCATGATGTATAGTGGTTCCCCTCACAGATCGAGAGTACTCCATTCCCCTTTCAACACGAAAGAGAATTCACTATAATGTTAGATTCCTAGACAAGACACCTTAAGGCCTTTCTATCTAATTCTAACACACCAAGAACAATCCTCTTGGATTTACAATGTTTAAAGTCCAATCGAGACTCAAATTCTCACAAAAGGACCTCTTGCATCCACACACCGGATAGCAAGGATAAAACCTTACAAACTTATTCTTAATAATCCTAAAAATAAGTTGTAATCAAGAGATACAATTCTGAATTTTTGTAGAAGATGAAATAGTTGGAAATTTGAAGTATATCAATTTATCAATTGATCTTCTCCTTTGTAACACTTAAATCTCACAATAATTATACAAGTGTTCTTTGTATGGAATGAAACTATGATGCTTAAAAAGAAGGTTTATGCAAGGTTTCACTCTTAAGAAAATTTTGAAGAACACTTAAAAAATGTTTGAAAGAATATGAGTAATTGATTTGAAATTTTTGCAAGGAGGTTAATTTGAAATCTGAAAAAATGATGTATATATGTTGTTCAAACACCTCCTCAAATGGATGAAATTACCCAAAGGATACCATGGTTCATGGTAAAGAAAATAGAAAAGTTTCCATGAAGAGATGCACTGATTTTTGCCTCTGGTTCAGTGGCAATCGATTACCTTAATATGGGTAATCGGTTACTTCCCTCCAACGTGCAAAAATATTTGAATTTTTCAGAGTAATTGATTACCTTAAAATGGATAATTGATTACGTCATCCCAGATTTGAAAAATAGCTTAAAAAATGAAGTGTTATGATTTCTTTGATGCATAAAATTACTTCCAATGATTATGGCATGAATGAGACATGTTTTGAACACTTGTATAATCATCTAGAGGTCAAGTGTTATACCTATTCATTTGAAATATGAATCTTCATGAGTTACATCGAGACTTGATCATTTAGTTGAAAACTTCCTTCATGAGCTTGAATCTTGATCAATCCTTTTTGTTAATCATTCTTAGACTTGTAGAGAAGTTTGTCGTCATCAAAACATTTGAGAAGTCATGTCTTGACAATCTCCCCCTTTTTGATCATGACAACCCAAAAAAAAATGAAAGTTTGATCCAAGCATGTTTCTCTAGCAAATTCTCCCCCTTAATTGAAGCTCCCCCTTAATTTATTATTTAAGGAGTCTTTTGAAATATGCATTTTGTTAGAGAGAAACAGAAAACAAAGAAATAACACAATAACAATCTCTTCTCCCCCCGTTGTCATTAACAAAAAGGGTGAAATAAGTAACAATATGCAAACAACATACACCAAGCACCACATAACACAAGAATGAAATAAAAGATAATACAAACATAATATAAACAAAACTTAGTACGGAATGGAAAGACGGATAAAACATAAAAAGCCAACGGATTTAGCATAGTCTTAAAAGAAACTAGAAATGTACTAACTTAAAACCATAAACTAGGGAATAGCAAAAAAGAAATGGCCAACTCAATCACTTTCCGACATATCGACTCCATCATCCTCTTCACCTTCTTCTTCATTTTCCTCATCACCTTCTTCACTTGGGACATGTTGACGGTTCATAGAAAAGAAGAGTTTCTGAAGTGATTTGATTCCACGTTGGGTGACATTATGATTATGATTCATGGTGGTCCCAATGGAACACGTCTTGTTATAAAGCATAGAATTTATGATATCACCTTCCGGAGTTGGTGGAGGAGCGGAAGAAGCGGCCGTATCCTTGTACCGAAACACTCCATTTGGTCCGATAATAATGTCGGTGTTCTTAGTTGCGGTAACCTCATTGATTTCACAGTTTCTAGCTGTCATAGGAGTCTTTGGTTCTCTTTGAAGCGAAACATCATGGAATTCCAAAATTCTTGAAACAACTCTACCATAAGGAAGTCCACCACTTAGGGATAATTGATGCTTCATGTGATGGTAAATGACATAAGCCCAATTAATCTTCATGTTCATTTTCAAAGCTCTAATAAGTTGCAGTTCGAGTTCACTAACTTGGGCATGATTTGAATGTTTTGGAACCAAAACATAAGCAAGAACATAATGGAGCATCCTATCACTCACAGATAAGAGGTTAACAAATTTCACCACCCTTGAGGATTCTGATTTCTGCCGGCTCATGAGGCTAGCCTGAGTGCCTCTAGAAATTAAAACAAAACATTCCATACTCTTATAATTGCTCCATGTATCATTGTCGGGTTCAGTTCCGTGACGGATTTCATCACCTTCAAAAGGGATTTCCAGACAGGTTCCCAATTGTTTCAGATCCATACAAATTTCAACATTCTTAACCTTAGCAGTAAACATCAAATCACCAAAATCATCGGTTCCAAAAATTACAGTGGTAAAGAAATCCCTTATCACATCAGGATAATAATCACCAATATTAGAAGCTATCTTATCTACCCCTGAATTTTTCAGCAAAGTTTGAAAAGTAAAGCTATGAGAAGGAAAAGCTCGGAAGTTAACATATTTTACCGGCATGAGAGTTCGAGTCCGGACAACATAGCTCAACCTTCTGGATTTCACAGTGGCAGCATGTTATTCTTCTGTATGTTGAGAGGCTTCTTCATCCATTTTCTTCTTTCCTTTGTCTTGCCTTGAAGGTGCCATAGAAGCTTTGAGAGTTAGGGTTTTGGAAGGGTTTCTTGGATTCTAGATGGAGAGTGAATTTAGTGAGTTGAGTTGTAAGAGATGGAGTTTATGGAGAGTGATAATGTGAGTGGGGTTTTAATTTTTCTTTGAATGGAGTTAATAGAGTTAATGAAGGAGAAGGAAGATGGAAGAGTGAGATGAATGTGAAGGTTGGAAAGAGAGAGATATAAAGTACCAATGCTGAAGTGATTGACTTGGCCTCATTATAATGTATAGTGAATAATTATGGAAGATTTATATATCACCTTCATCCAAAATTCCAAGTTCTCTTCACAAAATTCTTCAAAAGAAGTATTATGGAATTCTCCACCATGATCGCTTCTTATGGAGGCAATTGTTAATGATTTCTCATTTTGAATTTGCTTTGCATACTTCTTGAACGCTTTAAATGCATCACTTTTCTGCACTAAAAAGAATGTCCAAGTATATCTAGAATAATCATCAACAATAACTAAAGCATATAAGTTACCTCCGAAGCTTCTTGTTCTTGATGGACCAAATAAGTCCATATGTAACAATTGTAGTGGCCTAGAAGTGGACACCACATTCTTGGATGTGAAAGTTGATTTGTTTTGCTTCCCCTTTTGACAAGCATCACAAAGTCTATCTTTGATGAATTTTATCTTTGGCAATCCAATGACAAGGTCATGTTTTACTAACTTATTCAAGTGCTCCATGTGAATGTGAGCAAATCTCTTATGCCATAACCATGAGTCGTTGTTATTTGCCACAAGACACTTAACCTTCAAAGAAACATCATCAATGGAAATCATGAAAATATTATTAATTCTCTTACCTGTAAGCATTACCTCTTGTGTGACTTCATCTTCAATTAAACATTCATCTTTTGTGAACCTTATTTTGAATCCTTTGTCACAAAGTTGGCTTATGCTTAAGAGGTTGTGCTTTAGTCCTTCAACATATAGCACATCTTCGATGGATATGAAATTTGGTGCACCTACTTTGCCTATGCCAGGAATTCTTCCTTTGTTGTTATCTCCATAAGTAACATAACCCTTGGCCTTAAGCATTAGATCTGAAAATTTGTGCACATCACCAGTCATATGCTTGGAGCACCCACTATCCAAATACCAAAGATTTGATGTGGCCTTCAAGCATACCTACAAAACAAAATTAAGTTTTGTTAGGTACCCAAATTGCTTTAGGTCCTTCATAATTAGTACCTTTCTCAACCCATACATAATGCCCCTTTGCTACACTAAAGTTTCTAACATAGCAAGCATTAGGTGTATGGCCAATAATACCACAATAAAAATAAGTTGGTTCAAAATTGCTTTTATATTTAGGAACATAAGACTTTTTCTTTGTAAACCTTTTCTTTTTAGGATGTTGATGCACAACTTTTGGTGTGTTGACTCTTTCTTTTGGAGATTGATCCTTAGGCCTAACAAAGATAGTTTTATTTGAACTTGGTTTAGAAAATTTGGAGTAACCAAGTCCACTTTTGTCATTTGAGTACCTTGGTTGGCTAAGAACCCCTTCCAAACCAATTTTTCCTTTTTCATACCTTTCAAGGACTCTTTTAAATTGGACAATTTGGAAAGAGAGAGACTCACACTTTAGACATACAAAATTCTTCTTTTCACTAATCATCTTTTGTTTTTCATTTTCAAAATCTTTTTCAAAAATTTCAATCTTTTCTTCCAAGGAAGAAATTTGTTTCTTTTGAGATGATATAGTTTTATAAAGAATTTTGCATTCATTTAACAATTCATTAATTGCACCTTATGCATCATCATCAAAAAGAGAAAAATCATTACTAACCTCTTCTTCATCATCGGAATGATGAGAAGCCATTAGTGCCAAGTTTGCATATTCCTCGCTATCCGATCTGGATGAAGAACTAATTTCATTGTCCTCCCATGCAACATATACCTTTTTGTTCTTGAAATCCTTCTTGCTCTTGAATCCGTCTTTCTTTGAAAGTTTAGGACATTCCGGCTTTATGTGGCCTTGCTTTCCACATTCGTAGCATGTTATATCTTGCGTAGATGTGGTGGTCTCCTTTTTCCTGAAATGTCTATTTTTTTTAGCGTTAAAGGATTTATCATTTTTGTTAAAGAACTTACCAAGCCTTTTAACAAGGAGCATGAAATTCTCATCTTCCTCCAATGTGTCATCATCTTTATCTTCTTTTGAGTCTACCTTCAAGGCAATTCCTTTAGATTTCTTTTCTTGACTTTCATGTTTCTCAAGCCTACCAAGTTCTAACTCATGTTCTTGAAGTTTGCCAAAGAGTGATGTGGACGTCATTGTTGAAAGACTTTTCTTTTCGGAGATAGTTGTCACCTTCGGTTGCCATTCTCGAGTCAATGATCTTAGTACTTTAAGATTGAGATCGTCATTTGTAAATGTTTTTCCGAGAGCAATCAAGTGGTTAGTAAAGTGAACAAATCTCTTTTGTAGCGCCACGATGGATTCTCCGGGAAGCATTCTAAACATCTCATATTCTTGACTTAATGTATTCAACCTTGATCTCTTTGCTTCGGCGGTGCCTTCATGTGTCTCCACTAAGGTGTCTCATATTTGTTTCGCCGATTTGCATTGAGATATGCGGAAGAACTCATCCATGCTTAAAGCACTTTGAAGAATGTTTATTGCTTTCTTTTCATTTAAGATTTTTTTCTTATCATCTTCATCATATAAACTCTTTATCTTTGGAGTACCAATGCCATTGACCACACTCATAGGATTATGCAGACCATCTTCAACGGCTTCCCATATGCCTTCTCCTTGGGCTTCTAGATGTGCCTTCATGCGGATCCTCCAAAAATCAAAATATTCTCCAGAGAAAAGTGGTGGTTTATTACTACTTCCACTGTCTTTGAAAACCGGATTCGTGCTTGCGAAATCCATGCGGATCTTTTAGGAACAGGTTACCTATAACCTGCTCTGATGCCAATTGTAAGTTTAAGGAGTGCCTTAGAGGCAGGGTGAATGAGGCACTTAGACAATTTTCCAGATTTTTTAAGGTTTATTGATTTTTACTTTCTTGATATGCTTATGTGATGAAAAGCGATAAAGTGCGGAAAGTAAAGAACACCATGATGTATAGTGGTTCCCCTCACAGATCGAGAGTACTCCATTCCCCTTTTAACACGAAAGAGAATTCACTATAATGTTAGATTCCTAGACAAGACACCTTAAGGCCTTTCTATCTAATTCTAACACACCAAGAACAATCCTCTTGGATTTACAATGTTTAAAGTCCAATCGAGACTCAAATTCTCATAAAATGACCTCTTGCATCCACACACCGGATAGCAAGGATAAAACCTTACAAACTTATTCTTAACAATCCTAAAAATAAGTTGTAATCAAGAGATACAATTCTGAATTTTTGTAGAAGATGAAATAGTTAGAAATTTGAAGTATATCAATTTATCAATTGATCTTCTCCTTTGTAACACTTAATTCTCACAATATTATACAAGTGTTCTTTGTATGGAATGAAACTATGATGCTTAAAAAGAAGGTTTATGCGAGGTTTCACTCTTAAGAAAATTTGGAAGAACACTTAAAAAATGTTTGAAAGAATATGACTAATTGATTTGAAATTTTTGCAAGGAGGTTAATTTGAAATCTGAAAAAATGATGTATATATTTTGTCTAAACACCTCCTCAAATGGATGCAATTACCCAAAGGATGCCATGGTTCATGGTAAAGAAAATATAAAAGTTTCCATGAAAAGATGCACGTATTTTTGCCTCTGGTTCAGTGGTAATCGATTACCTTAATATGGGTAATCGGTTACTTGCTTCCAACGTGCAAAAATATTTGAATTTTTCACAGTGTAATCGATTACCTTAAAATGGATAATCGATCACTTCATCCCCGATTTGAAAAATAGCTTAAAAAATGAAGTGTTATGATTTCTTTGATGCATAAAATTACTTCCAATGATTATGGCATGAATGAGACATGTTTTGAACACTTGTATAATCATCTAGAGGTTAAGTGTTATACCTATTCACTTGAAATACGAATCTTCATGAGTTCCATCGAGACTTGATCATTTAGTTGAAAAATTCCTTCATGAGCTTGAATCTTGATCAATCCTTTTTGTTAATCAATCTTAGACTTGTAGAGAAGTTTGTCGTCATCAAAACATTTGAGAAGTCATGTCTTCACAAGAACTTGGATGGGCGAGATATCCATCTCAAATCCTAGTCTCATGAGCGCATGGTATCCACCACGTTCCATTTCCATCTTATTTGCAAAAGTATTTAATAATAATTAAGTGTGTTTTGAATTTGATTAAGAAAGGATTTGAAGAAACCGCATTGATAATTTTGGATGATGGCGAGAGCTATGATAGGCGAGATATCCATCTCGAATCCTAGTCTCAGGAGTGCGTGGTATCCACCATGATCCATTTCCATCTTTATTGAAAATGTCCTAAATATGATTTTTTTTTTTGAGTTTTTATTGTGAAAATGGCTTGACGTTGGATCAAGCAATTGATGGGATGATTGAGGAAGATTTGAATGAAGTGGTTTGAAAGAAGGGGAATGGGTAGAAATGGATGGATTTATTTATTGAGAAAATACTCGACGTTAGATCGAGTCTTTATTTTCTTGATCTTTTTGAAAATAAATTGATTTTATTCTTGTGTTAGTAACTAGCTAAACAATAAAGCAAATAAAGAAATAAAGCGGGAAAATTATTACACATCCTGGGAGCAGGGGCACATTTTTTCGAATGGGGATTCAGAAAATAATGAAATAATTAACTCGAGCCCAATCAACAAACAAATAAATACATGAGTGTAGGTGCGAGAGAACGGTCTCGTTGTAAGAAAGCCCAAGAATAAGCTGTGTGAGGTTGACGGCGATGCTTAGAAGCAATCGACTTACAAGGGTGTGGAGATGGGGAAATTACAACTAAGTAATGTTCTCAAAACCGGTTTATGCATCATGACAAACATTGGATGATCATGTGAGACAAATCGAAACGCGGTGAAATTCTATCCCTATCTCGATAAAATAATCATGGATAAACAACATAAGAGCGGCTGAATCCATAAATTAAAATCGATGCTTTAGCAATTAAAATAATTAAAAGGGGTAAACATTAAAAAAACAATGAGTATCAGAGAAATGATAATAAAACATAAACATGAAAGAATTAAAAAGAATAATATAAAAATTAAATGCATCAAAAACCAAACATGCTACACACTAGTATCGAACCCACTACTATGGGGGAGATGAACTAACTCCATCTTCACCCGGCCAGAAGTTTCCAGTTGTCAAACTAGGACCAACAAAAACCTAAATACTAAGCTGAAACTTCAAAAGAAAAAGAACAAACAAAAAGGCCAACTAATGGACCGCTGGAGTAAGTTGGACCAAAGCCCACGAATTGTAGGTTCCAGACTCGGGTCAGTGGAGGCACGTTTCAAGTCCTTCGGCCCGATCAATAAAAAAGGGGGAAACTGAAAGAAGACCAAAGGCCACTGTGACCTAGCCGCATGGCTCTATTGGTTTAGGCATTAGAAAATTAACAGCCAATCAATGACCGGGGAACATGGAAAAGACAATGCCTTAATATACAATAAATGTCTGGAGAACAAGAAAAGGCAGTATTGGGGACTGATCCACGAACCACATGCCAACGCACCAATGATATTAATATGAAGATAAATAAATAAGAAAACGAATAAAACCCCAATGGTACTTATTCACCATTTCCGAAAATCCACCTATACTTCTTCATTCCAAATTGTTCCTTTTCTTTCCAACATAAATAACAAAAAGAGATCAAAAGCAAGATAAAAAACACAAGTACACCTAGGCGACACTAAAGCTAATCCACATGGAAATTTAAAGGAAACTAAATCGGAACGCAACCATAGTTCCCTCAGAATAATGCAAAGCAAAATCGAAACATGGAAAATAGAAACTCAGAAAGGGAGCTAACCAGATGCGGCGAGATCGACCGACGGATGTAGGTAAGGTTTTGTCTGAACCAGTCTTCATTCTTCTTGTCCGTTCTCTGTGAATAACTCACTTGATATGCTTGCTAGGAGGCCTTGTCGCAACGAAACGGGACTTTGGTACGAATCTTCGTTCCTTCAAAAATTTGCAGAGAAACTCCAATGGAAATCTTCTTCTCAGGAGCGCCGTTGTTCACCAAAAAAACTAGGGTTTTCTCTTCTCCTCCTCTTTTTAAATTGCAATCGTCCCTTTTTGTAGGTATCTCTTCCTTCTTATATATGAACAATGAATCTTCTCTTTCTTCTGTTGTTAGCCCCTTCTGAGTAGTGGAACGCGTCCGTACGGAAGATGTTTGGGAAGTTTTGTCCTCATTCGAGCTTGTGGCCCTTCTCCTTCCTTTCCGTCCCCAAATCTTTACTGTTGGTAACAGGTAATTTCACCACCGTGAACTCACTCGAATGAAATATAATATGCGTTTTTTGGAATTAAACTGATTTTGTGTGTTGTGTTGTAGTAGCTTCGATGTGGATTTGGTTGGTCTTGGCAGGGCTTTGGTCGTGTTTAATTACAAGGCTACGACAGTCACAGGTTGTTTCTTTGGGGAATGTCTCCGATATGGACTTGCTGCTAGTTCCTAAAAACATCTACCAAGCTGCTTCTGCCGTAGAACATGAAGATTTCCACCTGGACAATACTCCATGACCAAACATGAGAGATTATCTGATGTGAATTGCACATACAATATGGGAAGAAATGGATAGTCCAGCATCCTTAATATTTCCCTTTCAGTTTGATCATTAGGCATTTTCTTCCTTCTTGCCAAAAATGCAATGTCCATAACCTTGACTACTCTTCGAGCTTTATGAAAAATCAAATTGCTCTTTCAACTCGGTGCTCTTCTGAATCTTCTCCACCTTTGCAACTGCTTTGCTTATATTACCACTAGTTGATGCCAAACCTGGTTTATCTAAACCAAAGTTCACATTACTCGATTTTATTCTATTTCCAAGATTAGTATAGCCCAAGGCCATAATCTCTTGGCTTTCATTTTCCCTTGTATTTTCCAAAGCACGCCTACATCTTTCACAAACGAGTCGAGCTGAGTGTAAGACTCCAATTTTGACCATAAGATCCCTCATGCAATTTCATCATAAGCATTAGCATTAGGATCATACCTTGGCATCCTCCTTACCCCTCTTTCATTGGGTTTGTCTTAGGAGAGATCACCAAGCACTTTGTGATTGTATCATACTTCTATATTATCATTTTACTAACCAAAATACAAAAATATGTCTTTGCATTCTCCTAACTCTTTTGTAGGTAGGGAATGATCACCATGGATCTATCAAAGTTCATATCTAGGGTTTATGACCCTCATGACAAAGAGCACAACCTTGAATTGATCCAAGAATGGTTATGCGAATCATATATGAGTTCCATTGATTCCTACATGTTATATTGATCAAGCTATCTTGCCATTTGATCAAATTTCTCAAGGTACACTTCTAAATTCATCATCTTATGCATATATGATCTACCATGAGCCAAGAAAGTCCAAATAATTGAAGGTTAGCAAGTTGGTTGATGTTGGTTGGCCAGATGAATTCATCTGATCAAAACTGGGTCTCCCTAGACTCTATCTCCTACAATTTTCACCATATGAAAATGATTCCAAGATCAAAGTTACTCTAGATGACATTCCAAACAACTTTCATGTTGAGACCTAGATCTAGTTTTGCTTGGAAAATCATTTTCTATGTTGAAACATTATAGGTCATTTTCTCTAAACCCTAATTTGAAAGTCAACTTCCCAAGGCCATAACTTGCTCAGTTTTTATGATATGAAAGATTTCCAAGTTGCACAATCAAATTCAAGATGTCTACTTCAACTTTGATGTTTGGAGTGATAGCTAATTCAACTTTTGTGAGCATGTGATATGAAGTTACATTATAGGTCACTTTTGACCTATACCATTGAATAAGTGATTTTTCCAAACTTCAAAAATGAATAACTCTATCATTTCAAATCCAAATGACATGAAATTGGTGACCATTTTTAAGTTCTTTGAAATTTCTACAAGTTTGATGAAGACACGTTTCTCATTTGAAGCTCACATAAAAAGTTAAGCAAGGTGGAATATTGAGATATATGGCTTGATACTTAGAAAAAATTTTGATATGTTGAAATTTCCAAACTTCCACCTTAAAATTCATCATGATACAAGCTTAAAATAGAAAAGTGTTGAACATGAAAGTTGTTCCTCTTGATCTAACCTTTCCAAAAAGTCCAAATTCATTCATTTTGGATAAGGTTTGAATGGGCTGCGCATGGCTTGAAAATTGCATCATCATTTGGCAAGAATTAGACTTCAAGCTTCCATGTACAATTCCCTAGCACTCCAATTTGATTTCAGACTTGTTCACACTCAATTATGGATCAAATGGAATGATCTCATGGGCCTGTACACGCCCATGCACACATGCATCACTCATTTCCAATTTTGGAAACTCATTTGAAAGGTGCAAATATCACATGATTCAGCTATAAATAGAGCTCCCTATGCTCAGAATTGAGGACCCTTCGCGTCATCTTTGATCCCAAACACCAAACTCTTCCATTTGAGAGGATAATCCTGAGAATTTCCTTTGGAAATCGAGTTGGAATCTCACTGTTTTGAGATTGAAAACTCCAGGGATCCAAGACCTTTTGTGCATTCTAATCTACTTCTGTAAGCATACTGAGCAAGATCAAGCACGAGCCAAAGCAAGAACAATTAAATCCAGACCTGCATTGAAGGTATTTTCCCGAAAATTTCATCTCTTCGATTCTCTCTCAATTCCACACAATTCTCTTGGATCTTTGGTTGTATGAAGTACTACCAATCTAGGAAAGAAGATTGAGTTGCTTAGAGGCCAAATCGAAGCAACTCAGTTGACACACCTCAAAACTCAACTCCTCATATATTTCTATATATGTGGAGTTAGTTAAAATTGAGGTCAGATTCGTGCTCTACGCCATTTTTTCTTTCAGATCATGTCCTCCTTTTTCATTTTCTTGATGGTGATGAGTGAACCAGTCCGGCCAGGCTCACGGAGAAGATGACCGGCCTTTGCACCCCGGCGATGAGCTAGAAGTGTTGAGAGCCATTGATTTGGTTCAAATTGTTTTAATCTCACGCGTTGGTTCTGATTACCATTCCTGTGGCGCATTGACTTAAGTCCACGGTGGAAAGCCCGTTGAGGACCACTTGATCTGCCACCTCAATTAATGAGGGAGATCAAGTGGTCCACGTTTTTTTGTTATGTTGTTATTTTCTTTTATTCCTTTTATTTTCATTAATTCATATTAATTTTAATATTGATCCAAAAAAATTCAAATAATTTCCTCTTTCATATTCTGAATTAAAATTATTTTTTGGATCATTATTAATATTTTTCATGATTTAATTGATTTTGCATTTGTTTTTAATTATTTAAAAATACTTTTAAGTCTTTAAAAATTTTGAATTTTTTTCTCCAAGGTCCTTTGACCTTGTTTGACCTATGATAAATCTCATGGCCATTTCTTTGGTGTTTTGATGAGGTTTTAGGAATTTGACAAATCATATTTAATTTAAATGCCTTATTTTAATATTTTTAATTTAAATAAATGCCAAATAATTTTGTTGACCAATTATGATGAGTTATTTGAGTTTGACTCTTGTTGTTGGGCCTTGGTCAAGGTCTATTTGACTTTGTCAAGTTAATATCATTGGATTTCGGGGATTGATGGAATGTACATTCCATCTCCCAAAATGAATGAATGATATTAATTTGATAAAAGTCTTCCTTTGATCAATTTGAGTTTTGATCCATTCTCATCCCTCTTCATCTCATTCCCCTTCTTTATGCATTCATCTCATTTGGCCTATGATATCTCCAAGTCCTAAAGCTAGTTGATTGAAAAATTAACCTGAGTATGGATGAGATTAGGCCACCTCTTTTGCATATTCTTTTTGTTTGTGGTTGTTACCTCGAAAAATCTCTAAGGCATGCTGAAAGCGCAATTAATGAAGGAGTCCTGTGAATGTGGGGGTCATACCCTATCAAAGGATGAAGAGACGTTGGAGGAAAGCAAGAGTAGGAAAAACACAAATCAAAGGATGAAGCCGACGGGGGAAGGTGGCCTCGTCGACAGGCCATTCTGTCGACCAACGTAAGATTAGGGACTTAAAGAATTATGGACAAATGTGTAGAAGAAAGCATCGCCCTAACGTCTGGGCGGGAGAAATTTGAAATTTAAAATAAACAGCAGTTTTAATAGGAATAAGAGCGCCATAATATGGAGCAGTTAGCAAGACATGGGTGCAGCGGTTGTGCAGATCGTGTGATATAACATCTGCTAGTTTCTAGGAGTTTTTAGCTTATGAGTAGTTCCTCTAGTTTAGTATAAATAGGGAGTCCCACAAGGGGCTCAGGGGTGTTCACTTTGTACTAAAAAATCACTTGTAAGAAAACTTCCCATTCCCAACGCGAGGAAGCAAGAGTTTTTTGAGAGTGTTGTGTACGTGAATCACCACATTTATTTCAATACAACTTCCTTACTTTTCAATTGTTCCCGTTGAACATTTTATCTTAATTTCATTTACTTTTGAGTTATCATTTTACGTTGTCGTTTACGCTGTCGACACTGATTCTATTACGATAATAAAGTTTACCAAAAGCGTGTTCGTCGTATACCTCTTTTGAATGTTATAGCGCTATCGGTCACGAGTCACCTATAGGCGATAACATTATCTAAACCGTTTGTGTGGAAAAAACCCTACGCTTGTTCGATGTTTTATCAAGAGCCGTTCCTCACAAAGTCATTCTGTCGAGTTGGACAAGCCTCACTTGCACTAGCACGTGTCGTAGGATCAACTGGTCGATCCTGCAAGTAACCCTTTGTTTTAAAGCCTAGGGAGGACCAGCGGTTGTTTACCAATTTCCAGAGTAAACAAAATGGCACTCCCAGTGGGACCGTGCTAGAGCAGTTGCAAAAAAATTGCATGAAACATAGAAGTGACAAACTATATAGTAAGCCACGAAATAGTGTGAAAATGTCAGAAACTAACACAGATGAAGTTCCACGAGGAACTTTATCCACTACGGAAACAGTAGTCTCACAGGTTGCCACTTTGCCACCGATGAGAAGTGCAGTTGGAACATCAATTCCTCAGCCTCCACCAGGGGGTTCAGGATCAACGATAACGACGTTCAGACCATATGTGCCTCGCTTTGGCACCACATATCCGCTTTATGGAATGCCGTATTCCCTAATGCCAGGATACCAGTCGACATCCAGTGCAACACTGTTTTCAGATACAAACCCTCCCTTGCAAGGATCAGCGCAAGGGGGCAACATGAGGAACACTACTCAGAACAGGACCATGCCGCTGTCGAACACTTCAGTAGCGGTATTGAGACAACAAATGGACGACAGTAACCATGAATTGGTTAACATGTTGACCAACCAGATGGGAACAGTGTTTAATCCACTAATGCAAGAATCTGCTAAAACAAATAGGCAAGTGGCGAACCAATTGACACGCTTGTGCAATTTTCTTGGGACACCGGCTCGACAGATGACGCCAATGATTAGACCGACTGTTCCTGTACAGATAGAGATAGGGGCAGCGGAGGAGGAGACAGTCCGTGAAGCATAAATCATTAGACCCCTTCAGAATCAAGGCGTCGAATCAGGAGTCGCAGGACGTAACCAGATGGTAATGGTTAACCGACACCAAGATGATGATCAAATTATCGACCAACATCGACAAGAAGACCTGGCAGTGGAAAATAATTTGACAACTATCGTCAAAAGGATTATGGCTAGAAATGGCATGGGTGATACATTGCAAAGGCCATTATACGCCTCCCCGTTAGCTGAATTTATTCTCCAAGCCGAGGCGCCCAGGGGGATGAAAGTGCCTAAGTACACTAAATTTGGGGGAGAGTCTGGTGAATCGACGATAGAGCACGTTTCCAGATACTTAACAGAGTCAGGGGATCTAGCTCATAATGAATGTTTGAGAGTAAAAAACTTCCCTTCTCTCTAACTAAGGCTGCCTTCACATGGTTTACTTCGTTGGCCCCAAGTTCAATCGATTCGTGGGCCAAATTAGAAAAGAAGTTCCATGAACAGTTTTACGAAGGACACTCCAAAATTAGTTTGGCAGAGTTGTCCAGTATCAAGAGAAGGTTGCTGAGAGCATCGACGATTATCTGAATTGTTTCAGGTCCTTAAAGGCTAGGTGTTTTACACAAGTGCCAGAGCATGAACTAGTTCATATGGCTAAGGTTAGAAATAGTTAGGCACAATAAGTCTAAGAAAGAAAAAGTAGCGTTCGTCGAATACGAGACATGATTTTGTGCGTCTCGAGGAGAAAAAGAAATGTTCGTCATGATTGTATGACGTCACCCACGTGGGGTAAACAGAGGTCCCACTAAGTAGAAGCAGAAACAGTAAGGGGTAAATCGACAATTTCAGAGATGCCATCATCTTACCAACTTCAACAGTCGAAAATGGAATCTCTGGGGGACATTTTGTTACCTCGAAAAATCTCTAAGGCATGCTGAAAGCGCAATTAATGAAGGAGTCCTGTGAATATGGGGGTCATACCCTATCAAAGGATGAAGAGACGTTGGAGGCAAGCAAGAGTAGGAAAAACACAAATCAAAGGATGAAGCCGACGGGGGAAGGTGGCCTCGTCAACAGGCCATTCTGTCGACCAACGTAAGATTTGGGACTTAAAGGATTATGGTCAAATGTGCATAAGACAGCATCGCCTTAACGTCTGGGCGGGAGAAATTTGAAGTTTAAAATAAATAGCAGTTTCAAAAGGAATAAGAGCGCCATAATGTGGAGCAGTTAGCAAGACATGGGTGCAGCGGTTATGCAGATCGTGTGACATAACATTTGCTAGTTTCTAGGAGTTTTTAGCTTATGAGTAGTTCCTCTAGTTTAGTATAAATAGGGAGTCCCACAAGGGGCTCAGGGGTGTTCACTTTGTACGAAAAAATCACTTGTAAGAAAACTTCCCATTCCCAGGGCGAGGAAGCAAGAGTTTTTTGAGAGTGCTATGTACGTGAATCACCACATTTATTTCAATGCAACTTCCTTACTTTTCAATTGTTCCCGTTGAACATTTTATCTTAATTTCATTTACTTTTGAGTTATCATTTTACGTTGTCGTTTACGCTGTCGACATTGATTCTATTATGATAATAGAGTTTACCAAAAGCGTGTTCGTCGTATACCTCTTTTGAATGTTATAGCGTTGTCAGTCACGAGTCACCTATAGGCGATAACATTATCTAAACCGTTCGTGTGGAAAAAACCCTACGCTTGTTCGACGCTTTGTCAGGAGTCGTTCCTCACAAAGTCATTCTGTCGAGTTGGACAAGCCTCACTTGCACTAGCACATGTCCTAGGATCAACTGGTCGATCCTGTAAGTAACCCTTTGTTTTAAAGCCTAGGGAGGACCAGCGGTTGTTTACCAATTTCCACAGTAAACAATGGTATATTTCATGAGCATAGTCCATTGTACTATGTCTCTAACATGCATTAACACCATAATTCTATTGTCCGACCTCAAATAGTTATGACTTCTACATAAGTCCAATTACGATTGCTTAACATAGCGCTAAATTTGTGACACAAAAGGCATATCATTCTAGTTAGTGAGATTGTAAGGGTCCCCTCTTTCATGGTATTGTGTGGAAACTTGGCCTTTTTTTCCTTCCTTTGGAAGATGTCTTGGATCAAGGATTCATGCTTGTGATAAGTGGGTTGAGTGTTCTCCAAAGAATGTCTTAAAATGAAAAGCAAAAGCAAAGTAATACTAAATTCTAACTCATTAACAACTAACTTCTAATTTCAAGCCATTTATTTTAATGTCATTTAATTCTTGCCTTTATTAATTTGCCATTATTCATATCATTCTAATTGTTTATGTTAATGCAATTTTCACTTTGTTCACTTGGACCATATTGTGTGATATATCTTAATTGTGTACACTTTGTTTGTTTGTGTGGTCTTTGACCATTAATGAACATAATAACAACAAAAAACCCTAAAAAAACTCTTGTGCGGACTGTTGGCTTGATCTTGGAAAAATGGACTTAGAACTTAGGTAACATTCCTATGCTAAAGGACTTGGCCAATGCCAACTTATTGAGAAACCAAGTGCTTGCAATTTAAAACTTCATCTGATATATCATTCAAGATCTCTCTGAGTTCATCTACAATATGATCATTGTGAAGCTGTTATTTTGAACCTATGATTTGTGGAATCCATCTGCTACATGGGCTAACCTTGAAGAAGATCATGGAATGGCTAAAGCTTGGATGTGGATATCTTTATTTGATACCTTTGCTCTTCAAGATAATATAATTGTGCATTTGTGTGTTGCTTGACTCTAGATGTCCAAGGAAATTCTGGGTTTTCTATTGACATTCTTGTCTATTGGATTGCTACCCATTTGGTCAGATCTTTTCAACTCTTAACTTTTAATTTTGTGCATAGGATTAGTCTCTTCATCTTCTACCCATTTCTTTAATTTCAAAATCTCTCCCTCCCTTTTCAAAATCTTTTTTGATTGAACTTATTTTGTTCCAAACTTTGACCACTTTGCAAAAAGATAGAAACTTTGGCGTTATGCCATTGCATTTTCAAACTTCTTTTCTTTAATCAAATTTGTAAATAAACTTAACTATACTTGACTTAAATTTCAAAAAGCCAAAAAGAACTAACTCATTCAAACCATTTTTAGGCCTTTGTGCCTTTCTGACTTAATTTTTGTTAAAAGCAATGCATCCACTTTGAAATTTATATCACGAACTACGAGGTTTTGATCCCTCATTTTTATGTTGGTACGTAGGCACAAAATCGAAGGTCTTGCCAAACACAAAAATATAATTAATGAATTCTTTTCTCATTCCCCCATTCTATTTGTATGTAAACATCATTTTTGTACCAAATACATATGCACACAAAAAGGGCTCCCTAGGAGTACCTATGACACTTTGGGTGCTAACACCTTGCCTCTGTGTAACCAACCCCCTTACCTGTAATCTCTGACATTTTATTAGTTTTGATTTGAAAACTTCTTACTATTGGGTTTTGTTTGTACTTTTTCCCTTTTCCCTTGGAAAAAATAAAAGCGCGGTGGCGACTCTTGTTATTGGATGTCTAGCTTATGCATAGCTTGATGATCATGAACTTACCGCTACATAAATTAAGTTGCGACTCTGCTGGGGAGTAGTCTCTAGTGGGTTTATCCTACTTTTTTAGTGTATATATTTGTATATATGTGATGTTTGTATATATGTATGTATGATATAATCTGGTTGTTGTGCTTGGTAATCTCTGAGTGGTGAGATAAGTTCTAACCCGAACTTGAGCGCAATTAAGATAGGAGGATGGTATAGTCATGTTCGACTTGTGTGAAGTAGTCCTTAACAAGTTGGCTTGAGATCCATCTGCTCAGTGGAGACTCTTTTGGATTTGGAAATGTCACACAAGTATTTGTGGTTTGGCATTACTATCTCTAATTTGGGTCTGAGAAGCTGAGGACCGTAGAATATTTACCCCCTCTTGGCCTATTTAGGACGTAGTGCAAAAACTATTCAAGTGTAGACTTGATAACAGTTGTTACGCGATACTACACTCAGACGAGTTTCTCTTGAGAATATTATGGGTCGATGAGTCAGTCATCTTAACCTGTAATATCTGATAGATGGAATTAAGACTCTGGGAACTTTTTAGAACATGATCTACATGTTTTACCCTTAGTTCACTCCTTTGGGATTTTTCTTACCCAGACTCATAACTTGCAACAAACCCTTGATTCTTGGTTGATCCAATCAAGTCTTATCAATATCAATGGAACTTGGGTGTTGATAAGGTGTAAACCATAATCCACCATAATGGATGATTGATCTTGACAATGACTTGATTCATCCCTTGACCTATGCTTGCCTTTTGTGTGATCCCTTATTCGTGATTGTTACATTCATGCATTCATGCGCATCATAACATTCATCACACGAAAATTTCAAGGAACTGAGGTATTATTTGCAAATATTTTCAGACCATGGATTATGGACGAAGGAACACTAAGAAGTACAGTTTCAGATTCCCCGACTTGAAAGAATTAAGGAAGCTAGCATCTTTTGTGTTAGATCTCTTGGACTTCAAACAATGTCATGGGAAGTTATTGTCTATATTATCTGCTGATGTGGTTGAAGGACTCTTGAGTTTGTTGTTGCAGTTCTATGATCCTCTCTACCGTTGTTTCACTTTCCCAGATTTTCAGCTTGTGCCTACCTTGGAGGAGTATTCTCATCTTTTGCGGATACCTGTTTCTAGTAGAGTGCCTTTTAGTGGATTGGAGGAGATTCCCCGATCTAGTATTATTGCTAAAGCTCTTCACTTGAAGAAGTCTGAGATAGAGGCTCATTGGGTGAAGAAAGGAGGATTGTTTGGGTTGCTATCTGATTTCCTCATCAAGGAAGCTACTGCTTTTTCTCAACCTGGTAGTGTGGATGCTTTTGAAGCTATCTTTGTGTTGCTCATTTATGGATTAGCTTTGTTCCCTAACATTGACGGCTTTGTTGATGTTAACGCCATTAGACTTTTCTTGATTGGGAATCATGTGCCTACTTTATTGGGTGATATGTATTTCTCTTTGCATCTAAGGAACTCTAAAGGTGGTGGAACTATTGTCTGTTGCATTCCTCTTCTGTACAAGTGGTTTATTTCTCACTTGCCTCAGACACCTGCTTTTGTGGAGAACAAACAATGTCTAAGGTGGTCTCAGAGACTTATGTCTCTCACTAATGATGATATAGTTTGGTATGATCCTTCTTTGAGCAGTTTGGAGATTATTGATAGTTGTGGTGAATTCTCTAATGTGCCTCTCATTGGTACACAAGAAGGAATTAACTACAACCCTGCTTTGGCTCGTCGTCAACTTGGATTCCCCTTGAGAGACAAACCTAATAACACTTTGTTAGAAGGTCTTTTCTATCAAGAGGGTAAAGATCCCCAACATTTGAAGCAGAAGATTGTGCATGCTTGGCATAATATGCATAGGAAAGGAAGATCCGAGCTTGGTTCGCGCAATTGTGTAGCTTTGGAAGCTTACACTCTTTGGGTGAATAAGAGAGCTTTGGAGTTGAAGATGCATTATCCTTGTTAAAGACCTATGTCTATGGTTGTGGTTGAGCCATTAACTCTCCCTAACCAGGATGTAGAGGAGTTGGAAGACGCACTCATCAAGATGAAGCAAGAGAAGGATATGTGGGAAGAGCATTTCCATGCTTTGAGCAAGAAGCATGAAGAGTTGCAGTTTAAGTCTAAGGACAAAGATGCATTTATTGAGCTACTTGAAAACTGAGTGATGAAGAGACAGAGAGAGTCAGAGGTTTCATCTTCTAGAATGCCTTAGCCTTCCGTTGCTTGGAAGAAGATTGTTGATCAGCTTGTTCTTAAGAAGACTCAGATGAAGGCTTCTTTTGAGACCGAGATTCGACGCATTCGAAGGAAGTACGCGCCTTCAGCCAGATCTTCTGACGTTGTTAGGGATCCTTAGGATGACTAGTCTCATTTTCTCTTGTATTTTTCATTTGGTTTCTGAAATTGTATTCAGTGTAATCCTTCCAATTATATAAATGAAAATAGATTTTTGGTAATACAAAAATTATTGCAATTGTTGATATATATATATATATATATATGTGTTTGCAAATGATATAGTAAGTTCCTTGAAAACAAAAATAAATAAACAAGCATTGCATTTCATGCATCATTTGCATAAGTAGGTTTCTCTTTCGCCAGATGTCTCATTGGTGTTTCTTCTGTGCTTTAGCCAAGTTGACTCATCGGTACAATACCCGCGCTAATCATCTCAGAATTATGGAGCATCTAGAGCAAGAGAACAGAGAGCTGAAGAACGAGATCGCCCGTCTGACTACCATGATGGAGATAGTTCTTGCTGCTCAGAGTCAATCTTCTCCAACACCTGCAACTCCTCCTGCGAGGACGGTTATTTCAGAGGTGGCTACATCTACCATGCCTGCAGCTACCGCTCATTTTGCACCTACTATGCCTGCCGAATTCCCGTGGGGAATGCCGTCCAACTTTATGCCTGAAGGCTTTGCGCCTACCTTTGCTTCCATGTCGGCATCTAGCCTGGTCATGTCTGTGCCACCTCCTATTGTGCACACCTTACTTCATGTAGTGCCCAACGTCAAGATCCCGATGAAGTTCAAAGTGCCTGACTTTGAAAAGTATAAAGGGAACACTTGTCCGCTCAGTCATCTAGTAATGTATGATCGCAAGATGTCTACTCAGACTGATAATGATCAACTGTTGATTCATTATTTCCAGGACAGTCTGACCGGTGCTACGCTCCGTTGGCATATGGGGTCGGATAGTGCCAGCATTCGTACTTTCAATGACCTGGGAGAGGCTTTTGTCAAACAGTATAAGTACAATGTAGACTTGGCGCCTGATAGAGACCAGCTGAGGTCTATGTCTCAGAAAGATAAGGAGACATTTAAAGAGTATGCGCAGAGATGGAGGGAATTGGCTGCCCAAATCACTCCTCCTTTGGAGGAAAAAGAGATGACAAAGATCTTTCTGAAAACCCTGAGTTCATTTTATTATGAACGAATGATTGCTAGTGCCCCTAGTGACTTTACTGAAATGGTAAACATGGGTATGAGGCTTGAGGAAGGATACTAAGAGGGACGTTTGTCGAAGGATAAGCCATCGACAAGCAAGAGATATGGCAGCAGTTTCAGCAAGAAGAAGGAAAATGAAGCGAATGCAATAAGCAGTGGGAGGCAGAGGAGGCCTCAGATCAGAAGGAATCAATCATCCCATCATCAGCATCACCAAGTATCTTCCATTATCCCAGTATTTTCTAATCAACAATCAACATCAGTTCAACAACCGCAACAATGAGCAAACACCTACAACAACAATACCAACAACAATCATCATCAACAAAACTTTGAGAGGAAAAAGGTCTCTTTCGACCCGATTCCCATGTCTTATGCAGAATTATATCCGTCTTTGGTTCTCAAGAACCTGATCCAACCAAGAAACCCGCCACAGATTCTAGAACCACTTCCATGGTGGTACAAACCTGAGTCCGTTGTGCTTTTCATCAAGGAGCACCCGGACATGATATCGGGAACTGTTACCCGCTCAAGTATGAGGTTCAAAAGCTGATGAAGAGTGGAATGGTGTCCTTCGAGGACTGTGCGCCGAATGTGAAATAAAATCCATTGCCCGCTCATGGGAACTCTTCTATGAATATGATGGATGGTTGCCCTAGCGAGTTTAAGGTTTTTGATGTGCGCTTGATCCAGAGATCCTTGGTGCAGATGCATAAGGACATTTGTTTGGTGAGTGATTGTGAGCATGACCATGATGGTTGTGATGTTTGCAGTATTAACCCGAGGGGTTGCGAAGTTGTGAAAAGGGACATCCAGCGACTGATGGATGAAGGCATGATTCAGATTGTTCAAACTCGTCATGTAGATGACAATGTAAATGTCATAGTGCCCATTTTCAAGCAGCCATAGAGATTGGTAATCCAGTACGACAGCAGCAACAGTAATAGTGTCAACAATAGATCAGTATCGTCGTTGGTAATACGGTTAGCGGGTCCAATCCCGTATTCATCTGATAAAGTTGTACCGTATCAGTATAATGCTATAATGATAGAAGGTGGTCAAGAGGTCTCGTTGCCTACAACTAGCTCAGTGGTGAGCATTGCTGATGTTACCAAGGTGACCCGCAGTGGTCGTGTGTTTGGGCTGGTGTTCCCAAAAGATAAGGAGGAATCAGTTGTTGGAAAGAAGGTAGAAGTGCCTGTTGTAGATCCAGTTGGTGCTTCAAAGGGTAAGTCTGGTGAATCCAACGATGTGAAGGCCAACGATGATGATGAGGTACTTTGGTTAATTAAAAGAAGTGAGTTTAATGTGGTGGAACAGCTGCTCCAAACCCCCTCAAAGATCTCAGTGTTGTCTCTCCTCATGAATTCTGAAGCGCACAGAGAAGCACTGCAGAGAGTTCTGGAACAAGCTTTTGTAGAACATGATGTTATAGTGGATCAATTCGATCATATCATGGCTAACATCACTTCTTCCAATAATCTTAGCTTCTGTGATGAAGAACTTCCTGAGGAGGGAAGAAATCATAATCTGGCTTTGCACATTTCTATGAATTGCAAAGATGATGCTTTGTCAAATGTGCTTGTTTACACTGGGTCTTCATTTAATGTGATTTCGATGTCAACTCTGTCAAAGCTATCATACTAAGGAGCGCCTCTGAGGTATAGCGGCGTAATCGACAAAGCTTTTGATGGTTCGCGCAAGACAGTTATTGGTGAAGTGGACCTTCCAGTTAAGATAGGTCCGAGTGATTTTCAAATTACTTTTCAGGTAATGGATATCCGCTCGGCCTACAATTGCTTGTTGGGAAGGCCCTGGATCCATGAGGCAGGAGTTATTACCTCCACTTTGCACTAGAAGCTCAAATTTGTGAAGAATGGGAAGCTTATGATTGTCGGTGGAGAGAAGGCGTTGTTGGTTAGCCATTTATCATCTTTCTCTTATGTTGAAGCTGAGGATGAGGTTGGAACTCCGTTCCAAGCCTTATCTATTGTTGCTGAAAAGAGAATTGGGGCACCTATGTCCTCATTGAAAGATGCCAAGAAGGTTGTGGAAGAAGGCAATGTTGATCAGTGGGGGCACATGGTAGAGGTCTCCGACAACAAAGGCAGAACCAGTTTGAGGTTCCAGAAAGGTTCATCAACTGCAAGGACTGAAGATATGCAACTTAGCTTCCGTAGCGGAGGGTTCATTCATGGCAATGAACAACACTTAGTTGCTGTGCTAGAGGATGATGAAGGGGAAGACTGCACCAATTTTGTGACGCATGGAAAGGCCTGCGACAATTGGACTGCTGTTGATATTCCTGTTATTTTGCATCGATCTAAGTAATTGCTTTTATATGTTTTTAAAATCCTCATCCTATGCCTAAGGGAAGAGTGAACATTGTTTAGGCATTTCCAAATTGATCATTAATAAAATTAATTCTATTCATCCACATCCATAATGTTTTGTTTTTGCTTTTTGATTTATTCTGAAAATGGTAATCACAAAAAACATAAATAAACAATATAATTGTCCATCTGCATAATATTTGGTCACAAATTCACTTCTCTAAAATCAAAATATCAAATCATTATGCAGGTTGGTTCCTAACCCTCCATTGAATACAATGATCCTTCTCCTTCTTCAAATTTTGAATTCCTTGTGTTTGAGGCCGAGGAGGAAAGTGACTTAGAAGTGAGTGATGAATTATCTTGTCTTCTTAAGCAAGATGAGAAGACCATTCAGCTGTTCGAAGAGCAGGTTGAGCTAGTCAACTTGGGTTCCGAGGATGATGTGAAGGAAGTTAAGATTGGGTCTCTCCTGTGTCCAGATGTCAAGAAGGGGTTGATTGAACTTCTTCTAGAGTATTCAGATATGTTTGCTTGGTCCTATCAAGACATGCCTGGTTTGGATTCTGAGGTTGTGGAGCATAGATTGTCGTTGAAGCCAGAATGCCCATCAGTCAAGAAGAAGTTGAGAAGAACGCATCCTAATATGGCTGTGAAGATCAAAGAGGAAGTGCAGAAACAGATTAACGTCAGTTTCCTTGTGACCGCTGAGTATCCATAATGGGTGGCCAATATTGTGCCTGTGCCTAAGAAGGACGGAAAAGTTCGTATGTGTGTTGATTACAGAGATTTGAATAAAGCTAGTCCGAAAGATGATTTTCCTCTACCACACATTGATATGTTGGTAGACAATACTGCTAAATTCAAAGTCTTTTCATTTATGGATGGATTTTCCGGATATAATCAGATCAAGATGGCACTCGAAGATATGGAGAAGACCACATTCATTACACCTTGGGGAACATTCTGTTATAGAGTGATGCCTTTCGGTTTAAAGAATGTTGGTGCAACTTACCAAAAAGCAATGACTACTCTTTTTCATGATATGATGCATAAAGAGATTGAAGTATATGTCGATGATATGATTGCTAAATCAATTAATGAAGAGGAACATGTTGAGCATTTTTTGAAGCTATTCCAGCGTTTGAGGAAATATAAACTCCGCTTGAATCCCAATAAATGTACTTTTGGTGTTCGTTCTGGTAAGTTGTTGGGCTTTATTGTCAGTGAGAAGGGTATTGAAGTTGATCCTGCCAAGGTCAAAGCAATACGAGACATGCCTGCGCCCAAAATTGAGAAGCAAGTCAGAGGTTTTCTCGGCCGCTTGAATTATATTTCCAGATTCATTTCCCACATGACTGCCACATGTGCGCCTATATTCAAGCTTCTTCGGAAAGATCAGTCTTGTGATTGGACCAAAGACTTCCAAAAAGCTTTTGACAGTATCAAAGAATATTTGCTTGAACCTCCGATTTTGTCTCCACCTGTTGAAGGAAGACCGTTGATCATGTATTTGACTTTGCTTGAAGATAGTATGGGTTGTGTTCTTGGTCAGCAAGATGGGACTGGAAAGAAAGAATTTGCAATCAACTACCTCAGTAAGAAGTTCACCGACTGTGAGACTTGGTATTTTATGCTTGAGAAAACTTGTTGCGCGTTAGCTTGGGCTGCTAAGCGTCTGCGTCAGTATATGTTGAATCATACCACTTGGTTGATATCCAAAATGGATTCAATCAAGTATATATTTGAGAAGCATGCTTTAACTAGGAGGATTGCCCGTTGGCAGATGTTGTTATCAGAGTATGATATTGAATACTGATCTCAGAAAGCGATCAAAGGTAGTATCTTGGCTTACCATTTGGCTCACCAACCAACTGAAGACTACCAGTCAGTGCAGTATGACTTTCCTGATGAAGAGATTTTGTACTTGAAAATGAAAGATTGTGATGAACCATTGCTTGAAGAAGGGCCAGAACCTGGTTCCCGTTGGGGCATGGTATTTGATGGAGCTGTCAATCAGTATGGAAATGGCATTAGGGCAGTGACTATTACTCCTCAAGGCACGCATCTACCATTTACAGCTAGATTGATTTTCAAGTGTACAATCAACATGGTAGAATATGAAGCTTGCATTATGGGGCTTGAAGAGGCCATGAATCTCAGAATCAAGTATTTGGATGTCTTTGGAGATTCAGCTTTGGTTGTGAATCAGATCAAAGGTGAATGGGCGACAAATCAACCCGGTTTAATACCATATAGAGATTACGCGACGAGGATTTCAACTTTCTTTACAAAGGTTGAGTTTCATCATATCCCTCGAGATGAAAACCGGATGGCAGATGCTCTTTCAACGTTGGCATCAATGATTGTGGTATTACGACATCATGTGTTTGGTTTTGAAGAGATCAAAGACGAGAAGCCGTGGTATTACGACATCAAGTGTTTCCTCCAAAGTCAGATTTACCCGCCTGGGGCATTTTTGAAAGATAAGAAGACTTTGAGAAGATTAGCCAGTAATTTCTACTTGAATGGTGATATACTGTACAAGAGAAACTTCGACATGGTTTTGCTCAAATGCATGGATAGACACGAAGCAGACTTGTTGATGACTGAAGTGCATGAAGGTTCCTTTGGTACTCATTCCAATGGACATGCAATGGCAAAGAAGATGTTACGAGCAGGTTACTATTGGCTGACAATGGAATCTGACTGTTGAAAATTTGTGAAGAAATGCCACAAGTGTCAAATTTATGCTGATAAGATTCATGTTCCTCCGACACTATTGAATGTTATTTCTTCCCCATGGCCCTTCTCCATGTGGGGAATTGATATGATTGGGATGATTGAGCCCAAAGATTCGAATGGACATAGTTTCATTTTGGTGGCAATTGATTACTTCACCAAATGGGTTGAAGCGGCATCGTATGCAAATGTAACCAAGCAAGTTGTTATGAGGTTTATCAAGAATCAGATCATATGTCGTTATGGTCTGCCAAGTAAGATCATTACTGATAATGGATCGAACTTGAATAATAATATGGTGGAAGCTCTTTGCAAAGACTTCAAGATTACACACCATAATTCTTCTCGATACAGACCTAAGATGAATGGGGTTGTTGAAGCTGTGAGCAAGAACATTAAGAAGATCATTCAGAAGATGGTTGTCACATACAAGGATTGGCATGAGACGCTCCCGTTTGCTTTGCATGGGTATCGTACATCCGTCCGCACTTCAACAGGGGCAACCCATTTTTCTCTTGTGTATGGTATGGAAGTAGTACTCCCTGTAGAGGTTGAGATTCCTTCATTGCGTGTGCTCATGGAAGCCAAGTTTACTGAGGCTGAATGGTGTCAGACCAGGTTTGATCAGCTGAATTTGGTTGAAGAGAAGAGATTAACTGCCATGTTTCATGGTCATTTATATCAGCAAAGGATGAAGAAATCTTTTGATAAGAAGGTCAAACCTCGTGTGTTCAGAGAAGGTGACCTTGTGCTCAAGAAGATTTTATCGTTCAAACCAGATTCTAGGGGGAAATGGACTCCTAATTATGAAGGCCCATATGTTGTTAAGAGAGCCTTTTCAGGCGGTGCTTTGATTCTTACAACTATGGATGGTGAAGAGTTCACTCGTCCTGTGAACGCAGATGCAATCAAGAAATACTTCTCCTAAAACAGAAAAGAACAGCTAGCTAAGTTGAAAACCCGAAAGGGCGACTTAGGAAAAAAAAAAGAGTCTCGGTGGATTGAAAACCCGAAAGGGCGATCCAGGCAAAAATTAGAGACATAAAAACAGAAGAATTTCTCGATAAGTTGAGTACCCCACCTTGGGGCAACTTATGCAAAAATTAGGGATTATGGTAAGTAACTACATTCTGCCGATCTTCAAATTTTGGAGAACTTTGAGCACAAGGGTTGACGTCAATTCATCATCCCAGCAACGGTCAAGAGCACAGTGGATATTAAAGGATTGGTAGAAGGATTAGTGGTCATTTGTATTCAATGTAACCATTTTCCATGTAAATTACCATTTTCAACTTTGTAAAACTCCATGGAGTCTTGTCATTTACAGACTACCATCCCATTAAATAAAGTTAAGCTTTTATCCAATTGTTTCTACTCTTATTTACTTCAGCCAATAGTTTAAATTTTATCATGATCATTTTGAAAATTTAAATTTTTTTATCAAAATCAATTTTTTCTCAAAAACATATAAAAGCAAGAATTTTTCAAAGCAATTAAATAGGAAGTATCAACAACACTTCAAGAGCAACGAGTCCTCAAGTGCGAAACATCAGAGGTTCCCCAAGCAGTTAACCCCTCAAGTATCCCTAGTTGTTTGTGTTGTTCTGGTCCCCCTGCGGAGTGTTAGTTCCCTAGCGGAGTTCCGATCCTTTTTCCCAACTAAGTTGGTTGGTTCAGTACCTTGCGGCGTGTTATTTTCCCGACAGTGTTTCTGTATCCCCAACGGGGTTGATCTTCAGCAGAGTAAGATGTTTTTCCCGGTAGATCGCATTGGTTTCCCCACCAGTCGCCATCCGACTAGCTTCCAGTCAGAGTTCCCTCCTGGTTTATGAGCAACTATTTTGTGTTTATCTTCTGCATGGTTGTCTCCCATTTGATATGGTGTTGACCTAAAATACCTTGCAGACTCGAAAACTTCTCCTCTCCTCAGTAGATCTCCTCCTTCGGATAGATTTGAGCCTTTGGTTTGTGATTTCTCTGTTCTCCGGCAGTTGTCTCCCTCTTTTTGTGGATTCACCGGGGATTGTACCGATGATTCAAATTCTTTGCGACACCTTTGTATCCTTTGTGATTATTTTGTCCGCATAATCATCATATACATCTACATTCATATAATTTCATAATTGCATATTGGCACCATCATATTTGTTTGATTTGTCTATTTGAGATTCTCATTCTCTGTATGGCGGTACTTTATCCCCATACAAATTTCGGTGTCTGTCCTCCCTCAATTGTAGAGCGTCAGCCCCTTAGGCAGAAAGACTTTAACCTTTCTCCTCTTCCCCACTGAGTTGTTCCTCGTGGATGATTATTACTTCAGTTTCCTTTCCAGTTGTTTATCTGGATGGAATCACTCCCCTTGAGTTATATCCTCATTGGGTTGAGTCGTAATTGACTATTTCTTTCTAGCTTTTACCTAGATAGATGCTTTGAGTCTCCTAAGAGCCTATTGCCCAGTAACTGGTAATATTCTTCTTGGTTTGCAGTTTGTTACTTCTTGCTCAGTACCCGGCAAAAGTATCCCTGTTTTCTCCTCAGTAGAGTCCCCAGTGGATCTGATTCCCCAGGAAGTATATCCTTGATATGTTCACCCTAACCGGTGACGAATATCTTTCTCTCCCCTGCCTGAGTTTATCCTTGCTATGTTCATCCTAACCGATGACGGATATTCTCACCTTTGGTATTCTACCTAGTAAAAAGGTAGTTGTAATCCCTATTCTTGTTTCCCAGAGAGTTAATCCTTGATATGTTCATCCTAACCGATGACAGGTTTCCTTCTCTTTACGGTCTTCTACCAAGTAACCGGTAGTTGTAAATCCTGCTTTTGTTCCCTTCGTGGAGTTTATCCTTGATATGTTCACTTTAACCAGTGACAAATTCTCTCTCATGGTATTCTATCCAGTAACTGATAGATGTAATTCCTATTTTCTCCCTTCTCAGAGTCTATCCTTGATATGTTCGTCTTAACCGGTGACAGATTTTCTCTTTGATGGTCTTCTATCCAGCATTTGATAGATGTAATTCCTACTTTTTGTTCAGTTGGTTTATCCTTGATATGTTCATCTTAATCGATGACAGATTTTCTTCCCTGTTGAGCTTATCCTTGATATGTTCATCCTAACCGATGACAGATACTCTCACCCTTGGTCTTCTGCCCAGTAACTGGTAGTTGTAAATCCTATTTTCTGCAGTTCTCCCCAGCAAGGCTATTCTTACCCAGTAATCGGTAATGAATATTCCCTTATGTTAGTTCCCAGCGAGTCATCCTTTATATGTTCATCTTAACCGATGACGGGTTTTCTCTCTGTCGGATCTTTGTTATCTCCTCACCCAGTAACAGGTAGTAGATAATAGATTTTTGTTCCGCCTGTGTTAAAGTTTATTGCTTCCCCAGTTGAGTTGAGTGCATATTTCCTTAATGAAATCGATTTTTCCTGCATGATTAAAGTATTTCAGTTTCATCCTGACTTACTCGTATCCCCTGCAGATGTTGTTGTTTCCCCGATTGGGTCCTTTCCATGTTTGAGTGGAATTCCTCGAGTCCCGTAGTAGTTTTAAGCCGTAGCTTGGCCTGCGCATAACGCCTTTATCCCCCAAATTCTTTGTCTCCCCAGTGAGTTTTCCTTATGGAATGCATTATACTCCTGCAGACTTTCGGTCTCCCTGATTTCTTTTCCTTTATGGCCATATTTCCCCATAGAGCATTAGCTTTTGCATTCATATCATTTGCATCATGAGGTCTCTTAGGGACCAAAATTTGTTTCTGTGTTGTTATTTAAGCCCATTCTACTGAGTCGACATGAAGATTTTAACCTTTGCCTCCTCAGTTAGATTGTCAAGCCCAACGCTAAGTATTTTCCCAAACTCAAATATTTATCGTTTTATTAAAATAGTAGAGTTTATGTAAGCTGGCGCTAAATTAATTATCAAAGTCATATATTAAATACTAGTGTCTGTTCTGGCAGACTCTAAAGCCTTCTCCCAGAATCTAAACTTTTTCATGAAATACTAGCGTTTGTAAACTCCAACGCTATGTTCACCCCATATTGATATTTATTTTTAATTATATTAGCGTCGGTCTTGGCTGACGCTAATTTCATCAACCTGCAAGAACATTTTTTACCCCTGAATTTTTGTTTCCATATTTTTTATTTTCTTTGGCAACAAAAATTAAAACAAAATTAAACAAAAATAAACCTTAAACATAATTCCCTTTCATCCCCCCTTCTCTAACTCACTTACATCTTTACTTGTTCTTCTAATTTGAGTATGCTTTTCTCAAACAAAAATCAAAGTGTCATGAATCATGCACATCATCTCTTGCTACAATTTTCCCATATTCAAATCTATTTTCTTGCACGGCTATATTGGGGGATTTTTTTCATTAGGGAGCATTGAACATTGTGAAGCTTTTTCTTTTAGAGCAACACCTTTGTGAGAGACACACCACATATTCATCCAAAACCTTAAGGTGATAGGTGAGTGGGTTCTCTCACTTATAAATACTCAAGTCTCCATGTTTTCAACCAATATGGGATTATTACACACACTACTCATACTTGATACATTCTCAACACTCCCCCTCAAGTGTGAGTCTACAATGCCCCCCTAAAGTGAAAGCCTTTCTTACTTCCACAAACTCTTGTATCGTACGAAACGTTTCTTATTCACCATACTGACGCCATTGACACTCTTCAACAGAAAGTTTCTTATTCACCACATTGACGCCGTAGACTTTCGATACAAGTAAGTCGGTCCCTTTCTCGAACCAAAGGCTCATGATACCATTTGTTGGTTTTTTTTCTCACTAGGGAGCATTAAACATTGTGAGGCTTCTTCTTTTAGAGAAACACCTTTGTGAGAGACACACCACATATTCACTCAAAACCTTAAGGTGATAGATAAGGGGGTTCTCTCACTTATAAATGCTCAAGTCTCCATGTTTTCAACCAATGTGGGACTATTACCCATACTACTCACACTTGATACATTCTCAACAGGATACAACTGATCGAATCGAAGTGACATGTTTTTCACATTGAAGCCTTCAAGTTGTAGTTTAATGTTATCTTGTTTCAATCATCACAAATTGCTTCTGCATTTTAGTTGTTCATTCTTACTTGTTCCATTTGCTTGATGTTAGTTCTTGATTTTGGACTATGAATTTCAGTTGTTCATTCTTAGCTGCTCACCATGAACTTTGCTTGTTATTTCAAATTTAGATTTCGATGGTTGAAGTTGGAGTTCTTACTGTGAATGTGTGTGATATAGTTTATGTTTCTATTTTCTTCTCATTTTTTTATCTTGTTACATTGTTAGTTATATTTTTCTACTATATGAGTGTTCAACTACATTTCCTTGAATGCTTTTTTCTTTGCTAAATACTACCATTATGGTAATATTCTATTAACATACATTTGTAATCGGTGATAATGGATTGTCATGAATGCATTATGGTTATGGAATACTTTGGTTATGATGTTAGATGTGATTGTGACTTTATTTTCCTTTAAATTAAGGACAAACATGAGCAGGAATTAGATTTCAAGAGATTTCGGGAAGAGTTTAGGTCATCCAGCTCTGATAAGGTTCTTGTCATTGTTTGATTTCTTTGATATATAATCCATGTGTGTCCTGCCATGGTTAAGAGATTAGGAGTTGATAATGTTTAAACTTATTTTGTTGTAGGAAAAAGATTTGACCTTGAGTTGGAGTATAGATTCTTAGTTGAAGGCCCAGAAGGTCAAAAGTATTTTATAAAAATATGGATGGCATTTTTAGTTGAAGCCAAAAAAACGGTCACATTCCTTCAATAGTAGATTTAAAGATACCATAATCATAAAATAAACTTTGGCTTTGGTTTGTGTATTCTCATTTTTCTGAGAATTTTGAAAAATATGGACTCTATATTTGGAAAAATACGTTATTCATCTTGGTTAGCGGTGTTTGCTAACCGAGATTCAATAATATTGACGGTGAACAGGTTAGTTGAAACACATATATTCACTTTTGTTGTGGGAAGAGCATTTGCAACAGATGTAGAGAAATTAAAAATCAATAACAAAACAAGGTCTTTGAATGTTGATAAAGTTTTAAAGTTTTTCTCTAAAGTCACAAAGGTTTATCTTTGAAATTTATTTCTTGGGAAGAGTATTTGTTACTTCTAATTATTTTTGTTTTCTCAATTAAATTGTTGTGATAGGTACTCTTCTTTCTTGACGTTGTCTATCTTTAGGACAAGACTGAGCTCATCGCCCGCTCAGTGACCGAGAGGTAAAGGAACAAATGAGATTCTTCTTTCGGGTGAGTGAGGATCAGGGGCGGCGTGAGGAACTCCTTGATCTTGGAGAAATCCTCATCACATTCGATGGTCCATTCGAGCTTCTCATTTTTCCTTAGAGTGGCGAAGAAAAGGAAAGCTTTGTCGCATGCATAAGAGAGGAAACGAGACAGGGCGGCGACGTGTCCAGTAAGTTGTTGCACTTCCTTCCCATTAGTGGAGCTCCTCATATCGATGACCTCGTGTAACTTGTTTGGATTGGCTTCAATCCCCCTCCTCATCAGCATGAAACCCAGGAATTTCAAGGCTTGAACTCCAAAAGAGCATTTGGCGTATTTAGGCGTATGTTATAGCTTCTTACTGGTTGGGGATGATGCCTGACACGGTTGGGGATGATGCCTGACACGGTTGTGGATGATGCCTGACACGGCCCGTGTCAGCCGACACGGGTGGCCGTGTCAGGCTACTGTTTTCTTCATCATATCCTCCCTTGCCTGACACGGCCCGTGTCAGGTGACACGGCCCGTGTCAGGTGACACTGGTGGCCGTCTCAGGCCTCTTGTACTGGGGTTTTCTGCTCCTTTGCTTGCCAGAATCTCGCACTCTCTCGTTCTGAAGTCTCTGGTTCTTCTACCTGGACCTGTCGGACAAAAACACAGTTATCCCACGTATAAAATCACGATAATAAAAAGTAAAACATAATAATGATTAAAATTGCTTAAATAAAATGACGGAAGTAAAACTAACTTGAAATGTATCAGAAATGCTTGCTGAGTATGTCAAAAACCTCTGTTTTGAGTTGGACCAGTAACAAAAACTCAATGCAAATGGTGACTGATCACAACCCCAAACTAAGCTCATTGCTTATCCCAAGTAATGTTTCAGACACATTGTCACTCCTCATAATTCTTTATGTTTTCCACCACTGCTGAGATCATCCGCTAACGTCTTCCCTTTTCCTTCCACAAGTCTTGCCTTTCTTTGTAAGTCTTTCTTCGCACTTCCACTTCAAAGCACTGTTTCACCTGTCAACTTATATCACATTCTCACCAATTCTCTCGGGGTAAACTGTTTACACTCATAACTCAAAGTATGTAATATCACTCACAAGATTGAATAGTCTCTCTTTTCCTATCACCTACACACAACACATACACTTTTGAGGTCTTTCGGGTTGTAGCTTGGCTTGGGTTAGGGTATGGATTATTTTAAAAAGGAAAACAAGTGCCTTTTGGTTCAGAGTCGATGTTACATCCTGTGTTTGTTTCTTTTATATCCTCGATTTATTATTTATTTTTTCACCGAATGCCCTTTTCTGTGCTTCTTTTTGAATCTTCGAGTTATCATTTTTCTCTTTTTATTTTTCTTTCTTTACCTCGATTCATCAATTTTTTTCTTTTTCTTTTGTTCTTGCACTCTCTTAGGCTTTGGGAGCTTTTGGGGTTTTTACCCCAAACTTAGCTTTTCAACACAGTTTGAATGTATTATCATGACTCTGAACAGGGTGAGGAAGTGTTTTTGGCCAAGGGGGTACATTTATGGGGTTTAAATAAACAAATGGATATAGGTTCAAATAGGGTTAACGAGGGATATAATTATTCGGGATGGCTAGAAAGGCTCGGGGTTAATTTCAATCAACGTGCCTCAGTGTGTGTATCATGCAGTGATAGTCCTAGAGAGTCTATGCAAATATAGAGTGATAAAGACAAACCTGAATGTCACTCATGATGATCAATGTGTTTGGCTTTTTATGACTCTCCTCGTTTGGTTCAGCTTTGACAGGATCCATAACACTCATTAGTTTGGTGCGATTTCTTCCTTACTTCGAAATGTACAGGATACTCATGTCGGTTAAGCTGTATACATTGCGTCCAATCTTTACTTTCAGCAGTGTCACTTCCTGGGGAGATCCTTCATAACAAGCCATGGTGAATGGTATGATCCTTTCATCCACTCTCAATCATGATCATTACTATTTCCAACCTATCAACACAGACTTGACACACTCGTAGCATAATGTACCTTCAACCAGAAAAATCAAATCTAGAATGCACAAAAATAACACAATAAGAAAATACTGAGAATAAAATACTAATAAAAGACATAAAATCTCCCCCACACTTGCACTCAACATTGACCACAATGTTTTCGAACAAGAGTGAAGGAGGGTACTTACAATGTCCTACTGAGGAGGTGGTTGCGGAAAATGCAACATCAATTGTCACATCATGTTGCTCATCTCATCCAACATATCTCCCTGACGGGCTTGCTCGATGCCTTGCCATTATTGTTCCGTCCTCAAGTCACCTATCTCGGTTTGTACCCAGCTCCATTGGTCAGTTGACCAAGATGATGAACCCACCGCCTGTTGGATGGGTTCCTGATGCGGTGGGACAAACTGCTCAGGAGGTGCTTGAGGATCTTCTTCTTCTACTTCTGTTCCTTCCACCTGGTCATCCATAAATTGCTCACCTGTAGTAAAATGGTCAGTTTCGTGGCCTTCATCCACATCAGGGTCAGCGCTCACATACAACCAATTAGCACAGTCAGTAATAGCAACTCTGTCCGGATCCGGCAGAGCGATGATAAACCTCTTATGGATAAGTACGGAATAGTAATTAGGGGCAACCACAATCATACCTTGTGAAATTAGAGAAGACATGTCAATTTTGGTGTTACCTGCAATTGGCGTGTCTTCGAGTAAAACAGCTTGATACCCGAAATGCTCAGCGATTTGGGTGATCATCCCCCCTACGGATATGCCTCCGGAGTTTGCTCGGCCGACTCTGCCAAGATAGTCTACTGCAAAGGCAGCTACGTTGATGGCTTTATTTTGAGCCATCGAGTACATAAAGAGTAGCTCTATCTAAGTAGCTACCCCTGTGTTATCGCCTCTTCCAAACAGGGTATAGGCTAAACCCTTTTGAGCGTACCTGAAACATGGATTCTGGATGCCCGAGGCTTTCGCACCTTTGGAGGAGTAATCCGTCCTCCCGGTGATGGCAATCCATAAATCCTTAGGTGAGAACCCGTCTGGGACCGCTCCTTGTCCGTTCAGATGGAGTCGGAGTATTGCTGCTAACTCCTCAACAGACATCTCATTATAGTTATTAAACAACCGGAAACGTAAGGTGCCGAAATAATACCTGGTCGTGTCTATCCACCGTTTTTCCAGCTGGAATTCCAACGTGCTGAAGATTTCGAGAGTAATGCGCTCGTATGTTGGCGCTTCCAAACTCATGAACTCGAGCATTCCCAAAACATGAAACATCCGGTATACCTCCATCTTCAGCCCCAGAGCGTTCAGAGTATGCTCACACATATACCTTGTCGGCGTGAGTTTGCGCTTCCGGTGAATTTGGTATCTCCGTTCTTGTTCCGGATTGTCAAAAACGATGTTGTATGGATTTGGATTCTGACTTGGGCGCTTTTGTGACTTCACCATTTCCGCGAGTTGTTGCTTTCCGGTGAGGATTCTCCGTAGGGGCATTTTGGACCTGCAAAAAAATATAAATTATTTGAATTTTTGAGTTAGGAAATTCCGAAACCATGGTTGGGACCGGGACGACGAGTGGAGTAATATTAGTGAAGGGTGTTTTGGCGATAGGTGAGTGAAAATGGGGGTTATGGAGGTTTTAGATGGTGAGGTTTATGAGTTTTAATGGAAGTTGAAAGATTTTGAGAGAAAGAGATGAAGATTGATGAGAGTGAATAATGAGGTGTAGGAGAAAAGTCTGATAATGATAAGGTTAATGGGGAAGAGGTATGGTTAATGGTGGATTAAGTGGGTGGGACCCACGAAAATTCAAATTTACAAAAAAAATCAAAAATTTCGCTTGCCTGACACGGGTGGCCATGTCAGGCTACTAGATTCCCATGGTTTGGCATTTTTCTTCAGTGCTCCTGACATGGGTCGTGTCAGGCTACTGTTGATAAAAAAAATTCGTTCACTTTCAGTGCTCCTGACACGGCCCGTGTCAGCTGACATGGGTGGCCGTGTCAGGCCACTATTTTCCATCTTATTTGTCTGTTTCTTTTTTCCTTCTGACACGGCCAGTGTCAGCTGACACGGGTGTCCGTGTCAGGCTGTCCTTTTGGCCGTTCTTTGGTTTTCTCGCTGATTCAACTGCTGGTTCCTCTGGCTACGTAGATCATTCTTTTTCATGACTTAGACATTTGTTAACATGATGTTCCCTCCTTGTAAAGCCCCTGTATAGACCTACAGACACACAAAACTGATTAGAAATAAAAAGCGTGGGTTGCCTCCCACGAAGCGCTTCGTTTAACGTCGCATGGCTCGACGGTTCTCCGTCTGCTTAGGTGAGACAGATTTTATCGATTGGACCACCCTCCTGGTCTTGTATGTACGGTTTAACTCTCTTCCCATTCACCTTGAACGTGTCTCCGTTTGCTGGATTTCTTAGTTCAACGGCTCCATTCGCAAATACTTTATGTATCTCAAAGGGTCTCGACCATCGTGACCTTAGTTTCCCTATTGAGTTAAATAACAACACCAGTTGTCCTTCCTGAAGGTCTTTCTTCTAAATACGCCTGTCATGCCATGTTTTGGTTTGCTCTTTGTATATCTTGGAATTCTCATATGCTCGATTTCTGAATTCTTCCAGTTCTTATAATTGGAGGATCCAAGATTTACCCGCTTTGGAAAGATCATAGTTGAGGAATTTGGTAGGCCAGAACACCCTATGTTCAAGTTCGAGTGGTAGATGACTAGATTTACCATAGACCAGTTGATACGAGGACATACCTATTGGTGTTTTAAATGTTGTTCGGTATGCCCAAAGTGCGTCATCGAGCCTGATTGACCAATCTTTTCGTGAGGCACTGACGGTCTTTTCGAGGATTTGCTTGATCTGCCGATTTGATACCTCAACCTGTCCACTAGTCTGGGGGTGGTATGGTATGGCGATTCTATGCTTGACATTGTATTTCTGCAGTAGGTTCTCCATCAACTTATTCAGGAAGTGGGTACCTTCGTCACTAATCAGTGCTCTTGGTACCCCAAACCGCACAAAGATACAATTCTTGAGGAAATTTATTACCACTTTTGCATCATTCGTGGGTAGTGCAACTGCTTCCACCCATTTCGACACATAGTCAACCATAACCAGAATGTATTGCTTTCCAAAGGACGGTGGGAAGGGTCCCATAAAATCTATCCCCCACACATCGAACAGTTCGACCTCTAACATGGCATTCTAAGGCATCTGATTTCTTTTGGATATGTTGTCTGTTCTCTGACATCTGTCGCACTCTTTTACCACTACTTGTGCATCTTTGAACAGTGTAGGCCAGTACAATCCAGACTGGAGGACTTTTGTTGCGGTTCGGTCTCTGCTAAAATGTCCTTCATATTCTGAGTTATGACAGGCTTTTAAGATGTCCTTCTGCTTTTCCTCTGGAACACATCTCCTGACCAGGCCATCTAATCCATTTTGGTAAAGGAATGGATCATCCCACACATAGAACTTGCAATCATGCAAAAACTTTTTTCTTCTGTTAGAGTCAAAGTCATCAGGTATCAGTCCACCTACCATAAAGTTCGCGTAATCGGCGAACCATGGGATACGCGTAACGGCTAGAATACGTTCGTCTGTGAACTCATCTCTGATGGGGTGCGTTTCTTCTGTTTCTTGAATCGGAGTCATCTGAGACAAGTGATAAGCAATAGTGTTTTTGCTACCCTTTTTGTCTCTGATTTCCAGGTCGAATTCTTGTAGTAGTAGGATCTATCGCAGCAGCCTTGGCTTTGATTCCTGTTTGGCAAAAAGATATTTTAAAGCAGCATGGTCAGTATACACAATTACCTTTGATCCCAGCAGATAGGATCTGAACTTGTCAAACGCGTATACCACCGCCAGGAGTTCTTTTTCTGTGGTTGCATAGTTCATTTGAGAAGGGTTTAGTACGTGGCTTGCATAATAGATCACATGCAAGAGTTTCTCCTTGTGTTGCCCTAGTACTGCCCCTACTACGTTATCACTCGCGTCGCACATTATCTCAAAAGGAAGAGACCAATCGGGGGCAATCACTATGGGGGATGACACCAGCTCCTTCTTCAAGGCCTAGAAGGCTTGCCTACACTCCTTGTCAAATAAGAACTGGGTATCTTTTACCAGCAGACTGGTCAGTGGTTTGGCAATCTTGGAGAAATCTTTTATGAACCTGCAATAGAAACCCGCATGTCCTAAGAAGCTTCGAATTCCTTTTTCATTTATCGGTGGTGGTAAATTTTCTATTACCTCCCCTTTTTCTATGTCCACTTTGATACCTTTGTTGGAGATCTTGTGTCCCAAGACTATTCCTTCCCGTACCATGAAGTAACATTTTTCCCAATTCAGGATCAAATTTGTTCGCTGGCATCTTTCTAACACAAGTGACAAGTTAGTCAAACAATTATCAAATGAAGAACCGAATACTGAAAAGTCATCCATAAATACTTCCATATGCTTTTCGAGCATGTCGGCAAAGATTGAAGTCATACACCTTTGAAAGGTGGCCAGTGTGTTGCACATTCCAAATGGCATTCTTCTAGAAGCAAAAATACCATAGGGGCATGTGAATGCAGTCTTCTCTTGGTCTTTAGGGGCAACAGCAATCTGGTTGTACCCCGAGTAACCGTCTAGAAAACAATAGTAATCGTGTCCGGCTAACCTTTCCAGCATTTGATCAATGAATGGTAACGGGAAGTGATCCTTCCTTGTTGCCACGTTTAGTCTTCTGTAATCGATGCATACTCTCCAACCTGTAATAGTTCGGGTTTGAATCAACTCATTCTTTTCATTTTTTATTACCGTCGTGCCCCCTTTTTTTGGTACCACGTGGACTGGACTTACCCAAGAGCTATCGGAGATAGGGTAGATTAGGCCCGCATCCAAGAGTTTCACAACTTCTTTGCGTACCACTTCTTTCATGGATGGGTTAAGTCTTCGTTGTGGTTGCACTACCGGTTTGTGATCATCTTCCATTAAGATCTTGTGCATGCAAACAGTCGGGCTTATACCTTTTAAGTCCTCAATTGCCCATCCGATTGCACCCTTGTCTTTTTTAGCACTTGAATGAGTTCTGATTCTTGGACACTCTGTAGACTAACATTGATGATAGCTGGGCATTTTTTTCAATGTCTAGAAATACATACTTCAAATTTGTTGGTAACTACTTCAGATTCACCCCTGTTTTTGGTTCTTCAGTGACATTAAATGGTGGTGGTCTTAGATCTTCCCACTGGTGTGGTCTAGATCTAATCCATTCAGGTTATTTTTCCATCATAGCAAGCACCTCAGACTCTCCTTCATCTTCATTACTTTCAAAAAAGGATAAGCTTAAGACCCGGTTTAGTGGTGACTGGGGTCTATGCTGTTCATTTTCTTGAGCAATTACTTGGTCGATTATCTCTATAGTGTTGCTTGTTCCGATATCATCTTTGTATTGCATTGTATTCCTCACATCTATTTTTAACTCTTCATCATAGACTTTGAGGGTCATGGTTCCTTCCTCAATGTATATCATACACCGTCCTGTTTCCAAGAAAGGTCTTCCCAATATGAGAGGAATCTACTCATCTGCCGGCATTTCCAGAATGACGAAGTCAACTGGGAAGACAAACTTGTCAATTTTTACAAGAACATCTTCCACAATACCATAGGGTCGCCTAACAGAGAGATCCGCAAACTGAAGTGTCATTCGAGTATCTTGAATAGAGCCGATGCCTAATTTCTTATAGATGGACAGTGGCATCAAGCTTACACTTGCTCTTAAGTCAATCAGATCCTTTTTGAATTTTCTATCACCAATAGTGCATAGAATAGTAACCGATCCCCTGTCTTTTTTTTTCACTGGGATTTTCATGCCTTGGAGAATGGCACTGCATGTTTCAGTTAGGATGATCGGTTCCGTGTCAGTGGAACGCTTCTTGGAGATTATGTCTTTCATGAACTTGGCATATATTGGCATTTGTTCCAATGCTTCAGAAAACGGGTTGTTGATTTCGAGTTTTTTGAACATTTCCAGGAACTTCTCAAAATTCTTTTCAGGTTGATTTTTCTTTTTCTGTCTTGGAGGGTAAGGGAGTTTGATTACTGGTTTAGGGACCTTCTCTTTCTCCTTGACAGGAGGTGGTATTACTTCTTCATCTTGGTTTTTTGTTTCCTTGATTTCTAAATCCACCTCTATCAATCCATCTTTTTCTATATCATTTTCCTCTATTGACTTTCCACTTCGGGTTGTGACAGTGTTGACAGTGTTATATTCCTGCGGATTTGTCCCCATAACACTAGGTAGGGTACTCGGGGCTTGAGAGTGTGAAGCTAATTGTTGTGCTATCTGTCCCATTTGTACTTCAAGATTTTTTATGGAGGTTGTGGTGTTTTTCTGATTAGTCCTTGTTTCTTCTTGAAACTGTATGTTGTGGGCTTCTAACTTTTCAATGGCAATTTCCCATTCAGCCTTTTTAGGTGCCTGTTGTTGTTGTTGTTGTTGTTGATACTAAGTCTGATATTGCCCTATACCTTGTTGCGGAACATTCCCTCTCTGATCTTTCTAGGAGAAGTTTGGATGATTCTTCCAACCTAGGTTGTAAGTGTTAGAATAGGGATTATTCTGCTTCAAGAATTTGATCTCTTCAATTTGTTGGGGAGTGGCAAAGCAATAGACTGTGTGATGAGGTCCATTACAGATTTCACAAGTGCTCGCCTGAGCTGGTTGAACATGCGCTATCTGTTGAGTACCTATATTCATCGCTTTTAGCTTTTTGTCTACTTCGGCAGCAATTGTGTCTTCCAGACGGATTTTATTTGTCTCTAATTTTAGATCAATCACCCCCTCTGGATGACTAGTACACCTGCCGTATAGCTCTAGATGTTCATTGGCAGCTATTGCTTCAATAATCCTCTTGATTCCAGTGGCTGTTGAGAAATTGGTTGAGCCATCGGCTGCTGTATCAATCAACTATTTTGTTTTTATTTTCAGCCCATTAACGAACATCTGCATTTGTTCGGTATGATCCATATTATGAGTTGGACATGCTACTAAGATCCTTTTGAATCTTTTATAAGCGTCTCCTAATCATTCACCATCCTTCTGTTTGAAATTAAGAATTTCATACCTTTTTCTCAGGAATACTGATGCTAGAAAGTACTCATTTAAGAATGTAGTTTCCATCTCCTCCCAGGATGTGATACTGCCGGTAGGAAGAGAATATAACCATTCTTCCGCGTCTTCAACTAAAGTGAACGGGAACATTCTTAATTTTTTTGCTTCATCAGTATGACCATCAATTTTCAGGGTGGTGCTCATGGTCGGAAATCTTTGCAGGTGTTTGTTGGCATCTTCATTAACCTTTTCGGTGAAAGGTTTTCTTTCCAATTGATTGATTGTGCTAGGATGTAGTTGAAAATTTGTCACATTCATCGGTTGGTTGACAATGGTCAGTCGACCACCCGGTGCATTTACACCTCCATAGTCACCCATGAGTCTTTCCGGAGGTGGAGGAGGTGGAATTGGAGGAACTTCAGCCATTGGTTCCTTGACTTCTGAGTGATCAGAGGTACTTTCTTCTGTAGAATTCACTCTTTTTTCTCTGCATCTTCGGTGAAGGGTTCTCTCGATCTCTGCGTCAAAAAGAAATTCAGTCGAGGGTTCTCCTCGCATACACAAATTAGTAAATTATAAATGACAGAAAAATAATGGGGAAAATAGCAAGTCCCCGGCAACGGCGCCAAAAACTTGATCGGGAAAATAGCAAGTGTATTATTTTGTCTTTTATAGTAATAATGGGGAAATTCCCCGAATGTCGATCTCAAGGACTGCAAGTTAATATTGAGTTTAAACTATCATTCAATTAAACAAAAAGTATTAATTTGGTTTTTAGGTGTAAAAATATAATAATAAAAGTAAAGGTAAAGAAGGATGAAAATAAGGGTATATAGAGAAAAAGGAACAATACCAAGGAAGGTGTATGATTTATCCCTGTAACAACTTTGAGTCACTATTGCATCAATAAATATCAATTACTACCAGTTCTTAAGGGTATTTTCTCCTAAGTCCTTGGTGAGAAAACCTTTAATCAATCTACCCTAACTTTTATGTCCATAGCCAATTAGGGTGAAGTTAAGCTTTATAATATCAAGAATACTCTCGTTCATACAGGGTATCCCTAGTCCTAGGTGATATCTACTGCAGAGTAACCTTATGAAAACCTTATCAATTGAGGTCCAACCTAATTGATAACCACAAATCAATCTCGATTGGTCTGAAAAAGAAAGCGATAAACACATCAAAAGGTTACCGTAAAAACAATATTATAAATGCAAATGTAAACTCAAATTCGTTACAATTCCAAATCAGGGACACCCCCTAGCATTGGGAGGTTTAGCTACTCATATTGTTTAAAACAAATTCAAGATAAAAATTACACATTATAAGTAATTGGATGACTTTGATCTTCAATCGCTCCCGCTCATAAATATCTTCAGCTCTCCGAATGCCTTGGTCTCTGTAATACTTGATTGCTTCACAATACTGTGTTTTTCCGTATTCTGAGATGATTTTTCCTTTGGCAGAAGACCTTCTTTTATAGTGAAAATTCCCAACAGCAATTGGACAGGTCCAAAGATATCTCTAAAAAGCCCGACGAACAAAAAGCCCGAGAAAAATTGGATTTTTGGGCTTGGGCTGACACGGACCGTGTCAGCTGACACGGCCCGTGTCAGTTGACACGGGTGGCCGTGTCAGCCTACTATTCTGGATGACACACCCCTAGCAGGGGGTGACATGGTTGGGGATGATGCCTGACACGGCCCCTGTCAAGCTACTGTTTTCTTCATCATGTCCTCCCTTTCCTGACATGGCCCGTGTCAGGTGACACAGGTGGCCATATCAGGCCTCCTGTACTGGGGTTTTCTGCTCCTTTTCTTGCCAGAATCTCGCACTGTCTCGTTCTAAAGTCTCTGGTTCTTCTACCTGGACCTGTCAGACAAAAACACAGCTATCCCACGTATAAAATCACGAAAATAAAAAGTAAAACATAATAATGATTAAAATTTCTTAAATAAAATGACAGAAGTAAAACTAACTCGAAATGTAATATAAATGCTTGCACAGTGTATCAAAAACCTCTGTTTCGATTCGGATCAGTAACAAAAACTCAATGCATATGGTGACTGATCACTTTGTCAGTGGGTCAGCAATATTGTCAAGTGTAGGTACTCAACATATTTTCACATATCCTCTATCTATTGTCTCTCAAATGAGGTGATAACGCCTAAGTATGTGTTTGGATCGTTTGTGAGATCTAGGCTCCTTAGTGTGCGATAGCACCATTGTTATCACAATAGAGATCAATGGGATCCACAATGCTAGGAACAATGCCAAGTTCACTAATGAACTTTTTGACCCAAACAACTTCCTTTGCTGGACTTGAGGCATCAATATACTCGGCCTCGGTTGTAAAATCAACAAATGTATCTTGCTTTGAACTTTTCCAGCTCACAGCGCCACCATTTAAGCAAAACACATAACCAGATTGCGATCTAAAGTCATCCTTATCTGTTTGGAAGCTAGCACTAGTGTATCCAATTACAGCAAGCTCTTCCTGACCTCCATATATCAAGAATGAGTCCTTAGTCCTTCTTAAATACTTAAGGATATTCTTGATAGCTACCCAATGAGCATCACCGGGATCAGATCGGTACATACTCGTTACACTTTAACCATACGAGACATCTGGTCGAGTACATAACATGGCATACATGATAGACCCTATTATAGATGCATATGGAATCTTATTCATGTGATCCCTTTCTTCCTTAGTTGAAGGGGATTATGTTTTTGATAAACACAGGCCATGTTGCATAGGTATGAATCCTTTCTTGGAATCATTCATATTAAAGCGTCTCAACACTTTGTCTATGTATGTACTTTGACTTAGGCCAAGCAGTTTTTATGATCTATCTCTATAGATCCTGATTCCTAATATATAGGCTGCTTCACCCAGGTCCTTCATAGAAAAGCATTTCCCCAACCAAGACTTTACTTGTTGTAGGGTAGGGACATCATTTACAATGAGTAATATGTCATCTACATATAATACCAGGAAGATGATCATGCTCCCACTAACCTTCTTGTAGACACAAGGCTCATCTTCATTCTTGATGAATCCATATTGTTTTACTGTTTCATCAAAATGAAGATTCCAGCTTCTGGAAGCTTGCTTCAATCCATAAATTGATCTTTGTAACTTACATATCGTTTGGGCTTCTTCTGGTATGTCAAATCCTTCAGGATGTGTCATGTACACATCCTCAAGAAGATTCCCATTAAGGAAAGCAGTTTTGACATCCATCTACCATATTTCATAATCATGATATGCAGCGATAGCAAGTAAATCCGAACAGATTTAAGCATTGCAACTGGTGAAAAGGTTTCATCATAGTCAACCCCATGAATTTGTTTATATCCTTTTGCAACCAGTATTTCCTTATAGGTATGTACCTTACCATCCATATCAGTCTTATTTTTGAAGACCCACTTGCATCCTATAGGGTTAACTCCTACAGGAGGCTCTACCAAGGTCCAAACCTGGTTTGTGTACATGGAATCCATTTCAGATTTCATGGCTTCTAGCTACTTCTTAGACTCGGGACCAGTTATGGCCTCTTGGTAGGTCAAAAGCTCATCTTGATCCATGAGTAATACATCACCTTGATCAGTTATGAGATATCCATATCTCTCAGGTAGGTGACGTATCCTGCTTGACCTACGCCGGTCTTGTTCTACTTAAGTAGGTTGCTCTTCCACAACTACTTGTGTTTCCTGCTCTAATTCCTCCATAGGTGTATCAATGCTTTGTGATTCTTGAATTTCTCTAAGCTCTACTTTCCTCCCACTGATTCCTTTGGAAATAAAATCCTTTTCTATGAAAACTCCAGTTCGAGCGACAAACACTTTTCCCTCAGAAGGATTGTAGAAGTAATACCCTATTGTTTCTTTAGGATATCCCACAAATAAGCATTTGTCAGATTTGGTATCAAGCTTAGTTGAAATTTGTCGTTTCACATAAACTTCGCAACCTTTAATCTTCATGTAAGATATATGTGGTTTCTTACCACTCCATATCTCATATGGTGTCTTCTCAACCTTTTTGGATGGAACACGGTTAAGTGTGTAAGCTGCTGTCAACAGTGCATGTCCCCAAAAGGAGTTTGGAAGATCGGCATGACTCGTCATGGATTGGACCATGTCTAACAAGGTTCGATTTCTTCTCTCATATACACCGTTCCATTGGGGTGTTACAGAAGGAGTAAGTTGGGATAGGATCCCACACTCTTTTAGATGGTCATCAAACTCTAGGCTTAAATACTCACCACCTCTATCTAATCGAAGAGTTTTAATATTCTTATCTAGTTGGTTTTGTACTTCATTCTTGAATTCCTTAAACTTTTCAAAGGACTCTAATTTGTGTTTCATTAAATACACATAACCATTTCTACTGAAATCATCCGTAAATATGATGAAGTACTGAAAACTTCCTCTAGCTGGTATGTTCAGTGGTCCACATACATCAATATGTATGAAGGCTAAAAGATCATTAACTCTTTCACCTTTTCTTGTGAATGGAGACTTTGTCATCTTTCCAATTAAACAATATTTGCAAGTCTCATATGATTCATAATCAAAAGAGTCCAAGAGTACATCTTTATGGAGTTTGGAAATGCGTTTCTCATTTATGTGGCCTAATCAACAATGCCAAAGGTAAGTTGGATTTAACTCATTAGGTTTCATCCTTTTAGTATTAATGTTATAAATAGGCATTTCAAGATCAAGGACATATAGTCCATTGTTCATTTGTGCAGTAGCATAGAATATATCATTCAAATAAATGGAGCAACAATTGTTCTTTATTATAAATTAAAAACCAAACTTGTCCAAACAAGAAACAGAAATAATATTCCTGCTAATTGCAGGTACATAATAACAGTTCTCTAACTGAATTATTAAACCACTAGGTAAAGTCAATACATAAGTTCCTACGGCTAAAGCAGCAACCTTTGCTCCATTGCCAACTCGTAGGTCAACCTCACCTTTTGCCAAATCTCTACTCCTTTTTAGCCCCTGCACATTGGTACAAATGTGAGAACCGTATTCAGTATCTAATACCCGTGATACAGAAGTAGATAAATTATTTCAATAACAAAAATACCTGAAGTTGAAGTCTCTACTCCATTCTTCTTATCTTCTAGGTACTTTGGGCAGTTTCTCTTCCAGTGTCCGGTCTTACCGCAATGGAAGCAGGTGCCTTCCTTTTCTATGCATCCACTAGGCCTCAAAGCAGAAGCAGTGGGTTTGGGTTTGGCAACTTCCTTGCCTTTCCTTTTATCACCCTACTTGGTGTATCTTTTGTTCTGTCTCTTTCCATTTCTAATCATCAGAATGGACTTCCCTTTTGACTTCAGATTCTGCTCAGCAGTTCTTAACATGGCTAGCAGTTCAGGAAGAGATTTTTCCATATCATTCATATTGAAATTATGGATAAATTGACTGAATCTATCTGGAAACGATTTCAAGATCAAATTAGTAGCAAGTTCCTTTCCGAGGGGAAAACCCAACTGTTGCAACCTGCGAAAAAAACAACCGGCGAGAAAAGAAATGACAGAAGAGTCGCCACCGTGCGTTATTTATCCCAAAGGAGGGAAAGGAAACTCTCGAAGTAAACCTGGAGAAAGGAAAGGAAAAGACAAGGTCTCGCAACCAAATCTTGGGTTCGGGAGTCGATTATGCGAAGGGAAGGTATTAGCACCCCTACGCATTCGTAGTACTCTACGGGATCCACTCTTGTTGTTCTTGTCTAAAGGGTGTGTGTATATCTAATGTACTATTTACTAAAAGAAAAAGGTCAAAATTAAAATGACTCGCACGGATGTCGCATCCACTGCATACGTATCTCATCTGAATATGAGAATCAGAGTCTTCGTAGCTCGGCTACCTATGGGTGAAAAAGAAGTGTGCTCGCTAAGACATCACGTCTTATGCCTACGTAACTCATCTGGAATGAGAATCAGAGCAAACCGTAATTCAGATAACTACGGGAACGAGGGTCTCGATTGCAACTAGGGCAAGAGAAAGGGAAGGTCTCGATCGCAGCGAGGGCGAGAGAAAAGAATCGCAACAAGGGCGAAAGCAAACAAGGATTAGTTGTTAGTTGTTAGTCAAACTCGGCAAGAAATCACATCTCGTGCCTACGTATCTCATCTGAATATGAGAATCAGAGTTGCCGTAGTTCGGCTACATAGGGTTTGCCATCTGAACATGGACTTACAAAAGGGGACACCAGTTGTGTCTAAGGAGAGTGGGCAATGTGTTCACGTCCTAACAGCAGGTGTCACAGCTCGCTGAATCGAGTCTTAGGCAGTTACCTCTTTGCAACAGAACGGAATTGACATGCCACAAGATTGGAGACGCACAGAAGGTCTAAAAATGGGGAAGCTTTTCCCTAGAGTTGTCATGCAATATGGACTTATGTTTTAGGATTTACAAATGGGAACATCTACCTAATGTTAGCATGCAAAGAATAAGGGAATTCTACCTATGTTATCATACAAAAGAATGAGGGAATTCTACCTATGTTATCATACAAAAGAATGAGGGAATACTACCTATGTTATCATATAAAAGAATAGGGGAATCCTACCTATGTTATCATACAAAGGGTTCTACCTAATGGGTGCTACCTAAATTGTACAAGAATCGACGAATGGAGCAAGGAAAGGAACCAGGGATAAGGGGTGGATGGCGATGCATGAAGCAATCGACTTACAGGTGGTAGATGGCGATGCCAGAAGCAATCGACTTACAGGTGGTAGATGGTGATGCATGAATCAATCGACTTACAAAAGGATGGATGAACACGTGCTGGTTCTGTTAAGTTTTGAAAATGATTACTCGACGTTGGATCGAGGTTTTGGTCTTGTTTTGAAATGGTTATCGGATGTTCGTTTTATTTCTTGTATTAACAGATGAATAAAGAATGAAAGAATAAACATTATACACTTCATGGGAGAGGGGTACATTTGTTATGAATGGGGGTTGTTCATGGCAATCAGACAATAATAATATATGCCTCATACATCATACAAGTAGGCCACAATTATCAAATAATAAGATATATAAACAAGTATATGATCGAATTAAATAATCAAAGAATGAAATGAAGGAGCATCAGACAATGCATGAGAAGTATAAACATGTTAAACAATCAAACAATAGAAGCATGGGTGAAAGAAACAAGTATAAAAAATATCAGATTGATCAGACAGATGCAACTATGTACACAAAGGATCAATGAATAATTTAATCGGGAAATGATGCAAGGCTCAAATAAAATCAAGATGAAAGGCCTCTAATACATGGCATATGAGATGAACAAGGGAGGATCAAAAGATCTCTTCAATTGCCCTAAGCAATCCCTTAAGTCAAACATCAATCATAGAAAAGTCAACTGTAAAGTCAAGTCAACTTAAAAATTACCAAATAAATAATAAATTAATCACAAAAATTATGAAAACTTAAACTAAGTAAGGTGGGGTCAGGACATCATCATCCCCCAACAAGATTTCAAAAATAATGAAAATTAGTGTATAAATTAATTGAAATAAAATAGAAGTCAAATGAAAAGTCAACCAAGCAAACTAGGTCAACAATAAATCCAAAATAAAATGAAAATGGGAAATAAAATTTCAATAAAAGGTCAGGTTGACCATGAGACATTGGTCAACCCTCATCCCAAAAATCAGAAGTTGAAAATAATTTTAAGTCAAGAAAATAAAATTAATGAAAAAATGTATGCTTAAAAGAACCACTTGAAATAAATAATTAAAATAAAATATTAACATTAAATAAAATATGAAAATAAAAATTAAATAAAACATTAAGGAAAGGAAAAAATATTTTTTGGTATTTTTATGAATAAATAAAATATTTTAAAACAATTAAAACCTAAACAGAAAATAAAATGGAAATAAATAAAAAATGAAAATGAAAAGAGAATGGACTAATTGATGGGCCAAGCAGGGAGGGGTGCAGACAGTGCGTGGTACGCTAGGCCCGGTCCAGCGAATAAGCAGGCGTGACATATAAAAAATAAATGTACATTGAAATAAGCCATGTAACGTTATCATCAATCGGGCAAGGCATATTTTAAAGCACTACAGAACAAACGATGGCGGACGGACGAGATCAAAACACCGAGCGTGATCTAGCGGTCGTGAGAGGGACACGTGTTATTTTCCACATGCAGCATGAAAGAAAACCTACAGCCATGCATAGTGCAGCAAAAACGCGAAAAAACGCAGGTGATTCCTTCAATCTTCCACACAATATATCTCACTCTATGGTGCTCCAAATGAGATGATACAAAAAGAAAAGTTCAAGTTCTAAATGAGTAGAACACAATGGTATTTTGTTTCGATTAAAATAATGGTCTTAGCATGTAGAAAAGAAAACAACAAGGTAGCCTCATGCACAGGAATTTCACAGAAATTTAGCAACATAAACTCAAGCTTAATGATAATATCTCATGGTGAGGGCTTCATAAATGAACATAGCATAGTGTTTACATGGAACACAACATGATGCAAGCATGGTATAATGAAGTAAGCATGGTGAGCACAAGTTATGAACAAGTATGAATGAGCATGAAATGAGCAAGGCCATGGAAGAGAGTAGCAAACTTACCTAGTGGAAGGCAGTCCACTGCCTCTTGATAGTGGAGGAATGGAAGGAAATGAGATGCTCTTCAATGGTGCTTCAATGCTTGTGAAATGGAAGAGAAATGCAACATGAAATGAAAACCAAGTTTGCCTTTGCTTGCCTTTCCCTAAAGTTCTGCAGCCACCAACTTCAAGTTAGGGTTTCTTGTGTTTATATATGTTGGATTTAAGTGTTCTAAATGGGCTTGAAAGGTTTGTTTTGATTATGTGCAACATGTGCGAAAAGTGAGGTGTATTAGAAGATCTAATTGTGGCTAAACTTAAGTGAGTGAACCAAAAGCAAATGGCCAAATGAGGTAAAAAGTGTGTTGATCGTTTTTGCTTTGTGCAGCATGGGATGGAAACAAGTCCAACAGGGTGACTTTGAGGCTATATATCTTGATGAATATGTGACCAAATGACAAGGCAATGCAAACAGTAGGAAGAGGGCATGGAGCTTAACATCTTTCATGTTGAACACAAATTGAAATGATGAGTGGAAAGAGGTGAAAAATGGCCATAAAGTGCAGGTCTCACAACTGCAAAATGGTTGGGCCAGTTTGGCCTAAATGCTGTCAAAAAATTCAGTCCATGATGCCAACTTTAGATGAGTATATCTTTCAAACCAATGATCCAAATGGGATGATTCAAAAAGGATGTGAAAGAGGACATACCAAGGTACAACTGTCATGAAGAAAGTATTTTCAAAAGATGCCTTGAAGGGCAAGAAAACTGGCCCATAAGTCTTGACAAATTTTGCAAATTCTGGACTTAGAAAATTTTCTAAGTGTTCTAAAATAATGTCCCACTTTAACTAAGCATACCTTTCTCAATTTTAATCCAAATGAGATAAACTTTATATCTCTAGAAAGCTTGGAACAAGAGGAACAAAGTTCATGTTGGAGAAATTTTCAGATGGAGCTTGCATCTTAGTGGAAAATGGGCTTAAAATGGGTGCAAAAACAATAAAAACTTGCCCTAAATGGAAAGTCAACTATTTCCAAATTTGGTAACTTTTCCAACTCCTGATTAAATGACGAATCTATGATCCAACCTTGATCAAATTTCACATGTAGGCTCCCTTAGGCATGAATTTTGAGATTCCACTTTCAACATGTCAGGAGTTGACTTTTCTGGCCCCAGAGTTGACTTTTCCCAAACTGTCTGATTCTCGATTCCATTGATCAATTGAAGCACCTCTGGCTCAATAAAGAGCTAATTTTTTTTGTATGTAGACCCTTGTGGACACATGGAGGGCCATGGAAAAGAGTTTCACCCAAGAAATTAGAAATAAACCGATTTTATACCAAACCCTAGTTTAGGGCAAAAATGGTCAAGAACTGATTGCACTGATTGCCAATGGATCTCTCCGAGATAATTGTGGATCTTCTTAGACCAAGATGCCTCTATAATCATGACATGAATGAGCCCCTCTACTTCCCACCAAACATTGTCTGTTGCAGATAGCCATGAAACCCTAATTTCTGATTAGATGTAGATGCACACTCTGAGAGCTCTGAATCTTCCACTGATGAACTACAGACCACCATAAGATACCTGGACCACCTTGAGCCTTGTATATTTGGAGAATGAAGTTCAATTCCCAGTCTTGCTTTTTGTGGGCTCCTTCTGGTTAAGGAATGGTCAATCAAACCCTGATTTCCAAGTCATTAATGCAGTATGCAATGAGTATGACCTAGTATGGTGCTAATGCAATGTGAAACATAATCCCATGCTTCCAAGAAAAATGAATGGTAAATTTTGGGGTATTACAGCTGCCCCTATTCAATCAACTGGAGACCCGAAAGGGAGATAGCAACGACTTTCGCACTTTCTAGGTATCAAGGGATTGAATACAATAAAAAACCTGGAAATTTACACTGAAGTGAAGTGAAGTGACAATGCCTGTCAGAATCGGCAAAGAGGTGGTTTTGATCTGAATATCAACAAAGAATCTGTCTAGTACGGTGAGAATCGGTCTGAACACCGAAAAAAGAATGTTATCCTGAATACCAAAATAAATGGTAACACAGAGATAACCATGGCCTGAATGCCGCTCATTAATCTGAATACTGGAAATGCCTCCGATCTGAGCATCGGAAGATACAAGATTATTAACAATCGGTCTGAACACCGGGAAACTGGCCTGAATGCCACTTCGGTCTGAATACCGGAAACTGGCCTGAATGCCACAAGTTGCGTCGACCTGAACGTCGGAAACTTCTTCGATCTGAACATCGGAAAATTGGCCCGAATGCCACTTCGGTCTGAATACCGGGATACTGGCCTGAATGCCACTTCGGTCTGGATACCGGAAACTTGGTCTGAATGCCACAAGTTGCATCGACCTGAACGTCGGAAACTTCTTCGATCTGAACATCGGAAAATTGGCCTGAATGCCACTTCGGTCTGAATACCGGAAAACTGGCCTGAATGCCACTTCGGTCTGAATACTGGAAATTGGCCTGAATGCCACAAGTTGCGTCGACCTGAACGTCGGAAACTTCTTCGATCTGAATATCGGAAAATTGGCCTGAATGCCACTTCGGTCTGAATACCAGAAAACTGGTCTGAATACCACTTCGGTCTGAATACCGGAAAAATTGGCCTGAATGCCACTTCGGTCTGAATACCGGGAAAATTGGTCTGAATGCCACTTCGGACTGAATACCGGAAAACTTTTCATGGATGTCAGTATCGGCAGAAATAGGGAAAGATAATTGAGGCGGCACATGGGCCAACGACTTATGCTGGGGATAATAAGTCATGAATAACCTTCAGTCTGAGCACTGGAAACAAGCTTCTGGTTTATCACTTGGGATACTGAGAATTTTTCAATGGCTAATGCTCCATGAAAATGGAAATGCTACACGTTGGGAGGATGTAATGCAATATGATTCTACATGCAGGGATGTGAAATGCTGGGGAGCATGCCAAGCTGAGGCAAGGAATTCTGCTGGGGAAATGATCATAATCTTCTGGACCCAGGCAATGCTGTTGGAGATACACAGTATCAAGAACCCTGTGGGGAAATGATCGGCCATAAAAATACCGAGACTCTGACTGGGGAGAGAATGGCACTGAAAGCCTGCTACTGAGGAAAGCGACGGTGGTTCTGGCAACCATAATCTGCGAGAGAGACGACTCAGCAGGGGAAGCAAACACCGATACGGTACTGAGATTCTGCTTCAAGGAAAAAAAAAGACCATGGGTCTTACGTCGAGATCATCGATCTGGCATCGAACTCTGAGGAGTAGCTGCTTCTGCTGAGAAGATACAGTCTGGCACTGTCAACTCCGCTGGGGATATACAGTCTGGCACTGTCAACTCTACTGGGGAGTGTGTAGTCTGAAACACATGCTTGGGGAGGCACAGTAGTGAGAACCTGCTGGGGATTGAAGAATCCAATGCTCGGATCAGCCCTGCAGGGATAAGGTACCAAATACCAACTGTTGAAGAAAAGCAATCGCGATCATCTGCTGGGAACCTTAAAGGAATGCCCCGAGTGTACCTGTTCTGAATAGACGATCCAAAGCACTTAAAATTTACAGCAATTTTAAATGTTTATTGAGCATGTACCTGTAAAGCTCTTATGTTTCATGATGCAATGTTTATCAAAAATTCGGACGTCATTTTTGCAAACAAAACAGTAAAATCAAAAATGAACACAGATGTACTGAATAACATGATTTTATTGATTGAATGGCCTCTGAACAGGCATTTACATCAGGAAGCAATCCCTAGAAAGAGGTAATCGCACAAAAGATAAAAATAGAAATTAATCTAATGGCAATGTGAAATAGATTTCTATCGGGTTCCAATTCTTCTATGACTCGCTCGTCTTCAAGATCCTCCAGATGATCAGCTTTCTGAAAAAGGTGATTGGACTGTTTCTTATCCTTCGAAAGTTTCCAGTTACCGGCACGAGATGAGATTCAGAACTACTCAGAACGCAGTCATTCGCTTAATCCCTAACTTTTGCCTGGATCGCCCTTTCGGGTTTTCAATCCACCGGGATACCCATTTTTTCCTAAGTTGCCTCTTCATCCGACTTTGATACAACTGCCCATGACAAATGGCTGCCATTCGCTTCTCTTTGATAAGACTCAACTCGTTGAACCTTGTTCGAATCCATTCAGCTTCGTCTAGCTTGACATCCAACAGGACTCTTAGAGAAGGAATCTCCACTTCAACAGGTAGGACTGCTTCCATACCACACATAAGGGAGTAAGGGGTTGCCCCGGTCGATGTACACACTGAAGTACGGTACCCATGCAAGGCAAAGGGTAGCATCTCATGCCAATCTCTGTACATAACGACCATCTTCTGCACAATCTTCTTTATGTTCTTATTTGCTGCCTCAACAGCACCGTTCATCTTAGGACGATAAGGGGAAGAATTGTGATGTTGAATGTTGAAGTTCTGGCACAACTCCTTCATCACTTTATTATTGATATTAGAACCATTATCAGTAATGATTCTTTCGGGAATCCCATAATGACAAATGATTTCTCTCTTAATGAATCGGGCAACCACATGTCTGGTGACCTTCGCAAATGACGCTGCTTCGACCCACTTGGTGAAATAGTCGATGGCCACAAGGATGAAGCGATGCCCATTGGAAGAAGTCGGCTCAATATTTCCAATCATATCAATTCCCCACATAGCAAACGGCCACGGCGAAGACATCACATTCAGAGGATTTGGCGGCACATGCACCTTATCAGCATAAATCTGGCATTTATGACACTTCCGAGCATATTTGAAACAATCAGATTCCATGGTCATCCAGTAATAACCCGCTCTCAATAATTTCTTAGCCATTGCATGTCCGCCGGCATGAGTACCGAAGGAGCCTTCATGAACTTCCTGCATCAACATGTCCGCTTCGTGTCTGTCCATGCATCTGAGCAAAACCATGTCGAAGTTCCTCTTATACGGCACATCGTCTTTGTTCAAGAAGAAATTGCCTGCCAATCTTCTCAAAGTCTTTCTGTCATTGTTGGATGCCCCTGCCGGGTACTCTTGATTCTTCAGAAAGCACTTGATGTCGTGATACCAGGGCTTATCATCAACTATTAGTTCATCAGCAAACACGTACGCGACCCTATCAAGGCGCATAACATCGATCATGGGAGCATGGTTCCAACGAATCACCTTGATCATGGAGGATAGAGTAGCAAGAGCATCTGCCATCTGGTTCTCATCACGAGGTATATGATATAGCTTTACTGTTGTGAAGAAAGTCAACAGTCTTCTCGTGTAATCTCTGTAGGGGACCAGAGTAGGCTGGAGAGCATTCCAATCACCATTCACTTGATTGATCACTAGAGATGAATCTCCGAAGATGTCCAAAGTCTTGATTCTCAAATCAATGGCTTGCTCAATTCCCAAGATACAGGCCTCGTATTCAGCTTCATTATTGGTGCACTCGAAAGTCAGACGAGCGGTGAAAGGCATGTGGGCACCTTTCGGAGTGGTAATGACAGCACCAATTCCACTTCCCTTGGCATTGACGGCCCCATCAAACGTTAAAGTCCACTTTTCGTCTGGATCAGGTCCCTCCTCAACAGCTGGCTCTTCACAGTCTTTCATCTTAAGGAACATGATGTCTTCATCTGGAAAGTCAAAGTTCATCGGCTCATAGTCTTCAATCGGTTGTTGAGCAAGATAGTCTGACAGAATACTCCCCTTGATGGCTTTCTGGGATGTATACTGGATGTCGTACTCTGTCAGTACCATTTGCCAACGAGCAACCCTTCCGGTGAGAGCTGGCTTCTCGAATATGTACTTGACTGGATCCATCTTGGAGATCAGTAAGGTTGTGTGAGTCAGCATGTATTGTCTCAATCGCTTAGCAGCCCATGCAAGGGCACAACATGTTTATTCAAGCATTGAGTATCTCGACTCGCAATCTGTGAATTTCTTACTCAGGTAGTAGATGGCATGCTCTTTCCTACCTGTCTCATCGTGTTGATCGAGAACACAACCCATGGAATTGTCAAGTACTGTCAAATACATAATCAGCGGTCTCCCTGGGACTGGAGGCATAAGGATAGAAGGATTCTGCAAATACTCATTTATCTTCTCGAAAGCCCTTTGGCAATCGTCATTCCACCTGATAGCCTGATCTTTTCTCAACAATTTGAAAATTGGCTCACACGTAGCTGTTAGGTGAGAGATGAACCTTGCAATGTAGTTCAACCTCCCTAAGAAACCACGGACTTGTTTCTCTGTTCTTGGCTCAGGCATTTCCTGTATTGCTTTCACCTTGTCAGGATCTACCTCAATCCCTTTTCCACTAACAATAAAACCCAACAGCTTTCCAGATCTCACCCCGAAAGTGCACTTGTTCGGATTAAGCCTCAGCTTGAATTTCCTCAAACGCTCAAAAAGTTTCTGCAAATTCACCAAATGTTCTTCTTCTGTCTGATATTTGGAAATCATATCATCAACATAAACCTCGATTTCATGATGAATCATATCATGGGAAAGAGTTACCATAGCACGTTGATATGTTGCCCCAGCATTTTTCAGACCAAACGACATCACCTTGTAGCAGAAGGTGCCCCATGGGGTTATGAAAGTCATCTTCTCCATGTCTTCTGGTGCCATCTTGATTTGATTATAGCCAGAAAAGCCATCCATGAAGGAGAATACCGAGAACTGAGCCGTGTTATCCACCAAAACGTCGATATGAGGTAATGGAAAGTCATCTTTGGGACTAGCTCTGTTCAGATCCCGGTAGTCGACACACATTCGTACCTTTCCATCCTTCTTAGGTACAGGAAAGATGTTTGCAACCCATGGCGGATAATTTGTAACCACTAGGAACCCTGCATCCAACTGTTTTTGCACTTCTTCCTTTATCTTGACAGCCATCTCTGGTCTTGTTCGTCTGAGCTTCTGCTTGACTGGAGGACAATCCTCTTTGAGAGGCAAACGGTGTACCACAATGTCCGTGTCAAGCCCTGGCATGTCCTGATAAGACCAAGCGAAGATGTGAACATACTCTTGCAGCAGTTCAATCAGCCCTTTTTTCACATTGTCTTCTAAAACAGCCCCTATCTTGATTTCTCTCTTGGCGTCCTCGGTGCCGAGATTAATCACTTCAGTAGACTCTTGATGTGCTTGAATGACCCTTTCCTCCTGTTTTAACAGCCTGGCGAGTTCTTCAGGGAGTTCACAGTCTTCATCGCCCTCTTCTTCAGCTTGAGAGATTGGATTTTCGAAGTCGAAGCGAGCCATAGCAGAATCGTTATCAATAGGATCCGGTGATTTGCATCTGCATGAGTGATGGTATGTGCTTATGAGTGTGAAAAAGTGAAAACTAAACAAAACATTGCCAAAATGTATTTATTTTTTGATTTTTGGTTTTTTTTTTTTAAAACTGCAAAAATAGAAAGACAGTGAACAAAATTTTTGAATGCAAAAAGACGTCCTTTATTTATGATAAAAAATGTTGGTAGACACATAGATGAGCCCTATAATGAGTCATTACGCCCTGGGCGGAACGTAAGACTTGGACATGCATGAACAAACAAGGAAAATTACTATTCAAGAAGAGTGACTCGGACAATCTCCTCAGAAGACCAATTGTTGATGACTTCACCCGGGATCCTCGGACGCATCCAGTTGTTGATGTCGCAATCACTATCCCCATCTTCTTCGTTGATTGCAGAGATCTGGCCATACTGAAAGATGCCAACGCTGGAGAAAGTAATCGGCCCCTGTCGAGTGTGAGGTGCTGAAGTTGTAAAAGTCAGAGCTGGCTGATACCCAATCCCGAACTTATCTTCCTTCATCGGTAACTCCAACAGACGTCCCTAACCGGGGGCAACACCTGAATTCACCACGGCTTGTGCCTGCTTGAAGGACGAGATAGAGGCACCCGCTTTAACCTCTTCCACCGGAGCTGCGTCTTTGATCTGAACTTCCTCAAAGGCCTGGCACAGGGTCTCATGAATTTCACCTTCTACTTCTACATACTTGAACGTAGACAGGTTACTGACCAGAATGTCCTCCTCACCACAGACAATGATAAATCTTCCATTGACTGGGAATTTGATCTTCTGATGTAAAGTTGAGGAGACTGCCCCAGCATTGTGGGTCCAATAACGACCCAGCAGGTAACTATAGGAAGGACTGATATCCATCACATAGAAGACGGTGTTGAAGGTTTGTGATCCAATCTGAATTGGCAATTCTACCTCTCCAAACACCGACCTCTTAGAACCATCGAAGGCTCTCACAATGAGATGAGAAGGCTTCAAGACCAAACCTTCTACTTCTAACCTTGACAGGGCTCTCTTGGGTAGCACATTAAGAGAGGAGCCTGTATCCACCAGAACATGTGATAACATAGTGTCTCTGCATTCCATCGATATGTGCAAAGCTTTGTTATGATTGCATCCGGCTGGTGTTAAGTCAGAATCAGTAAAACCCAACCCGTTGCTTGCATGAACATTTGCAACGATCCCTTCTAGTTGGTTCACTGAGATCTCTTGAGGCACATAAGCAGCATTAAGAACCTTCAGGAGTGCCTCCCTATGTGCCTCCGAGCACAGCAGGAGTGAGAGAATAGATATCTTGGACGACGTCTGAATCAACTGATCGACTACCTTGTAGTCGCTTTTCTTTATAATTCTCAAGAGCTCATCCACATCCTTCGCAAAAGTGGGCTCAGAGCCAGCCTGGTGTGCAGAGGTACCCTCATTCACAGCTTGTTTGCCTTTGGCCTTCACCGCGGCATCAGCCCTATCAGCTTGGGCAACCGGTGGTGAGAACAGACTACCACTCCTGGTGAATCGCCCGATTCCACCAACGTTGTCCACTGCGGGATCTTTTATCTCCACCTCAGATTCAGACTTCTGGTTCATTTTCAGTGGTTGTTCCACTCTATAATCATGTGTGTATACACTCCCCCCATAATGCCAAGGAATGGCCCTTTCGCTAGTGAAAGGTAAAGGACCAGGGGTCGTGATAGTCATAGTGGATGATCGCACTGGTGGCACCGGTTGCGCTTCTGGCACATTAATCTGAGCAGTTGGGTAGAAAATGGTGATAGTAGCAACATCACAGTCATACTCAGAAATCTCATTCATTGAAATACAACCATCTGAAACATCGGAATCAAGTTCAATTACATCAGAATCAACCACATTGTTTGGGATATCAGCAACAACATTGGAAAAATTAAACACATCATTATGAATTACAGAATCAGCAGGAACAACATCTGTGAATTCTTCAACAACATCTTCAAACACTTCTTCAGCAACCCCTTCAACAGTCTCTTGGATAGACAAGTCTTCAGCCTGGAGGATACCGTTGTCAAGCAAGGCCTGGATACCCTGCTGCAGTTTCAAACAACCTTTACTCTGTGTAGCACAGTCCAAACAACCATTCCCACAACTGGGGAAAACATCGGCCTTCAGCAAGTAGTCTCTACTCTCCAACAGCGGAGTCTTTAGCTTCAACACATCCTTGATGGACTTGGCTTCTCCTTCCACCATATTAACATTTGCACCACCATGTTGTGGCATGGGATTGTTGACGACATTCGGAGCCGGTGCAAAGTTGATGGCCTTTGAGTCGATGAGGTCCTGAACTACGTGCTTAAAAGCTTTGTAGTTCTCAATATTGTGGCCAAGTGCCCCAGAGTGGAAGTTAGACCTGGCGTTGGCGTCATATCCCACCGGAAGTCTGCCAACGGGAGGAGCCAGAGTGCGTAACTGCACGAGTTGTAGTTGTTGAAGGCTACGAAGCAACTGGTCGTACGACATCGGAAGAGTGTCGAAACGCCTGTCCATCGCCTTTTTCCTCTGTTGGTAGGCGGGTCTGTTACCCTGTTGCTGTTGTTGGTATTGAGCTGGTTGACGTTGTGGTTGTTGTTGTTGTACCGGTGCTGCAGCCGGAATGGTCACAACTGCAACATACGGTTGTTGATGGTAGCTCTGAAAAATGTTCCTTCTGATACCCCTGCTCTGATATGAAGACAAAGAATTGACATCCCCTTCTCTCCGCTTTTGTCCCTGTATGAATGGCTTTTTCACACCTGATGATGATCCACACTTTGGATCTTGCACGTCTTCAGGTAGTTCTCCACCCTCTCACCGGTAGAGACTACATAAGAAAAGTTGGAAGCGTTACAACCCACCAGACGCTCCAAGTAAGACCCGGGCAGAGTGTTCATGAACATGTCAACCATCTCCTTCTCCAGCATCGGAGGCTGAACAAGGGAAGTTGTCTGTCTCCAACATTGAGCATATTCTCTGAAGCATTCATTGCTTTTGAGAGACAGATTCTGAAGTTGGGTTCTGTCAGGCGCCATGCCAGCGTTGTACTGATACTGCTTTACGAAAGCCTCAGCCAAGTCCCTCCAGCAACGAATATGGGCTCTGTCCAGCCTCATATACCATTCCAGGGATGCCCTGGCTAGGTTGTCCTGGAAAAAGTACATGAGCAGCTTCTCATCGTCGGAGTATGCAACCATCTTGCGGAAGTAGGCTTGCACATGGGTCTTTATGCAAGAGCTGCCATTGTATTTGTCGAATATCGGAACCTTGAATTTTGGTGGCACCCTCACACCTGGGACCAACCCCAAATCAGCAACATCGACCCCCGGAGTATTTTGTCCTTCTACAGCCTTCAGCCTCTCCTCCAATCTTCTAAACATGGGGTCCATGCCATGGCCCATGCCCAAGTCCTCTTGTACCAAGGTGAACTGATCCTCCTGATCATCATGAATGAGTTGTTGATCAGGGTTAGCACGTGGGATCGGGATAGGCCCCGGTCCGCTGGGTCCGTTAACTTCTCCAACTGGAGGATCAGTTACCGTCTCTAGTTGATTAGTGGCGGAATTCCTCTGCATCATCTGCCTGAGCTCTTGCTGTCCTTGAGCTACTCCCTGAACCACGTCCATGAATTGGTTCATGCGAATTCTCATCTCGACGAGTTCTGCTTGTAGGTCCTCCATAACTCTCTGTTGGTTTCTGCGGGTACCGTACCGGTGAATTCCGGAATCAGCTATCCTGCTAGTGGAACACCAAATAATATGAGAACACCGCAGCGGTACCTATTATGCAAGATATGCAAATGAATATGTAAATGTAATGACATGTTTGTCAATTCCAAAGGGTATTCTACCCCCTTGATTCCAGTCTCACACCAGATGAACAATAAGAAGACCAAGCCGTGGATAAACTTATGAGACCGAGATGCAATAAGGAAAACCACCATACAAATGATTTCAAGGAGAAGGGCCTTAGCCGACAGTACATCCAAAGAGGATCTCCACAACAATCCTGTGGATCATCACTACAAAGCAACAACACAAAAAGTAAAGAGAGGAACAAAAATCAGGAATCAGCCTCCTGTATACAACCCATAAGGATTGCTCCTCACTTCAGCCAGTAATGCCACCGTGTCAAGATGATCTGGAGATTCTGTCAAACGCCGGATAAGCAAATTCCTCTTGTGAATAACCCCATCCAATTCGTTGATGTGCTCTCTGTAATAATCCCCATTATCCTCTCTGAATGCCTCTTCAAGTCTGGACTTCTTCAAACCCGCCAGCACCTTGAGTTCTTCAATCTGTCCTTGAGCTTTGTTGAGTTGATCCGTGATGTAACCATTGGTTGAACGGGCGCACAAAAGCTCATTGTTCTTCTCCTTCAGCTGAGTCTTCAATTTCTCCATATAATCAGTCAATTAAGCTACCATCTCCTCCTCTTTCGCCTTCCGAGAAGCTGAGAATGCATCCCATTGCTCTTGCCACCCGGCTAACTTACCATGAGCATCCGTTAACTGCTGCTTGACTCGTCTAAACTCAGAACTGGATGACTCCAAGGCTTTGTCAATCTTCCTGAAGAAGTTCACCTCCACAGCCAATTTCTTCTCTACTTCCTCTTACAATCAGACAGCTTCCCCTTCTGATATTCCACCTCATGGTATAGATGCATACAGTCTTGCAAGTTCACACTCAACTCCGAGTTTTCAGTTTGAAGTTCCTCCATGGCTTTCTTCAATTTGTCATACTCCTCTCGGCTCACCGTTGTTGATTGCTCAGGAGTAGGAGGATAAAAAGGTTCTTCAATAGGAAACGGCAGACCAGACTCTTCAACTCTTCCTTGAAGCTAATCTTCATACTGAGGATAAGTCCTGCAATCTCCTTTCCCAAGCATAGTCCTTCCTCTCTTGATCACCTTGAGCCAGGCCTCAGCCTCCTTATGGGATACAGTCAAATCAGATGAAGAATGGAAAAACAGAGATTCTTCCACATCCTTTTCCAAAGGCGGAGTTCTCAAAGCATATCCAAACTGTCTGACTGCTAGAGAAGGATTATAGTTGATCCCTCCTCTTCTTCCTACCAACGGTACATTCGGGAAGTTCCCACAACTGTGAATAATATCCGCCTGGAGCAAGTTCTGGTCTGACCACCAAGAAATATCTTTAGCTCTTATCCCCATCAGTCTCTTCGACCAACTCAACGAATCCTTGAGATCAATGAACGCTCCTGACTTGGGTAGGTGGGAATTGAACCACTTATGAAACAAATGTGCACAACAATTCACCAATCCTCCTTTTCTATTCTCATTCCTGTGATGCACTGAGTGATAGAAATCTCCCAACAAGGTCGGCACTGGATTACCCAACACAAAAAGGCGTATTGCGTCTACGTCCAAAAAATTTGCAACATTAGGGAACAGGACAATCCTGTATACGCAAAGAGCCAACACAACATTGAAACCTCTCTGATCACCTTCTTCAAGCTTCTTCTTGGATTCTCCCACTAGGAAACTCAGATGAAAACCACTGACTCCTCCCTTCTGATACATATTAAACTTCAAGACTGATTTCCCAAAATATGTGGCTGAAGCAACCATGCTGAGATCGGGCAGAAACTCATAACTGTAGAATAGCAACTGCGGCTTGATAGGAACTTTGAGAAAACTAGCAACCTCCTCCAAAGTAGGGACCAAAATATAATCTGGGAATGTGAAACATCTCAATGGAGGGTCATAGAACTGCAGCAGTGTAAAGAGAGCGTCATGTTGATCTTTGGAGAGAACCGTAACGAAGCTTAGAATCAAACCGTAATCCTTCCGAAATCCTTCTAGAGAATCATGATCCTTTAACTTCATCAACTGTTGAATGGGCTCCAACCAAACCACAGGAAACTTGTAGGCGACATGTCTCTTTCTGCCAACATCCATCTTAAGAGAACCAGAAAACCCCGACCGGAATCAAGAAGAAGATGTAAACCCCTAGAAACGGATAAACATGTGTTAAATGATATGAATGCAAAATGATGTGATGCAATGCAGTGACATAGAAATCAGGACTGCTGTATCTGCTTGAACATTTGTCGGGTTGCACTGTCTGCAGAGAAACCCACTAAGGAATATAATACGAGGTCAAAACTCTGCTCCAGAAAACCGGGTTGGTTGAAGGTTAAGGTTTCCTGAATTTAGCCCGCCCCTCACTGGTAGGTTCTAAGAATAGAAGTTCGTCAGCTTCAGCCCTTCAGTCGAGAATAATACGTTTACCACTGAAGGTTTGGCATTATTACGGGATAAAAGACCTCCACTGACTCCCCTCAATAGGACATCCTAAAGCAAGTTCCCAGTCTCAGGGTCCTCGGATTGAGCAGCGAGAATGCGCCCACCAGAGCTAACATAAACGCGTCTCGGAGGAGAGGCCTTGACTGAGTCCTCGGGAAATGGTCACCAGAGTCGATGATTTCTAAAGGAATATCTGTCGTTATGGAACACCCATAGGACAAAATATATCCAAAAGAAACCTCATCTGGATGTGGGTCTCATGAACGACTTAACGTAGCAACATGCCACGCAAGCCTCGTGACTATCCACTCTAAAACCTGTGTGTACGCTCAAGCCTGGGTAGTGGGCTTATCTCTCATAAAACATCCCACCCCAACAAACAACCAACCCAACAGCAGATACATCATATATATGTACATGAATGCAATAAGGTAAAACAGGTAAATAAATAACTGTACAAAAGAATAAACACCCAACAAACAAGAAACCTACAAAAGCTAGGAGGGACTCGCTTAGGGAAACCGGGTCCCCAGCAGAGTCGCCAGTTGTCGCAACCAGCGAAAAAAACAACCGGCGAGAAAAGAAATGACAGAAGAGTCGCCACCATGCGTTATTTATCCCAAAGGAGGGAAAGGAAACGCTCGAAGTAAACCTGGAGAAAGGAAAGGAAAAGACAAGGTCTCGCAACCAAATCTTGGGTTCGGGAGTCGATTATGCGAAGGGAAGGTATTAGCACCCCTACGCATTCGTAGTACTCTACGGGATCCACTCTTGTTGTTCTTGTCTAAAGGGTGTGTGTATATCTAATGTACTATTTACTAAAATAAAAAGGTCAAAAGAAAAATGACTCGCACGGATGTCGCATCCACTGCATACGTATCTCATCTGAATATGAGAATCAGAGTCTTCGTAGCTCGGCTACCTATGGGTGAAAAAGAAGTATGCTCGCTAAGACATCGCGTCTTATGCCTACATATCTCATCTGGAATGAGAATCAGAGCAAACCGTAATTCAGCTAACTACGGGAACGAGGGTCTCGATTGCAACTAGGGCAAGAGAAAGGGAAGGTCTCGATCGCAGCGAGGGCGAGAGAAAAGAATCGCAACAAGGGCGAAAGCAAACAAGGATTAGTTGTTAGTTATTAGTCAAACTCGGCAAGACATCGCGTCTCGTGCCTACGTATCTCATCTGAACATGAGAATCAGAGTTGTCGTAGTTCGGCTACATAGGGGTTTCCATCTGAACATGGACTTACAAAAGGAGACACCAGTTGTGTCAAAGGAGAGTGGGCAATGTGTTCACGTCCTAACAGCAGGTGTCGCAGCTCGCTGAATCGAGTCTTAGGCAGTTACCTCTTTGTAATAGAACGAAATTGACATGCCACAAGATCGGAGACGCACAGAAGGTCTAAAAATGGGGAAGCTCTTCCCTAGAGTTGTCATGCAATGTGGACTTATGTGTTAGGATTTACAAATGAGAACATCTACCTAATGTTAGCATGCAAAGAATAAGGGAATTCTACCTATGTTATCATACAAAAGAATGAGGGAATTCTACCTATGTTATCATACAAAAGAATGAGGGAATACTACCTATGTTATCATACAAAAGAATAGGGGAATCCTACCTATGTTATCATACAAAGGGTTCTACCTAATGGGTGCTACCTAAACGGAACAAGAATCGACGAATGGAGCAAGGAAAGGAACCAGGGATAAGGGGTGGATGGCGATGCATGAAGCAATCGACTTACAGGTGGTAGATGGCGATGCCAGAAGCAATCGACTTACAAGAGAAATGGAGATGCATGAAGCGATCGACTTACAAAAGTATGGATGAACACGTGCTGGTTCTGTTAAGTTTTGAAAATGATTACTCGACGTTGGATCGAGGTTTTGATCTTGTTTTGAAATGGTTATCGGATGTTCGTTTTATTTCTTGTATTAACAGATGAATAAAGAATGAAAGAATAAACATTATACACTTCATGGGAGAGGGGTACATTTGTTATGAATGGGGGTTGTTCATGGCAATCAGACAATAATAATATATGCCTCATACATCATACAAGTAGGCCACAGTTATCAAATAATAAGATATATAAACAAGTATATGATCGAATCAAATAATCAAAGAATGAAATGAAGGAGCATTAGACAATGCATGAGAAGTATAAACATGTTAAACAATCAAACAATAGAAGCATGGGTGAACGAAGCAAGTATAAAAAATATCAGATGGATCAGACAGATGCAACTATGTACATAAAGGATCAATGAATAATTTAATCGGGAAATGATGCAAGGATCAAATAAAATCAAGATGAAAGTCCTCTAATACATGGCATATGAGATGAACAAGGGAGGATCAAAAGATCTCTTCAATTTCCCTAAGCAATCCCTTAAGTCAAACATCAATCATCGAAAAGTCAACTGTAAAGTCAAGTCAACTTAAAAATTACCAAATAAATAGTAAATTAATCACAAAAATTATGAAAAATTAAACTAATTAAGGTGGGGTCAGTACATCATCATCCCCCAATAAGATTTCAAAAATAATGAAAATTAGTGTATAAATTAATTGATATAAAACAGAAGTCAAATGAAAAGTCAACCAAGCAAACTAGGTCAACAATAAATCCAAAATAAATTGAAAATGGGAATTAAAATTCCAATAAAAGGTCAGGTTGACCATGAGACATTGGTCAACCCTCATCTCAAAAATCAGAAGTCAAAAATAATTTTAAGTCAAGAAAATAAAATTAATGAAAAAATGTATGCTTAAAAGAACCACTTGAAATAAATAATTAAAATAAAATATTAACATTAAATAAAATACGAAAATAAAAATTAAATAAATTAAATAAAACATTAAGGAAAGTAAAAAATATTTTTTGGTATTTTTATGAATAAATAAAATATTTTAAAACAATTAAAACCTAAACAGAAAATAAAATGGAAATAAATAAAAAATGAAAATGAAAAGAGAATGGACTAATTGATGGGCCAGGAAGGGAGGGGTGCAGACAGCGCGTGGTACGCTAGGCCCGGTCTAGCGAATAAGCAGGCGTGACATATAAAAAATAAATGTACATTGAAATAAACCATTTAACGTTATCATCAATCGGGCAAGGCATATTTTAAAGCACTGAAGGACAAACGATGGCGGACGGACGAGATCAAAAGACCGCGCGTGATCTAGCTGTCGTGAGAGGTACACGTGTTATTTTCCACATGCAGCATAAAAGAAAACCTACAGCCATGCATAGTGCAGCAAAAACGCAAAAAAACGTAGGTGATTCCTTCAATCTTCCACACAACATATCTCACTCTATGGTGCTCCAAATGAGATGATACAAAAAGCAAAGTTCAAGTTCTAAATGAGTAGAACACAATGGTATTTTGTTTCGATGAAAATAATGGCCTTAGCATGTATAAAAGCGAACAACAAGGTAGCCTCATGCACACGAATTTCACAGAAATATAGCAACATAAACTCAAGCTTAATGATAATATCTCATGGTGAGGGCTTCATAAATGAACATAGCATAGTGTTTACATGGAACACAACATGATGCAAGCATGGTATAATGAAGTAAGCATGGTGAGCATAAGTGATGAACAAGTATGAATGAGCAAGGCCATGGAAGATGGCCAAATGAGGTAAAAAGTGTGTTGATCGTTTTTGGTTTGTGCAGCATGGCATGGAAATAAGTCCAACAGGGTGACTTTGTGGCTATATATCTTGATGAATATATGACCAAATGACAAGGCAGTGCAAATAGTAGGAAGAGGGCATGGAGCTTAACATCTTTCATGTTGAACACAAATTGAAATGATGAGTGGAAAGAGGTGAAAAATGGTCATAAAGTGCAGGTCTCACAACTGCAAAATGGTTGGGCCAGTTTGGCCTAAATGCTGTCAAAAAATTTAGTCCATGATGCCAAATTTAGATGAGTGTATCTTTCAAACCAATTATCCAAATGGGATGATTCCAAAAGGATGTGAAAGAGGACATAGCAAGGTAAAACTGTCATGAAGAATGTATTTTCAAAAGATGTCTTGAAGTGCAAGAAAACTGGCCCATAAGTCTTGACAAATATTGCAAATTTTGGACTTAGAAAATTTTCTAAGTGTTCTAAAATAATGTCCCACTTTGACCAAGCATAAATTTCTCAATTTTAATCCAAATGAAACAAACTTTATATCTCTAGAAAGCTTGGAACAAGAGGAACAACTTTCATGATAGAGAAAGTTTAAGATGGAGCTTTCATCTTGGTGGAAAATGGGCTTAAAGTGGATGCAAAAACCATAAAAACTTGCCCTAAATGGAAAGTCAACTATTTCCAAATTTGGTAATTTTTCCAACTCCTGATTAAATGATGAATCCATGATCCAACCTTGATCAAATTTCACATGTAGGCTCCCTTAGGCATGAATTTTGAGATTCCACTTTCAAAATGTCAGGAGTTGACTTTTCTGGCCCCACAGTTGACTTTTCCCAAACTGTCTGATTCTCGATTCCATTGATCAATTGAAGCACCTCTGGCTCAAATAAAGAGCTGATTTTTTTGTATGTAGACCCTTGTGGACATATGGAGGGCCATGGAAAAGAGTTTCACCCAAGGAATCAGAAATAAACCGATTTTATACCAAACCCTAGTTTAGGGCAAAAATGGTCAAGAACTGATTGCATTGATTGCACTGATTGCCAATGGATCTCTCCGAGATAATTGTGGATCTTCTTAGACCAAGATGCCTCTATAATCATGACATGAACGAGCCCCTCTACTTCCCACCAAACATTGCCTGTTGTAGATAGCCTTGAAACCCTGATTTCTGATTAGATGCAGATGCACACTCTGAGAGCTCTGAATCTTCCACTGATGAACTGTAGACCACCATAAGATACCTGGACCACCTTGAGACTTGTACATTTGGAGAATGAAGTTCAATTCCCAGTCTTTCTTTGTGTGGGCTCCTTCTGGTTAAGGAATGGTCAATCAAACCCTGATTTCCAAGTCACTAATGCAGTATGCAATGAGTATGACCTAGTATGGTGCTAATGCAATGTGAAACATAATCCCATGCTTCCAAGAAAAATGAAGGGTAAATTTTGGGGTATTACACCAACCTCTCAAGGTTCTCCACATACCCAATCATCTTAAGCACATGGGGACCTACAGGGGCTCCTTCAACTAACTTGCCTTGAAAAAGGGCTTTTGAAACTTCAATTCTTTCATGCCTTGCCTGCTCTTGATAGAGCATCTTAAGGTGTTTGATCATATCGAATGCTGTCATGTTCTCATGTTGCTTCTGAAACTCTGAGTTCATGGTAGCTAGCATGAGGCAAGCAGTTTCATTGGCATCATAGACATGCTTCTTATAAGCATCTATTTCTTCCTTAGGTGCAGAACTAGGAGGTTCCTCTCCAGGAACAGGTTTCTCCAAGACATATAGCTTTCTATCATGTTTGAGGATAATCCTCAGATTTTGTGCCAATCCAAAAAAATTGTCCCAGACAATTTTTCCTTATCAAGGATTGATTGCAAAATGTTGTTAGAGGTGTTTGTTGTCGTGGTAATCTACATGAAAATAATGAAAATATAATTATCAATAACATATTTAATTAGGCATTTAATTAAATATGCTCCCACTATTTTACTCAAAACAAATGACCCTAACCATTTGATTCAGAAGATCCCGTTGGAAGATTTTCTAGTGGGTCGAGATCCACATTTCACTTTGTTTTAAGTCTGCATAGGCGGATTACACGAAACTAGGTTATTTAGGTAGAAACTCCTTCCAATTGTATCTAATACAACTCCCGAATATTTTAGTTGGGTGAATAACTCCTTATTCCAATCCATCACATGGATCATTTCCAACTCTTGCTTCTAAACATATATAATCTTATTATAATTTGTTTAGTTAAGTTTGACCCATTGTTTTAGCAATTGGATATTACAATTATCCCATCACACCTTAATATAGAATATGCACCTCGCGTAGGTGAAACCTACATTATTCGATACTAGTCTTGATGAGTGCTAAAACTTGGAAAGCATAAACTTAATATTTAATTTGAGGGAATTTGCAGTTATTCTGATCTCATCGGCTTATTTATCATATAAATCATCTCTCACATGTATCAACATACATTCATATGCATCAACATACATACAAAATGAAACCGTTATGGCCCCTAGCGCAATTGTTCTCCCAAGCCAATGAGAGAACTTAAGCTAACCTAATAACGATCTAAGCTTCTCCAAGCAAGATCTTCAAGGTTGTCCTCCTTTGATATTGTATTCTTCTCTTTCTTCATAACATTACATTACATAAAAGAAACTCGTTTTACATACGAGGGAGTGAGATGAGAAAAAGAGTTATATTAAGAGATTAAAAGAGAGGCACGACACGCAAGTTGTATTTTAAAATTCCAAAACAAAATAAAGGAAAACTAAGGCCATAACCGATCACCACAAGACAATAATAATAAACACATTATTATTATTAATTTAAATTATGTTAATTAAGCAAACCAAATTAAATTTCGGCGACCGGTCACACTACGCAGAGTTAGCCGGGAGTTCCGCTGCCTGGTCAGCGCACGGTGGTTCCGCTGACCGTTCAGCGAACGGGGGTCAAGGGGGCAACACCCCGATGCAAAATTTTAATGAATAATTCATTTTAAATCAACGTCAATTTTCGCATCAACACATGATACTTTAAAGCACAACTCTTGCACAATCACAACCATAATCGCATAACTCTTTGACAGCACAACCCTTGTACCGTCATGAACCCTAATGCACCAATTTCATACCGTCAAACACACCTCGATTGTTAATTCAGTATGATTGATCAACATGTCATTGCTTCACCATACTTTCGTCGGATTCCGAAGCAAATAACCCTTGATCGCTCAAAGGAAAACAACCATTAAGTGTTTGAATGAACGAAAGAGAAATAGTATATTATATATACCATATTTTGCATCATAATTACTTATATCATATATATAACTTGATCGATCTCAATTGTGTAACCTATGGACGATCTATGTATCGCTGCTTCACCATACTAACGTCGGATTCTGAAGCATAGTCAACATCAATCATCCAAATCGTACACACGTGATGCCAAATTTAATTACTCGTTTATTCTTTGATTCATTTTATCTTTTAATCGCATTAATACAGAAAATATAGAAAATAAACAGCTATCAGATGTATGGTTTTGTAAGTGGCTCTGATACCAATGAAGGAGAATAGCGATCCAAAATGCAACGGAAATTTAAAATTTTCTCCTTTAGTGATCCTTACGAATGAGCATGATCAATGATAGAATCGTTACCTCTTGTGGCGATTGAAACCTTTGATGTAGATCTAAGGAGTGATCATGAACGTTAAATGGTAACAACGCCTCTACTCAGTCCACACGAACAGATTCCTTCAATCTCAGTGCTAGTTGCTACGAATGAAGGCTTTGAATGAGAGAGAGAGAGAGAGAGAAACGAAATTTCAACTGCACAAATGCTTCTGCACAAGGGTTATATTTATAGAACCACTTGTGTGGGTTGCAAGCTAAAAAGCCCACTTAAGTGTATGTGGCCCATATCTTATGATATGCCAAAACCACTTAAGTGCGTGGTACCTTACCATATTTCCTATTATACTTAAGTACACCGTACCTTATGATGTTCTATAATTTACTTAAGTGCACTGTACCTTACGGTGTTCCTTATTTATTCTATCTCTCATTCATCCGTCCTTTTGTGTGTGACCCTGTAGGTTTTCGCGACATTTGCAATTATATTAAATCACGTATTTAACATAATAAATAGTGAGCGGTATCTAGCAACACATCACTGCTACCCAAGACACGAAAATGTCATGTGATCTGACAAATCCTTTTGTGATAATACTTATGTGTATAATTATCCTTTTGCCCCTATGTATATATTGAACACAAGGCATAGACCGTGTCATCCTTGTTCAGTTCAATATTGGGCTCGTAGACATTTATCCTATTACGCAGGATGGGCAAATTCCATCTATGTCACTCATGTCCCTCAGCATGCTTCGTGGAGTACCCGTCAACTGTCTTTATATTCGTCTAGTTACGGCAATGTTTGATCAGCAATAAAGCACTCGACTCTACATTTAGGGTCCATAGTGGTTTCAGGTTGAAGGGTGGTATACACCACTATCACCATGAGAATAACTTATGACACTTTACATAACATTCTATATGGTATTCTCATAGCGGGTCAATCCAGTATAAATATTACTCCTAATATTCATACCTATGTTTAAGACTTGATAACTCCTTATCCATGATCCATGAGATGTGATCATCAGTCTATATACATAATAGTCTTAATGCTTTAATGTTATCCCATTTCACAACAAAACTCGACTACGGATACTTTAAGAATAGTGTCTTTATGTTTAATGGGATCTCATGATTAAGTCACACTTAATACATTAAACGAACTATCTATTCTAGGGACTTTATTAAATAAACATAATAAAGAAAAAACCTTTTATTATTAATAAATAATTCGATACAAGTACCAAAAGTATTGGCCTCTAAGGCTTACACCAACACATTGTAATGAGGGTTGATCCATGTGACATCCTCTTCAGAGAAAACAATGTTGACCTCTGTCATTCCTATAGTGTTTTCAGGAAAGCTGAGGATACAACGTTCCCGACAAACACCTATCTTGTGTATCTTCAGCGATGGTGTTTACTACATGATGTAGGGCCATATTAGTTATCTTCATACGAAAAGGGGGATACCATGGTTGGAGTGGAAGAAGTGGCCCAAGTTAATTTTATTAGGGCCCACAGTGGTCTATGCAATGATTTTTGAGGCTATTTGAAGGACCAACTCATGTGAGGTGAGAGGTCCTTTTGGTGGTCGGCGCTACTCGATTTCAGGCCGACGGTTGTATTGACGGTGTTAGGGCTACTAGGAGTGTAGTGCTCTTTCAGTAGTAGTTGATGTATATGGCTTGAGAATCTCCTTTATCCCCTTGAGGGATAACATATTTATAGGGGTTCTCGATACCTAGGGTTTTCTTAGAAAAGATCATCGTCCCCTAGTCAAAAGGTGGGCAATTGAATCTCTATTCCCTATGGAGACGTGGGTTAGTAATGACTATAACTTTCTCTTTATCCAAGACACGTCTTATCCCATATTTTTTCATTCTATGGGCAAGAAAAACTTAAGGGTGACCTCACGTCGTCGCCTTTTCTCAAGACGGTCCCAAATTGTCGCCCTAGAAAAGATTATATGTAAATATAATACTATATAACTCTAACTTATTTCTTTGCATGGGTGGTGGTTTTTACCGCAGGATTTGATTTGTTTTGGGATTTTTTTTTGCATAACCCTTTCTTTTTGTTTTCTATTCTTTTTTATTTGCTTATGTTTATTTTTCTCGTTAGTTTAGTGTTTCAAGTACTTCTTGTGCATGATTGATAATACATCTTGTTCTCGACTCACTAAAATAATCCAACATTTTTTTGAAATCGTGACTAAGATTAATTTGTATACCGACTAACACATGTCAATTTAATGAGGTGTATTTTTTAAAAGACAAAATCGTGAACGTTCAGACACTCAAAATAGACATTACCTCCTAATTGCATAAATGTGCACTTAAAGATAGAAAGAAAGACATCACTTTATACTTTGGTAGGCGTTCTAAAATTTGCCATTACAAAACAATTCTTTTACTGCTTATAAAAAATTTATAAGAAGTTCTATGACACATGCTCCCTTCCCACGCACATGTTCTCTTTGTATGGACTATTCGACAATTCAATTTAAATGCATTGCATATTATCTTATTCCAACTTCCAATTAGTGTGCCTCAAGACCACAATGTCAGAATCAAGCGCAACCTTTTCTTCCACACAATTTCAAAGAAAACAAACACGATCATGTCTTTCAACAACAATATTAGTCATAATTTTCCCAGTAGCATTAGCTGCGATTTTCTACCAACTCGAACCATTCGAACCGGTTGAATTTCCATCCAGGGAGTTACCCCGGAGAACCACATCAGCTCCGGCTGTCAACCCGCGCATGCGGATTGGTTCGGAAGTTGTAGGGGAAGGAAAAGTAGACGGACCTGAAGACCTGGCTTATGATAAGAGAAACCGTCTCATCTACACTGGCTGCGTGGACGGGTGGATCAAGCGAATTACAGTGAACAAATCGGCGGCTGACTCGGTTGTTAAAAACTGGGTTAACACCGGTGGAAGACCACTTGGACTCGCTTTGGAAAAAACCGGTGAACTCATAGTTGCTGACGCTTATTTGGTAAGTTCCAAAAATGAATCTCAATACATTATGCTATATCTTTATGCTGTAATTTTTAGAATTAAACATATGTATTATTTTTTATAAAATTTAAGATTCTTATAACTTAGAGATGGTTCTCTTTAGTGTTGCACTTTAACAGGCAATAATATTAATGATGTAGGGGCTACTGAGAGTGACAAAAAAAGGAAAGAAATCCACGGTTGAAGTTCTGGCAAATGAATATGATGGGTTGAAATTCAATTTAACAGATGGGGTTGACGTAGGTGAAGATGGAACGATTTATTTTACAGACGCTACATACAAATACAGTTTGAAGGAATTCTATCTTGATATTGTGGAAGGTAAACCTCATGGGAGATTCATGAGCTATAATCCAGCAACAAAAAAAGTGGAATTGCTTGCACGTAACCTCTACTTTGCTAATGGAGTTGCTGTTGCACCAGACCAAAAATTCGTTGTCTACTGTGAAACTATTTTGTAAGTACTTCATTAATTTTTAAATAGGATAACAACTTTGAAACAGATGACAAAGATATTAATGGGCATTATATGGTTAAACTTTGAAACTCATATTCTACAGGAGTAGGTGCAGAAAAATTTACCTACGAGGTCCGAAGAAAGGAAGAATAGGGGAATTTTGTCCCGACCTACCCGGCATGCCGGATAATATTCATTATGTTGGACAAGGGCAGTATTTAATTGGAATGGCAACGGTAACATGATATTAACTAACTTTACTGATAAATGTTAGAATTGTCTGTGTTATTTTCTGATAATTTTTTTGTGTTTTAATGACAGTCGATAACTCCTCAATGGCACTTATTATTAAGATATCCTTTCCTACGGGAAACTGCAGCAATGGTTACAAAGTATTTTACAAGGCCAAAACTAGAGTTGCATGGAGGAGTTATGGTAGTAGATTTGGCAGGAAAACTAACAAGTCATTATTATGATCCTCAATTATCACTGGTTTCAAGTGGGATTAAAGTTGATAATTATATATATTGTGGCTCCGCTTCTTATCCATTTCTACTGCGTCTAGATTTGGCAAAGTATCCTGCACTTCCCTCACCATGAAGAAGAACAGTGAAAATCTCAGATATACTGTTTTCTTATATAGGCCCATTTGATTATTTTATGAAAGGCCTGCTTAATTTTTATACTGTTTCTTCCTATGTGTGTAACTTTTTTCATGTGATAACGTATAAAATATAAAATTATAAAAGAAATGTATTTGCTAAGTAAGAAAAAAAGGATTAGCAAGAAAACCCTAAAATAAAATAAAATAAACTAGTAAAAAGAACGCGGCTTGATTGTGGCATATATAGATATTTTTTTATTATCTCGTTGGTTTTATTTATATGAAAAATTGACTTTTTAAATTTATTAAATATTTTATGTATCTCATGAAATAATTAGAGATATTGATTATTCATTATATTAAAAATTAAAAAATATCATATATATATATATATATATATATATATATATATATATATATATATATATATATATATATATATATATATATATATATATATATATATATATATATATATATATATGATCGAAGGTAATATAAATAAATACATATAGGAATTTTTTATCAAAATTAGGGATGGCAATTTGATCCATCCCCAATTGGCACCCACAAATTTATCCATAACGGATAGGGTAAAAATCTGCAAAAATTGGTACGGGCATGGACTCGGGTAATTACCCATAAAAATAAACGGGTATGAGTGCGAGTATGGGCACCTTGGTACCCAGCTCGCCCCATACCCGCACACTATATATTTTTATATATTTATTTTTATTTATATATTTTAGTTTATATTATTATATAAAAATGTATGTCTATCAATTATAAAATGTATATCAATGATAGACAATTACATATTTAATGTATATCAATGATAGACAATTACATATTTAATATAAGTGTTTGTTTATTTCAACAATAAATTGTTTGAATTTCTTTTAATATTTTTAAAAATTTAAAATTATATGATATTTTATAATTGATCTATTTATTTTTAATAGGAATGTGGGTCGCGGGGTACAAGTATGGATACTTACATATCCAGAGGGCACGGGTACGAGTGCTAACTTTGACACCCAAGCATGTATGGGCTCGGGCACGAGGATATTTTCAAATCGCGGGTATGGGGATGGGTACTATAATACCCTGCCCATTGCCATCCCTAATCAAAATAACCCAAAATTTCAAGGAAATTCCCAAAAAAGCCCTGGTTTCAAAAATATTCTCAAACTACCCCACTTTTAGGAGGAGGCGCCAATTCAATTGGCAACTCCTCTTATAGTTTGAATGGAGGCGTCAATTGGATTGGCTAGGGCATGTACCATAGCCAATCCAATTGGCGCCTATGTGTAATTTTACAAAGGAGGCGCCAATTGGATTGACACCTAAGTGTAAAATGCAATTTTTTTGTTATAAATAGATATGTTGTGTGAGTCATTATCCCACATCTCAATTAATCATTTGACAATCATGTTTGGTGTTCGTCGCCGATACGGAAAGGTGATTTATGCGAGAGACAAACCTCAGATGCTGATGCTATTCTGGAACATCACTACGTTCGAGCAACTGAAGAGGGAGCTGGTTCGTTAGTTAGATGGGAAAATATCAGAAGAGGAAAAAATTAGAAGTATTGAGAGACTCGACACTATCTTTGGTTGGGTGCGGATGAAGACTCATAAGGATGCTAGGGAAATGATGTTCGGTCGAGATGACATCAATTTGATTGTTGTAATCAGTTAGAAATATTTCTGTTTTAAGTTAGCTTATTTTGTACTGATGTTTGTTGTGAACCTCGTTGTAACACAAACTTTATGATATATAATGATTGAAGGTTACAGAAATACAATGTTACAAAAAGCTTATGACCCAGATGATGCTCCTCGGTTGGGACAGTTGTTATTGTTGTGTCCTGGTTGACGACAGATACTACATAATCTTATCATTTTATCGGTCGAATCCATTTTTGTCCTGATACGTGTGTTGTTTGGCCTTCCTTTTTTATTTCTACGCATCTCGTCGTTATGCAGAACTATATCACCTTCATATGGAGGCCAGTATTCCTCCATTGGTAGTACCGAGAAGCTTTTATTATATACATTCATGATGGTTACGGCCTTGTACACATCAGATAAATGGTTGTAAGCGTCTTGACGAGTATATGCGCACGCTGCAATGACTTGGGAGCAAGGAATGCGGAAGGCCTGGAATTTTCCACAGTCGCACCAACTTCTGTTTAGTCTAACAGCATAGGCTAAATTTGGTCTCCCCTCGTTGTGGTTCATTGTTTCTTGGACGCTGAAATTTTGCCTATGACGGTCAAAGACTGTTACAGTGTCTGTGCTAGCTTTGATGCTCTCCTCTTTCATGACTTTCATGCAACACTCATTTGAATACTTGCCTAGACATTAACGATGTACTTCATCTTTCATCTCTGGTTACAAACGTAGAAGCCAACCTATAATAGGTCGATCTTACGAAGGCGGTTATTGGCAGATTTCTAATTCCTTTGAATACCTCGTTCATGCAATCGACAAGGTTTGTTGTCATGTTGCCCCATCGACAACCTCTGTTAAATGCCCATTGTCCACTGCTCTACTGGTATGTTATTTATCCATCTCCATGCGTCTTCATTAGACAGTCTAATTTCATCACGATAATATTGAAATGACGGCTGAGTTAGAGCATACCCATCATTCACCACCTTCTTGCGAAGATACTTATCTTTTATTGCACGCATGAAGTTTTGTGCAATATGTCTAATGAAATAGACATGGGTAGAAGGAGGATCATGTCATCCGTTGTCATGGTTGTTGTAGGCACTCTTAATGGCAGCATGTCTATCAGAAATCAAACAGAGATTGACTTGTGGAGCCACATGCGTTCTGAGATGTCGAAGAAAGAAACCCCATCCACCAGCCGTTTCACCTTTAACCAAAGCAAAGGCAATGTGAAATACATTGTTGTTTCCGTCTTGTGCAACCGCCATAAGCAAAGTACCCTTGTATTTGCCGTATAACCAAGTGCCATCAATTTGAATAATAGGTTTGTAGAATGTGAAATCTTTGATGCATGGGCCAAACACCCAAAAGAGACGGTGAAAGATTCTATTACATGTAACATATGTTCCGTCTGGCATCATTGCCGGCAATGTCTCCATAATTGCCACAGTTCCTGAGACATATGTTTTTAGTGCCCATAAAAACCGTGGCAATTCTTCGTATGAATCCTCCCAGTTGCCGAATACCTGTTCAACAACCTTTGTCCTCGCAATCCAGGCTTTCTTGTAAGATGGAGTATAATTATATGTTGTTCTGATATGTGATATAATTATACTCACCTTCACTGACGGGTCTTTATTAACCAACGGCGGAATGTCTTGACATATCAATGCAACGCTTAATTTACGGTGATCTTGTTCAACGTAAGTTGCAATGCAACTGTGAGGTGGGTTTATTGAAGCGATCTCCCTAGAGTCATTTTTTTGTAAGACGAGGCCAAACGAAACTTACAAAGGATGTTACGACATTCGATGACATACCTTCTAGAATCAGTGCGTTTCATTGTGAAATCAGCCGAGTTGTTCATGTGGAATTTTTTGATAGGTCGCACACATTATTCTTTGGTAAGAAACATGTCTCCCACCTTTAATTCGCCTTCTGATCATGGATACGGGTTATAGAAACACTATCAGATGTTTCATCGTCATGCAGATCCATCTTTGTCATATGTTAAGGCAGATTGTAGACATGAGTATGTCCCTTTTAATAACATACCAACTTAGTCAAGTTTTTTGTTCTTTCTTTTATAGGATGTTTTAAGGTTCCGGACTCGGGTCCACGAATATGTCCATATGGACCCGATGATTCAACCTTATGTTGAACTCGCCGATTTTGGTCATATAAGCAAGATTTTGTCTTGGTCCATAGATAACAAATTCATTCTTGCTTTATGAGAAAGACGGTGTCCAGAGACACACACATTTTGGTTCCTAATCGGTGAGTGTATCGTGACGTTAGAATACGTCTACATGCTTTTGGGACTGCCCATTGAAGGTAAGGATGTTAATGGTAAAACCAACTATGCAAATCCAATTTGCATGGACCTCTTGGATACTGATTTGTTAGATGATAACTCAAGAGGTCAAGGGATACTCCTTTCACGTGCAGGACTCTTAAAACCACCATAAAACATTGTCATACAGAGCTTTTCGCCATCGTGGGCAAGTCATAACCACCATACATCGTAATATACCTACTAAGACCTCAGAGTTCCTATGCCCTTGCAGGAGGAACATGCACACCTGTACTTTTTACCAATACAGTGGCGCCCACTGTGAGGCCTTGATAAAACTAACATGAGTCACATCATCTTCATTACCATCATCTCGCTCGTTGTTACCCTTCCCTCCTACACCTAGCCATTTTCAGCCATGGTTTATAGGAAAGCTTCATTCCTTATGCCAGAAGGTACCAGGGGTAGCGGTGATGTTGACGCCCTGGCGGAGATGTATGCTATCATGGACAAATGATTTCATTATAACTAGGCGCTTGAGGACGACATACACATCATCAGATAGCACCAATGGGAGTCCAATCCCTAGGAGGAGACATAATTGTTAGATCCCTAGCCACTCTTATACGAGATATGGGGGGCGCCTATTCCCGAGGGTTAGAAACCTCCCTCTTTGGCCAAGTTTGATGGGCGCAACGATCCCTACGATCTCACCATAGGAGCATCTGACCCCCTGAAGTGCAAGTTGTTATCTGGCCCCTTTAGAGATGTCTCAATTCGATGGTATATGGGTTTACCTCGTGCCTCCATCAACAACTACTAGGAACTAGTAAAGAAGTTAGTGCACCATTTTTCCGCCAGTCATCAGAGGAAAATGTCCACCACAAGTCTGTTTAACATACACCAGGATCCATCAGAGTCACTGACGGACTACCTCGCCCGCTTTAACGAGGCCACCACCAGGGTCGTCCCACCAAACCAAGAAATGTTTGTGGGGGAGTTCCAAAATGGACTCAAGGTGGGGAACTTTAATGAATCCACCGCCTAGAATTCGGCGCTTTCATTGGCAAAAGTGGTCACCCGAGCAGAGTGCTACATAAAGGCAAGGAGAGCAACGCTGAAAAGAAAGCGCATGATGTCAAGGAGTATGTTCCCAACTCCGAAGGCTTACATCACCAGAGGAAGAACAATTATTCCTTAACCATAAAAAACAAAACTGCATTCAAAAGGGTGGGTAAGGCTATAAATAACTTCACGCCCTTGAATACCTGTCGTGAGCAAATTTGGCGTGAGGTTCTCCACATGCATAATATCCCTTCACCTCCCGCTCATAAGGCGGAAGTGATGGGGTTAAGATCTTTGAAGGTTTCAAATCAGAAAATCGGGTTGGGGTTTTCCTTTAAGATCGGTTAGGGTTTGAAGGTTTTGGACAAGATTACGTAATCCAGATCCGATCGAGTGAAGTCTTTGAAGAACGAGAGGTTTGCAAAGGAGTAGTGTGTAACAGTGGATCGCATTGGTAAATCTTGGGTTACAATAATTGTGAGTTTTAGATTCGATCGAGTGAAAGCTTTGAAGAAAAAGGGGTTTCTTGCAAAGAAGTAACGTGAAACGGTGAATCAGAGCGGCATTATTGGGTTACTTGATCAAGCTTTGATCATGGGAAGCGAAAGATTTAGAATCAACATTAAGCTTATGGTTTGTGTGATTGGATTGCTACATTTCTCTTGTATACTCTTTTTGCGAAGTAAGGTTAAATACAATATCTCAATTCTAGTTTGAGTTGAGGGAAGACGTACCCATAGTGAGGTCGATTGGGAAACTGGCTAAACAAATCCTTATGTACTCTCTCTCTCTCTCTCTCTATCTATCTATCTATCTATCTATCTCTCTCTCTTTTATTTTTATTTTGCAAATTATTGATTTCATCAATCATGCGATCAAGTTGTTAGGATATTATTTTTTATTACATTTTGAAATTAGTTTTGTTGAGTTGATCATAATTCCCTAGGTTGTGATTGGGTTTTAAGATCAACAATACCACATAAAATTCCAAACAATATTGATTGCATATTAGGTGTTCGACAAATTATCTCAATTTTTCTTTTGTGAATTATCATTGGAAGTAGACTATCCTTGTTGCTTTGCATTCAACTGGTTGTGATTAATTGTGTTTGGACAATTTACGATTCATTATCATACCGTGATTACTATTACGCATATCCAAACTTTTTGGTAGTGGGTCCGGATAGAAGATTTTTTTCGAGATACTTTCGCGCGCCATAAATTTTTCAAAACTATTTTTGTCAAAGTTTTTAACTAGTGATTTATTCATCCCCCCCTGTCATACCCCAAAATTTGCCCTCCTTTTCGCTTTTTCGTCTGACTATAACTTGATATCCATCTAACCTCATTCATACTCGTTCATGTGCATTCATTCATTCATCTGCTGACAGGCGTCACAGATTCAGGGTTCGGGGTTGATAAAATCGGAGTCGGATTGAAGTTTATGGCATTGCACATCATATGGATTAAAATCCTGATTCATGGCTTTGCTATTCGAGGATCTTGTGTATGAACTGTCGATTGGTCGATGTTCATCTTGTTTGGTTCATGGCATTGGCACAAGTCGTTGGTTCAGGATGTTGTGGTCCATATTCGTTTGTCCATGAGAAAATACGCATTTTTGATCAACTGTTGACCAAAGTCAACCATCAATCTCCGAATCTTTAATCATGTGATCTGTAGTCGTCCCATCATTTTCGAATTAATTCTGGAAGTTGTGAATGGATTTTACAGGTTCAAATTTGATTTAATTCAAAATTTGATTCTTGAGATTCAAATCAACTTTGGAGAATTAGTTCGATTTCATAACCATTTCATCATTTTTCGTTAGCTAATTAATTTTAGTATATTGTTTTTAAGTACAAATTAATCATGACATTTCTTTTATTATTAGAATTTCTTGATTTTATTAGTGAACCATTTAAATCCCTTCATAATCCAATTTCATTTTAACCAAATCCATTTTTATATCCAATATCCATTTTTTTACCAACCAAGTCCATTTAAATCCATTCATAATCCATATCCATTTGATTTAATCCAGATCCATATTCTAACATCCAAAATCCATTGAAACAATTAACCAAATCCATTTTAAATCCATTGTTCAATTAACCATCATCCAAATAACACTGTACATTTATTAGTATACATTAAGAAAAATAAAAGCTGCAGCGAAAAGCTGTTGTAGCTCATTCACAAGCCAGCAGTACAAAACGACGGTAAGCCACTAAGCTATAAACCAAAAAGCGCTGCATAGTCAAAGCACAAAATCAAAAAAAGTTGTTGCACAAATGCGCTGCAAACCAACATGCCGCAGCTAGCTTCCAAACTGCATCATCAACACATGCTACACGAGCAAAACGCAGGTTCAAGCAAAACGAAAAACATCAAAATGCAAGTTGGATACCAATTCCCGCCAGCATCCAAATAATACAACAGAAACGGCGCACAAGCCGTGAAGCTGAAAAGCTAACAGCTGCAAACCAAAACCTGCATCAAAATCGCAGGAAATACAGCAGAAAGAGTGCAAAAACGCAACTATTCTAAATCAAACGGCAACAGCCAAGCCACCATAATCCACAACCAAACGGCGGCATCGCCGTAACCGCACAAGCCGTGAAGCTGAAAAGCTAACAGCATCGTATCAAAACCAATCCAAACTCAAAGCTACTGCACAAGCCTAACAACGGCGATGCCGGCATAAATAACCTGCATAACTTGAAAAGAACTGCAAAAAAAAATGAATAACAGAAGGTAATTCTAAGCCTATAAATCTAACATCACGCACTCATTCATGGCAACAGTAATCGCGTGAAAAGTAATAAAATTATTTTTGTGTTTTTGCTATGGTTGGGTACTAAACTCAGGTCTTGATCCATGGCATTCATGAATGTTACCGCTAGGCTACTTTATTATACATGTATTTTGATTCTGTTCATATCGATATGATTTCATTTTTACTGATCATTATGCCTTATTATTTAATCTTTGAATTAAATTTGTGCATAAATTAAAATTGATTTATAATGTTATTATTTTGTTAAGCAATTGTATAAGAGATCTTATTTATTTAATTTTGTTCTCTCATATAATTGAGTTACTATGTCTAGTGATCGTTATAATTTTGATTAATTGAGATTAGCCACAACATCCTTAAATTAATTGAGATTATTTTTTTAAAGTTTTGAGATCACATAAATTATTAGACATAAAATTGTAATTAATTATACGTGGTATAATGAATTTTATCCTACAGGAATTTTTATTATATTTGTATGATTAATTGGGATAAAATATCAAAATATTTTCATAACTTGTCCACAAGAATTATGAATTGGTACATAATTTGATAGTTTTATCATAAAATATTAATTTTGGATAGAAAAACAAAATTATATCATGCACGTAAAGTGTAAGGTTTGAAAAGTCTATCGCAATTTTTTTAAAATCATATTACATTAAAATTTAGCCCACATGTAATTTTTATGTTGCAAGATTTATTTTATGGTATGTTTATATTGATAATACATACAATTTGGATGATATTTATGCCTCAAATTTTGACATCAATTTTTTTTATCTTTTTAGCTTCTCAACCTGCTAATTTTTCTGGTTAAGGAATGGTCAATCAAACCCTGATTTCCAAGTCACTAATGCAGTATGCAATGAGTATGACCTAGTATGGTGCTAATGCAATGTGAAACATAATCCCATGCTTCCAAGAAAAATGAAGGGTAAATTTTGGGGTATTACACCAACCTCTCAAGGTTCTCCACATACCCAATCATCTTAAGCACATGGGGACCTACAGGGGCTCCTTCAACTAACTTGCCTTGAAAAAGGGCTTTTGAAACTTCAATTCTTTCATGCCTTGCCTGCTCTTGATAGAGCATCTTAAGGTGTTTGATCATATCGAATGCTGTCATGTTCTCATGTTGCTTCTGAAACTCTGAGTTCATGGTAGCTAGCATGAGGCAAGCAGTTTCATTGGCATCATAGACATGCTTCTTATAAGCATCTATTTCTTCCTTAGGTGCAGAACTAGGAGGTTCCTCTCCAGGAACAGGTTTCTCCAAGACATATAGCTTTCTATCATGTTTGAGGATAATCCTCAGATTTTGTGCCAATCCAAAAAAATTGTCCCAGACAATTTTTCCTTATCAAGGATTGATTGCAAAATGTTGTTAGAGGTGTTTGTTGTCGTGGTAATCTACATGAAAATAATGAAAATATAATTATCAATAACATATTTAATTAGGCATTTAATTAAATATGCTCCCACTATTTTACTCAAAACAAATGACCCTAACCATTTGATTCAGAAGATCCCGTTGGAAGATTTTCTAGTGGGTCGAGATCCACATTTCACTTTGTTTTAAGTCTGCATAGGCGGATTACACGAAACTAGGTTATTTAGGTAGAAACTCCTTCCAATTGTATCTAATACAACTCCCGAATATTTTAGTTGGGTGAATAACTCCTTATTCCAATCCATCACATGGATCATTTCCAACTCTTGCTTCTAAACATATATAATCTTATTATAATTTGTTTAGTTAAGTTTGACCCATTGTTTTAGCAATTGGATATTACAATTATCCCATCACACCTTAATATAGAATATGCACCTCGCGTAGGTGAAACCTACATTATTCGATACTAGTCTTGATGAGTGCTAAAACTTGGAAAGCATAAACTTAATATTTAATTTGAGGGAATTTGCAGTTATTCTGATCTCATCGGCTTATTTATCATATAAATCATCTCTCACATGTATCAACATACATTCATATGCATCAACATACATACAAAATGAAACCGTTATGGCCCCTAGCGCAATTGTTCTCCCAAGCCAATGAGAGAACTTAAGCTAACCTAATAACGATCTAAGCTTCTCCAAGCAAGATCTTCAAGGTTGTCCTCCTTTGATATTGTATTCTTCTCTTTCTTCATAACATTACATTACATAAAAGAAACTCGTTTTACATACGAGGGAGTGAGATGAGAAAAAGAGTTATATTAAGAGATTAAAAGAGAGGCACGACACGCAAGTTGTATTTTAAAATTCCAAAACAAAATAAAGGAAAACTAAGGCCATAACCGATCACCACAAGACAATAATAATAAACACATTATTATTATTAATTTAAATTATGTTAATTAAGCAAACCAAATTAAATTTCGGCGACCGGTCACACTACGCAGAGTTAGCCGGGAGTTCCGCTGCCTGGTCAGCGCACGGTGGTTCCGCTGACCGTTCAGCGAACGGGGGTCAAGGGGGCAACACCCCGATGCAAAATTTTAATGAATAATTCATTTTAAATCAACGTCAATTTTCGCATCAACACATGATACTTTAAAGCACAACTCTTGCACAATCACAACCATAATCGCATAACTCTTTGACAGCACAACCCTTGTACCGTCATGAACCCTAATGCACCAATTTCATACCGTCAAACACACCTCGATTGTTAATTCAGTATGATTGATCAACATGTCATTGCTTCACCATACTTTCGTCGGATTCCGAAGCAAATAACCCTTGATCGCTCAAAGGAAAACAACCATTAAGTGTTTGAATGAACGAAAGAGAAATAGTATATTATATATACCATATTTTGCATCATAATTACTTATATCATATATATAACTTGATCGATCTCAATTGTGTAACCTATGGACGATCTATGTATCGCTGCTTCACCATACTAACGTCGGATTCTGAAGCATAGTCAACATCAATCATCCAAATCGTACACACGTGATGCCAAATTTAATTACTCGTTTATTCTTTGATTCATTTTATCTTTTAATCGCATTAATACAGAAAATATAGAAAATAAACAGCTATCAGATGTATGGTTTTGTAAGTGGCTCTGATACCAATGAAGGAGAATAGCGATCCAAAATGCAACGGAAATTTAAAATTTTCTCCTTTAGTGATCCTTACGAATGAGCATGATCAATGATAGAATCGTTACCTCTTGTGGCGATTGAAACCTTTGATGTAGATCTAAGGAGTGATCATGAACGTTAAATGGTAACAACGCCTCTACTCAGTCCACACGAACAGATTCCTTCAATCTCAGTGCTAGTTGCTACGAATGAAGGCTTTGAATGAGAGAGAGAGAGAGAGAGAAACGAAATTTCAACTGCACAAATGCTTCTGCACAAGGGTTATATTTATAGAACCACTTGTGTGGGTTGCAAGCTAAAAAGCCCACTTAAGTGTATGTGGCCCATATCTTATGATATGCCAAAACCACTTAAGTGCGTGGTACCTTACCATATTTCCTATTATACTTAAGTACACCGTACCTTATGATGTTCTATAATTTACTTAAGTGCACTGTACCTTACGGTGTTCCTTATTTATTCTATCTCTCATTCATCCGTCCTTTTGTGTGTGACCCTGTAGGTTTTCGCGACATTTGCAATTATATTAAATCACGTATTTAACATAATAAATAGTGAGCGGTATCTAGCAACACATCACTGCTACCCAAGACACGAAAATGTCATGTGATCTGACAAATCCTTTTGTGATAATACTTATGTGTATAATTATCCTTTTGCCCCTATGTATATATTGAACACAAGGCATAGACCGTGTCATCCTTGTTCAGTTCAATATTGGGCTCGTAGACATTTATCCTATTACGCAGGATGGGCAAATTCCATCTATGTCACTCATGTCCCTCAGCATGCTTCGTGGAGTACCCGTCAACTGTCTTTATATTCGTCTAGTTACGGCAATGTTTGATCAGCAATAAAGCACTCGACTCTACATTTAGGGTCCATAGTGGTTTCAGGTTGAAGGGTGGTATACACCACTATCACCATGAGAATAACTTATGACACTTTACATAACATTCTATATGGTATTCTCATAGCGGGTCAATCCAGTATAAATATTACTCCTAATATTCATACCTATGTTTAAGACTTGATAACTCCTTATCCATGATCCATGAGATGTGATCATCAGTCTATATACATAATAGTCTTAATGCTTTAATGTTATCCCATTTCACAACAAAACTCGACTACGGATACTTTAAGAATAGTGTCTTTATGTTTAATGGGATCTCATGATTAAGTCACACTTAATACATTAAACGAACTATCTATTCTAGGGACTTTATTAAATAAACATAATAAAGAAAAAACCTTTTATTATTAATAAATAATTCGATACAAGTACCAAAAGTATTGGCCTCTAAGGCTTACACCAACACATTGTAATGAGGGTTGATCCATGTGACATCCTCTTCAGAGAAAACAATGTTGACCTCTGTCATTCCTATAGTGTTTTCAGGAAAGCTGAGGATACAACGTTCCCGACAAACACCTATCTTGTGTATCTTCAGCGATGGTGTTTACTACATGATGTAGGGCCATATTAGTTATCTTCATACGAAAAGGGGGATACCATGGTTGGAGTGGAAGAAGTGGCCCAAGTTAATTTTATTAGGGCCCACAGTGGTCTATGCAATGATTTTTGAGGCTATTTGAAGGACCAACTCATGTGAGGTGAGAGGTCCTTTTGGTGGTCGGCGCTACTCGATTTCAGGCCGACGGTTGTATTGACGGTGTTAGGGCTACTAGGAGTGTAGTGCTCTTTCAGTAGTAGTTGATGTATATGGCTTGAGAATCTCCTTTATCCCCTTGAGGGATAACATATTTATAGGGGTTCTCGATACCTAGGGTTTTCTTAGAAAAGATCATCGTCCCCTAGTCAAAAGGTGGGCAATTGAATCTCTATTCCCTATGGAGACGTGGGTTAGTAATGACTATAACTTTCTCTTTATCCAAGACACGTCTTATCCCATATTTTTTCATTCTATGGGCAAGAAAAACTTAAGGGTGACCTCACGTCGTCGCCTTTTCTCAAGACGGTCCCAAATTGTCGCCCTAGAAAAGATTATATGTAAATATAATACTATATAACTCTAACTTATTTCTTTGCATGGGTGGTGGTTTTTACCGCAGGATTTGATTTGTTTTGGGATTTTTTTTTGCATAACCCTTTCTTTTTGTTTTCTATTCTTTTTTATTTGCTTATGTTTATTTTTCTCGTTAGTTTAGTGTTTCAAGTACTTCTTGTGCATGATTGATAATACATCTTGTTCTCGACTCACTAAAATAATCCAACATTTTTTTGAAATCGTGACTAAGATTAATTTGTATACCGACTAACACATGTCAATTTAATGAGGTGTATTTTTTAAAAGACAAAATCGTGAACGTTCAGACACTCAAAATAGACATTACCTCCTAATTGCATAAATGTGCACTTAAAGATAGAAAGAAAGACATCACTTTATACTTTGGTAGGCGTTCTAAAATTTGCCATTACAAAACAATTCTTTTACTGCTTATAAAAAATTTATAAGAAGTTCTATGACACATGCTCCCTTCCCACGCACATGTTCTCTTTGTATGGACTATTCGACAATTCAATTTAAATGCATTGCATATTATCTTATTCCAACTTCCAATTAGTGTGCCTCAAGACCACAATGTCAGAATCAAGCGCAACCTTTTCTTCCACACAATTTCAAAGAAAACAAACACGATCATGTCTTTCAACAACAATATTAGTCATAATTTTCCCAGTAGCATTAGCTGCGATTTTCTACCAACTCGAACCATTCGAACCGGTTGAATTTCCATCCAGGGAGTTACCCCGGAGAACCACATCAGCTCCGGCTGTCAACCCGCGCATGCGGATTGGTTCGGAAGTTGTAGGGGAAGGAAAAGTAGACGGACCTGAAGACCTGGCTTATGATAAGAGAAACCGTCTCATCTACACTGGCTGCGTGGACGGGTGGATCAAGCGAATTACAGTGAACAAATCGGCGGCTGACTCGGTTGTTAAAAACTGGGTTAACACCGGTGGAAGACCACTTGGACTCGCTTTGGAAAAAACCGGTGAACTCATAGTTGCTGACGCTTATTTGGTAAGTTCCAAAAATGAATCTCAATACATTATGCTATATCTTTATGCTGTAATTTTTAGAATTAAACATATGTATTATTTTTTATAAAATTTAAGATTCTTATAACTTAGAGATGGTTCTCTTTAGTGTTGCACTTTAACAGGCAATAATATTAATGATGTAGGGGCTACTGAGAGTGACAAAAAAAGGAAAGAAATCCACGGTTGAAGTTCTGGCAAATGAATATGATGGGTTGAAATTCAATTTAACAGATGGGGTTGACGTAGGTGAAGATGGAACGATTTATTTTACAGACGCTACATACAAATACAGTTTGAAGGAATTCTATCTTGATATTGTGGAAGGTAAACCTCATGGGAGATTCATGAGCTATAATCCAGCAACAAAAAAAGTGGAATTGCTTGCACGTAACCTCTACTTTGCTAATGGAGTTGCTGTTGCACCAGACCAAAAATTCGTTGTCTACTGTGAAACTATTTTGTAAGTACTTCATTAATTTTTAAATAGGATAACAACTTTGAAACAGATGACAAAGATATTAATGGGCATTATATGGTTAAACTTTGAAACTCATATTCTACAGGAGTAGGTGCAGAAAAATTTACCTACGAGGTCCGAAGAAAGGAAGAATAGGGGAATTTTGTCCCGACCTACCCGGCATGCCGGATAATATTCATTATGTTGGACAAGGGCAGTATTTAATTGGAATGGCAACGGTAACATGATATTAACTAACTTTACTGATAAATGTTAGAATTGTCTGTGTTATTTTCTGATAATTTTTTTGTGTTTTAATGACAGTCGATAACTCCTCAATGGCACTTATTATTAAGATATCCTTTCCTACGGGAAACTGCAGCAATGGTTACAAAGTATTTTACAAGGCCAAAACTAGAGTTGCATGGAGGAGTTATGGTAGTAGATTTGGCAGGAAAACTAACAAGTCATTATTATGATCCTCAATTATCACTGGTTTCAAGTGGGATTAAAGTTGATAATTATATATATTGTGGCTCCGCTTCTTATCCATTTCTACTGCGTCTAGATTTGGCAAAGTATCCTGCACTTCCCTCACCATGAAGAAGAACAGTGAAAATCTCAGATATACTGTTTTCTTATATAGGCCCATTTGATTATTTTATGAAAGGCCTGCTTAATTTTTATACTGTTTCTTCCTATGTGTGTAACTTTTTTCATGTGATAACGTATAAAATATAAAATTATAAAAGAAATGTATTTGCTAAGTAAGAAAAAAAGGATTAGCAAGAAAACCCTAAAATAAAATAAAATAAACTAGTAAAAAGAACGCGGCTTGATTGTGGCATATATAGATATTTTTTTATTATCTCGTTGGTTTTATTTATATGAAAAATTGACTTTTTAAATTTATTAAATATTTTATGTATCTCATGAAATAATTAGAGATATTGATTATTCATTATATTAAAAATTAAAAAATATCATATATATATATATATATATATATATATATATATATATATATATATATATATATATATATATATATATATATATATATATATATATATATATATATATATATATATATATATATGATCGAAGGTAATATAAATAAATACATATAGGAATTTTTTATCAAAATTAGGGATGGCAATTTGATCCATCCCCAATTGGCACCCACAAATTTATCCATAACGGATAGGGTAAAAATCTGCAAAAATTGGTACGGGCATGGACTCGGGTAATTACCCATAAAAATAAACGGGTATGAGTGCGAGTATGGGCACCTTGGTACCCAGCTCGCCCCATACCCGCACACTATATATTTTTATATATTTATTTTTATTTATATATTTTAGTTTATATTATTATATAAAAATGTATGTCTATCAATTATAAAATGTATATCAATGATAGACAATTACATATTTAATGTATATCAATGATAGACAATTACATATTTAATATAAGTGTTTGTTTATTTCAACAATAAATTGTTTGAATTTCTTTTAATATTTTTAAAAATTTAAAATTATATGATATTTTATAATTGATCTATTTATTTTTAATAGGAATGTGGGTCGCGGGGTACAAGTATGGATACTTACATATCCAGAGGGCACGGGTACGAGTGCTAACTTTGACACCCAAGCATGTATGGGCTCGGGCACGAGGATATTTTCAAATCGCGGGTATGGGGATGGGTACTATAATACCCTGCCCATTGCCATCCCTAATCAAAATAACCCAAAATTTCAAGGAAATTCCCAAAAAAGCCCTGGTTTCAAAAATATTCTCAAACTACCCCACTTTTAGGAGGAGGCGCCAATTCAATTGGCAACTCCTCTTATAGTTTGAATGGAGGCGTCAATTGGATTGGCTAGGGCATGTACCATAGCCAATCCAATTGGCGCCTATGTGTAATTTTACAAAGGAGGCGCCAATTGGATTGACACCTAAGTGTAAAATGCAATTTTTTTGTTATAAATAGATATGTTGTGTGAGTCATTATCCCACATCTCAATTAATCATTTGACAATCATGTTTGGTGTTCGTCGCCGATACGGAAAGGTGATTTATGCGAGAGACAAACCTCAGATGCTGATGCTATTCTGGAACATCACTACGTTCGAGCAACTGAAGAGGGAGCTGGTTCGTTAGTTAGATGGGAAAATATCAGAAGAGGAAAAAATTAGAAGTATTGAGAGACTCGACACTATCTTTGGTTGGGTGCGGATGAAGACTCATAAGGATGCTAGGGAAATGATGTTCGGTCGAGATGACATCAATTTGATTGTTGTAATCAGTTAGAAATATTTCTGTTTTAAGTTAGCTTATTTTGTACTGATGTTTGTTGTGAACCTCGTTGTAACACAAACTTTATGATATATAATGATTGAAGGTTACAGAAATACAATGTTACAAAAAGCTTATGACCCAGATGATGCTCCTCGGTTGGGACAGTTGTTATTGTTGTGTCCTGGTTGACGACAGATACTACATAATCTTATCATTTTATCGGTCGAATCCATTTTTGTCCTGATACGTGTGTTGTTTGGCCTTCCTTTTTTATTTCTACGCATCTCGTCGTTATGCAGAACTATATCACCTTCATATGGAGGCCAGTATTCCTCCATTGGTAGTACCGAGAAGCTTTTATTATATACATTCATGATGGTTACGGCCTTGTACACATCAGATAAATGGTTGTAAGCGTCTTGACGAGTATATGCGCACGCTGCAATGACTTGGGAGCAAGGAATGCGGAAGGCCTGGAATTTTCCACAGTCGCACCAACTTCTGTTTAGTCTAACAGCATAGGCTAAATTTGGTCTCCCCTCGTTGTGGTTCATTGTTTCTTGGACGCTGAAATTTTGCCTATGACGGTCAAAGACTGTTACAGTGTCTGTGCTAGCTTTGATGCTCTCCTCTTTCATGACTTTCATGCAACACTCATTTGAATACTTGCCTAGACATTAACGATGTACTTCATCTTTCATCTCTGGTTACAAACGTAGAAGCCAACCTATAATAGGTCGATCTTACGAAGGCGGTTATTGGCAGATTTCTAATTCCTTTGAATACCTCGTTCATGCAATCGACAAGGTTTGTTGTCATGTTGCCCCATCGACAACCTCTGTTAAATGCCCATTGTCCACTGCTCTACTGGTATGTTATTTATCCATCTCCATGCGTCTTCATTAGACAGTCTAATTTCATCACGATAATATTGAAATGACGGCTGAGTTAGAGCATACCCATCATTCACCACCTTCTTGCGAAGATACTTATCTTTTATTGCACGCATGAAGTTTTGTGCAATATGTCTAATGAAATAGACATGGGTAGAAGGAGGATCATGTCATCCGTTGTCATGGTTGTTGTAGGCACTCTTAATGGCAGCATGTCTATCAGAAATCAAACAGAGATTGACTTGTGGAGCCACATGCGTTCTGAGATGTCGAAGAAAGAAACCCCATCCACCAGCCGTTTCACCTTTAACCAAAGCAAAGGCAATGTGAAATACATTGTTGTTTCCGTCTTGTGCAACCGCCATAAGCAAAGTACCCTTGTATTTGCCGTATAACCAAGTGCCATCAATTTGAATAATAGGTTTGTAGAATGTGAAATCTTTGATGCATGGGCCAAACACCCAAAAGAGACGGTGAAAGATTCTATTACATGTAACATATGTTCCGTCTGGCATCATTGCCGGCAATGTCTCCATAATTGCCACAGTTCCTGAGACATATGTTTTTAGTGCCCATAAAAACCGTGGCAATTCTTCGTATGAATCCTCCCAGTTGCCGAATACCTGTTCAACAACCTTTGTCCTCGCAATCCAGGCTTTCTTGTAAGATGGAGTATAATTATATGTTGTTCTGATATGTGATATAATTATACTCACCTTCACTGACGGGTCTTTATTAACCAACGGCGGAATGTCTTGACATATCAATGCAACGCTTAATTTACGGTGATCTTGTTCAACGTAAGTTGCAATGCAACTGTGAGGTGGGTTTATTGAAGCGATCTCCCTAGAGTCATTTTTTTGTAAGACGAGGCCAAACGAAACTTACAAAGGATGTTACGACATTCGATGACATACCTTCTAGAATCAGTGCGTTTCATTGTGAAATCAGCCGAGTTGTTCATGTGGAATTTTTTGATAGGTCGCACACATTATTCTTTGGTAAGAAACATGTCTCCCACCTTTAATTCGCCTTCTGATCATGGATACGGGTTATAGAAACACTATCAGATGTTTCATCGTCATGCAGATCCATCTTTGTCATATGTTAAGGCAGATTGTAGACATGAGTATGTCCCTTTTAATAACATACCAACTTAGTCAAGTTTTTTGTTCTTTCTTTTATAGGATGTTTTAAGGTTCCGGACTCGGGTCCACGAATATGTCCATATGGACCCGATGATTCAACCTTATGTTGAACTCGCCGATTTTGGTCATATAAGCAAGATTTTGTCTTGGTCCATAGATAACAAATTCATTCTTGCTTTATGAGAAAGACGGTGTCCAGAGACACACACATTTTGGTTCCTAATCGGTGAGTGTATCGTGACGTTAGAATACGTCTACATGCTTTTGGGACTGCCCATTGAAGGTAAGGATGTTAATGGTAAAACCAACTATGCAAATCCAATTTGCATGGACCTCTTGGATACTGATTTGTTAGATGATAACTCAAGAGGTCAAGGGATACTCCTTTCACGTGCAGGACTCTTAAAACCACCATAAAACATTGTCATACAGAGCTTTTCGCCATCGTGGGCAAGTCATAACCACCATACATCGTAATATACCTACTAAGACCTCAGAGTTCCTATGCCCTTGCAGGAGGAACATGCACACCTGTACTTTTTACCAATACAGTGGCGCCCACTGTGAGGCCTTGATAAAACTAACATGAGTCACATCATCTTCATTACCATCATCTCGCTCGTTGTTACCCTTCCCTCCTACACCTAGCCATTTTCAGCCATGGTTTATAGGAAAGCTTCATTCCTTATGCCAGAAGGTACCAGGGGTAGCGGTGATGTTGACGCCCTGGCGGAGATGTATGCTATCATGGACAAATGATTTCATTATAACTAGGCGCTTGAGGACGACATACACATCATCAGATAGCACCAATGGGAGTCCAATCCCTAGGAGGAGACATAATTGTTAGATCCCTAGCCACTCTTATACGAGATATGGGGGGCGCCTATTCCCGAGGGTTAGAAACCTCCCTCTTTGGCCAAGTTTGATGGGCGCAACGATCCCTACGATCTCACCATAGGAGCATCTGACCCCCTGAAGTGCAAGTTGTTATCTGGCCCCTTTAGAGATGTCTCAATTCGATGGTATATGGGTTTACCTCGTGCCTCCATCAACAACTACTAGGAACTAGTAAAGAAGTTAGTGCACCATTTTTCCGCCAGTCATCAGAGGAAAATGTCCACCACAAGTCTGTTTAACATACACCAGGATCCATCAGAGTCACTGACGGACTACCTCGCCCGCTTTAACGAGGCCACCACCAGGGTCGTCCCACCAAACCAAGAAATGTTTGTGGGGGAGTTCCAAAATGGACTCAAGGTGGGGAACTTTAATGAATCCACCGCCTAGAATTCGGCGCTTTCATTGGCAAAAGTGGTCACCCGAGCAGAGTGCTACATAAAGGCAAGGAGAGCAACGCTGAAAAGAAAGCGCATGATGTCAAGGAGTATGTTCCCAACTCCGAAGGCTTACATCACCAGAGGAAGAACAATTATTCCTTAACCATAAAAAACAAAACTGCATTCAAAAGGGTGGGTAAGGCTATAAATAACTTCACGCCCTTGAATACCTGTCGTGAGCAAATTTGGCGTGAGGTTCTCCACATGCATAATATCCCTTCACCTCCCGCTCATAAGGCGGAAGTGATGGGGTTAAGATCTTTGAAGGTTTCAAATCAGAAAATCGGGTTGGGGTTTTCCTTTAAGATCGGTTAGGGTTTGAAGGTTTTGGACAAGATTACGTAATCCAGATCCGATCGAGTGAAGTCTTTGAAGAACGAGAGGTTTGCAAAGGAGTAGTGTGTAACAGTGGATCGCATTGGTAAATCTTGGGTTACAATAATTGTGAGTTTTAGATTCGATCGAGTGAAAGCTTTGAAGAAAAAGGGGTTTCTTGCAAAGAAGTAACGTGAAACGGTGAATCAGAGCGGCATTATTGGGTTACTTGATCAAGCTTTGATCATGGGAAGCGAAAGATTTAGAATCAACATTAAGCTTATGGTTTGTGTGATTGGATTGCTACATTTCTCTTGTATACTCTTTTTGCGAAGTAAGGTTAAATACAATATCTCAATTCTAGTTTGAGTTGAGGGAAGACGTACCCATAGTGAGGTCGATTGGGAAACTGGCTAAACAAATCCTTATGTACTCTCTCTCTCTCTCTCTCTATCTATCTATCTATCTATCTATCTCTCTCTCTTTTATTTTTATTTTGCAAATTATTGATTTCATCAATCATGCGATCAAGTTGTTAGGATATTATTTTTTATTACATTTTGAAATTAGTTTTGTTGAGTTGATCATAATTCCCTAGGTTGTGATTGGGTTTTAAGATCAACAATACCACATAAAATTCCAAACAATATTGATTGCATATTAGGTGTTCGACAAATTATCTCAATTTTTCTTTTGTGAATTATCATTGGAAGTAGACTATCCTTGTTGCTTTGCATTCAACTGGTTGTGATTAATTGTGTTTGGACAATTTACGATTCATTATCATACCGTGATTACTATTACGCATATCCAAACTTTTTGGTAGTGGGTCCGGATAGAAGATTTTTTTCGAGATACTTTCGCGCGCCATAAATTTTTCAAAACTATTTTTGTCAAAGTTTTTAACTAGTGATTTATTCATCCCCCCCTGTCATACCCCAAAATTTGCCCTCCTTTTCGCTTTTTCGTCTGACTATAACTTGATATCCATCTAACCTCATTCATACTCGTTCATGTGTATTCATTCATTCATCTGCTGACAGGCGTCACAGATTCAGGGTTCGGGGTTGATAAAATCGGAGTCGGATTGAAGTTTATGGCATTGCACATCATATGGATTAAAATCCTGATTCATGGCTTTGCTATTCGAGGATCTTGTGTATGAACTGTCGATTGGTCGATGTTCATCTTGTTTGGTTCATGGCATTGGCACAAGTCGTTGGTTCAGGATGTTGTGGTCCATATTCGTTTGTCCATGAGAAAATACGCATTTTTGATCAACTGTTGACCAAAGTCAACCATCAATCTCCGAATCTTTAATCATGTGATCTGTAGTCGTCCCATCATTTTCGAATTAATTCTGGAAGTTGTGAATGGATTTTACAGGTTCAAATTTGATTTAATTCAAAATTTGATTCTTGAGATTCAAATCAACTTTGGAGAATTAGTTCGATTTCATAACCATTTCATCATTTTTCGTTAGCTAATTAATTTTAGTATATTGTTTTTAAGTACAAATTAATCATGACATTTCTTTTATTATTAGAATTTCTTGATTTTATTAGTGAACCATTTAAATCCCTTCATAATCCAATTTCATTTTAACCAAATCCATTTTTATATCCAATATCCATTTTTTTACCAACCAAGTCCATTTAAATCCATTCATAATCCATATCCATTTGATTTAATCCAGATCCATATTCTAACATCCAAAATCCATTGAAACAATTAACCAAATCCATTTTAAATCCATTGTTCAATTAACCATCATCCAAATAACACTGTACATTTATTAGTATACATTAAGAAAAATAAAAGCTGCAGCGAAAAGCTGTTGTAGCTCATTCACAAGCCAGCAGTACAAAACGACGGTAAGCCACTAAGCTATAAACCAAAAAGCGCTGCATAGTCAAAGCACAAAATCAAAAAAAGTTGTTGCACAAATGCGCTGCAAACCAACATGCCGCAGCTAGCTTCCAAACTGCATCATCAACACATGCTACACGAGCAAAACGCAGGTTCAAGCAAAACGAAAAACATCAAAATGCAAGTTGGATACCAATTCCCGCCAGCATCCAAATAATACAACAGAAACGGCGCACAAGCCGTGAAGCTGAAAAGCTAACAGCTGCAAACCAAAACCTGCATCAAAATCGCAGGAAATACAGCAGAAAGAGTGCAAAAACGCAACTATTCTAAATCAAACGGCAACAGCCAAGCCACCATAATCCACAACCAAACGGCGGCATCGCCGTAACCGCACAAGCCGTGAAGCTGAAAAGCTAACAGCATCGTATCAAAACCAATCCAAACTCAAAGCTACTGCACAAGCCTAACAACGGCGATGCCGGCATAAATAACCTGCATAACTTGAAAAGAACTGCAAAAAAAAATGAATAACAGAAGGTAATTCTAAGCCTATAAATCTAACATCACGCACTCATTCATGGCAACAGTAATCGCGTGAAAAGTAATAAAATTATTTTTGTGTTTTTGCTATGGTTGGGTACTAAACTCAGGTCTTGATCCATGGCATTCATGAATGTTACCGCTAGGCTACTTTATTATACATGTATTTTGATTCTGTTCATATCGATATGATTTCATTTTTACTGATCATTATGCCTTATTATTTAATCTTTGAATTAAATTTGTGCATAAATTAAAATTGATTTATAATGTTATTATTTTGTTAAGCAATTGTATAAGAGATCTTATTTATTTAATTTTGTTCTCTCATATAATTGAGTTACTATGTCTAGTGATCGTTATAATTTTGATTAATTGAGATTAGCCACAACATCCTTAAATTAATTGAGATTATTTTTTTAAAGTTTTGAGATCACATAAATTATTAGACATAAAATTGTAATTAATTATACGTGGTATAATGAATTTTATCCTACAGGAATTTTTATTATATTTGTATGATTAATTGGGATAAAATATCAAAATATTTTCATAACTTGTCCACAAGAATTATGAATTGGTACATAATTTGATAGTTTTATCATAAAATATTAATTTTGGATAGAAAAACAAAATTATATCATGCACGTAAAGTGTAAGGTTTGAAAAGTCTATCGCAATTTTTTTAAAATCATATTACATTAAAATTTAGCCCACATGTAATTTTTATGTTGCAAGATTTATTTTATGGTATGTTTATATTGATAATACATACAATTTGGATGATATTTATGCCTCAAATTTTGACATCAATTTTTTTTATCTTTTTAGCTTCTCAACCTGCTAATTTTTCTGATATCCGATGTGATATTCCCGAGCTCAGAGGAGATAACTATAAGGTGTGGAAGGAAAGAATTCTCCTCCATCTAGGATGGATGGACATAGATTATGCTATTAGGAAAGACGAACCACCTGCAATTACAAATGAAAGTACTCCAGCTGCAATCACACTATATGAGCGGTGGGAGAGATCCAACCGGCCCAGTGTGATGTTTATTAAGACTAAGGTCACAGGTGGAATACGTGGTTCTGTCGATCAACATGAGAATGTCTGTGATTTTCTAAAAGCCATTGACGATCAGTTCGTCACTTCTGAAAAGGCTTTGGCAAGCACATTAATTATGAAATTTTCCTCCTACCTACTCACTAGTGTGAAAGGTGTGCGTGAACACATAATGAAAATGCGTGACATTTCAGCTCAACTTAAGAAACTTGAGGTTGATATGTCTGACTCCTTCCTGGTGCACTATATTCTGAACTCTCTTTCGTCTGAGTATGGGCCTTTCAAGATCTCCTACAATACACATAAAGACAAATGGTCAATCAATGAATTAATGACCATGTGTGTTCAGGAAGAAGAAAAGCTTGTAATGGAACAGAGTGAGAGTGCATTGCTGACAAGCACTCGCGGGAAGAACAAAGCTTTCAAAACTGACAAGTCACAAGCCAATCAGAAAGGAAAATTCAAAATACCACCGCAAGGTGATATCAAGAAAGAAGCAAAGTGTTACTTCTGTAAAAAGGGAGGACACGTGAAGAAGGAATGCCCTGGATTCAAAGAATGGCTTGAGAAGAAAGGTAATTTATTCTCATTTGTTTATTATGAATCTAATATGACCAATGTTAATATTAACACCTGGTGGATTGATTCTGGATCAACAATCCATATAACAAATTCCTTACAGGGTATGTAAAACCTAAGGAAGCCAGTGGGAAGTGAGCGGACTGTCCTATCAGGAAGCAGGATGGGCTCACATGTGGAAGCTATTGGAACTTGCAATTTAATTTTGAATAATGGTTTTGTTTTGAAATTAGAACGGACCTTTTATGTACCAAGTTTCTCACGAAACTTGATTTCAGTTTCTAGACTTGTACCTTTTGGATATTCCTTTAATTTTAAAGACACCTTGTTTGAATTATTTTATAATTAGGAATGTGTTGGGAATGGTATATTGTCTGATGGTCTTTATCGTATTAATTTACAAATCGAATCCATTTATAGTTCAATGCATGTTCAAACTGGCACTAAGCGGTGTAATATTAATGAGAATTCTTCTATGTTATGGCATCAGAGATTAGGACATATCTCCATAGAGAGAATTAAAAGGTTAGTAAAAGATGGGGTACTTAATACTCTAGATTTTGCTGACTTTGAAACTTGTGTTGACTGCATTAAGGGAAAGCAGACCAACATGTCTAAGAAAGGTGCCAATAGAAGTTCAAGTATATTAGAAATAATTCACACAGACATATGTTGTCTTGATATGAATGCACATGGTCAGAAATATTTCATCACTTTCATAGATGATTACTCACGATATATGAATATTTATCTGCTTAACAATAAATATGAAGCATTGGATGCCTTCAAAGTCTTTAAGGCTGAAGTTGAGAACCAGTGTGGAAAACAAATAAAGATAGTGAGATCAGATCGGGGTGGTGAATACTATGGTAGATACACTGAGAGTGGACAGGCACCTGGTCCAGTTGCTAAGTTTCTTTAAGAACATGGGATTGTTGCCCAATACACCATGCCCGGTTCTCCGAACCAAAATGGTGTTGCAGAAAGAAGAAACCAAACATTATTGAACATGGTGCGGAGTATGCTTAGAAACTCTAATATTCCTAAATCATTATGGAATGAAGCACTAAAGACGGCTGTGTATATTCTACATCGGGGTTCATCCAAGGCTGTCCTAAAGACACCATTTGAGTTATTTAAAGGATGGAAGCTGAGTTTACGACATATGCGCGTTTGGGGATGTCCGTCTGAGGTGAGGATTTATAACCTATAAGAAAAGAAACTAGATCCGAGGACCATTAGTGGGTATTTCATTGGATATGCCAAAAGGTCTAAAGGTTATAGATTTTATTATCCATCTCATACAACTAGGAGTGTGGAGTTAAGAAATGCAAAGTTTCTTGAAAATCATTTGACTAGTAGGAGCGATCAAATCAAAAATTTAATTTATGTGCATGATCATATAGAGTATGAACCTTCCACTTCAAGTAATAGTTGGGCTACTATTTACAACATCCCTCAAGTTCAAATGGATGTTAATCAACCAATCATAGAGACTCCACAAGCTACTGATGATCCAGTAAATCAAGTTGATCATCAAGATGATGAACAATTAGTTGAACAACAAGACCCACAAGAAAATGTTGATGAAACATTAAGAAGATCTACTAGGACAAGAAAATCAGCTATTCCTAATTATTACATTGTGTATCTACAAGAATCTGACTATAATGTTGGAGCTGAGAATGATCCTGAGAGCTTTAGACAAGCCATGAGTTGCAAAGAGTCAAATTTGTGGTATGATGCCATGAATGATGAAATGAATTCCATGAAAAACAACGACGTATGGGATCTTGTAGAGTTACCTAATGGGGCAAAGGCCATTGGTTGTAAATGGGTCTTTAAAACCAAGAAAGATTCATTAGGCAACATTGAAAGATACAAGGCCAGACTTGTTGCTAAGGGATTTACTCAATAGGAGGGAATCGATTACGCTGATACTTTTTCTACTATATCAAAGAAAGATTCTCTTCGTGTCATCTTGGCATTAGTTGCACATTTTGACCTTGAGTTGCATCAAATGGGTGTGAAACGGCCTTTCTTAATGGTGATTTAGAGGAAGAGGTTTATATGAAACAACCTGAAGGTTTCTCTTCTAATAGTGGTGAGCATTTGGCTTGCAAGCTTAAGGGATCTATATATGGGTTAAAACAATCCTCTCGTCAATGGTATCTTAAATTCCATGAAACGATATCCTCATTTGGGTTTATTGAAAACCCCATGGATCAATGTATATACCAGAAGGTCAGTGGGAGTAAAATTTGTTTTCTCATTTTGTATGTGGATGACATACTACTTGCAACCAATGATAAAGGTTTTCTACATGAGGTGAAACAATTCCTCTCTAAAAACTTTGATATGAAGGATATGGGTGATGCATCTTATGTCATTGGCATTAAGATCCACAGAGATAGACTTCGAGGAATTTTGGATTTATCACAAGAAACCTACATCAATAAAGTTTTGGAGAGATTTAGAATGAAAGATTGTTCACCAAGTGTTGCACCCATTATCAAGGGCGATAGATTTAATTTGAATCAATGTCCTAAGAATGATTTCGAGCGGGAACAAATGAAGAACATTCCATATGCTTCTGTTGTTGGAAGTCTTATGTATGCTCAAGTATGCACAAGGCCCGACATTGCATTTGTTGTTGGAATCTTAGGAAGATATCAGAGTAATCCAGGTATGGATCACTGGAAAGCTACAAAGAAGGTGTTGAGATATCTTAAAGGAACAAAAGATTACATGCTAATGTATAGGCAAACAGACAATCTTGATGTGATCGGCTATTCAGACTCCGACTTTGCTGGTTGTGTTGATTCTCGCAAATCAACATCAGGATATATTTTTATAATGACTGATGGAGCTATTTCATGGAGAAGTAATAAGCAAACCTTGGTTGCTACTTCTACTATGGAAGCCGAGTTTGTCTCCTGTTTTGAGGCTACTTCTCATGGTGTATGGCTTAAGAGTTTTATTTCTGGGCTTAAAATCATGGATTCTGTTTCTAAACCTCTGGAGATTTTTTGCGATAATTCAGCAGCTGTCTTTATGGCTAAGAACAATAAAAGTGGAAGTCGAAGCAAGCACATCGACATAAAGTATTTAGCCATTAGAGAAAGAGTTAAAGATAAAATAGTAGTTATTAATCACATTATTATTGATTTAATAATCACTGATCCTTTGACTAAGGGCATGCCACCAATAAAATTTAAGGATCATGTAGAGAACATGGGACTTGGGTCCTTCTTATGATTGTATACATACAGTTTATTAATAAAACTCTTATAGTGTGATGTTTTCTCATTTTCATGCGCACATCAGTTTGAGAAAATATGTTACATCTGGACCAAGAGTAAACATTGGTTTATTCATCAAGTTAGTTACTGTAGCGGGAAATTCATGATCATCAAGCTATTGACAAGCTAGAGATCAAATAACAAGAGTCGCCACCGCGCTTTTATTGTTTCCAAGGGAAAAGAGGGAAAAAGTACGAACAAAACCCAAAAGTAAGAAGTTTTCAAATCAAAACTAATAAAAAGTCAGAGATTACAGGTAAGGGGGTTGGTTACACAGAGGGAAGGTGTTAGCACCCAAAGTATCCTAGGTACTCCTAGGGAGCCCTTTTTGTGTGCATATGTACTTAGCATAAAGTGATGTTTACAAACAAATAGAATGGGAGGATGAGAAAAGAATTCATTAATTATATTTTTGTGTTTGACAAGACCTTCGATCTTGTGCCTACATACCAACATAAAAATGAGGGATCAAAACCTCGTAGTTCGTGATACAAATTTCAAAGTGGATGCATTGCTTTTAACAAAAATTAAGTTTGAAAGGCACAAAGGCCCAAGAAAAAGTTTGAATGAGTTAGTTCTTTTTGGCTTTTTGAAAGTTTAAGTCAAGTATAGTTAAGTCTATTTACAAGTTTGATTTGAGAAAAGAAGTTTGAAAATGCAATGGCATAAGGCCAAAGTTTCTATCTTTTTTACAAAAGTGGTCAAAGTTTGGAACAAAAGTAGTTCACACAAAGAAGATTTTGAAAAATGGAGGGAGAGATTTTGAAATTAAAGAAATGGAAAGAAGATGAAGAGACTATCCTATGTATAAAATTAAAAGTTAAGAGTTAAAAAGATCTGACCAATGAGTAGCAATCCAATAGACAAGAATGTCAATAGAAACCCAGAATTCCCTTGGACATTTAGAATCAAGCAACACACAAATGCACAATTATATTATCTTGAAGAGCAAAGCATCAAATAAATATGGCCACATCAAAGCTTATCCATTCCATGATCTTCTCCAAAATAGCCCATGTAACAGATGAATTCCATAAGTCACGGGTTCAAAATAACAGCTTCACAATGATCATGTTGCAGATGAATTTAGAGAGGTCTTCAAAGATGTATTAGATGAAGTTCAAATTGCAAGCACTTGATTTCTCAGCAAGTTGGCATTGGCCAAGTCCTTTAGCATAAGAAGGTTGCTTAGATTCTAAGTCCATTTGTCCAAGATCGAGCCAACAGTCCACACAAAAGTCTTTTAAGGTTTTTTGTTGTTATTATGTACATTAATGGTCAAAGACCACACAAACAAGCAAAGTATACACAAACAAAATATATCACACAATATGGTCCAAATGGACAGAGTGAAAATTGCATTAACATAAACAATTAGAATGATATGAACAATGACAAATGAAATAGAGTGCTAAAAGTAAATTGCATTAAAGCAAAGGCTTGAAATTAAAAGTTAGTAGTTAATAGGTTAGAAGTTAGTATTGTTTTGCTTTTGCTTTTCATTTTCATCTACATTCTTTGGAGAACACTCAACCCACTTATCACAAGCATGAATCCTTGAGCCAAAACATCTTCCAAAGGAAGGAAAGAAGTCCAAGTTTCCACATAATACCATGAAAGAGGGGAGACTTACAATCTCACTAACTAGAATGCTTATGCCTTTTATGTCACAAATTTAGCGCTATGTTAAGCAATTGTAATTGGACTTATGTAGAAGTCACAACTATTTGAGGCCGGGCAATAAAATTTTGGTGTTAATGCATGTTAGAGACATAGTATAATGGACTATGCTCATGAAACATACCACACACAAAAAGAATATGCAAAAGGTGTAGCCTAATCTCATCCATACTCATGTCAATTTTTCAATCAACTAGCCTTAGGACTTTGAGATGTCATAGGCCAAATGGAATGAATGAATGAAGAATGGAAATAAGATGAAGTGGGGCGGGGGGGGGGGGGGGAGGGGAATGGATCAAAACACAAATTGGTCAAAGGAGGACTTTTACCAAATTAATATCATCCATTAATTTTGGGAGATGGAACGTACATTCCATCAATCCCCTAAATCCAATGATATTAATTTGACAAAGTCAAATCAACCTTGACCAAAGCCAAACAACAAGAGTTAAACATAAACAAGTCATCACAATTGGTCAACAAATTTATTTGGCATTTATTCAAATTAAAAAAATATTAAAATAGTGCATTTAAATTAAATATGGTTTATCCAATTCCTAAAATCTCATCAAAACACCAAAGAAATGACCATGAGATTTATCATAGGTCAAACAAGGTCAAAGGACCTTGGAGAAAAAATTTCATAATTTTTGGACATTTAAAAATATTTTTAAACAATTAAAAACAAATGCAAAATTAATTAATTCATGAAAAATATTAATAATGATCCAAAAAATAATTTTAATTCAGAATATGAAAGAGAAAAATATTTGAAATGTTTTGGTGAAAGTCCCATATTTTTTGGATCAATATTGAATTTAATATAAATTATTGAAAATAATGTAATTAAAATGAAAATTAAAATATCCGAAAAAGCGTGGACCACTTGATCTTCCTCACTAATTGAGGTGGCAGATCAAGTGGCCAGAAACGCGCTATCCACGATGGACATGAGTCAGCGCGCCACAACATTGGTATTTAAAAGGGACGATCGTGATTAAAACAAAACAAGAGGATCATGTGGCTGTGAGACATGTCAGCGCATGGGCGGAGCTGTAGCTCCGGTCTTCTTCTCCGGTGGACCTCACCGGACTGGTCCACCATCAACCATCACCAACATTAAAAACAAGGACATGATTTCAAAGTAAAAATGGTATTGAGCTCGAATCTGGCCTCAATTCACTCTAACTCCAAGTATATTGAGAGATACAGAGAGTTGAAATTTGAGGTACATGAACTGAGTTGCTTCGATTTGGCCTCAAAGCAACTCAATCTTCTTGCCTATATTGGTAGGACCTCAAACAACCAAAGAATCAATGGAATTGAGCAAGAATTTGAGAGAATCGAAGAGATCAAAGTTTCTGGAAAATACCTTCAATGGAGGTCTGGATTCAACTGATCTTGATCTTGCTTGTGCTTGATCTCACTCCACTTGCTTGCAGAAGAAGGATTGGATGCTTAAAAGGCTGTGGATTGTTGGAGATTTGAATTTCAAAACAGTGGAAATTCAACCTCAAATTCAAATGAATTTCTCAGGTTTATCCTTTGCAAAGTGAGGGTTTGAGATGGGGGATCAAAGCTAGCGCAAATGTATGTTGATTGTTGAGCATATGAGGCTCTATTTATAACTGAATCCATTGCTTTTTGCACACTTGAAGTCACTTTCCAAATTTGGTCATTGATGATGCATGGGTGCATGGGTGCGCATAGGCCCATAAAATCATTGCCATAAGTCCACAAATGAATGTTAGATAGTCTGAATTCAGCTTGGATTGCAAGGCAAGTGTGCATTTGGATTTGAAGTTTGATCCTTGCCAAGTGATGACACCATGTTCATGTCATGTGCAGCCTATGCATTCCTTGTCCAAAATGAATGAATTTGAGCTCTTTGGAAAGGTAAGATCAAGAGGAACAACTTTCATGTTCAATACTTTTTGATTTGGAGCTTGGAACTTGGAGAAATTTGAGGTGGAAGTTTGGAAATTTTTTACATATCAAATTTTTTCTAAGTGTCAAGTCATGTGTCTCAATATTCCACCTTGCTTAACTCTTTATATGAGCTTCAAATGAGAAACGTGTATTCATCAAAGTTGTAGCTCTCTCAAATACCTTCAAAATGGTCACCAATTTCATATCATTTGGATTTGAAATGATAGAGTTATGCATTTTTAAAGTTTGGAAAAATCACTTGGTCAATGGTATAGGTCAAAAGTGACCTATAATGTAACCTCATATCACATGCTCAAAAAAGTTGAATTAGCTCCCACTTCTAACATCAAAGTTGAAGTAGGTTATCTTTATCCGATATTCGGTATTGATATTCCTTCATTTTTGAGTATACCACCCAGTAACCGGTAGTTGTAAGTCCTATTTCTTTGGTTTACTACCCAGTAACCGGTAGTTATAAATCCCATTTCATTCCCTTGCAGAGTTAACCCTTGATTTTGTTCATCCTAACCGATGACGGTTATTCTCTTATGTGGTTTTCTACCCAGTAATCGGTAGATGTAATCCCCTCCTTGTCGGTTATCTTTATCCGATATTCGGTATTGATATTCCTTCATTTTTTAGTATACCACCCAGTAACCGGTGATATATCTCTCGGATAATTGTTCTGATTAAGAAATTTATCTTCAGCGAGTCGTCGTTCATTTACCCTTGTTTGGTAATGATAGTTTCTCCCCTTGATTGGTCATCATCTTATACCCAGTAGACGGTATCCCGATGTTCTTTCTTTTCGGTCGATTTATCCTTTATTAACCCAGTAACCGGTTGTGGATAATCTTCCATGCGAGTATGTTATCTACGTTCTGACGGTAATAGATAATATATCTCATACGCTCTTCAGTCGAAGTCTTTTTTCTTCCCCAGTTGAGTAAGATTCATATTTCCTTATTGAATCGAATGTCCATCCTGTAATCAAGTCTGCTTTTTCAGCCCTCCTTTCGGATGATGAGTGTCTTGGAAATTGTAGCGGGGTATTTGTTACCATTAGAGATATTGACTAAATCCAAGGTAAATCATACAAGTCGAGTCGCCACCGCACTTCTATTTATCCAAAGGAATGGTTAGAAAGCGAACAAAAACCTAAAAGTTTTATCGAATCAAAAACTAGTAAAAATGTCAGAGATCTGGGTAAGGGGGTTGGTTATGCAATGGGAAGGTGTTAGGCACCCAAAATATCCTAGGTACTCCTAGGGAGCCCTTTTCACATTTGTTGTAAAGGTTGTTTTTTGTGAAAATTTATTTGTGCAAACATGATTGAAGGGATGAGAAAAGAATATACAAATTTATTCACATTTTGTGTTTGAATGGATGAACCCATTGCCTACGTACCATCTTAAAAAAGATTAGGATCAAAACCTCGTAGTTCGGGGTAGAAAAATTCAAAATAAGTGAGTGGATTGATTGGTCCAAAAGCCTTAAGGTTATTTGTTATCCAAGGGAGAAAACTCGACCTAAAACCACAAATCCACCATGTGAGGATAGCTTCAACATGCTAGTGAGGGGTTAACCCTATAATAAGCATGGAAGACTCATTGTCCATCACTAAGGATAAAGGTGAGTATTATATCTACCTCAAGGATAACTCAAACCTAATAGCTAAAGGTTATAAAAATTTGATTAAGAAAGTGGCCATTGGAACCACAAAAAGTATTTGAATGGGTTATATTTACCAATTAGAAGTATTTACAAAAATATGGTTAAAGTGGATTAAAAGGTTCAATTCAAAATAAGTGTTATGAAAAATAAGTTTGAAAATCAAAAGCATAAGGCTTAGGTTTCTAATTTGGAAAACAAGTGTTAATGTTTGCACAAAAAGTTTTGGCTTGGGTTAGAGTGTAGAGAAGAAAAAGAAGGGCTAAATTCCTAAACATACAAAGAGGTAAGGGATAAGAGAATAAACCACATTAGGAGTTCCTCCCTTGAGATCATATTGATGATCCAAGTAGCTCCCATCCTTTGGAATAAGTCACAAGCAAATATCTCAAGAAATTAAGCACAGGTAATCAGAATTAACCTCCAGCTAGTATCCCACAAATAAAGTGGAATACCACACGAACTATCCCTTCAAGAGTCATATGATCCCTCACACAAATTCAACAAACAGGTTAGCAATAACAGGTAAACAATGCATGGATGCGGTGTAAAATATATCATAATCAAACACGAAAACAAATCTGAGAACAAACAGAAAAAACTAGCTACTGTTACGCTCGCTACTGCTTCGCTTAGCGAGGTGCTAGCGAAGCTTCGCTACATGTTCGCCTAGCGAAGGCGCTAGAGAACGACTGCGAATTCTGGATTTTTCTTTGATAACAGTGCGATTTCAGAAACCCCAATCCCTATGGTACTCATTTCAGAAATCATGTGATTAAACATTCAAGGCATAGGTTTCACCCATTCATGCATATGCGAAACCTAACGATATCCACACTTCCAAATTCAAACATAATACATCACACATTTAGAACATTCAAATTGAAGGCGTAAAATAATGGGAATAGGGCAAACCTGATTGGAGAGCTTGATTGAAATTGAGTTGCACCCGTGAGGTTTACAAAACAATCTTTAGGGTTTGTGTGAGGCAGAGGTGATTCTGTGCAGTTGAGTTCCCTTCAGGGTTTGGAGGCTGCTCTGAGTTCTCTGTCAGGTAGTCTCTCTCTGATCTTCTGATGAATCCCTGAATGATTGAATTCTGCCTCCGAATTCCTGAATGATGGGAATTCTGCCTCCGAATTCCTGAATGATGGAATTCTGCCTCCGAATTCCTGAATGATTGAATTCTGCCTCCGAATTCCTGAATGATGGGAATTCTGCCTCCGAATTCCTGAATGATGGAATTCTGCCTCCGAATTCCTGAATGATTGAATTCTGCCTCCGAATTCCTGAATGATGGGAATTCTGCCTCCGAATTCCTGAATGATGGAATTCTGCCTCCGAATTCCTGAATGATTGAATTCTGCCTCCGAATTCCTGAATGATGGGAATTCTGCCTCCGAATTCCTGAATGATGGAATTCTACCTCCCCCCATTTTTTCTCAAGTGAAGCCTTGGTATTTATAGACTGAATTTCGTGGCTTTGTGGGCTTGAACTGGATGCAACCTAGGCCCAAAATTCTGTTGTTATATTTTTAACGCGTGGTCTTCGCTTAGCGAAGGATTTGCTCGCCTAGCGAGCATGACAGATCAGACCTTCGCCTAGCGAAGAATTGGCTCGCCTAGCGAGTATGACAGCTCAGGAATAGACTTTTACTTCTTCCAGATTAGCGCTTTGACTGATGAATATACCTCATTTGGTCATGTTGGAAGTAACTCACGTCATTCTCTTGCGTCTTGGATGATACTCGAGCTTCAAACAAAAGATGTTACTGACATATTTTTGTGCTTTTGGTTAGTAAACAAAATGAAAAGCAATGATATACAATTCAAGCATGCTTGGTGATCTCAAACCAATCACAAGAAGTCCCACCCAAAGGCAAAGGGAACCAAGATGCTAAAGATCCTTGAGGCAATGCAAATGCAATGTTATGATGCCATGAGGGATCTTAGGGTCAAAATTGGGGTCTTACAGAAATATTCCCCAATTCACGTCTGGTTGGCCACCTATTATATGCCCAGTAACTGGTATCCCTGGTGTTCCTTCCTTTCTGCTCCCTATTATGACTTTTGTCCCCTGTTGAGTCAGGTTTTCCTGAGTTGAAATACACCTTTTTAGGTCTTCCTCAGATGTTATGGATGATTGATATCTCTCACCCTTATACCGGTCTTAGATATCCTTTCTTCCTGAGCATGTTTTTCTCTCACCCTTATACCGGTGTTTTGATCACATGTCTCTTTGAGCTTATTATCTAGTAGTCGGTAATACCTCATTTGTTGTTTCCTCAGCGGAGTCCTTCATGGATGTTCCCAGCCCGAGTCCCTTAGTGGATTTTCCCGTCTGGAATTTTATCCGAAGTATCCTTTGTGGATAGTTTTGCTATATTGGCATATTCCCCAATACATGCATCTTGGCATCAGCTCGAGTCTTTCCATCGATTTATTTTCATGGAATCCCTTCGTGTCTCTCAGCAAGTCTTAAGTCGTGACCTGCTCAGGCATTTTATCCCTTTTACTCCCCATTAGAGTCCCTAGAGTCTCTGTCCCATTTATGAGTGTATTACTCATACGGATTTTCGGTTTCTCCTGACTTCTTTTATTCTTTGTGGACATATATCCCCATAGAGTATTACCTTTTGCATACATACATTTGCATCATGAGGTCTCTTAGGGACCAAAATTCGTCTCTTTGTTATTATTTAAGCCCATTCTACCCCGTCGAGACGAAGATTTTAACCTTCACTTCTCCAGCTAGAATGACCTTAAATAGGGGCATCTGTAAGACCCTAATTTTGACCCTAAGATCCCCCATGGCATCATATCATTGCACATTGCATTTGCCTCAAGGATCATAGCATCTTGGATCATTAACCTTTGGGTTGGGACTTGTATGAGTTGGTTTGATACCACCAAGCATGCTTGAATTGTATATTATTGATTTTCTTATCTTTTTTACTAACCAAAAGCACAAAAATATGTCACTAACTTGTTTTGTTTTGTAGCTTGAGCAATCATGTGATCCAAGGCTCCTAGGAGACCACTATGCTCATTGAAATGGCCAGATGAAGTGAAAGCAAGCATCACAATGGTTCACAAAGCTCTCAATCATCACATATGCCTCCCAAGTATCTCAATTTGTCAATTTGATCAAGATAAACCAAAAGGGCTTGAGGATTGCTTCCCAAGGAAACCCTAATTCAGCTGTGCATTAACTGTGCCTTGCTCATGAAGCAACCTCAACCCATGATCAAATACAATCAAGGGAAGTTCTTTCATTCATCATTTCATGCATATTTGAGCTTATGTGAGTGTCCTCAATCATCAATTCGTCAAGATTTGAAGTTTGGACTTGAGAAGTTGATTAGTCAATTCACCTGACTATTTTGAAATCCACTGAGACCTAACTTTTGATGTGTTTGTCAAATGAAGATGACCCCAAGAGAAAACATGTTATTGAGAACCATATGAACAACTTTCATGTTCATCAAAAATTTATTTGAAGCTTGGAAGGTCATCATTCATTTCAAAACATTATAGGTCATTTTGACTGAAACCCTAATTTTGGGTCAACTTCCCAAGGACCAAACTCACTCACTTTTCATGATTTTGAGGTGGGATCAAATGAATTGGAAAGTTTAATATGTCTAATTAATTTTTTATGTTGAACAAATTTTCATAATCCTAAAATAAATGCATGTGATAATACAAAACATTATAGGTCACTTTGGACAAAGGCATTGAAATGTGAAAAAAATCCAACTTCAAGTGCCCATAACTTTCTCATCAAAAATCCAAATGATTCCAAATTTAAGTCCAAATTGATTTTATTGAAAATATATACAACTTTGATGTTGGAGGTTTTGTCATTTGAGGCTTGCATCATTGAAACAGAAGGGCTTGAAGTTGGTCCATTTTGGCAAAATTCACATACACAAGTTTTGTACCTTGAACTTCATGATCAATTTTCAATAATTTCCCAACTCCAAATGGATTTTTGTTCAACATAACATTTGTTCCTCATGTCAAGACCTTTCCAACCATTACCCACATGACCATATTTCATTTTGGCAAAATGCATTTTCGAAGAGGAGAAGATTTGTGGTCATTTATGGAAACCGTGTCAAATTTTTGCGCACAAGCCAATTCAATCAAAACTGCACGTCCAAACCTGATCCATTACACTTCAGCTTGCATTTGCAATGGATTTTGGGCCTCACATGCGCTTGTACAGGCCCATGCATGGAGGCCCTCATTCCACATGCACACGAGTTTGCCATTACTTGCATCGGCTTTCACTATAAATACATGTGCTTGACTTCATTCATTTCCAACCTTAAGGCGCCTAACACTCTGCAGAATTGAAATCCAACCTTTCATTCAAAGGAATTTTGCATTTCTTCTTCAATTTTTTCAGTTCAATTTTCAACATTCTTTGTTGATTATTGAACTCAAATTCCTAAGCCTAGCTACTTTGCCATCTAAGGATCACATTGCATCAAAGAGTTGGAAGATATTGTGCCTTGTAGAGCTGCACTTCAAAGGTTATTGTTCAAACTTTTTCCATTCGAATCTCCCTGGATCTTGTTCATTTCTTGTGTTTGTTGGTTCCTCTGAAGTCCTCATGTGAGAGGCAATTGATCTTTGTATTTAATTTCATGAATTGATCAAGTTCAGATTGAACACCATAAACTTCCATCTCAGATTTCTCTTCATGTAGTGATCTTGAGTGGAAACCAATGGTACATGGGTGATGTACATCACCCCAGCTTTCCAATAATATGAGGATCATGTATTTTTATGAAGCTTTTAAAACCTGCAAATTCCACCGGAAACTGTGATGTTCACCGAAGAAGACGGTGGTTTCCACCACCGTCCCCACCTGGATGAGTTTCAGCCTTTGGATCTTGCTGCTCCGGTCTAATCTATGCCATTCAATGTTATGACTTTTAATAATGTTGCGTGTTTCTCTTTTGACCAAGGCCTTTGGTGAGCGCGCGCTTTACAGCCATCTGATGTGCCACATCATTTAATGAATTTGATCCAACGTGCCAGGCTTTTTCTTAATTTCTGATTTTCATTTTATTTTCTTTTATTTCCTTTTATTTCAAAAATTTATATTTTCTTCATTTTAAATCCAAAAAATATGGGACCAATTGCATTATTTCCCTTTTTAGTTCTAGTTTCTGAAAATGATTTTTAATATTTTTTATGAGTTCATTTAATATTTTTTGTGAATTTTCTCTTTTCTGGTTATTTTTAATTCATTTAAAATAGTTTCCAATATTCAAAAATTCCAAAAATATTTTCTTAACATCTTTGAATGATGATGAATCTATAAAAAATATTCTCATCAATTTCTTAATTGATTTGAGATTTTAGTTCAATTATGTTATATTTTCTTTATTTTTAATTATTTAGAATTAGTTTCTGTTTTCAAAAAATGATGAAATTTTTTGTTAAACCTTGTTGACCTTGTTGAACTTAGGATGATCCATTTGGACTTTTCCAAGTTGATTTGAAATGGATTTGAAGTTTGACCTTTAATTGTTTATTTTAATTCAAGTATTATTTTAATTCTCAAAAATACCAAAAATATTTTATTTGTTTCTTGACTTCTAAACTTCATCTTGCTTCTATTTACCATTGATTGACTTTGATTCTATTCATGTTTGATCTATGTGTGTTGGATATTTCATTTGAATTCCATTTATGTACATTCTTATTCTTCTTCTTCTTCATCTTTTTTCTTTTTGATCAATGAGTTAAAGATTGGTGGTTAGCCTTGACATATGAGAGGCTTAACCTTCCTTGATTCAAATCTAATTCATCTTGATCAAAGATCAAGTGAATGGCTTTGCATTAAGGATAGGTTGCTTCTTGGTCAAGCAAAAAAACCTAAATCAATACAAGATCATTCTTCTTTTCTTTTGGCATGGCAAGTTGTAGGATCTTGGCTTACTAGTCATGGTCTCTAACTTGTGTTTGTTGCCTATAGTTTTATTGACCAGCCTCAGATAGGTGTGACTACTACATTAGTCCACTTACGATTGCTTAACATAGCGCTAAATTGCCTTATGGCATACTAACACTAACTAATAACAACTAACTTTTAATTCAAGCATTTAATTCTTGCAATTTACTTTAATGCAATTTAATATCTTGTTCATTAATTCATTTGCTTTTGCCCTTTGCTCACTTGAGCTCATGTTTATGTTAATGCAATTTTCCTTTTGCTCACTTGAGCACATTATTGTGTATATACTATTGTGTTTGTTTTGTTTTGATTGTGTGAACCCAATGCAAATGGACAAAGGACTTAGATTTTAGGACCTTACCTATGCTAATGGAGTTTGAAAAGCAACTAGGCCTCATGCCTTTAGAATGCTACAAAATGTCAAAGAGCAACTAGGCCTCATGCCTTTAGAATGCTTAATCTTGAAGAAGACTTGAAAGGACCCAATTCTAAACTCACTTTTGTCTATTCTTTCATTGCATTGTAGAACTTTTTGATTTGTGTGTTCTTATGTGCTAGGGATCCTAACTTGAGCCAAGTAGAAGAACCATTGTCATGAGCATCTAAAGTGAGAGATACAAAAGCCATTGGAATATTCCTAGGAGCTTGATTGATTGTGTGCTTGATTGCTTGAGTTATTTGCTTATTGCTTGCTAATTCCAAAGGAAAGGGAACAACTTGGATCATCACTATGATCTCAAGAAGGGAACTCCAATGTGGTTTTATTTCTCTTCCCTCATATTTGCATGTTTAGGACCTAGCCATTCTCTTCTTCCCTCCACTCTAACCCAAGCCAAACTTTTGTGCAAACATTAACATTGTTTTCAAAAATTAGAAACCTAAGCACTATGCTTTTGATTTTGTTTTCAAACTCTTTTCATAACACTTATTTTGAATTTAATCCTAAGTCAACTTTGACTTTACTTTGTAAATACTTTTCATTGGTAAGTACAACTCACTCAACTGTTTTTGTGGTTTCAATGGCCACTTCTTGCCAAAGCTTTTCATAAACATTAGCTATTAGATTTGAGTTATCCTAGAGGTTGATATAATACTCACCTATATCCTTAGTGATGGACTATAAGTCTTCCATGCTTATTATAGGGATAACCCCTCACTAGCATGTTGAAGCTCTCCTCACACGGTGGATTTGTGGTTTTAGGTTGAGTTTTCTCCCTTTGATAACAAAAGACCTTAAGGCTTTTGACCAATCAATTCACTAACTTCTTTTGAGATTTTTACCCCGAACTACGAGATTTTGATCCTACCTTTTTTAAGATGGTACGTAGGCAATGGGTTTATCCATTCAAACACAAAATTGTAAATAACTTGTATATTCTTCTCTCATCTCCCCAATCATGTTTGCACAAATATTCTTTTTCACAAATACCAACCTACCTTACAACATTGGTGAAAAGGGCTCCCTTAGAGTACTAAGGATGTTTTGGGTGCTTAAAACCTTCCCATTGCATAACCAACCCCCTTACCCAGATCTCTGACATTTTTATTAGTTTTTGATTTGATAAAACTTCTCGGTTTTTGTTCGCTTTCTAACCTTTCCTTTGGATAAATAGAAGTTCGGTGGCGACTCGAATTGTATGATTTAATTTTGATTTAGTCAATAAATCTAAAGGTAACAAATACCCCGCTATTGAAAAATGGCGACTCTGCTGGGGAACTCTGATTTGCCTAGTGGGTTTTTGCCTACTTTTCACTTTTGTTGTATTGTTTTGTTTATATTATTTGTGACATATTTTTGTGCAAATTTGGGATGACTGTATTGTATGTAATGTATGAATTGCTTGATATATTAATTGCTTATATGCTTGGTGGTCTTTTGTAAGATGAGTTCTATACCCGAACTCGAGTGCACTTATGATAGGAGAATGGCATAATCTTGTCAACTTGTATGGAGTTATTCCTTAGCAAGTTGACTTGCAAGCCCATTCACTTGGTGGAGGTCATGTTGGGATCAATAACGTCACACGAGTAGTCGTGGTTAGGAATTACTCTTTCCAATATAGACCTTCGAAGCCAAGGACCTTAGATTACCTAGCCCATCTTGGCCTTTTTCTAGGACGTAGTGCGAAGGTCGTTCAAGTGTAAGATTTGATACGATTGTTACGCGATACTACACTCATAAGAGTCTCTCTTGAGAATATTTTTGGAATATGAGTAGTCGTTTATCCGATAATATCCGAAAGATGGGATGATGACTATGGGAACCTCTTGTAGAACATGATTGTCAGGTTTAACCATAGTACACTCCCTTTGGGTGGTTCTTAACCGAGACTCTATGCTCGTGACTTGCAACAAACCCTTGATTCATGGTTGATACTTTCTTGTATATCCTTAATATCAATGGAACTTGGGTGTTGATAAGGTGTAAACCATAATCCACCAAAATGGATCATTGATATTAAGGATGACTTGATCCATCCCATGACCTTTGTGTGGTGTGCTTTGCTTGATCCATGAGTGTGATCGTTGCATCCATGCATTCATGCATTCATACACATCCATATCATCAACAATGAGAAAAATTTCAAGGAACTTAAGAGGTCTATTTGCAAAATTTTCAGACATGGATAAGCAAAGAAGGAATACAAAGAAGTACAGTTTTAGACAACCTTACTTGAAAGAGTTAAGGAGTTTGACATCCTATGTATTAGATCCCTTGGAGTTCAAGGCTCGTCATGGGAAGCTTCTGTCTATTCTTGCTACTCAGGTGGATGAAGGTCTGATGAGTGTGTTGGTGCAGTTCTATGATCCCTTGTACCGTTGCTTCACATTTCCGGATTTCCAGATTTTGCATACGCTTGAGGAGTATGCCTATCTTGTGGGTATACCTATTCTAGATCAGTTGCCGTTCAGTGGCTTGGAGAGGGTTCCTACTTCTCAAGAGATTGCTGATTTGTTGCATATAGATGAATCTATTGTTGGTGCTCATATGACTACCAAAGGTGGAATTCAAGGTCTCCCATCTGATTTCCTCATTGCCCAAGCTACTATGCATGGGAAGGCCATGAGTGAGGACGCCTTTGAGGCCATATTTGTACTTCTCATCTATGGGCTAGTGTTATTCCCCAACATTGATAAGTTTGTGGATGTGAACGCCATTAGGATTTTCTCTACTCTTAATCCCGTCCCTACTCTGTTGGGTGATGCTTATTTCTCTTTGCATATGAGGAATGCAAATGGTGGTGGTACCATTGTGTGTTGTTTGCCTCTGTTGTACAAGTGGTTTATTTCGCACTTGCCACAGACGGTCGCCTTCAAGAAGAACAAAGGATGTCTACGGTGGTCCACGAGACTTATGTCTCTCACTAATGATGATATCTTTTGGTACAACCGCGTATATGATGGGATTAACTACAACCCTGTTTTGGCACGTCGTCAGCTTGGGTTCCCCTTAAAGGATAAACCTAATAACATTTTGTTAGAAGGTGTGTTCTTTCAAGAGGGTAAAAATCCCCAAAACTTGAAGGGCAGGATGGTCCGCGCTTGGCGCAAGATTCATAGGAAGGGAAGGAAAGAGCTTGGTCCAAAGAATTATATTGCTTTGGAACCCTATACCTCGTGGGTTAGGAGGAGAGCTTCTGAGTACCTTATGCCTTATGACTATCCAAGACCTACACCTATGATTATGGTTAGGCCTTCAACCCTCCCTGACCAAGGAGTAGAGGAGTTGAGAGATGAAGACCGTTCGCGTGCTTGGGTCCGTGAGTGAGAGGAGCTACTTCAGCAGCTTAGAGATAAGGATGTTTTGATAGAGTTTCTGGAGCATCAGGTTATCGACGAGCCTGATGATATGGTGACTTATCTTCTTCCTCAGTCTTCCAGGTTTTGGAAAAGGAAGTACGATCGACTCGCCAAAGAGAAGGCAGATATGGAGGCAGCCTATGAGAAGAAAGTGAAGAGGCTTCGTGCAGCTTATCTTCCGGTCTCCAGAGCTTTGGATGATTGTTTCTAGGGTTCCATAGGATGTTCATTTTCCTTCTCTCTTATGTTGTATTTTGGTTACCAAAATTGTACTTCTTTGGTGTAAAATTTTTTTTCCAGATATTATCGATATGATATTTCCATATATGTCTAAATGATTAATATTTTCCGGATATTTGCAAATAGAACTCTAAAGTTCCTTTGACTAAAAAATAAATCATATGCACAAGCATTGCATGCATCATGTGCATAAGCAGGTTTTATTCCAGGGCTTCTTGTTCAGTGGTCTAACTCTATGTTCTTCATTTATTTTGAAGACAAGTTGACGCACTGGTACTACACCGGAGCCAACTCATCAAAGCTGATGGATCACCTAGAGCAAGAAAACAGAGAACTGAAAGAGGAAGTGGCAAGATTGACTTCCCTGATGGAGTCATTCTTGGCCGCCCAGAGCCAATCGTCTCCAACGCCTTCAATTCCTCCCCAGAGGACGGTCATCTCAGAGGTTGCTTCCTCTACCGTGCCTACTGCTAGTGCTCACTTTGCGCCTACTGCTATGCCAGCCGGGTTTCCCTGGGGGATTCCCGTGAACTTTGTTCGAGAGGGTCTCGCCCCAACTTTTGCTTCTTTGTCGGCATCTAGCCCGGTCCTTGTTGTGCCACCTCCGGTCGTGCATACTTTGCCGAGAGTAGATGACACCATTTATCACTCTGAGCCATCTGAGGACCCAGACGTGTATGAGAAAATGGACGCTATGAACGATCAATTCCTTGAGCTTCGCAAGGAACTCAAAACTCTCAGAGGGAAGGACCTCTTTGGCAAATCTGCTGTTGAGCTTTGTCTCGTGCCCAATGTCAAGATTCCTGTCAAATTCAAAGTGCCTGACTTTGAAAAGTACAAAGGAAACACTTGCCCGCTCAGCCATCTTGTGATGTACGCACGCAAGATGTCGACTCAGACCGACAACGATCAACTCCTGATCCACTACTTCCAGGACAGCCTGTCTGGTGCCGCTTTGAGATGGTACATGGGCCTGGATAGTGCGAACATCCTTCAACGACCTTGGCGAAGCCTTTGTCAAGCAGTACAAATACAACATCGATATGGCTCCCGATAGGGGCCAACTGACGGCCATGTCCCAGAAGGGTACGAAAACATTTAAGGAGTACGCCCAGAGGTAGCGTGAATTGGCTGCACAAATTGTGCCTCCGCTAGAAGAGAAGGAAATGACCAAGATCTTTCTGAAGACCTTGAGTTCATTCTATTATGAGCGGATGATTGCTAGAGCTCCTTCTGATTTCATCGAGATGGTGAACATGGGGATGCGTTTAGAAGAAGGAGTCAGGGAAGGGCGTCTGACTAGAGAAGAAGGTTTTTCTGCCAAACGTTATGAGGTGTTTGCAAAAAAGAAAGATGGCGAGGCACACGCGGTGACCTCCCATATTAAATCAAGAAGACCCTCTGTAAAGAGGAGGACTGTGTGTCCCGCTAGTAACCAGCACCAGGTGGCTCATATAGCACATGTTTTCAGAGAGAATCAACAATATTAGCATCATAATCAGAACCAGCAACAGCAACATCAATAGTATCAGCAACAACATCACCGTCCTCAATAGCAGGCCTACCAGCCTCGAAACAACAATCAAATCAGCACAAGCTATGATAGGAAAAGGGTCACTTTTGATCCTATTCCCATGACATATGCAGAGCTTTATCCTTCATTAATTGAAAGGAAACTGATCACTCCACGTGACCCACCTGCTATGCCGACCAACCCCCAGTGGTGGTATAAGCCCGAGCTTCACTGTGTTTATCATTCCGGTGCTCCCGGACATGATATGGAGAACTGTTACCCTCTCAAGACCAAGGTTCAAGACCTTGTTAGAAGTGGTATTCTGTTTTTCGAGGACGTAGGTCCTAACGTCAAGAAGAACCCATTGCCCGAGCATGGGAAATCTGCTGTTAATATGGTTCAGGGTTGCCCTGGAAAATATAAGGTCCGATATGTCAGCCATATCTGACAATCTTTGGTTGAGATGCATAGACTGTTGTGTGGATACAGTCACTACGAGCATGACCATGACAGTTGTCGTGTTTGCACTGTCAATGAGAGGGGATGTCGTCAAGTCAGGAAAGACATCTAAGAAATGCTGGATCAGGGTATGATAGAGATACTTCAGAATCATGACGAGGACGAAGTGAATGTGATATCCCCTGTATTCAGGATACCTGAGCCTGTTGTTGTCAAATACGATGGCAACAAGCAGAAGGCTTCTCCCTCTCTCATTATTAAGCCAGCTGGCCCTGTTCCATACTCTTCCAACAAAGTTGTTCCCTATCGTTACAATGCAGTTGCATTAGAAGATGGGAAGGAGGTGCCCCTACCCTCTACTTCTATTGTAAACATTGCTGATGTCAGTGGTTTGACCCGTAGTGGTCGCGTTTTTTCGGCGCTGCCAAAACCCCAGGCTAACACCAGAAGAGCTGATACTGCTGATAGTGTCACCCGTCCTTTGGGGAATTCTTCTTCTTCTCCGAATCCGGCACTTGCTGTTTACAGACCTGCCGCTGCTGTTAGAGCTCATGTCCCTGCTGTCCAGAATGACATGATTAAAGAGGACTGCGATGAGATACTGAGGCTCATCAAAAGGAGTGAATATAATGTTGTATATCAGCTGCTACAAACGCCTTCAAAGATATCAATGATGTCTTTGTTAATGAACTATAAGCCACACCAAGAAGCTTTGCAGAAGGTGTTGGACGTGGCGTACGTAGATCATGATGTCATTATAGAGCAATTTGATAGCATTGTTGCAAACATTACTGCTTGTAACAACCTGAGCTTCTGTGATGCTGATCTCCCCGAGGAGGGAAGAGACCACGATTTGGCACTTCACATCTCTATGGACTGCAAGGATGATGCCTTGTCTAATGTGCTGGTAGACACTGGATCATCACTCAATGTGTTGCCAAAATCCACTCTGGCCAAAATTTCATACCAGGGGCCTCCCATGAGGCAGAGTGGAGTGGTCGTCAAAGCTTTTGATGGATCGCGCAAGACAGTGATTGGCAAGGTTGAACTCCCAGTCAAGATAGGACCTAGTGATTTCCAGATCACTTTTCAGGTCATGGATATCCACTCATCATATAGCTGTTTGTTGGGCAGACCATGGATTCATGAGGCAGGCGCCGTGACATCCACCCTACACCAAAAGTTAAAGTTCGTCAAGAACAAAAAGTTGGTGGTGGTAGGGGGAGAGAAGGCTCTCTTGGTTAGCCATCTGTCTTCCTTTTCTTATATTGATGTTGAGGATGAGGTTGTGACGCTGCTCGAAGCCTTGTCTATTGCTGAGCCTTCTAAGAAAGGAACTTCTTCATTTGCGTCCTACAATGATGCGAAGTTGGCCATTGAGCATGGCACAACTACTGGTTTAGGACAAATGATTAAGCTGGAAGACAATAAATCCAGAGTTGGCATAGGGTACTCTTCAGGCACTTTCAACGAGCATGATCTGTTTCAAAGTGGTGGTTTCATCCACACGGTTGAAGACCAGGAAGCTGCTGCTGTAGTGGAAGATGATGCAGAGGAAGATTCTGGCAACTTTGTCATCCCTGGAGGGGTCTGCAATAATTGGGTCGCTGTTGATGTTCCAACAGTTGTCCATAAGTCCACGTAATGTTCATTTTTGTTTAAAAAAACCCTTCTCCCATGCCAAAAGGAGAAGTGATAACATTGTTGGCACATAAATACAATGATATTCATTCAACAAATTACATGTTAAATGTTTGTTTTTCCAAATTATTTTCACTTTTTGCTTTTTGCATGAAATTGGTGATCACATAAAACCCTAAAAATAGAATAAAATCAATCTTTTCATCTGCATAATGATTTTCCTTATTTGAATTCTAAAATCTCTTTTATATCCAAAATCATCATGCAGGTTGATCAAACCCATTGAACATAATGATCCAACACCATCTCCCAACTTTGAGTTCCCTGTATTTGAGGCCAAAAAAGATGATGTTGAAGAGATTTCTGATGAGATCACCCGTCTGCTTGAGCACGAAGAGAAGATCATTCAGCCACATCTTGAGAATCTGGAAACAGTCAACTTGGGGTCTGAAGATTGTGTTCGTGAGGTGAAGATTGGGGCACTCCTGGAAGAATCTGTGAAGAAGGGGTTGATTAAGTTGCTACGAGAATATGTCGGCATCTTTGCCTGGTCATATGAAGACATGCCTGGTCTAAATACTGATATCGTGCAACATTTCTTGCCTTTGAAGCCTGAGTGTGTGCCTGTGAAGCAGAAGCTCAGAAGAACTCATCCTGATATGGCAGTGAAGATCAAAGAAGAAGTTCAGAAGAAAATTGATGTGGGGTTTCTGGTGACTTCTACATATCCTTAATGGGTGGCCAATATTGTGCCCGTACATAAGAAAGATGGAAAAGTCCGAATGTGTGTGGACTATAGTGACTTGAATAAAGCTAGTCCGAAAGATGATTTTCCTTTACCACATATTGATATGTTGGTAGATAATATAGCTAAATTCAATGTCTTCTCATTCATGGACGGTTTTTCCGGATATAATCAGATCAAAATGGCACCCGCAGATATGGAGAAGACAACATTCATCACACCTTGGGAACATTCTGTTATCGAGTGATGCCCTTCGGTTTGAAGAACACCGAAGCCACGTATCAACGAGCTATGACTACCTTGTTTCATGATATGATGCACAAGGAGATTGAGGTGTATGTTGATGATATGATTGTAAAGTCGAGAACGGAAGTTGAACATGTAGAGCACTTGTTGAAGCTTTTTCAGCATTTGAGGAAGTATAAGCTTCGTCTGAATCCTAACAAGTGTACATTTGGAGTCCGTTCTGGCAAGTTATTGGGCTTTATTGTCAGTGAGAGAGGTATTGAGGTTGATCCTGCCAAGGTCAAAGCAACACAAGAGATGCCTGCTCCCAAAACTGAGAAGCAAGTCCGAGGTTTTCTTGGTCGCTTGAATTATATTTCTAGATTTATATCCCACATGACTGCCACATGTGCGCCGATATTCAAGCTCCTCCGGAAAGATCAGCGTCATGATTGGATCGAGGATTGCCAGAAGGCCTTTGATAGTATTAAGGAGTATCTGTCCGAGCCTCTGATTCTGTCTTCACCTGTAGAAGGGAGACCCTTGATTATGTATTTGACTGTTCTTGAAGACTCTATAGGTTGCGTCCTGGGTCAACAAGATGAATCTGGGAAGAAAGAATATGCCATCTACTATCTGAGTAAGAAGTTCACTGACTATGAGTCTCGATACTCAATGCTATAGAAGACATATTGTGCTTTGGCTTGGGCTGTTAAGCGCTTACGCCAGTATATGTTGAATCATACGACTTGGTTAATATCCAAAATGGATCCAATCAAGTATATATTTGAGAAGCCTGCTTTAACTGGAAGGATTGCCCGTTGGCAGATGCTGTTGTCTGAGTATGATATTGAGTATCGAGCTCAGAAGGCTATTAAAGGTAGTATCTTGGCTGACCACTTGGCACATCAACCAATTGAGGATTATCAGTCAGTTCAGTATGACTTCCCTGATGAGGAGATTTTGTATTTGAAGATGAAAGATTGCGATGAGCCTACGCTAGATGAAGGGCCAGAACCTGGTTCCCGATGGAGCATGGTGTTTGATGGCGTTGTAAATCAATATGGAAATGGTATTGAGGCAGTGATTGTTACTCCTCAGGGCACACATTTTCCTTTTACAGCAAGGCTAAATATCAAATGCACGAATAATATGGCAGAATATGAGGCATGTATTATGGGTTTGGAAGAGTGTATTGATCTTAGGATCAAACATCTTGATGTTTATGGTGATTTGGCCCTTGTTGTTAATTAGATTAAGAGTGAATGGGAGATGAATCAGCCTGGCCTCACCCTTTATAGAGATTATGCGAGGAGGATTTCAACGTTCTTTACTGAGGTTGACTTCCATCATATTCCTCGAGATGAGAATCAGATGGCAGATGCTCTTGCTACGCTTGCTTCGATGATTATGGTGAAATTCTGGAATGAAGTCCCCAATATCACTGTGATGCGCTTGGATAGACCATCACATGTATTTGTAGTAGAAGAAGTGAAAGATGATAAGCCATGGTATTATGACATCAAATGTTTTCTTCAGAGTCAGATTTACCCGTCAGGGGCATCTGTGAAAGATAGAAAGACTTTGAGGAGATTATCTAGCAGTTTCTACCTCAATGGCGATGTGCTTTATAAGAGAAATTTTGACATGGTTTTGCTCAGATGCATGGATAGACACGAAGCAGACTTGTTGATGACTGAAGTCCATGAGGGTTCATTTGGTACTCATTCCAATGGACATGCCATGGCAAAGAAGATGTTGAGAGCATGCTACTTTTGGTTGACAATGGAGTCTGACTGCTGCAAATATGTGAAGAAATGCCATAAGTGTCAGATTTATGCGGATAAGATTCATATTCCCCCGACACTTCTGAATGTGATTTCATCACCATGGCCTTTCTCTATGTGGGGAATTGACATGATTGGCATGATAAAGCCAAAGGCGTCCAACGGTCACAGATTTATTCTCGTAGCAATTGATTACTTCACCAAGTGGGTTGAAGCGGCGTCATAGGCAAACGTAACCAGGAAGGTTGTTGTGAAGTTTATCAAGAATCAACTCATATACCGTTATGGTGTGCCAGATAATATCATTACTGATAATGGATCTAACTTGAACAACAAGATGATGAAAGAGCTGTGTAGTGAGTTCAAGATTTCACATCATAATTCTTCTCCTTATAGACCCAAGATGAATGGGGCTGTTGAAGCTGCTAATAAGAACATCAAGAAGATTATTCAGAAGATGGTTGTTACATACAAAGATTGGCATGAGATGCTGGCATTCGCTTTGCATGGTTATCGTACATCTGCCCGCACTTCAACAGGGGAAACCCCTTTCTCTCTTGTTTATGGCATGGAGGTTGTACTCCGCGTAGAGGTTTAGATCCCATCAATGAGAGTCTTGATGGAAGCCAAGTTGACTGAGGCTGAATGGGTTCAGAGTCGTTATGACCAGTTGAACTTAATTGAAGAGAAGACATTGACCGCCATGTGTCATGGTCAGTTATATCAGCAAAGGATGAAGAAATCCTTTGATAAGAAGGTCAAGCCTCGTGTGTTTCAAGAAGGTGACCTTGTGCTCAAGAAAGTTTTGTCTTTCGCGCCCGATTCCAGGGGCAAGTAGACTCCAAACTATGAAGGTCCATATGTTGTTAAGAGAGCCTTTTCAGGTGGTGCTTTGATACTTACAACTATGGATGGGGAGGATTTCACTCGTACTGTGAATTCAGATGCATTCAATAAATACTTCGCCTAAAATAAAAACAGAATAGCTCGCTAAGTTGAAAACCCGAAAGGACGGCTTAGGCAAAAATGAGAGTCTCGGTGGATTGAAAACCCGAAAGGGCGATCCAGGCAAAAGTTAGAGACATAAAAAATGAATATATATATATATCCCGCTAAATTGAGTACCTCACCCTGGGGCAATCTAGGCAAAAATTAGGGATTTGGCAAGTAACTGCATCCTGACAAAACTTTGTTCTACAGCTGTCATCTGTCAAAGATTCTCGCTCAGTCATCGTCAACTGAAGCTTCAAATACATTGGATTCAGAGTTGATGGAGAAATGGTCATTATGTTCAATGTAGCCTTTTTTCCAATATATATCACCAATTTCAAATTTGTAAAGATCCGTGGAGTCTTGCCATTTGCAGGCTACCATTCCATCAAATAAATTTGAGCCTTTATCCAATTTTTTGCACTCTTATTTGTTTCTATTCAACAAATATTTGCATGTTTTAATTGATAAAAATCATTGTTTTAAATAAATAAAGTTTTTATAAAAACTGTTTTTTAAACAAAGTGAACATTCACAATGACTCAAAGGATAATTGGGACATCTTCAGTGCTCTCCCAATGATAGTATGATTTCCAAAGGGTAAGACATTTGCTCATATTCCTAGCATATCTGTTATCCTTTTCGTCATCTTTCAGGTTGTCTCCTCAGTGAGCGCAAGTGAAAGTGATACACCACCCAGACCTCCTGAGAGTTTGGAGTTTCGTCCTAATCTTCTAGCTCCTCAGTGAGGCTGGATCTAGCATTTGTGTTATCAATTATATGGTTGTCGTCCCTTGTGTGGATTGACCTAAAATCCCTTATAGATTGATAAATTGATATGCTATCTTTCTAAGGAAGTTGGTATTCCCTCATTCAGATTGGAAATTCCCCGCAGAGTGAGCAAGAACTCCCTTCATGAGCAGTTTGGTTTGTAGCTCATCCTCTGTGGACTCGCTTACGTTAATCTCCAGCAGGTTTTCCTTTTGTTCATCTTCGTCAGGGTTGCTCACATTAGGCTTCCCTTGTCCAGTCCTCAGCAGTCATTCCTTAGTGGAGTTGCTTGATCGGGGTCTGATTGATTGTTTGCTTCTTCCTTCTTGGATATTTTCCTAGTAGAGCGGGTGATGAAAATGTTTATTTTCCTATCCCCAGCGGAACGGTGTTTCCCTTTTCCTCGGCAGAGATTTGTTTCTCCAGCAGTTGGAGGAAATGTGATGGTTATTGGAACTTCTGTTTGGTGGTTATTCCCTACAGAGTTTCACCCCTCTCCTTGGTAATTTCCCCAGTATAGTTGCTTCTACAACGGATCTTATCCGTGCTTAGCTTCCCCAGCTAAGACTCTATCTGATTTCAGTTTGGTGTTGGAACTTCGAGGAAGATGTGTTGTCTTCCTTCCCCAACGGAGTGATTGGTTCTCCTTCTCCGTAGCAGAGATATTTCCTTCCGTGATTAGAAGTGAATGTTGTTGATGTGCTTCGATTTGGTGTTTGTTCCCCACAGAGGTCCACATTACCCCTGATAAGATCCCCAGTAGATTTCTTCTCTGACTAATCTTATCCTTGTTTATGCATACTGTTGGAGAATCCCCAACTTTGGTGATTGTGATCCCTTACTTATTCCTAACAACGTTCTCTGATCCCCGGTGATCCTGCTTGTTTCCCTAGCAGTAGTTTTTGTTCCCGGCAGCGACTCTGTTTGAATCCTCAGCATTGGCCTTTATCCCCTATAGAGATCGGTGTTTCCTAGTATTTGTTGCCCCCACCAGATTGGATTTCTCCTGTGGGCCTGGTTTTCTCTATTGAGATGTAGTACCGGATGTTTGTCCATTGATTCTTGGACCCATTTGTGTTAGATATGTCTATTTGTCAACATCAATCATACATAAACCATGCATATATATGCATAATTATAACATTCAGATATTCATGTTGTATTCTTTGCAATATATCTTTGTTTGTTGTCTCCTACTATTTGGTGATATATTTCCCCGAGCAGATGATTGTGTCTCATCTCTCCATATAGAGTCAGCCCCATAGGCAGAAAGTGTCTATCCTTTCTCCCATATTCCCCCCACTGAGTTAGGTCCTTGTGGATGGTTATTATTTCAGTTTCCTCCTAAAATATGTATTGGGATGGAATTACTCCCCTGAGTTATATCCTCATTGGGTTGAGTCTTGTTTCATTGTGTCTCTCTAGTTTGTCCCTATATTGACTCATCTTGTTATTTCCCGTGCACTTCCTCGTAGTTTAGATGAATGATTGCTTAGTAACCAGTAACTGTCCATCTTTTCCCCGACGGAGTTTCTGCGGCCTTCTACCCAGTAACCGGTAGTTGTAAGTCTTATTTCTATGGTTTACTACCCAGTAACCAGTAGTTGTAAACCCCATTTCATTCCCTTGCAGAGTTAACCCTTGATTTTGTTCATCCTAACCGATGACGGTTATTCTCTTCTGTGGTTTTCTACCCAGTTACCGGTAGATGTAATCCCCTCCTTGTCGGTTATCTTTATCCGATATTCGGTATTGATATTCCTTCATTTTTGAGTATACCACCCAGTAACCGGTGATATATCTCTCGGATAATTGTTTTGATTAAGCAATTTATCTCCAGCGAGTCGCCTTTCATTTACCCTTGTTTGGTAATGATCGTTTCTCCCCTTGATTGGTCATCATCTTATACCCAATAGCCGATATCCCGATGTCCTTTCTTTTCGGTCGATTTATCCTTTATTAACCCAGTAACCGGTTATGGATAATCTTCCATGCGAGTATGTGTTGCACCCCAAAATTTGCCCTCTATTTTTAACTCTAACCAATTTTTTGTTTCACATTCATTTGCATCATCTTCATAGCATAACATTTTTTCTGTCTTAATATTAGCCGGAATAATTTCTCGGAATTTACAAACAGACTGGTCAAATTAACTTTTTAACTGTGCCTAAAATTAGTCAACGAAAAATGTCAAGTTTAAGTTTGCAAATGTCGGTAACATTAATCTGCGGTTCACGTGGTTTAAATTTGACATGCTAAAAATATTTTTACGACTATTTTTGGTCATATGTTGATCAGTCTGAGCAGTTTAAACGGTCATAATTTTTATTTCAAAATCCGACCAAACGCTGTATTTTTCCGAGTCATTTATTTCGCGCTGATTATTTTGACGTGTTCATTTTATTTTTTCGAGCATTTTGGTGCCCGACTTTTTTTTTATTGAGTCTATTTATTTTTATATTAGGTCTAGAATAAATAAATAAGTTAATTAGTTTTTATTTTAATTTTAACTATTTTAATTATTTAACTTTATTCAGTTTTTAATTTAAATAGGTTAATTAGTTTTTATTTTAATTTTAACTATTTTAATTATTTAACTTTATTCAGTTTTTAATTTAAATAGGTTAATTAGTTTTTATTTTAATTTTAACTATTTTAATTATTTAACTTTATTCAGTTTTAATTTAATTAGGTTAATTAGTTTTTATTTTAATTTTAACTATTTTAATTATTTAACTTTATTCAGTTTTTAATTTAATATTGGGTTTCAAAATAAACTTAGGCCCATTATCATTAACCTAATTTGTTCCTATATATACTTACTAGCATGACTGATAGAGAGAGGAAAAAAGACAGAACAAAAAAGAGAAACTGAGAGTGACTGATCTATACTATCGTACACACAATTTGGTAATAGTTTATGTACTTTATCTATTTTGTTGATGTATTTGATTATGTTTTCGGATCGGATCGTGTCAATACGCCGTTTTCACATATACGTGTATGAGGCGTGACATTTGTGTTATCCGATCCAGTTGCGATGATCGCAATTTTGCGCTAGCAACGCCGTTGTTTTTTTTAATTCATTTTTTTTATATATATACATATATTTAGATCTGCATATTTTTTTTCATAACTAACTACCCTGATTTTTCCTAAACCCTGACAATTTCGCCACAAACTCTAAATTTCAAACCTAAAACTTTAACCGTGTTATTTCCTTTAAACCATAAACTTTTTTTTAAACCTTAACAAACCTTATTATTATTTCCTATTTTCGCTCATATTTATGTTATTCATACACTGTAACTGCTTCGCCCTTGTAAGATTTTAAGTTTTAACTTGTAATATTTTCAGTTTTACTTTTCGCCATCTTTATTATGTAACTGCACCAAAGCGTTGTAATAATTAGGGTTTTATTTTCTGCCATTGATTTTTCTGCCATTTTATTTTTCTGCCATTTTATTTTTCTGCCATTGATTTTTCTGCCATTTTATTTTTCTGCCATTTTATTTTTCTGTCATTGATTTTCTGCCATTTATTTTTCTGCCATTTAAATTCCTGCCATTGATCCTATATTAACTGCGTGGTTTAGTAATGTAGGGCGTGAAAACCCACTAAATTAATTATTTAATATTTTTCTATAACCTTTATATTTTTTTGTAAATAAATAATAAATACTAACTATTTTAATAACTTTTTTTTTATTACTTACTTATAATAATAAATCCTTATATATTTTGTAAATAAAATCTAATTGACCATTTTTCTAATTGAATAATAATAATAAACCTATTAATCTAATAATTTGATATTTTCTATAATCTTTATTTATTTTGTAAATAACTAACTTGATATTTTTCATATAACTCTTTTATTTTATAATTTGTACATTAATGTATTTTAAATTCTTTTATTATTACTAATTTATTTTAAACTCATATTTTTCTAATAACTTCTAAAAAAATCTAACTTGTTTAACCTAAAATAATTTCTTTTAAAATTCTAACCTTTTTATTATCACTTTATTATTATTGTTATTTTATTATTGCTTTATTACCATTGTTTATTTATTATTTTATTATTATTTGCTTTTATCTATTCTATTTTTGCTTCATTATTTCCCTTATTTTAATTTTGTTTTATTTATAATATTAGGAACAAATGTATAGATTGTAAATTTATTCTTTCTCGCCTGATTATTATGTATCTGTCCCATAGCCATGTAATAGTTTAGGAATTTATTTTTCTTGCTTTTATTTTTGTAAATATTTATTGCGTGGTTAGTAATTTAGGGAGTGCAAAAAACTAACTGTAAATAATTGAACTTATAAAATTAAATTCAAGACAAATATCTGAAAAATAACACTCACGCACGTAAGTCGATCTTTGATCGCCATCTGTACTTCCTAGGGTATTCCTCTTGGTTGCCTTCTTTAAATGGTCAAGTCCCTCGAAAATAGGGGGGTCTTAAGCAAAGTCCCTTCAAACAGAAAAATCATCATGTCCCTATAAACTTAAAATATCAAGTCCCTACGAGGTTGCCTACGATATAATGATCTTGTCCCTTCGGTAAATAGGATGATAGTCCCTACGAGTTGCTAAAGACACCCCTTATGTTGCCTTCATTGACCATACGATGACCCTACGCCCGTCCCTTAAACACATCCAAGGTAATGACTACCTATTCCTTAATAATAGGGACAGTCTTACCATTGAAAGAATATACGAGAACACGAAAGACTTAATCTAGGGTAGGTATCTCATAGTTACTTGCTCACACTTTTCAAAATTACTTTTACACCTCACAATTTCTAAACTAGGCTTTGTATACACCCATACGAGGGTCATTACAAAGTACTTAAAGAAATTTTTCTAATCACACACTACACTCTTGCAAACAAACAAAGTGAGCTAAGTAACTAAGAGCCCATGGATAACCATGGATATAAAGGGTGCTAATACCTTCCCTTTGTATAACCTACCCCCCGAACTCAAAATCTTTTTAAGGTCTTTCCTGTTCTTTTATGTCCTTTCCTTTTGGATAAAATAAAATTCGGTGGCGACTCTTGCTATCCGCAACATTTAACTAAAGTCAGTTCTCCCACCGTGTTACAGTATGTTATCTACGTTTTGACGGTAATAGATAATATATCTCATGCGCTCTTCAGTCGAAGTCTTTTTTCTTCCCCAGTTGAGTAAGATTCGTATTTCCTTATGGAATCGAACGTCCATCCTATAATCGAGTCTACTTTTTCATCCCTCCTTTTGGATTATGAGTGTCTTGGAAATATTCCCTAATTCACGCCTGGTTGGTCACCTATTATATGCCCAATAACCGGTATCCCTGGTGTTCCTTCCTTTCTGCTCCCTATTATGACTTTTGTCCCTTGTGGAGTCAAGTTTTCCTGAGTTGAAATACACCTTTTTAGGTATTCCTTAGATGTTTTGGATGATTGATATCTCTCACCCTTATACCGGTCTTAGATATCCTTTCTTCCTGAGCATGTTTTTCTCTCACCCTTATACTGGTGTTTTGATCACATGTCTCTTTGAGCTTATTACTTAGTAGCCGGTAATACCTCATTTGTTGTTTCCTCAGCGGAGTCCTTCATGGATCTTCCCAGCCCGAGTCCCTTAGTGGATTTTCCCGTCCGGATTATTATCCAAAGTATCCTTTGTGGATAGTTTTGCTGTATTGGCATATTCCCCAATACATGCATCTTGGCGTCAACTCGAGTCATTCCATCGATTTATTTTCATGGAATCCCTTCGTGTCTCTCAGCAAGTCTTAAGTCGTGACCTGCTCACACATTTTATCCCTTTTACTCCCCATTAGAGTCCCCAGAGTCTCTGTCCCATTTATGAGTGTGTTACTCATATGGATTTTTGATTTCTCCTGACTTCTTTTATTCTTTATGGACATATATCCCCACAGAGTATTACCTTTTGCATACATACATTTGCATCATGAGGTCTCTTAGGGACCAAAATTCGTTTCTTTGTTATTATTTAAGCCCATTCTACCCCGTCGAGACAAAGATTTTAACCTTCACTTCTCCGGCTAGAATGACCTTAAATAGGGGCATCAGTAAGACCCTAATTTTGACCCTAAGATCCCTCATGGCATCATATCATTGCGCATTGCATTTGCCTCAAGGATCATAGCATCTTGGCTCCTTAACCTTTGGGTTGGGACTTGTATGAGTTGGTTTGAGACCACCAAGCATGATTGAATTGTATATTATTGCTTTTCTTATCTTGTTTACTAACCAAAAGCACAAAAATATGTCACTAACTTGTTTTGTTTTGTAGCTTGAGCAATCATGTGATCCAAGGCTCCTAGGAGACCCCTATGCTCATTGAAATGGCCATATGAAGTGAAAGCAAGCAAGACAATGGTTCACAAAGCTCTCAATTATCACATATGCCTCCCAAGTATCTTAATTTGTCAATTTGATCAAGATAAACCAAAAGGGCTTGAGGATTGCTTCCCAAGGAAACCCTAATTCAGCTGTGCATTGACTATGCCTTGCTCATGAAGCAACCTCAACCCATGATCAAATACAATCAAAGGAAGTTCTTTAATTCATCATTTCATACATATTTGAGCTTATGTGAGTTTCCTCAATCATCAATTCATCAAGATTTGAAGTTTGGACTTGAGAAGTTGATCAGTCAATTCATCTGACTATTTTGAAATCCATTGAGACCTAACTTTTGATGTGTTTGTCAAATGAAGATGACCCCAAGAGAAACAATGTTCTTGAGAACCATATGAACAACTTTCATGTTCATAAAAAATTTATTTGAAGCTTGGAAGGTCATCATTCATTTCAAAACATTATAGGTCATTGTGACTGAAACCCTAATTTTGGGTTAACTTCCCAAGGACCTAACTCACTCACTTTTCATGATTTTGAGGTGGGATCAAATGAATTGGAAATTTTAAGATGTCTAATTCATTTGTTATGTTGAACAAATATTCATAATCCTAAAATAAATACATGTGATAATACAAAACATTATAGGTCACTTTGGACCAAAGCCATTGAAATGTGAAAAAAGTCCAACTTCAAGTGCCCATAACTTTCTCATCAAAATTCCAAATGATGCAAAATTTAAGTCCAAATTGATTTTAGTGAAAAGATATACAACTTTGATGTCATAGGTTTTGTCATTTGAGGCTTGCATCATTGAAACAGAAGGGCTTGAAGTTGGTCCATTTTGGCAAAATTCACATACACATGTTTTGCACCTTGAACTTCATGATCAGTTTTCAATAATTTCCCAACTCCAAATGGATTTTTGTTCAACATAACATTTGTTCCTCATGTCAAGACCTTTCCAACCACCACCCACATGACCATGTTTCATTTTGGCAAAGTGCACTTTCAAAGAGGAGAAGATTTGTGGTCATTTATGGAAACCATGTCAAATTTTTGTGCACAAGCCAATTCAATCAAAATTGCACGTCCAAACCTGACCCATTACACTTCAGCTTGCATTTGCAATGGATTTTGGGCCTCACATCCACCTGTACAGGCCCATGCATGGATGCCCTCATTCCACATGTACACGAGTTTGCCATTGCTTGCATCAACTTTCACTATAAATACATGTGCTTGGCTTCATTCATTTCCAACCTTAAGGCGCCTAACACTCTGCAGAATTGAAATCTCACCTTTCACTCAAAGGAATTTTTCATTTCTTCTTCAACTTTTTCAGTTCAATTTTCAACTTCCTTGGTTGATTATTGAACTCCAATTCCTAAGCCTAGCTACTTTGCCATCTAAGGATCACATTGCATCAAAGAGTTGGAAGAGATCGTGCCTTGTAGAGCTGCACTTCAAAGGTTGTTGTTCAAACTTTTTCAATTCGAATCTCCCTGGATCTTGCTCATTTCTTGTGTTTTTTGGTTCCTCTGAAGTCCTCATGTGAGAGGCAATTGATCTGTGTATTTAATTTCATGAATTGATCAAGTTCAGATTAAACACCATAAACTTCCATCTCAGATTTCTCTTCTTGTAGTGATTTTGAATGGAAACCAATGGTACAGGGGTGATGTACATCACCCCAGCTTTCCAATGATATGAGGATCGTGTATTTTTATGAAGCTTTTAAAACCTGCAAATTCCACCGGAAACTGTGATGTTCACCGGAGAAGACGGTGGTTTCCACCACCGTCCCCACGTGGATGAGTTTCAGCCTTTGGATCTTACTGCTCCGGTCTAATCTATGTCATCCAATGTTATGACTTTTAATAATGCTGCGTGTTTCTCTTTTTACCAAGGCCTTTGGTGAGCGCGCGCTTAACAGCCATCTGATGTGCCACATCATTTAATGAATTTGATCCAACACGCCAGACTTTTTCTTAATTTCTGATTTTCATTTTATTTTCTTTTATTTCCTTTTATTTCAAAAATTCATATCTTCTTCATTTTAAATCAAAAAAATATGGGACCAATTGCATTATTTTCCTTTTGAATTCTAGATTCTGAAAATGATTTTTAATATTTTTTATGAGTACATTTAATATTTTTTGTGAATTTTCTCTTTTCTGGTTATTTTTAATTCATTTAAAATAGTTTCCAATATTAAAAAATTCCAAAAATATTTTCTTAACATCTTTGAATGATGATGAATCTATGAAAAATATTCTTATTAATTTCTTAATTGATTTGATATTTATTTGAGATTTTATTTCAATTATGTTATATTTTCTTCACTTTTAATTGTTTAAAATTAGTTTCTGTTTTCAAAAAATGATGATTTTTTTTGTCAAACCTTGTTTGGCCTTGTTGAACTTAGGATGATGCATTTGGATTTTTCCAAGTTGATTTGAAATGGATTTGAAGTTTGACCTTTAATTGTTTATTTTAATTCAAGTATTATTTTAATTCTCAAAAATACCAAAAATATTTTATTTGTTTCTTGACTTCTAAACTTCATCTTGCTTCTGTTTACCATTGATTGACTTTGATTCTATTCATGTTTGATCAATGTGTGTTGGATATTTCATTTGAATTCCATTTATGTACATTCTTATTCTTCTTCTTCATCTTTTTTCTTTTTGATCAATGAGTTAAAGATTGGTGGTTAGCCTTGACATATGAGAGGCTTAACCTTCCTTGATTCAAATTTAATTCATCTTGATCAAAGATCAAGTGAATGGCTTTGCATTAAGGATAGGTTGCTTCTTGGTCAAGCAAAAAAACCTAAATCAATACAAGATCGTTCTTCTTTTCTTTTGGCATGGCAAGTTGTAGGAGCTTGGCTTACTAGTCATGGTCTCTAACTTGTGTTTGTTGCCTATAGTTTTATTGATCGGCCTCAGATAGGTGTGTATATAGCGCTAAATTGCCTTATGGCACACTAACACTAACTAATAACCACTAACTTTTAATTCAAGCATTTAATTTTTACAATTTACTTTAATGCAATTTAATATCTTGTTCATTAATTCATTTGCTTTTGCCCTATGCTCACTTGAGCTCATGTTTATGTTAATGCAATTTGCCTTTTGCTCACTTGAGCACATTATTGTGTATATACTATTGTGTTTGTTTTGTTTTGATTGTGTGAACCCAATGCAAATGGACAAAGGACTTAGATTTTAGGACCTTACCTATGCTAAAGGAGTTTGAAGAGCAACTAGGCCTCATGCCTTTAGAATTATATAAAATGTCAAAGAGCAACTAGGCCTCATGCCTTTAGATTGCTTAATCTTGAAGAAGACTTGAAATGACCTAATTCTAAACTCACTCCTGTCCATTCTTTCTATTGCATTGTAGAACTTTTTAATTTGTGTCTTCTTATGTGCTAGGGATCCTAACTTGAGCCAAGTAGAAGAACCATCTTCATGAGCATCTAAAGTGAGAGATACAAAAGCCATTGGAACATTCCTAGGAGCTTGATTGATTGTGTGCTTGATTGCTTGAGGTATTTGCTTATTGCTTGCTAATTCCAAAGGAAAGGGAACAACTTAGATCATCACTATGATCTCAAGAAGGGAACTCCAATGTGGTTTTATTTCTCTTCCCTCATCTTTGCATGTTTAGGACCTAGCCATTCTCTTCTTCCCTCCACTCTAACCCAAGCCAAACTTTTGTGCAGACATTAACATTGTTTTCAAAAATTAGAAACCTAAGCACTATGCTTTTGATTTTTTTTTCAAACTCTTTTCATAACACTTATTTTGAGTTTAATCCTAAGTCAACTTTGACTTTACTTTGTAAATACTTTTCATTGGTAAATACAACTCACTCAATTGTTTTTGTGGTTTCAATGGCCACTTCTTGCCAAAGCTTTTCATAAACATTAGCTATTAGATTTGAGTTATCCTAGAGGTTGAAGCTCTCCTCACATGGTGGATTTGTGGTTTTAGGTTGGGTTTTCTCCCTTTGATAACAAAAGACCTTAAGGCTTTTGACCAATCAATTCACTAACTTCTTTTGAGATTTTTACCCCGAACTACGAGGTTTTGACCTACCTTTCTTAAGATGGTACATAAGCAATGGGTTTATCCATTCAAACACAAAATTGTAAATAACTTGTATATTCTTCTCTCATCTCCCCAATCATGTTTGCACAAATATTCTTTTTCACAAATACCAACCTACCTTACAACATTGGTGAAAAGGGCTCCCTTAGAGTAATAAGGATGTTTTGGGAGCTTAAAACCTTCCCATTGCATAACCAACCCCCTTACCCAGATCTCTGACATTTTTATTAGTTTTTGATTTGATAAAACTTCTCGGTTTTTCGCTTTCTAACATTTCCTTTGGATAAATAGAAGTGTTGTGGCGACTCGAATTGTATGATTTAATTTTGATTTAGTCAATAAATCTAAAGGTAACGAATACCCCGCTACAATATGGTGAAAATTGTAGGAGATAGGGTCTAGGGAGACCTAGTTTTGATCAGATGAATCCATCTGGCCAACCACCATCATCCAACTTGCTAACTTCCAATTCTCTTGAATATCTTTGCTCATGGTAGATCATATATGCATAAGATGATGAATTTTGAAATGTCCCTTGAGAAATTTGGTTAATTGGTAAGATAGCTTGTTTGAGAAGTTACTCAAGATACCCAGTCAAACTAGGGTTTCCAAGGCAAATCACCCTCAAACTCTTGAAGAAAACTTGATCAATAGAATATGTAGAGAACATTGGGACTCATATATGATGCTCATAATCACTCTTGGATCAATTCTTGGTTGTGCTCTTTGTTCATGAGGGTCTCAAATCCTAGATGTGAACTTGATGAATCAATGAGATCATGCCCTTCCTACAAAAGAGTTAGGCAAATGCAAACCCAATGCTCTTAGTGAAATGATAAAATACAAGTATGATACAATTACAAAGTGCTTGGTGATCTCTCCCAAAACAAACCCAATGAAGGAGGGGTAAGAAGGATGCCAATGTATGATCCCAATGCTAGTGCTTATGATGAAATTACATGAGAGATCTTAGGATCAAAATTGGGGTCTTATAGTTACCACATTACAGATATATACTTAAAAATAGACATGTTGTAATACATAGATGAGACAACTCGCTTTAGGAGGGACTATCTCTATGATTCACATATTTATTTCTTGAGTAAGTTTTCCATGACTCATTTATGCCAATAATCAGTTCTATGGACCAAGTGGGAGAATGTAACTGTTTCTTATTTTTATTATAATAAGTATTAATAATAAAAAACCAATTTAATGTGGTCCATAGTTTTGGGATTTTTGTTCTGAAAAGGGTATGATTTATTTTGAGTTTAATGTAAATTGATATGACCATTTAATTGGGTGGTAATGAGTTTTAATGGCTTTAAATTCTTGATGGTAGAATTAAGCCTATAAATAGTCTTTGGTCCCCAAATATTTCTCTCATCAGAAAAGAAATACACCATCTATATTTAGAGAGCAAGAGCTTGGAAGAATCAAAGGCAGTGCACTCACAACACTGCAACAATGGTTGAAGGTAAAACCTCTAATTCTATTTCCACATTTTGTTTTATTGATCTTCTTGTTCTTTTGTTATCAGGAACATAGGGTCAATATATATATATATATATATATATATATATATATATATATATATATATATATATATATATATATATATATATATATATATATATATATATATATATATATATATATATATATATATATATATATATATATATATATATATATATATATATATATATAAATCTAACATCAACTTCCCTTAACAACCTGCTAATGATCAAAATTGGATCTGCCATTTTTCTACAACCGTTCAGAAACTCCATCGAATCCGTACAGCAGAGCTACACAAAAAATTCACAAAAAGGGGAATCTCAAGAAAAGAGGTGGATTGAAGCATAACAGAAGAAGCGAGATTGTGGATAGAAGAAGAAGCCGAAGAAAGCGATACATGTTCGTAACGGAGTTCCGGTTGGGTGAGTTCAATCCAAATCGAGATTCCATTTTTTTCTTATTTCAATTTCTCGAGCATAAAGGTTTAAATTGTGATGACGATTTAGCGATCAAGTAGTGAGGTCGAAGTTCACGTTCATCCTTAATTCCGCACGTAACCTCAATTACAAATTCCACATCGAATCTGACTTCGACTCGAAATTGAGATAGAGTGAGACATCAGTGTCGTAGGCATTTCCTTTCGAGGAAGAACACGGTGACCGGAGGTGAAACGTGTAATTGGATGAGAAACGTGGTCGGAGGAGGAACATGATGATGATGAAGAATGCGATGAAGCTGAAGCTGAAGAACGTAAGGAAGGAGGCGTGGGGATCCGACGCAGCAAAACTCTATCTCATATTCCGGACGTTGAAGACCGGCGCGGCGTATTCAAGGAAATGAAGGGATGGAGTTTGAGCGTGGTTATCGGTCGTGTTGTCTGGGCCGTTTGGGCCTAAAGCAACAGATTCCTCATCCTTACCCCCAAATATGGGCTGGTACCCCCTATTCAAGGCCCATTTCTTCTTTTATTTTGTTAATTAGTTTAATAGAATTAGATTTGAAATAATTTGAATTAGCTAATAGAATTTTAGGTTTTAGGAGTATTAAAAATTGAATTAACTAATTAGAAATAATAATTTTGGAATTTTAGAGTTTAATTAGAAATATTAAATCCTTTAGAATTTTAGAAATAGATTTTGGATTCTTAATTAGGAACTATCATTTTAGTCATTAGAATTAATTAGATATTAAGAATATTATTAGAAATAGTATTAGAATATTATTAGAAGTAAATAGTTTTGGAATTAGACATCTTTGGGAAGTTAGAAAAGGATAATTGGAAGCATTAAATTTAGTTTAGAATTTAATTATTTTTTAATTAGGATTTTCATGTATAGAAATTAATCCATAATTGTGAATTGACGATTTTACCCCTAGACATAGGAATAGGCTAATCTTGCATGCTCCCCTAGTTTTAGGACTTATAGAATTTTCTAATTGATCTATTAACCTAGGATGTTGCTAGATATCATTTCTCATGTGGTTAACCTTGGTTCTAATTCATGTTTAGATAGAGTTTAGATTTTAGAATGAAGTCTCACTTGAATGACTTTATTTCTGCACTCCCTTGTATTTTATATGTACCCTCTCCCCTTCCAGATGTATGCTTTTACTCGCTTTGTTTATCCTTTTATTGCTTGATTAGCTACTCCTTAGGCATTAGGAACGCTCACCCTTTCACAACCGATAATCAAGCCCTTGATCCAATGTCAAGCGGTCTTTTCTTAAATAAAAAACAATAAGCAAACCCTTGATCCAATGTCAAGCGGACTTTTTCCAACTCAAATTAAAAAACACAATAAATGGAGATTAGGATCGTACGTCACGAGCCTTAAGCGATAACGAAGGGATGAGACTGGAGCTTTCCCACACTCATTCGGAATGCTTCGAACACAAGACGTTTGGCTTGGTAGTTTGAAGTACTCACCTTTATCGATAGTCTTTAGTGCAATCCGAAATCAATAATACTTTCTCAACACTTAAAAACAACTCAACTCATTCAAACCTTTTGTTTGAGCCTTAGGGCGACACAATCGAAAACCCTTCTTCAAGGTAATAAAATCAACAAAACAAACAAACAGTTTAAACCCACGAACTACGAGGCTCTGATTTCTCACTTCAACAAGTGAGCATACGTAGGCATAAGGACTCAATCCTTGGCGAGCACACTAATTTAAGATCTACCTCCACTCCGCAAAACCTTTGGCAAGCAAACATTCGATAAACAACATCCACATAAGCGCAAACATCCTAGATGGTTCCCATGGAGTACCATGGATGTGACGACCATACTTTGGGGTTTTCTCGATATTTTCCCTTTCCTTTGGAATAAATAAAAAACCGATGGCGACTCTGTATTTTTCGCGTAGCTTCAGCTGGCGACTCTGCTGAGGAGACCTCCCTAAGCAATTCAAGCCTAATCTAGGTTTCTTCCTCTCTTGTGTGGACGTTTATCCTTTTGATTGTTTGTTTTATTTATTGCATTTCGCTTTAAATTTTGCAATATCTGTTACATGGTTCCATGGTTCTATGATACCGAATGGATACAACTTTGATTGCAAGAAACCTAGTGGGAAAGACTCTCCACTCGAGTCTAGAGTGCAAACTTGAGATATGAGAGATTGAGTAGTATGGGCCACCGAGAAGCTTTTCTCGTTAGGGTCGATACGAGAACCTCGCTTAGAGTAGATTCTTTTGGAGACGTTGACGACCGTCAAGCTTTTGACGTAAGTGATCAATGTTTTCATTAGGATCCATGACTCTAAAGACATTCATAGAACATTTAACCTTCAGCCAATTAAGATTGATGGTCATGTAGTACGGGTCCCCGAGAAGCTTTTCTCGCATGGGTCGGTACGAAGATGTCACTCAAAGTAGATTTTCTTGATGGAGTTATCGACCGGCAAGCTTTTGCCGTAAGCGGAAAACAGTCAAGGAGGTCCATGAATTTGAGACCCTTGTCTAGAACCTGATGTCGATGGTCGCGTAGTACGGGTCCCCGAGAATCTTTTATCGTGTGGGTCGTTACGAAGATCTCACCCATAAAAGGCTCATTTGAGGGAGTTGACGACCGACAAGCTTTTACCGTAAGCGCCAAACAGCCAAATGAATCGATGACTTTGGGGTTCCCATCTACAAGCCCTAGATCATACCTAGTGAGATCCCTGATGTGGAAAGTAACCACTGTTATCCTTCATCCGTACCTCTAACTTTTGAATCCATGTGCCTGAATATCGTCCGTTCACTCATTCATTCTTTCATACATCAAAACGAAAAATCGCATGCATCCACGCATCATTTTGCATATCATCTTTCAAAACCATAACAAGAAGTGGCTCATCCATCCTTTGTCCACAATCCGCAGTTGATTTCCCGACACTCGTATTGGACTTGAAAGATCATGGAGCAAAACCAGTTTGTGTCTAAGGTTGATGTTGATGTGATAAAGAATCAGTTGAACCAACTTGTGGAAGCTATGACAGCCTTGGCAAGGAGACATGAAAACATGCAACGGACTGTAGTCACTGAGAATGTCATTCCACCTCAAGTGAACAATCTTACTCAAACTCAGCCTGTGCAGATCCCTGTCGAGGACCAGATTATACAAGAGTGTCCCATTGTCCGAGATGGAAACTTCTCTTGCGATGCTATTGAGTATCATAGTTTTTCTTTCTCTGCACAAAATTCCCAAGGGGCAGTCCCAATGACGAAAATCAAGAATCCACGAGATGTGAAGGTTGCTGAAAGATTTCAGGTGTTAGAAGAGAAGCTTAAAGCCATAGAAGGGCAAGATGCTTTCGGTCTGAATGTTTCAGACATGTGCTTGGTGCCTGGCCTAATAATGCCTCCAAAGTTCGAGACATCGAACTTCAAGAAGTACAAAGGGGATAGATGTCCAAATAAACATTAAATGATGTTTTACAAAAAAATGACCTCCCATGCCCATAATGATAAGCTAAATTCACTGTTTTCAGGACAGCCTGAGTGGGGCATCATTAAGTTGGTACATGCAGCTAGAAAAATGCCACATCCAATCATGGTTAGACCTGGCTAACGCTTTTTTGAAGCAGTACACATACAATTTGGACATGGCTCCCAGTCGTATGCAGTTGCAAGGTTTATCTCAGGAAAGCAACGAATCCTTCATAGGATATGCCCAAAGATGGAAAGAATTAGCTGCTCAAGTTCAACCACCAATTTTAGAGAAAGAATTGGTTGACTTATTCATGGATACCTTGCAAGGTCCGTACTACGAAAGGATGATATGTAGTACTTCACCTGATTTTTCACGCTTGGTCTCAGCTGGAATATGCATCGAGAGCATGCTCAAAAGTGGAAAGATCCAAGACGTATCGAACATCCAGGCTAGTGAGAATGAATCCCTTGTCAGTTCCCAAGAGCAAGAAGAGATGGAAATCAATGCAAACTGGGAAGCTCCACAAGCTCGATATCAAACGCCATTCCCTTCACATGGTCAGTCCCCTCGTGAAAACCGAGGATCTCCTTGGCATCAATGACAAACTCCGCATCAGCAGCGTCAACACACTCGACAAAGACCGAGGAAGCCAGTAAGGCATTTTGATCCACTTCCAATGTCGTGCAGTCAAGTACTACCGTATTTGATCAAAGATGGATTGATAGTGCCGAAGGAACTGCGTCCAATAATTCCTCCATACACACCAGGCTTTGACGTTAACGCCCGATGTGACTTCCATGCCGAGGCACATGGGCATTCAACTGAAGACTGTAAAGTGTTGAGAAACCAGGTACAAAAGTTGCTTGACTCCAAGACGTTCTCATTTGTGCCTCGAGGTCTTCAAATCAACAACAATCCTTCGCCTAGTCATGAAGGTCCATCAGTGCATGTTATTCCTCATGTTGGTCTCGACGAGTAAATATGAAAAAGACTAGCCCAACAACAAAGCGAAAGAGGAAAGCCTGGTTCCCTAACACTAGCAATCCTTAGATCACATTAGTACTTTGCATTTGTAGTTTCTTTGCTGTTAAGTGCTATTTGCTTTTAAACATTATTGTTTATAAATGATGGTATTAATAAGATTAGCATGCATGTTTTGAACGAATCCATTCGTGTTCACTCATATTTTCTCATTTTTACTTGTAAAAATCACAAAAAACATCTTTCCATTTACTTTATTAAACTGTTGTTTAGAAAATATTGGAGGGAGGATGACGAAAGCAAGATACCCATAGTTGCTTGATTGTATGCTTTTGGATAAAACCTTATTGATGATGTACAAGCATTATTTCAAATCCCCAAACACTGGAGAGATAAGGAGTTAATCCCTAGTTAACCACTTTGAACCTAGAAGTAGGTGTTTCTTTCGGATCTGAAAACCCTTACGCTTAACCAGGGGCAGGGTAGTGTTCAGTTGATTTGACTATGCATTCGGATTACAAGACGAAATATCCCGTCTAGGGATCAATCACATGATGCTCTTCGCACGCGTACCGGAGTGTCAAATCCAAAAGTTATGATGGTGGTTCTTCAACAACCAATGACATGGCAGTCACAACCTTTATAAAAATCGGAAAAAAAGGAAAACATCAAAAATCCGCTAAGTCGGACCCCCCAAAGGGGTGACTTAGGTAAAATTTAGGGTAATCCCGGTGGACCAAAAATTTCAAAAAGATCGTCCAATCAAAAATTAGGGAAAAACAAAAACAAAGAAATCAAAAGTGGACGTTAAATCATCAATAAGGACAAAGCAGGATTCGGTGACCACCATATCAGGAATCCAAAAGTCACCAACATCCATGAAAAATAAGGTGACTTCCATTTCAAGTGAATCTTGAATCATCATCTTCATTCTTACATTGTCAAACTCTCTTGGAGAAGGAGTGCGTATGTTGAATTAGCTGAACATAGGACTGGAGGACATCATGAAGAATGGGTGGGTTAAAATCAAATTTGGGCCTTATATCCTTTGCTTTGATAACCATGAACCAGACCACGTTACAACCCTCAAAAGACCTAATTGAAGCAGGGTTTATTCTGAAAAGCATACTACAACAAGGTTGCGTAAACCGACTCCTAGAGATTTTGCTAATGTTTTATGTTGATATCATGTTTTCAATGCATCTTTCACGTTAGTCAAGTCAGCATTACGTTTGGACTAATGGTCCATTCGTCACTTGTCACTACAATCATCTCAAATAAGTGATTCTTTTTAAAACTTACATGAATGTCACATTAAAATTACCATTGTTAAATGAACAATTTTAACTGCAAGTTAGTGCTTGACATTAAGGAGATTCCAAAGATCATCCAGAGAGGAGCTTGAACATTCGTCAAGATCAAGGCTATCCCGAATCAAGACTGTTTTATAACCTTATGGATCAGGGGCATGGCATCTAGTGACTGTATTGACAAAGAGTTGGGTAGTCTAAAGCAAATATCCAAGCATCAGATGATCAGGGAGACAAGTCCTCAATACTCAGTTAATCGGGGCCAATTCCCTCAAGGGCTCATGCAAGAGCAGACCATCGCAGATTCAAACTGGGAAAAATCATCTCTCACCATTACCATGGTATAATTCCTCCCAGGGTTTCCTTTCGACGAGGATTCCTTTGAATACCCTATAAACTGGGGTAGAGCAAGAGCATAATCATTGTGTGTTGATTACGTCGCTATGCTCATGCAATAATTTGCAAATTGTCATGGCATATCAGGCAAAGAAGTGGAAGTTCTCGTGGGAACAAAGACACAACTTCAACTGAGGATCAAACTTGAGGCACCAAGAGCATCCACATCTATCCTCCGACCATAGCATCTTTAAATATCGAGTGTCGGGAAGTTGAATCCTTTCCCAAACCACAAGTCCAATCCCTATTGGCAACCACCAAAAAACCAAAGTCCACTTTGTTGGCACCATCACCAATTCAAATCCAATCAGTATTGGTACCCAAAAGATCTCGCCTTTAGAAAACGGAAGACCAACCCAAAAACTAATCCCCATCTTGCATTTCCAAATTCATTGCATATAACATACATGCATAACTTTCATGTCGAGGCAGGAAGTTCCATATCAATAATAAAAGCTCTATTGCTTAGACAAAAAGATTGCATCAGATTAACACGTATCATATGCATACAAAATCAAGCATCTTCTATCAACCCTTTGATAGTGACTATCTTCCATCAACCCTTTGATGGTGACTATCTTCCATTGACCCTTTGATGATGGCATCAATTCTTTGATGACGACAATCCTTTTCCATCAACTCTTTGATGACGATATTTATTTCCATCAACCCTTTGAAGATGACAATTGTTGTCTCATCAACCATTTGATGATAACCTTCCTTTTCAGTCAACTCTTTGACGAGGAAAATTGTTATTTCATAAACCTTTAATGTCATATCCCCACAAAAGGCCTTACCAAAAGTCCAACCACACTTGGTGTACCCAAATACGTCCCGACCATTGCATAAACTGCATCCTCATTTTGCATAAACAATCATGCATTACATCACATTGCATCATAAAGCGCGTAGCACATTCCATAAAGGTGGAGCATTACGCCATACCAAATAAACATGCATAACTGCATAAAAGCCTTTCTCGAAAGCATAAAAGAATCCTCTGATAAGACATTCATCCTCCCCAGTGAGGACGTTATCATGAAACCTTGAAATGGTATTCCCCGTAGGTTTTTCGAGATATCTTCTTTGTGTTGCCTTTTCCAAATACCTTAGGCATCTTCAACCAGACGCTTACCTTTCGTAAGTGGTCCCCTGCCTTTGGCATGGGAGGTCCCTCATTTCATTTTCATTACTCGTCCGTATTGATCTCCAACACTCTTCCGTGTTGATCATTTCATATTCAATACCCGTCTGTATTGATCTCCAACACTTGTCCGTGTTGATCATTTCATTTTCAATACCCGTCCATATTGATCTCCGACACTCATCAGTGTCGACCCCTCCTTCTTCAATCTTTCTTCAATACTCGTCCGTATTGATCTTCAACACTCGTCCGTGTTATTCCCTTTGTCGATACCCGTCTGTATTGACCTTTAACACTTGTTCGTGTTGGTCTTCTTTTTCAATACTCGTTCGTATTGATCCCCAATGAAGTCGCCATATTTTGACACTCATCTGTGTTGGCCTTCTTTCTTCAATACTCGTCCGTATTGATCTTAACACCCGTCCGTGTTGATACCTTCTTTTTCCATAATCGTCTATTTGGATCCTTAACACTTATCTGTGTTGATCTATGATACTCGTCTGTATTGATCTTAACACCCGTCTGTGTTATCCTTTTTCATACCCGTTTGTGTTAATCCCAACACTCGTCCGTGTTGTTAAACCATTCTTGATACTCCTTTGTTTTGGTATCCATCACTCGTCTGTGTGGACTTCAACTTTTTTCTTAACCTTTCATTAAGAAGTTCTCACTACTTTTTATGTGAGAATCCCCAGCGGCCCTTGTGTCTAAGAGTTCCTGTTACCTTTTGTACGAGAATCTCATCCCATTTTCTTCTTAACCTTTTGCTAAGGAGTTCTCACTACCTTTCGTGTGAGAAATTCAGTCGTCTTTCTTCTTGACCTTTTGTTTGGAAGACCCCTTCTCTTGTGCAAAGGAGTCGTTGCTACCTGTTATATGAAAAAATCATTTCCCCAACAAGGTCGTACCATTCCCATTTTCTTCTTAACCTTTTGTTAAGGAGTTCTCGTCACCTTTTGTGAGAGAAATCTGTCTATCCTTTTTTCTCAACTGTATCTGAAGATTTTGTCTCTTGCTAAGGAGCCGTTGTTGTCTACTGCAAGAGAAGGTCACTTCTTAGTTGAGCTGACTGCCTTTAGTAATATATCTCTTTGCCTTTTGCAAGGGATCTCATTTCAAGTGTTTTTATTCACCGGTACTTGCCTTTCGCAAACACCCATTTCCTCTACCTTCGCGGAATTCTGCGGGAATACCTCGCTTATCAATTTCAAGCCAAAACTTGTTAGTGGCAGAAAAACAAAGAAAAAACAAAGAGAAAGACACAAAAAAGATCAACATACATAACATGTCGCATATAGCATGCATGACTTCATAAAACATCTCATTGAATAACTTTCCATGAACACCTTGACCTAGATCTCATTCATTTCATTCATTCCCTGCGGGCAAATTTATTGGTTATTTTAGTATATAATCCTCTCCTACCATGAATGTTTGAAAGCAGTTGTTATTCATACCTTCAGGTCCGAGAAGATTAAATAGGGGCAGCTGTCATACCCCAAAATTTTCCCTCCTTTTCTCTATTTCGTCTAACTATAACTTGATATCCATCTAACCTCATTCATACTCGTTCATGTGCATTCATTCATTCATCTGCTGACAGGCGTCACGGATTCGGGGTTCGGGGTTGATAAAATCAGAGTCAGATTGAAGTTTATGACATTACATATCATATGGATTGAAATCCTGATTCATGGCTTTGCTATTCAAGGATCTTGTGTATGAAATGTCGATTGGTCGATGATCATCTTGTTTGATTCATGGCATTGGCACAAGTCGTTGGTTCAGGATAACCTGCATAACTTGAAAAGAACTGCAAAAAAAATGAATAACAAAAAGATAATCCAACTAACTTTGCATTTCCTATCCGAATTTTGAGCCTATAAATCTAAAATCACACACTCATTCACGGCTCTCTTCATTTTTCTTCTTTCATTCACCACAAAGGATCATAACATATTTCCACACATACTCTCCATCTAACAGAGTTTCAGCAGAGCCAAGAAAACCTTCAACTTCCCTTAACAACCTGCTAATGATCAAAACTGTATCTGCCATTTTTCTGCAACCGTTCAGAAACTCCATCGAATCCGTATGATAGAGCTACACAAAAAATTCACAAAAAGCGGAATCTCAAGAAAAGAGGTGGATTGAAGCATAACAGAAGAAGCGAGATTGCGGATAGAAGAAGAAGACGAAGAAAGCGATACCTGTTCGTAACGGAATTCTGGCTTGGTGTCCATACAAATCGAGATTCCGTTTTTTTCTTATTTCAATTTCACGAGCACAAAGGTTTGAATTGCAATGTTGATTTCGCGATCAAGTAGTGAGGTCGGAGTTCACGTTCGTCCTTAATTCCACACGTAACCTCAATTACAAATTCCACTTCGAATCTGACTTTGACTCGAAATCAAGATAGAGTGAGACATTGATTCCATAGGCATTTCCTTTCGAGGAAGAACATGGTGACCGGAGGAAGAACCCGGTGACCGGAGGAGGAACGTGTAACTGTATGAGAAACACGAACGGAGGAGGAACATGATGATGATGAAGAATGCGATGAAGCTGAAGCTGAAGAACGTGAGGAAGGAGGCATGGGGATCCGGCGCGGCAAAACTCCGTCTCATATTCCGGATGTTGAATACCGGCACGGCGTATTCGGGCAATGAAGGGATGGAGTTTGAGCGTGGTTATCAGTCGTATTGTCTGGGCCATTTGGGCCTAAAGCGAACAGATTCCTCATCCTTACCCCCAAATCTAGGCCGATACCCCCTATACAAGGCCAATTTTTTCTTTTCTTTTGTTAATTATTATAGCGGTGTATTCGTCACTTTATGATTTATTGATTAAATCAAAAGCAAAGCATACAATGAATCGATTCGCCACCGCACTTTTATTTATCCAAAGGACTGGCTAAAAAGCGAACAAAAGCCTAAGAAGTTTTACACATAGAAAACTAATAAAAAGATCAGAGAATCTGGGTAAGGGGTAAATTACGCAATGGGAAGGTGTTAGGCACCCATCACGTCCTAGGTACTCCTAGGGAGCCCTTTTCACACTTGTTGTATAAAAATGTTTATTTGTTTATGACATATTGTGCAAACATGAATGGGATGATGAGAAAAGAATGTACAAGTTAGTTATTCTTGTGTTTGAACGGATGAACCTGTTGCCTACGTACCTTCCATCAAAGGCAAGGATCAAAACGCCGTAGTTCGGCTAAAAGATTTCCAAAAGTTAGTGGATTCAATTATAAACATAAGCCCTAAGGTCTTACGTTATCCACAGGAGAAAACTCAACCTTATGAAACAACAAGTCCACCATGTGAGAAAAGCTTCAACTTGCTAGTGAGGGGTTAACCCTATAATAAGCAAGGAAGACTTACAATTCAATCAACTAAGGACAAATAGGTGAGATTAACATCAACCAACTAGGATAAATCAAACCTATGGCTAATGTATGAAAACTTAACAAGAATGGACAAAGCCACAAAACAATTGAATGGGTGAAGTTAGTTGATTATGAGTATTTACAAAAGGAGGGTCAAAGTGTGATTAAGATTAATTCAAAAGAAGTATTATGAAATGGAGTTTGAAAAGTCAAGGACTTAGGGTCCAGGTTTCTAATTTGAAAGCATGAAGATGTTTGCACAATATTTATCTCAAGTTTTGAAAGCAATGTGTGAAAAGGTTTAGGACAAAGAGGGATGAACGGATGAAGATGGAGTGTAAAACTTCCTAGAAGGTTCACCTCTTGAAATCATATAGAAGATGACTCAAGTGTGTCCTTTGGAATAGGCAATGAGCAATAATAAACAAGCAAAGCAAAATAAGAAAGTCAACCAAAGCGGATACCGGATGCCAATCTCTGGACTTATACCAATCTCCTAAAACAAAACCGGATATCAGTGGCCACTCTATGGACTTATACCAATCTCCTCAACAAAGAAAATAAAAAGAGTGGATACCGGATGCCAATCTATCTGGACTTATACCAATCTCCAACATATGATCATGGGAAAACAAATGCCAAATTACACGGACTTACAATTGTATCCTCACATACAACAAACAAATGCATCAGGCAAAGAGAAGATGAGTGGCCAATGAAATGGTCTTATACTCACTTCCATATCATAGGAACAATGGCCAATGAATGGTCTTACAATTGTCCTCAATGGGCAAACAACAAAGATATGTCACAAAGACAGATGAAATGATCATGCACTAATGAGCAATTAATGATGATAAATGCACAAAGCATGCAAGCAGACATATACAAATGAACTAAGTAATCAATCAACCAAAGTCATTTAGCACACTCTATAACCAAGCATCAGACTCATACAAAAGGGTTAGGCATTGAAGCCAACTGGAGTAGGGTTAATGGTGCTCTTAACCTTGACATTGAGAGCCAAGGTGAAGCAGATGAAAGGATATGAGGGGTGTGCCTCATGCTCTTATCCCTGGTCAGGGAGAGCTTCAAATGATAGAAGGTGTGGGAGTTCAGAAAGTAGGAACTCTCTCCACAGATTATTGACTCGATTGATCTTGGGCTTTTACTCACTATGCATCAACACATGTGGTGTGAGCAAGGTGAGTGACACACAGAATAGTAGGAGATAGGTTACATATCTCTTGGGGTTCTACCAATTGCCTTATTCAAAGGACTTTTCCTGCTTGGGACAAGAGTAAACAAGCACAAACATCGCCTCTTAAGGAGGACTTCAGACAGTTGCCTGGCTAAGTAACAAGCCAGGTCTTCCAGACTACATGAAGAAGAAAGTGCTATACCTCAATGCAAATGCTATCAAGCAAAGCAATGCAAGTTCTCAAAGAACTATTAGCAACTAATGGTACCTGAAACCAATCAAACATAATCAGTATACCAATCACAGAATCAAAACAAACAACTAAGAACCAACAGACAACACAATCAATCTCATGTGCAAAGCACAAGCTCAAAGCATATGAGCTAAGAATCCTACAAAACAAACAAGTTAGTTCATAACAATCAAACAAACCAAACTCAATCAACTTGCATGAATCTCCTTAAAGCATTTGCTTCTTAACCTGAAAAGCAAACTTAAACATGAGAAACAAGACCACTAGGACAAGCCTAGGGTCAAAAGGAGGTGAAAAATTCAAAACAGCAAGTGAAAATTGATCAAAACCAAGATTAATCAATTAATAAGAAGGTCCAATTGGTCTCATATCAAAACTATGCACCAAATCCATTTCATGAACAAAACATGTCAAACTATGCACTTTGGAATCACATTGGAACAAACAGAATGATCACAATCAAATCAATACCAAAATAACTCAATAAATTCCAAGCAAAATCATGCTTAAACAGGACACATTCAATGACCAGCACACCAAATTTCATGCTATTTGGACAAGAGGAGGTATGGAAATTAAATTCATCAAGTCATGGTATGCAAATACAAGCTCAAACAATGCCACAAATCATGTATCAACTTCAAGCAATCATAAAACAGTGGAAACAATTGATAAATGAATGAGACGAAAGCCAAAATGAAGTTACACATGTTAAGAAACAATCCACAAAATTTCAGATTCATGTGATAAGGTATGAGAATTTCACAAGTCATGTAAAAACATATATCACAAGAAGGTCAACAATTGGTCAAACAGGGGAGAAATTATCAAACAAATAGGAAATGCATTCAAAAATTCCAGGAAAATTCACAAGCATTCTCAACATTCACAAGTATCTTCATGCAAAAATCCAGACCATTTTGAGTTTAATAAGCATGTCAAATAAAATCATGAAATTGGGCATGAATGGTGTGACACAAATTGTCACACCTCTATTCAAAAAATCATATCTCATCAACCAGCAATGATAAAATCACAAACTTTACACCAAAATGATCATGAATATGTCTAGTTTGAGCACAAAAAATTTCAGCCTCATTGGATTAAGTATCATCATTTCACAAGCAAAATGGTAAAGCATAGGCAAATTGGACACACATGAACAAACCCTAGCCCAATTAAAAATCCTCACGTGCATAATTTCTGGAAAAAACACCATAATAAACTAGAGATCATGAGGAGCATTTCACAAAAAATCCCATATTATTTGGACAAGTATTGGAAGAGTTATGAATTTTCTAAGATCATCATGCCAAATGAAATAAAAATTTGAAAATGGAAATTGAAATAAATGAATTAAATACGGATAATGGCATTTCTGTAAATAAGCGGCCACTTAAGTGAAACGCCGCGTTTCACTTAAGGGCGTGTCAAGCAGCGATTGGTGCATGGCAGAAAAACGCGAAAATCACATGCAAAGCGAGGTCCAGCAGATCAAACACGGGTTTGGCATGAAAATATTAGGGTTTTGAACGTGTTCGTCATCATTTTTTCCAGATTTTCCAGCAAGAACAAATTGTAACCAAAATCAACAATCGATATACCATCGTGTTCATCTCCTAATGCTCATCAATAATCCAACATTCATTAACCCTAATTCAAACTATCATGGAAGAAATAAGCAACACAGCATTTGATAACCAAACTTTAAATCAGTGTATCTCCCTTAATACTCAACAATATTCCACGATTCAAAGCTCATTACAACCAGCATGGAAAGATCTATAATAAGCATATCATGATTTCATCATTGGCAAGGTTCGAAAATTTACCTGATTTGAAGAACAGTGTTGATTCGTGGTTATTTGGCCTTGGAAGGTAGAAACAGTTGCTCAATGATGCTCCAGGAGATGAATGGAGGAGTATTGAAGGTTCAGTTGCTTCAATTCCAGCTCGAAAGTCCAACTGCCATGGATGATATGCAATGGAACAGTGCTAGGAAAGAGCTCTACAGTTGTGAAAATATGCTTGCAAAAGCTTCAAGAATGATGGCAAGTGATGAATCAATGAACAAGGGCACGAGTTCTTTGGAGATTTTTCAGAAAAAAAACCAAGTGAAGAATTGAGAGTTTTTGAGAGAAAAAGTTCAGATCTCAGTTTTGTCAATTGTGGCTAGGGTTTTCAGTCAGAAACAAACCATATATACTCCTAATTAACAATGCCTAAACATGGTTAATGAAATGGTAAATGCAATTAGCTCAAATGGAGGTGTTTTGGACAATTGGTAAAACCACTCATGTTGCATGTGAATGGCATGCTACAGTGTGAAAATTGGGCTCAGCAAACTCCAAATACTATTTTCAATCAAGTGTAATTGGTAGAATGTGTGGAAAAGGCTTAAAATGAAAAGTCACTTTTTACCCCTCCCATTTTTAATTCAAGTCACTTGAAAAAAGGCCATTTTGATTGGATAATTTTTGATGAAATGTGATGAAGGATTTGGATAGAGCATGTCAAATGTGACTTGTAGCAAAAAACCTCACTCAATTTGGCCAAATGGTTCAAGAGTTATGCCACTTTGAAGTTCAAAAATTCTTGAGAATGATTTGATCATAACTTGCCAACCACACATGAGAAATGAGTGTTCTTGGACTTTTTGGAAATGGGAGAACCAGATCTTCAACTTTCATGTTGGACAAAAATTCATTTGAAGCTTGTATGATGAAGTAATTTTGAGGAGAAGAACTTTCCATTTTTGGCAATTTCCAATTACAGGTCAACTTACTATTTTTGGAAACTTTTTGTCTGACCTCAAATTTTTCAATGACGATGTTTGACATGTTATATGAGGCTTGTATGGACATGAATGAGACCTCTCAAACCAATTTCCACCATCAAATCACTGATTAGATGCACAGTTGACCACAATTGACTTTGCTAGGGTTTTGGTTGACTGAGCCATGTTCTGATGAATTCCAATCCTCTTCCACTTGAGATCTTGATTCAAAATGATGTCACAACTCATATGAACTCTTTATGAATGATCATGGTGCCCAAATTCTTCAAGAATGGCCACCATCTATTGCTCAATGGTTGTTTTTTGACTGATTTGACCTAGCTTGCTTCATCTGCAAGTAACATGGTTGGATGACAATATTTTGTACTTTTGGTTAATAAACAGATGAAAAGCAATGATATACAAATGCAATACATGCTTGGTGATCAAGAACCAAACTCACAAGATAACCCACCTACTAGGAGGGAAGCAAAGGTGCACAAAGATCCTTGAGGCAATGATATGATGCCATGAGGGATCTTAGGGACAAAATTGGGGTCTTACAGATGCCCCTATTTAAGGTCATTCTAGCCGGAGAAGTGAAGTTTAGAAATCTTTATCTCGACGCGGTAGAATGGGCTTAAATAACAGTAATGAGACAAATTTTGGTCCCTAAGAGACCTCATGATGCAAATGTATGTATGCAAAAGACACAAACTCTGTGGGGAATATGATTCACACAGAAGAAAAGACGATCCGTCGGAGTAATACACTCACCAGGAACAGAGACTCTAACAAGACTCTTGTTGGGGATAGTAAAAGAAAAAGGATGCGTGAGCAGGACACGACTCTGAGTTGGGGAAAACAAAACTGACACAGCGTGAACAAGACACGACTCTGATTGGGGAATAACAGAAATCAGACTGGAGACCTCACTGGGTAGTGAAAGACTCACACTGGGGAAAAGAAGATTCCAAAGGAGAACACATCCATCGGAAAGACACAAGCTGACTCCTGGGGAGAAGCAACAGGAAACTCCACTGGGGAAGCACCAAAGAATGAGGTGTTACCGGTGTAAGGGCAACAAACTCAGGAAGAATGAATATCTAAGACCGGTATAAAGGTGCGAGATATCAATCAACCAAACATCTGAGAAAGACCTGAAAAAGGTACATAAACTCAGGAAAATCTGACTCCACAAGGGACCAAGGTCATAATAGGGAGCAGAAAGGAAGGGACACCAGGGATACCGAGGTATATAATAGGTGACCGCCCGAAGCGTGAATTGGTATATATGCCAAAACACTCATCATCCAAAAGGAGGGCTTGAAAAAGCAAACCGACTCACAGGATGGACATTCGAATCCACAACGGGAGAACGAATCTTACTCAAAAGGGGGACACAAACCCAAAGAGTGCATGAGATACAATATCCATTACCGTCAGAACGTGGATAGAATACTCGCATGAGATATATTATCTATTACCGTCAGAACGTAGATAATAAACTCGCATGGTAAGAAACACCAGAGATACCGAGGTATGTAATAGGTGATCTACCGAAAACGTGGATTGGTATATATGCCAAAACACACATCATCCAAAACACAAACTGGTTAAAGGATGGATATTCGATTCTACAAAGAATACGAATCTTACTCGACTGGGGAAGATCAACAAAGGACTCCAACCAAAGAGCGCAAGAGATATAATATTCATTACCGGTAGACCGTGAATAACATACTCGAAAGGAAAAGACACCAGAGATACCGAAGTATATAATAGGTGACTAACCAAAAAGAGAGACAATCGATACCAAGCATCCGGGTAAACGAAAGATAACTCAAAGGGATAAACTGCAAGCATCCGGCAATTATCCAACAACAAAGAACATTCGACTCCGCAAAAGGAAGTACGAAAGTTACTCGACCAGGGAAACACTAAAGGCTTCGACTGAAGAGTGCATGAGATATATTATTCATTACCGGCGGACCGTGAATAATATACTTGCATGGAAGATTATCCACAACCGGTTACTGGGTTAATAAAGGATAAATCAACCGAAAAGAAAGGTATCGGGATACCAAACTAGGTATATAATGATGACCAATCAAAGGGAACAACAACATTGCCAACACAAGGGTAAATGAAAGGAGACCCGCTGGGGATAAATTGCAAGCATCCGGCAATTATCCAACTGTACCACAAGGCACAAACTCCGCTGGGGAGAAACATCACCACTTGGGATTTACAACTACCGAATACGGGGTAGAAGACCACAAACTCAACTGGGGATAGAAATCACCACAGGGAGGCACCAACTCTGTTAGGGATAAAACCACAACAACAGGAATCCACTTATAACCAGGACGCACCACAAAAGTTACCCTGTTAGGGGAAAAGAGATAGGACTTACAACTACCGAATACGAGGTAATAGCCATACTCTGGTGGGGATAACCATGAATTAGGGTTTACATCTACCGAATAAGGGGTAGAAAACCAAAAATCTTGCCGAGGAATAAAAGGTATATAACCACCAATTCCGCTGGAAGGGCAAAGAAAATAGGACTTACAACTACCGGTATAAGGGTAGTGGCCCGAAAAAAAAACTCCGCTGGGGAACAACCCACTGGGAAGCACACGACAGTTGACAAATAGCCAAATCGGGATCAATCCGAGAAGACAGACTGAATCAAGAGACGTCCTAATGAGGATGTAACTCAAATAGGAAAATCCATCCCAATATATATGTTGGGAGGAAACGGAAGAAACCGTCATCCACGAGGATATATCTCAATGGGGAACTGCAGAAGGAAAGACAACAGACACTTTCTGCTACTGGGGCTGACTCTATATGGAGAGATTTAACACCCGACATCTGCTAGGGGAAGATCTATTGGGGATCTGCATCACCATAGCAAGGAACAATCAACAAGAGATATATGGCGAGAAATGCAACATGAATATCTGAATGTTTATGAATATGCATGAATATGCGTGATTTATGTTTGAGGAATGCTGACAAAACAAACATATCTAACACAAACAGGTCCAGGAATCAAACGCCCGGTACTATACTTCCAGGGGAAAAACCAACTGGAAAGTCAATCTGCGGAGATCTACATGCTATAAAGCATAGATCTGCGGGTACTGCTGGGGAAGCAGAGGCTTAGAGATATCAGGGCACACCAAATCTCTGAATGCTGGATCAGCAAATAACCCAATCAGGGTACAGAAAGTCACAACGGGCAAAACAACCACCAAGACGAATCTGTTGGGGAACAAGAGAAAATCTCGAAGATCCGCAGGGGATCTCAGCATCAACTGAGAAACAAAGAGTTCTGCAACTCCAAACAACTTCGGGGAACAACCCACTGAAGGAGAAAAACATCATCCAAGTAAAATCTAACTGCATACGCAAATCTACTGGGGAAACGCACATCTGACGGATCACATCGGTAGATTTTGCAACAGAAGCCACTCTACTGAGGATCAAAAGCAAATCAGGAAATCAATCCAATCTCTGGATAATGGAGCCATCATCCGACCATACCGGGGATTGAAGGAGTATTCAACAGGCAAAACTGGGATATCAACCCAATCAACCACAGAGTAGGAAAATAAATCCTGCTCTGCCGAGGAGAACAAACACTCTGATAGAGAGAAAGCAACAACTCTACTGGCAACTGCGCTGGGGAGAGTGACAACAACTCTACTCGCGACTGTGCTGAGGAGACAAACAAAGTCTGGGGATGTCGACCCACTGGAGAAAGTGACGGATCACCAGGATGGCAAACCATCAACCACCGAATCTTCCACAAGGAGAGCACCCATGCTGGGGAAAACTGCTGCTGGAGAAAACGAAGTCTTCAACAACACTCTGCTTGGGGAACAACCCCAACAAAGATCTGAAGAAAGGAAATACAACCAAACCAGGAATATGAACAAATGTCTTACCTGTTGGAGATCATGCCACCCTCGGGAGAGCACTGAGATATTCTTGAGTATCCTTTCAACATTGTGAATATTCACTTTGTTTAAAACAACAATTTTGAAAAATCTGTTCGTTTAAAACAATGACATTTTATCAATTAAAACATGCAAAACATTTGTTGAATTGAGACAAATAAGAGTGCAAATAATTGGATAAAAAAGCTCAAATTGATTTGATGGAATGGTAGCCTGCAAATAGCAAGACTCCACAGATCTGTACAAATTTGAAATCAGTGATATATATTGGAAGAGGGCTACATTGAACATAATGATCCTTTCTCTACCAATTTGAATCTCGATGTATTCGAACCTTCAATTGACGACGAATCGAGAATCTTCTGACGAACAGACAGCTGGTGAACAGAAAGTCTTGTCAGGATGCAGTTACTTGCCAAATCCCTAATTTTTGCCTAGATTACCCCAGGGTGAGGTACTCAATCTAGCGGGATGCAAATATTCTGTTTTTCAAGTCTCTAATTTTTGCCTGGATTACTCTTGCAGGTTCTCCACCGAGACGCTCATTTTTGCCTAAGCCGCCCTTTCGGGTTTTCAACTTAGCGAGCCATTCTATTTTTCATTTGCATATACTTTTTTTTAGGCGAAGTATCTCTTGACTGCATCTGAGTTCACAGGACGAGTGAAATCCTCCCCATCCATTGTTGTAAGCATCAAAGCACCGCCTGAAAAGGCTCTCTTGACAACATATGGACCTTCATAGTTTGGAGTCCACTTGCCCCTGGAATCGGGCGCGAAAGACAAAACTTTCTTGAGCACGAGGTCACCCTCTCGGAACACACGAGGCTTGACCTTCTTATCGAATGCTTTCTTCATTCTCTGCTGATATAACTGACTATGACACATGGCAGTTAACCGCTTCTCTTCAATCAAATTCAATTGGTCATAACGACTCTGAATCCATTCAGCATCAGTCAACTTGGCTTCCATCAAGACTCTTATTGATGGGATCTCCACCTCTACTGGGAGAACAGCCTCCATGCCATAAACAAGAGAGAAAGGGGTTGTCCCTGTTGAAGTGCGTACAGACGTACGATATCCATGCAAAGCAAATGGCAGCATCTCATGCCAATCTTTGTACGTGACAATCATCTTCTGGATAATCTTCTTGATATTCTTATTAGCAGCTTCAACAGCTCCATTCATCTTGGGTCTGTAGGGAGAGGAATTATGGTGTGCAATCTTGAATTCGGCGCACAACTCATCTATCATCTTATTATTCAGATTAGATCCATTATCAGTAATGATCCTCTCTGGCACACCATAACGGCAAATCAGCTGGTTCTTGATAAACTTCACAACCACCTGCCTGGTTACATTCGCGTACGAAGCGGCTTCAACCCATTTGGTGAAGTAATCAATTGCTACGAGAATAAACCTGTGTCCGTTGGACGCTTTCGGCTCAATCATGCCGATCATGTCGATTCCCCACATAGAGAAAGGCCATGGTGCTGAAATCACATTCAGAAGTGTCGGAGGAATATGAATCTTATCCGCATAAATTTGACACTTGTGACATTTCTTCACATACTTGCAACAGTCAGACTCCATTGTCAGCCAATAGTAGCCTGCTCTCAACATCTTCTTAGCCATGGCATGTCCATTGGAATGAGTACCAAATGAACCCTCATGGACCTCAGTCATCAACAGGTTTGCTTCGTGTCTATCCACGCATCTAAGCAAAACCATGTCGAAATTTCTCTTATACAGCACTTCACCACTGAGGTAGAAACTGCCTGACAACCTTCTCAAAGTTTTCCTATCTTTCACAGATGCCCCAGGCGGGTAGACCTGGTTCTGGAGGAAATTCTTGATATCAAAATACCAAGGCTTGTCATCTTTCACTTCTTCGATCGCAAATATGTGAGCTGGTCTGTCCAAACGCATCACAGTAATATTGGGGACATCATTCCACCGTCTGACCACAATCATGGAAGCAAGCGTAGCAAGAGCATCCGCCATCCGATTATCCTCTCGAGGAATGTGATAAAATTCAACTTCTGTGAAGAATGTTGAAATCCTCCTTGCATAATCTCTATATGGGATGAGACTTGGTTGATTCGTCTCCCATTCACCCTTGATCTGATTAACAACCAGGGCCGAATCACCATACACATCAAGATGCTTGATTCTCAAGTCAATACATTCTTCAAGTCCCATAATACAGGCTTCATACTCCGCCATATTATTCGTGCATTTGAAAGTTAGCCTTGCTGTAAACGGAATGTGCGAACCTTGAGGAGTAATGATCATTGCCCCAATTCCGTTTCCATATTGATTAATAGCGCCATCAAACACCATCGTCCATCTGGAACCAGGTTCCGGACCTTCATCAAGTGTAGGCTCATCGCAATCTTTCATCTTCAAATACAGAATTTCCTCATCAGGGAAGTCATACTGAACAGACTGATGATCTTCGATCGGTTGGTGCGCTAAATGGTCAGCCAAGATACTACCTTTGATAGCTTTCTGAGCTCGATACTCAATATCATACTCAGACAACAACATCTACCAACGGGCAATCCTCCCAGTTAAAGCAGGCTTCTCGAAGATATACTTAATCGGATCCATTCTGGATATCAACCAAGTTGTATGATTTATCATGTACTGGCGCAAACGCTTAGCAGCCCAAGCCAAAGCACAGCACGTCTTCTCAAGCATAGAGTACCGAGACTCACAATCAGTAAACTTCTTACTGAGGTAGTATATAGCAAATTCCTTCTTCCCCGATTCATCTTGTTGACCGAGTACACAACCCATCGAGTCTTCAAGAACTGTCAAATACATGATCAGAGGTCTTCCTTCCACATGCGGAGACAATATCGGAGGTTCAGACAGATATTCTTTGATACTGTCGAAAGCTTTCTGGCAATCCTCGGTCCAATCATGAGACTGATCTTTCCGGAGGAGCTTGAATATCGGCGCACATGTGGCCGTCATGTGGGATATAAACCTGGAAATGTAATTCAAGCGGCCAAGAAAACCTCGGACTTGCTTCTCAGTTTTGGGTGCAGGCATCTCTTGTATTGCTTTGACCTTTGCAGGATCAACCTCAATACCTCTTTCACTTACCACAAAACCCAACAATTTGCCAGAATGGACTCCAAATGTACATTTGTTCGGATTCAGGCGAAGTTTAAACTTCCTCAAACGCTGAAAAAGCTTCAACAAATGCTCAATATGCTCAAATTCTGTTCGGGACTTAGCAATCATGTCATCAACATAGACCTCTATCTCCTTGTGCATCATATCATGAAACAAGGTAGTAATAGCTCGCTGATACGTGGCTCCGGCGTTCTTCAAACCGAAGGGCATCACTCGATAACAGAATGTTCCCCAAGGTGTGATGAATGTTGTCTTCTCCATATCCTCGGGTGCCATTTTGATTTGATTATATCCGGAAAATCCGTCCATAAACGAAAAGACTTTGAATTTAGCTGTATTGTCTACCAACATGTCAATGTGTGGTAGAGGAAAATCATCTTTCGGACTAGCTTTGTTCAAATCTCTATAATCAACGCACATACGGACTTTTCCGTCCTTCTTAGAAACAGGCACAATATTGGCCACCCATTGAGGATATGTAGAAGTCACCAGAAACCCCACATCAATTTGCTTCTGAACTTCCTCTTTGATCTTCACTGCCATATCTGGATGAGTTCTTCTGAGCTTTTGCTTCACAGGCACGCACTCAGGCTTCAAAGGCAGGAAATGTTGCACAATATCTGTATCTAAACCCGGCATGTCTTCATAGGACCAAGCAAAGATATCTGAATATTCTCGTAGCAAACTGATCAAATCTTCCTTGACAAACCCTTCAAGAAGTGCCCCAATCTTCACCAGACGAACACAATCCTCAGACCTCAAGTTGACTGTTTCCAAGTCTTCGAGATGCGGCTGAATGATCTTCTCTTCGTGCTCAAGGAGACGGGTAATCTCATCAGGAATCTTCTCAACGTCATCTTCCTCTGCCTCAAATACAGGGAATTCAAAATTGGGAGATGGCGTTGGATCATTATGTTCAATGGGTTTTAGGATCAACCTGCATAATGATTTTGGTTAATGAAAAACTTCAGAATTTAAACAAACAAACCATTATGCAGATGAAAAAAAGATTGCTTTTATTCTTGTTTTTATGGGTTTTTTGTGATCACTGATTTCATGCAAAAGCAAAAAGTGAAAACAAAGGAAAAATAAATGTTTAACAATGCATTAATTGAATGAAAACATCATTGTATATATGCTTTGCCAACAATGTCATCACTTCTCCTTTTGGCATGGGAGAAGGGTTTCAAACAAAGTGAACAATTACTCTGATCTATGGATGACCGTAGGAACATCTACAGCGACCCAATTGTGGCAGACACCACCAGGAATAACGAAATTGTTCACGTCCTCTGCATCCTCTTCCAAGATAGCAGCAGCTTCCTCCTCAGGTTGATCATCATGGATGAATCCTCCACTCGTGAACAAACCTTGCTCATTACATGCCCCAGAACAGTAGCCAATGCCAGCCCGGGATCTATTGTCTTCAAGCTCGATCACCTTCCCTAAACCAGCAACTGCACCACATTCAATGGCCAGTTTCGCATCACGGTAGGAAGCAAATGATGGAGACTTCTTCTCAATTGGTTCATCAATAGATAAAGCTTGGAATGGTGTTCCAACTTCATCTTCAGCGTCAATATACGAGAAAGAAGACAGATGGCTAACCAGGAGAGCCTTTTCTCCCCCTACTACAACCAGTTTCTTATTTTTGACAAATTTCAACTTCTGGTGTAGGGTGGATGTCACGGCGCCAGCCTCGTGAATCCATGGTCTGCCTAAGAGACAGCTATAAGATGGGTGGATATCCATTACCTGGAAGGTAACTTGGAAATCACTTGGTCCAATTTTGATTGGGAGATCAACCTCCCCAATCACGGTCTTACGCGACCCATCGAATGCTTTCACAATAACCCCACTTTGCCTCATAGGAGGACCTTGATATGACAATCGAGAGAGTGTGGTCTTTGGCAATACATTTAAAGAAGATCCAGTGTCCACCAGCACGTTGGACATGGCATCAGATTTGAAATTCATGGAGATATGTAAAGCCATGTTGTGGTCTCTTCCCTCCTCAGGGAGATCAGCGTCACAAAAGCTCAAAGTGTTGCAAGCGGTAATGTTTGCAACAATACTATCAAATTGCTCAATGGTGACGTCGTGATCAACATACGCCAGATCCAAGACTTTCTGCAGAGCCTCCCTATGGGGTTCTGAATTCAGCAGCAGAGAAAGAATGGAAATCTTGGATGGCATTTGTAGAAGCTGGTCTACAACGTTGTACTCACTCTTCCTGATGAGCCTCAGCATCTCATCGGATTCTTCATCTACAATGCCACTCGGGCCAACTGAAGAAACGGGAGTTTTTTGTACAGAGGAGGATGGTTTGACAGCATCACGTGCCGGATTCTGAATATTCACAGTTGTCCCTACAGGACGCTCAACAGTATCAGAAGCAACAGCCTTAAGAGGCGCAGAAAACACACGACCACTTCGGGTCAACCCACTTACATCAGCGACGTTGGTCATAGAAGTTGAAGGTAAAGGCACTTCTACCCCATCTTGCACAGCGACAGGATTGTATCTGAATGGCACAGCTCGGTCAGAGGAATAGGGCACAGGGCCTGCAGGCTTAATGACCAACGAAGGAGAAACCTTCGGCTTGCTGCTATCATAATGGATAACAAAAGGCTCGGGCAGCTTGAACACTGGTGAAATGACATTAACCTCAGGTTCGTCTTCATCAACATTGCGATTCTGCAAAATCTCAATGGTACCCTCATCCAACAACTCTTGGAGTTCTCTTCGTACCTGATTGCAACCCAAGCGG